>NC_091440.1:128374080-129007518 GCF_964237555.1 Oryctolagus cuniculus | reverse complement strand
TGGCCAAGCCTCGGCTGAAGAGCTCTCTCTCTCTTTCTCTGTGGGGAGCAACTCGGACTAGACTGTTACTGGAATTAAGACTTATTCTATGCATCTGCTCTCCCACAATGTGGCGCTGAGAAGGGAGTAACAACTTCTACACAGCTGCCTCCAGTTCAACCAATAAACTGTAGGACCTGCTCCTGATTGGAGGAGAGCAGCGTACTCGGCATGTGGGTAGCCGAGTTGGGATTGGTGGAAGAGGACTATAAAGGAGGAGAGAGACAACATGCACAGGGAACATCTATCTGAAGGAACACCTGTGCAGCCCCCAAGAGAGCCGGCTGGCGGTGTGCCGCTCCCCCGCGGAAGTGGGGAAAGTGGCAGGGGGGAACCGCCCTTCCACGGAGGTGGAAGGGTCGGTAGCCAACCTGGGAAGAACCAGCAGCAAACCCGGGGAGGGCCAAGCAGACAAAAGAACAGCACAGGGTCCTGTGTCGTTCCTCCACGAAGAGGGGGAGCGACATTTCTCTCTCTCTCTTTCTATGTATACTTGAAAGGCAGTGTGAAAGATAAAAATGGATAAAAAATAAAAGTATATTAAAATAAATAATGTCAAATTTAATTGTAGCATAATTCTACAATTCCATTTTTATAAATACATGTAGTTGTACACCAAATATACATCTATTTGAGGGTACTTTAAAAATTCATGGAAAGTGGAATTAAAAGATATCTTTATTTAAGTGCAAAACATTTTAAAATCATGTAGCTTTTTCATCACATTTTCCCATGAGGGTTTTGAAGACTTCTTATATGCATGAATTTCAAAAATGAACTTACCTTTCATTTTTATAAAAATTTATAATGATTTTATTTGCCAGAGCTGGGCCTATCTAAAGCCAGGAGCCAGGAGCCAGGAGCCAGGAGCTTCTTCCGGGTCTCCCATGCAGGTGCAGGGGCCCAAGCACTTGGGTTATCCATTGCTTTCCCAGGCCACAAGCAGAGAGCTGGATCAGAAGAGGATCAGTGAGATACAAACTGGGCCCAAATAGGATGCCAGTGCCTCAAGCGGACACTTAGCTTGCTAACCACAGCACGGGCCCCAGAACTTATTTTTAATTCTATTTTCCACAAATTTTTTGAAGTAACCTCATATACTATCTTTCATCTATTTTACATAGCTTTCCATATGTAGATAGACATGAGTATCTATGTATGTGAACATGTATATGGAACATATTTGTAAGTATAGGTATAATTTCCATGCATTTGATATTTATCTCTGGGTCTAAAATAAATATTTATATTTTAAATTTTGTTTCAATTTTTTTATTTGAGAGAGAAAAAGAGCCAGACCAATAGAGGGAGCTCTCACCCGTCAGTTCACTCACCCAAACACCCACAACTGCCAGGGCTGCGCCAGGCAAAGCCCAGAATCACAAACAAACAAAGTTCTTCCATATGGAGGCAGGGATTCAACTACTGGAGCCCTTGTCATCTGTTGCCTCCCAGGGCGCACATCAGAAGGAAACTTGAATTGACAGCAGAACCAGGACTCATAGCAAGGCACTCTGATATGGGACGTGGGCATGTCAGGGGGTATCTTAACCACTAGGCCAAGCATCCACTCCTGCTTCAATGTTTTTATATTTTTATTTCCTATTTTTTATAATAAATAATAAATCAAATGTGCTATAAAGAAATGCTAAAATATTATATAAATCAATATGGTTTGAAATTGAACCATTTTTTTATGCTATGGTTGAGATACAAAAATCTAGCTCATAGATTACTTTCAAAGAGACAATAAATCTGTTGTAAATCAAATCCCCAAATTTCTCCCTTACCCTATTTTTGGGGTTTTTCATCATCCTTTTCAGGAATATATATGCTATTTTTTGATAAAGCAAATATTTTATAGGATTATGAGAGATGACAATGACAATATGGAGATGTCTATCACTTTTAGGTTTACTCTATAATTGTGTATATCATATCTCAAGTCATCACTTAGATAACTGAGGAGGGAAATTTTGAGTTCACGGTCCAATTCAACCTCTCAAAATCTTAAGACTGTTCTTCACCGGGAGTCCCAAGCTCACCTATTACTGAGGCATTCCAACCAGTCTGCCACTCTCTCCCTCCTCTGAATTCTTCACATGTTTGTCTGTCTACACAACATGTTTAGAACTCAATTCGATACTGAGTTATGTTTCACCTGTCAGATTGTCCTTTCCAGGGAGAATACGATCTGTGAGGGACAAGGCCACACCCTCTGCAAGGCTAAAGCGATGTTATGCACACAACCAATCAGCGTCCGCATTTCATATTCATGAGGAGAGGGAGGTTAATTGCGTCCAGTTCAGGATAAGTCCAAGATTCTGGTAATCTGGTACCTGCAAGTAAATCACTAAGACCTTTCAAGAAGATTTTGTAATAGCATATTTGGTAGTGTCTTTAATTTTATAATACATTATTATTTACAATAATAATAATTTACATCATCTGATAATATACAATTTGCTTTATTTATACTTAGGTAGTATTTATTTATACTTAGGTAGCATACATGAAAGTCAAAACTTTTGTCAAAGGAAGAATTTAGAGCAGGTCTTCCTGAAGTTTGGTTTAGGGAAAATTAAATCACTAAAATATACTGTAAGAAAAAGAAACTGGGGGCCCACATTGTGGCATAGCAAGTAAAGCTGTCACCTGCAACTCTGGCATCCCATAAGGGCACCAGTTCAAGTCTCGGCTGCTCCACTTCCAATCCAGTTGCCTGCTGATGGCCTGGAAAAGCAGCAGATGGCCCAAGCCCCTGCCACCCATGTGGGAGACCAGAGGAAGGTCCTGGCTCACAGCTTCGGTCTGGGCCAGTCCCGGCCGTTGCGGCTGTTAGTAAGATAGGTCTTACCTACGGCGCCATCTTAGCCTCTGGCCCTGTCACCATTTGTTACAATAAGCTTCATTCTAAGCCCAGCCTGGCTTACTAGAAGTCAGGTGACCAAATGGCCCAATCACAAGCGTAAGCTCCACCTCCACCCTAACAGGATTTGCCACTCCCACTTCCTTATCTCTGCAAAGCTATATAAGACCTGTTTTCCCAGTACATGCTGTTGTTCTCCCTGTTCACGGGGAGGCAGCCTATCAGGTTTCCCCCACCCAACAATAACCTATTCCCTTACTCTGGTGTTTGATGTGTTGAGTGGTGGCCTTTCCTTTCCGTGGCCATCTAAGGAGTGCACCAGCAGATGGAAAATCTCTCTCTCTCTTTCTCTCCCTCCCTCCCTTTCTTGGTAACTCTGACTTTCAGATAAATAAATAAATCTTTAAGAAGCAAAAAAAAAAAAGAAAAGAAACAGTGAGTTCCCTGGTTAAATAAGAATGAAAAATGCTTAGCAAATTATTGGCATTTCATGCTGTGCATTAATATTCCAAAGTCCTTGTAAATTCTTGCAGTTAGTAAATCTGCTTAATTCTGTTTAACCTAGCATTTCTCAATGAAATCATGTGTTGTGTAACATTCAGTAACGTCCTGCAGATCATACTTTCGGAAATGCTAATTATGAAATTCCAAATTCCATTTTCTCTTTCTTAAAGGTCATATTAAAATATCACAGTGTATCACTGAGTTATCACCATCAGTTTTGTTAGATTAATAAAGGAATCTTAACATAATAAGACTTTGTTGTGTCCAAACTTTTCCTTAAACGTTTGCCATGCAGAATTTCATCCCCTTGTCTGGAGACTGTAGTGAACAAGCCACATATTTGGAGGTCATTAGAAACAAGGACAGTGATTTCATTTACCAGTTACTCTGTAGTGCACCAAAGCAAGCCACCCTTCCATTCCCAGAGGCTCATTCTTTTCCTCGGGTTCAATGATAGCACTTTAGAACATTCGCAGATTACATACGATGAGACCACTTGACAAACAGAATGGCAGAACATCTATCCTGATAGGAAATAAAGCCTCCTGGCTACTCTTAAGAAATTAGGATCTAGTGTGCAGCAGCTTCTGTCCTTTTGTGGAAACAGAGAAAAATGGTGAAAGCAGCGAGCTGGGATAGGGTTCTGGATGTCATAGTAACAGCGTCTGCAGCAGTGCTGTTGTGTACCACCTGCTGCTCCCCTGACAAAATCACAGTGTTATGTCTCAGTATTCACAAGGTGGGACAAAGCCTAGGCATGAAACAGAACAATCGCATTAAAGCGACAATTCACCTGCAGGTTGGAGTAGGACGCATCAATCTTCTTTATTTTCTTGATAATGTCCTTTGTGCTACCAGGTGTTGGTGCTATAGCAAGATTTATAAGCAGAGGCAAAATTCAAAGGACTCTAGAAGAACCATAAATTTGTAAGTCACAGGCCTGCATAGGAAGCTCTGGTAGGATCTATTTCAGTTAGAAACTCTCACCAAACTTCTCGTCTATTTAATCAACAAAGGCACCAAAGCACAGGCTAAATAAGTACTTTGGGAACCATTAAGGAGGGTCAAGTAAGATCCTGGGCTACAGGGTCCATCAGCACCCACCCCACATCAAAGTGCCATTCTCCTAGGAGAAAATAACATTTTGCAATTCTGGACTGAGCAAATGGCTAAATAAAGGTCATGATAATTTTCTATCTTCCAGTAAAAAGAAACCTGTACAGTTCTGTAAATCCATTCAACTGGAGAAGACTTTATCTAACCACACAATCTAAATCATCCCCAGACATCAATATTAATACAACAAGCCTCTACTCACTGAAAATTTGTTCCACGTACAGCACTACAGTGTGCTGTGAAAAATATATTTCATCATTATTAACCAAACATCACTGGCTCTCTCCTTTCAGGATAATGTGACTCTACTTCCTGCCCCTTTGTGAAGGTAAGCATCCACATGTGACTTACTCAGGTCAATGGAATGAATCTGAGTAGAGAGAACTGCATCACTTTCTAACAGTTTTAAGAGCCAGAGCCTAGGGTGATTACTGATGCCATAAACAAGAGTGTCAATTTGTTAAGTCAACAACAGGAGTCACTGTGCACTTACTCCTCATGTAGGATCTCTGTCCTTCATGTGCTGTACAGTGTGATTTAATGCTATAACTAGTACTCAAACAGTATTTTTCACTTTGTGTTGCTATATGGGTGCAAACTGTTGAAATCTTTACTTAATATATGCTAAACTGATCTTCTGTATATAAAGAGAATCGAAAATGAATCTTGATGTGAATGGAAGGGGAGAGGGAGTGGGAAAGGGGAGGGTTGCGGGTGGGAAGGAAGTTATGGCGGGGAGGGGAAGCCAATGTAGTCTACAAGCTGTACTTTGGAAATTTATATTCATTAAATAAAAGTTAAAAAAAAAAAAAAGAGCCAGGGCCGGCGCCGTGGCTCAGAGACCAGGAGAAGCACCTGGCCCCTGCCTTCAGATCAGTGCAGTGCGTCGGCCGCAGCACACCAGCTGCGGCAGCCATTGGAGGGTGAACCAACGGTAAAGGAAGACCTTTCTCTCTGTCTCTCTCTCTCACTGTCCACTCTGGCTGTCAAAAAAAAAAAAAAAAAAAAAAAAAAAAGAGCCAGTGCATCGTTGGCCCTGGTCTCTCCTGATAGTGCCTGTGAACAATGAAGCGCATGGAGAAATAAGGTCCCACCCTGAGCATCTCCCTGCCAACCATGTTGGTCATGAAATGCAAGAGACAAATAAACTTCCGTGTTAAGTGACTGAGAGTTGGACTTTTAGTTACTACAGAACACATGATTCAGATCACGTACAGTATCAGAGGGATTTACTAACTTGCGCAGGATCAAACACTGGGAAGATGGCAGTCGCAAATCCTACCAGGTTCTGAATCCGCGCTCTTCCTACCACCTGTGTGGCTGAACGTGAGGAATTGTAAAAAGATGAATCCCAACAGTTCAGAGACAAAACAAGTATGTGATACGTAAGCAGACTGGGTTAAAAAAAAATCTTTGCAGAAATATGAACAGAAAAGTAGCTATTTAGACCAAATGTAATCAGGAGACAAATCTGTAAGATTTCACAGACTTTTGATGACTAGAAAGATTCAGGAAAGCTGAAGGCATTTCACAAGCAAATGTAGGCAGAAGGAAACTACTGGGAGACGGATAGGGCAGTACCAGAAAATTCTTACAGGAAAGAGAGGTAAAGGCAGTAAGTGGGCCATGGATGGTCTTTCCACGGGATTCTTCCCATGGAACTGCCTCTAACATGTTGGGATAAACCATAAATTCCAACCAGCTCTAGTGCAATACATTCAGAAAGCATTTAGATTGTGAATTTACTTGGAAAAATTACAGGAACATAAAATCTAAAGTGAAGGTTGGAACTCAAAATTCTATAACATTTTAAATTGAATTATTAATTTTCTTCACTTAAGCACACATCAAGGGACTCCTCTAGATCAATAAGATATATTCTCACGGAGGTCAGTGTTGTGTTGCAGGGGGTTAAGCTGCCATTTGCAATGCATAGCACCAGTTTAAGTCCTGGCTGCTCCACTACTGAACCAGCGTCCTGCTAATGCACCTGGGAAAGCAGAAGATGGTCCAAGTACTTGGGCCCTGCTACCCACATAGGTGACCCGGATGGAATTCCAAGCTCCTGATTTCAGCCTGGCCCTGATCTGGCTGTTGCAGTCATTTGGAGAGTGAAGCAGTGGATGGAAAATTCTCTCTCTCTCTCTCTCTCTCTCCCTCCCTCCATCTTTGTCTTTCACTCTTCCTTTCAAATAAAATAAATCTTTTAGAAGGAAGGAGAAGAAGAGAGGGACGGAGGGATGCAGGGGTTCAGGAATGCAGGGATGGAGGAAGGGAGGGAGGAAAGGAGAGGCTCCCATACCGACAGCGAGCTCAGGTGCAGAAGCTAATCCTCATTTGGGGACAGGTGTCAGTCTTAACCCCATAGTCGAAATCTCACAGTGTGTCGTCTATTCAGAACAAACAGTGGAAAGCTGAATTGTTTCAAGTAGAAGACAGAAAACTTGGAATATTTGGGGGGAAATGTGGTTTGCAGGTGCCTGTATGGGTTATAGGTTGAACAAATGGACTTAGAGTTATGAGAAACATAGACAGCAGTAAATTGCAACAAGATTATGGAAGGGAAACTAGGAAAGAAGCTGGCAAGTATGTGTGAAAAGAATTGGTGTTTGAATGTATTAGAATTAGAATATTAGAATAAATTTTGTAGATTTAAAAGCTGAAGAAAATACCCACAAAGGTATGTAGAGGGACCAGAGGCTTTGAACAGAGGAGTAATACAATTTAATTCCTTTATTTGTATTTGTGTTTCATAGTTATTTGTTTCTTTTTCTGTTCTCTACTATGCCAAACATGGGTGAAAATACTGAGACAGAATTATTTTGAGGTCTCTTTTAATCTGGTAAATCCTGTATTTTAACAATGGTAAAATGTATGGATTGAGAATTTTTTGTTATAAATGTACTACAGTAATACTTCCTATAATAGATTTAGAAAATGTAATTCTTTTAACATATATTTGTTTGTATGAAAGGCAGAATGACAGAGGGAGACAAGAAGAGACAGAGATCTTCCATCTGTTGGATTACTCCCCAAGTACAAGAGCCAGGGCTGGGCCAGGCCGAAGCCAGGACCAACAACTCTCTCTGGGTCTCCTATGTGAGTGGCAGGAACCCGAGTACCTGGGCCATCACCTGCTGCCTCCCAGGTGTGCTAACAGCAAGCTGGAGCAGACGCAGACCCAGGAGTCAATCACAAGCAGTCCAATGTGGGACACAGGCATGCCTAACAGCAGCTTACCCCACCGAACTGCCTCAGAAAATGTAATTTCTAAGAAGATCCCATGTGAAACAGTAAATCACAACAACAGCCACAAAACACCTACAACTAAACCTAACAAAATAGATCTAAGGGGCTGGCACCGTGGCTCACTTGGTTAATCCTCCACCTGTGGTGCCAGCATTCCATATGGACACCGGGTTCTAGTCCCAGTTGCCCCTCTTCCAGGCCAGCTCTCTGCTGTGGCCTGGGAGGGCAGTGGAGGATGGCCCAAGTGCTTGGGCCCTGCACCCGCATGGGAGACCAGGAGAAGCACCTGGCTCCTGGCTTCGGATCGGCATAGCTCCAGCCGTCGCAGCCATTTGGGGAGTGAACCAACAGAAGGAGGACCTTTCTCTCTGTCTCTCTCACTGTCTGTAACTTTACCTGTCAAGTAAATAAATAAAATCTTTAAAAAACAAAATAAATCTAAAAATATCCAAGTATGTGAATTAAATGCCTATAAAGCTCTTACAAAAAAAGCCGAAAGTATATAATTTAGAAAGAATTAATGTAACATTTTGATATGTGTCCTTCAAGATGTTTTTAAATAAAATGGAATTATAGTATACTACAAAATCTTTGTGGTTTGACATGCTGTTAAGACAATCAATATTAAAAAATCACGGGCCAGCGCTGTGGCATAACCAGTAAAGTCACTGCCAGCAGTGCCAACATCCCATATAGGTACTCCTGGCTTCAGATTACAGCCATTTGGGAAGTGAACCAGTGGATGGAGGACCAACCTCTCTCTCTGGCTCTGCCTTTCAAATAAATATGTATTTATTTCAAAGTCAGAGTTACACAGAGAGAGAAAGAGAAGGAGAGAGAGAGAGAGAGAGAGAGAGAGAGAGCCTGGACTCAAACCAGTGCGCATATGGGAGGTTAGCACTACAGGCAGTGACTTTACCCCGCTACTCCACAGCACTGGCCCCAATAAATCTTTTTTTAAAAAGAAACATTAAAAATCATATTAATGGAGACTAGCGCTGTGGCACAGCGGGTTAACGCCCTGACCTGAAGTGCCACCATCCCATATGGATGCCGGTTTTAGTCCCAGCTGCTCCTCTTCTCTGCTGTGGCCTGGGAGAGCAGTAGAAGATGGCTCAAGTCCTTGGGCCCCCGCATGGGAGACCCAGAAGAAGCTCCTGGCTCCTGGCTTCAGATCGGCACAGCTCCGGCCATTGCAGCCATCTGGGGATGGCCATCGGATGGAAAACCTCTCTCTCTCTCTCTCTCTGCCTCTCCTTTCTGTATGTAACTCTTTCAAATAAATAAATGAATATTTTTTTAAAAAATAATATTAATGGTTAAGTAGTACTTATTCACATGAATTTACCATAATGTATCAAGTCTGTTGTGCACAACTATAATATTTTCAAATTTTTTATGTTAACACAATAATGTAAGGATATTGTCAGATTATTTCTACTGGAAATAATTCTAGAAGTATATCTGAAGAACAATGGCAATCTACATGTTTTAATGTATGTGTTCATGAAAAAGTTACAGAAATTTAAATTCTCAGTCCTCCTTTCACATACTTTTGTCTAAATTGGAAATTACTATTTATAATTTTGCCAAGTAAAAGTTGGTATTCCAAGTTACCTTATACTGCATTTCCTTAATTACTAGTGCCTTTCAATGATTTTTATACATGTAACCACAATATGAATTTTAAATTGCCTATTCATACCCTTTGTGCATTTTTCTGCTGTTATGCTTGTTCAAGTGCTTTTGGAAAATAAATCTAATCAGGATGTTTTAAATAGATTGAGCCATGTGCATTGATTGTCTGAATACAACTGAAAGAAGGTAAGATTTCAGACCATAAATCTGCATTTTATTTTATTTCCATAAAGCTGTGACTTGTTTTGTTTAGCTGCAGAGTGATGCTATTGTCAAAAGAACAATATAACCAAAGAAATTTCAATTTTTAACCCAACGTAGTCAACAATCATGATCCATGAAGGCAAAAATAATTTCAACTTTTTCTTTAAACAGAGAAATCATAGAGATTCAAAGAAAGCAAGCCAGCTCCCATCCCCTGGTTCAGTAATGGTGCTCCATGTTAACAGGGACTCAAGTACTTGAGCTACCTATCGTCTGCTGCCTCCCGGATGAATATTTTCAGGAAGTAGGAGGTAGGACCCAGAACTGGGCCTCAGACCCAACATGGCAGGGGTCCCACGTGGCATCTTAACCACTGTGCCACACACCCGCACTAATGTCAGTTTCTGAGCCAAGTCTGGAATGCTGAGAAGGGGAATGTATACATATGTCGCCTAATGATATTTGTTGAAAATTACATTCTCCCTTCCAAGTTCTCCCTGCAGTGCCTCCTGGGCCCATTTCTCTGCTCAAAGCCCCCTAAAAACTCTCCTGGTCAAGGCAAACTTTGTCCCTATCTCCTCTGTCTGTTTCATTACTAAGAATCACGTGTTGGAAAAATATCATTAACAGCAAAATCTCCTGCCAGCTCAGAGATCCTCTCTACCAAAGTGAAAGAGAAAGAAAAGAGTCATGGCCGGCACCACGGCTCAATAGGCTAATCCTCTGCCTGCGGCGCCGGCACCCCAGGTTCTAGTCCCGGTTTAGGTGCCAGATTCTGTCCCGGTTGCTCCTTTTCCAGTCCAGCTCTCTGCTGTGGCCCAGGAAGGCAGTGGAGGATGGCCCAAGTTCTTGGGCCCTGCACCCGCATGGGAGACCAGGAAGAGGCACCTGGTTTCTGGCTTCAGATCAGCGCAGCACCGGCTGTAGTGGCCATTTTAGGGGTGAACCAACGGAAGGAAGACCTTTCTCTCTATCTCTCTCTCTCACTGTCTAGCTGTCTAACTCTGCCTGTCAAAAAAAGAAAAAAACAGTCACACATTATGCCCGAATGTGATACACATCAAAGGCATTCTGCTAAGAGATTATAGAGACAGGAAGAACTCTTCCCTTAAAGAAGGCTAAGCAGACACCCCAGGACACACCTGTCTCAAGGCAACATACAACCAGTCCTCAAGTGAGAGCCCTCGTACATTACATCTGGTAATTTCGGTGGCTGTCTGCACTTGCTAGATAAATGTCTCCTGTCTTTTGAACGGAAGTGGTTTTCTCGTGAGACAAGGCTGCACCACCCACAGAACCTGGGAGAGAGGGTGGTCTCTTAGGTTGAGAATTCTCATCTAAAAGAGATGACTCGCAGATCCTTCAGAAAACATTCATAGGTAATAAAGCAGGCAGGAGGCTTATCTAGGCTCTGGAAGATTGATATGTATCTTAAAGGCACAGATAAATAATTTACAATGATAAGATTTCTACAGAAAATGTTCAGAAAGAAAAGGAGGGGTAGGATAAGGGGCCTTCTCTACCTTTGGTGCTAGGAAAAATGATTATGCTTTTTATTTTTCATTTTGTCGTTGTCCTTACACATGTAGGTTGAGCTCAAAGTTTAGTGAAACTTGGATGTGAGAGGTGGGGGACCAGCCCAACATCCTCCACTGCAGTAGGACAGTGGGAGGGGGGGCCAGGTGGCCCCTGTCCCTGAGGAAGTGCTCCAGGTGAGTAAACAGGTTGTAGGGACAGAGAAGGGAGTGATCCCTTTCCGTCAAGGGTCACAGCCAACACCTCTACACAGAAAGACAGCTCAACCAACAAGAGCTCAGCCGATTTACTTGACCACTGTTTTATGTGACACAAGAGCCTTCAGATGGAAGACCCAAAGACTGGGGCAAACTGTTTGCTTTCATGCACAGGTTCAGTGAAACACAGACAGCCATGTAGAGTGTGTTTGGATGAAAGGGTCTGATGTAACAGCAGGAGCTTGGGTGGGAAAGCCAGCAGGACCCATCCATTCAGAGTCTGCGTGGTATCTCCGCATCCTACATGGTCTCTCCATGCAGTGTTCCTTCCCCACTCCACCCCTGGCAAAACCCCATCTCAAACAGGAGTCGTGGGATCTACCATCAGATAAGGCAGGTCAGAGAACTTCTTTACAGCTAGCTCCAAGGCAGAAAGATGGGCAGACTGGAGTAATGTTTTTGGGGTTTATGGCTGGCTGTGGAGGAAAAGAGCTCTGGTTTCCATAACCTGCCTTGGGAATGAGAAATTCTGGTTTCCGTGCTTTGCCTTGAGGGAAAATGAGGGACTAGAAGCATGAGGGCAGAGATCAGAGAGAAACTTTGCCTCTGCAGCTTCCCTGGGCCCTTCATCTTGGATATTGTTTCTTGAGCCTTAACAGTCAGAGGTTCCAAATTCCAATCTCACTTGTGCAATTAATGTGCTGGGCACTCTGTGGGTAAATCTCAGCCTCCTCATCAGAAAACTGAAGAGAGGATTATTTATGCAGTTCTTTCTCACTCCAGAATTGTGGTTTTTGTGAAATGCATGTACCATAGAAAATGGTAATGGACTACTCAAACGAGTACCCTGGTCAAAACTGAAAGGGACAGATTTCCAGAAGACTGAAATATGAATACAAGTATGAAGAGAAGCTGCTGAGAAGGAGACAAGCAAAAGGACCAGGCTCCCCCATGAAAACTTCCTGGAGCACTCACACGGAAGCATCAACAGCAAGGGCAGTGCGTACGCATAGCGCCTGAAAATGATTCCCAAGCTCTGAGCTTTGAGTTCTGCTAAGTTACCACTCTGAATACCAGCCATATCCAGAGAAAGTATTATCCACCCAGTCATCTGGGTTATGATGATAAACAATGTCTAAATTGTAAAACATAGGTGAGCTTTTGTAAGTTAAGATACCACCTGGAACCAGACAAGGATGCCCACTCTCACCATTCCTATTCAACATAGTCCTAGAAGTTTTAGCCAGAACTATTGGGCAAGAAAAAGAAATCAAAGAGATGAAAATTTGGAAAGAGGAAGTCAAACTATCCCTCTTTGCAGAAGACATGATTCTATATATAGGGCATCCAAAAGACTCCACTAAGAGACTATTGGAACTCATAGAAGAGTTTGGTAAAGTAGCAGGGTATAAACTCAAAACACAAAAAATCAACAGCCTTTGTATAAACAGATAATGCTACAACTGAGAAAGAACTTCTAAGATCAATCCCACTCATAATAGCTATCAAAAAAAAATCAAATACATTGGAATAAATCTAATCAAGGATGTCAAAGATCTCTACGATGAAAATTACAAAACATTAAAGAAATAGAAGAAGACACAAAAAAATGGAAAAATCTTCCATGTTCATGGATTGGAAGAATCAGTATCATCAAAATATCTATACATTCAAACGCAATTTACAGATTCAACATGATACCAATCAAAATACCAAGGACATTCTTCTCAGATATAGACAAAATGATGCTGAAATTCATATGGAAACACAGGAGACCCAAAATAGCTCAATCTTATACAACAGAAACACACAATACTGATTTCAAAAGATACTACAGGCAGCTATAATCAAAACAGCCTGGTACTGGCACAAAACAGATGGATATACCAATGGAACAAAAAGAAACACCAGAAATCAATCCAAGAATCTACAATCAACTTATATTTGACAAAGGAGCTAAAACCAATAACTGGAGCAAGGACAGTCTCTTCAACAAATGGTGCTGGGAAAATTGGATTTCCACATGCAGAAGTATGAAGCAAGACCCCTACCTTACGTCTTATACAAAAATCCACTAAAGATGGATTAAAGACCTAAATCTACAACCCAACACCATCAAATTATTAGAGAACATTGGAGAAACCCTGTGAGACAAAGGCATAGGCAAAGACTTCTTGGAAAAGACCCCAGAGGCACAAGCAATCAAAGCCAAAATTAACAAATGGATTACATCAAATTAAGAAGCTTCTGCTCTGCAAAAGAAACAGTAAAGTGAAGAGGTAACTGACAGAATGGGAAAAAATTATTTGCAAACTATTGAACTGATACATAATTAATAACCAGAATATATAAAGAGATCAAGAAACTCAACAACAGCAAAACAAACAACCCAGTGAGGAAATGAGCAAAGGACATAAACAGACATTTTTCAAAAGAGGAAATCCAAATAGCCAACAAACACATGAAAAAGTAATCAGGATCACTAACAGTCAGGGAAATGCAAATCAAACCACAATGGGGTTTCACCTCACCCCAGGTAGAATGGTTTCCATACAGAAATCCACAAACAACAAATGCTGATGAGTACGTGAGGGGAAAGGTACCCTAATCCACTCTTGGTGGGAATGTAAATTGGTGAAGCCACTATGGAAGACAGTATGGTGATTTCTCAGAAATCTGAATAAAGACCTACCATCTGACCCAGCCATCCCACTCCTGGGAATTTACCCAAGGGAAAAGAAATCAGCATATGAAAAAGTTATCTGCCCTCGCATGTTTATTACACTCAATTCACAATAGCAATGACACGGAATCAACCCAAATACCCATCAACTGAACTGGATAAAGAAATTATGGCAGGGGCCGGTGCTGTGGTGCAGCACATTAATCCCCTGGCCTGAAGCACCAGCATCCCATATGGGTACCAGTTCAAGACCTGGCTGCTCCACTTCTGATTCAGCTCTCGGCTGTGGCCTGGAAAAGCAGTGGAAGATGGTCCAAATCCTTGGACCCCCGCACCCACGTGAGAGACCCGGAAGAAGCTCCTGGCTCCTGGCTTTGGATTGGCACAGCTCTGGCCACTACAGCCAATTGGGGAGTGAACCATCAGATGGAAGACCTTTCTTTCTCTCTCTGCCTCTCCTCTCTCTGTGTAACTCTGACTTTCAAATAAATAAATAAATCTTTAAAAAAAAAAAGAAATTATGGGATATGTACACTATGGAATACTACACAGCCATTAAAAAGAAATCTGGTCATGTGCAAAAAAATGATGAATCTGGAAAACAGCATACTTAATGAAATAAGCCAATCCCCAAGGGACAAATACCACATATTCTCCCTGACCTGACTATTAAAGCACCTCAAAGGCAGTCTGTAGAAGTGAAATTGACACTTTGAGAAGCAATGGCTTGAACAGTCCTTTTCTTGACTATTGAGGAATAGGGGTTTTTTTTTCTTACTATTTGTTGAACTCCTTACTTAACATAGAGCTAAACATATGTGTATAAAGTCTATTGAAAATAGATTTCAGGAATAAGAGAGGGAAGAGGAAGAGGGGTTGGAGTATGAGTGGGAGGGCAGACATGGTGAGAAGAATCACCATGTTCCTAAAGTTGTAATTATGAAGTGTATGAAGTTTGTAACTATAATGTTGTATAGTTCTGCATACATTCCTACAGATTTACTTCTAAGGGTACAGCTTAAGAACTTGCCATTGGACCCCAAATCCCCCTATACTGGGTGATAAAAATGCCATCTTCTGTGTTAAAGTTATCATATGGATAGGATTGAGTGTCTGGTAATAATAAAAGATAGAATTAAAAAGGAGTGAATGCTCCAACATGGGAAGCCATCCACACAGCAGACTCATAGAATAACAATCCAGTTAAATAGTACTCTGACCTCAGAATCAGCTCTTAATGCTGGTCTGGATGAAAAGCCCATGAGAGCATTTTAGGCATGGAAAGCCATGACACCATGGCAAAAAAAGAATGTCCTACATGTAGGACCTTAGTGGGTTAGACCCCAGTGGAAAGAAGTGGCCATCAAAGAAGAAGGTACTTTTCTCTGAAGGGAAGAAAAAACTTCTACTTTGCTTATAGCATTGTCTAAATACTGACGGAGTCTGTGGATTGAAAAGGCTTCCATAGTCCAGACAATTCATGTCAAGAGCCTCAGGTGATCACTGACATCATACATAAGAGTGTTAATTGATAAGTGAACAAGAGTCAATGTGCACTAACTTCCCATGAAGGACTTCTGTCCTCAGAGTTGTATTATAATTACGTCTAAGTGCTTGCAAAAGATGTATCATTCTTGGGTGCTTCTTTAAAGTTAATTAAGTTTATTTTTAAAAAAAAAGAGAAATTAACTTCAAGATGCAATGACTTTGAATAGCCCTTCTCTCTACTATTGAGAAACACTTTTGTTGTTGTTGTTGTTGTTGTTGTTGTTTTCGGGCAAATTGTTGAACTCTTTACTTAGCATAGAGTTGGTCTTCTGTTTATAAAGTTAACTGAAAATGGATCTTAGTGGAGAATGGAACTGGGGATGGGAGAGAGAGGAGGAGGAGAGGTGGGGGAGTGAGTGGGAGAGTGGTTCTGGTGGGAAGAATCACTATATTCCTAAAGCTGTACTTATGAAATGCATCATTTGTATTCTTTAAATAAAAGTTTCTTTGGGGGGTGGGGGTAAAGATACCTTTGATTTTGAGAGAAAAAAAAAAAAAGATAATACCTGGGACTCCATGTCTCATATCAAAGTGCCTGGGTTCAAGTCCTAGCACCACTTCCAGTTCCAGCTTCCAATGTGTGCCTCAGGAAGTAATGGCACGAGTAATTAAATTCCACTCACCCACATGGAGATATGGATTGAGATCCCTGCCCAGGCTTCAGCTTTATCTGGGAGACAGGAGCACTATCTTTCCCTCAGATAAACGATTTTTTAAAAAATTGCAAAGCAACCTCAAACACAAAAACTTTGCTAAAAGCATTATATAAGGCCCCTGTTTTGGACTAAGCTATTGCTCTAAGATGTAACAGACCACCCTAAATAATGAACATGGAGTCACTCATGCTAATGTACCCATGTCACAAAACCAAAAATAAGTTATTTCCTGACCGTCTAAAAAATTGAGAGGGGCCAGCGCCGTAGCTCACTTTTTTTTTTTTTTTCGACAGGCAGAGTGGACAGTGAGAGAGAGAGACAGAGGGAAAGGTCTTCCTTTTGCCGTTGGTTCACCCTCCAATGGCCGCCGCGGCCAGCGCGCTGCGGCCGGCGCACCGCGCTGATCCCATGACAGGAGCCAGGAGCCAGGTGCTTTTCCTGGTCTCCCATGGGGTGCAGGGCCCAAGCACCCGGGCCATCCTCCACTGCACTCCCTGGCCACAGCAGAGGGCTGGCCTGGAAGAGGGGCAACCGGGACAGAAGCCAGCGCCCCTACCGGGACTAGAACCTGGTGTGCCGGCGCCGCTAGGCGGAGGATTAGCCTAGTGAGCCGCGGCGCCGGCCCGTAGCTCACTTTTTTAATCCTCCACCTGCTGTGCCAGCATCCCATATGGGCGCCGGTTCTGGTCCCACATGCTCCTCTTCCAGTCCAGCTCTCTACTGTGACCCGGGAAGGCAGTGGAGGATGGCCCAGGTGATTGGGCGCCTGCACCCATGTGGGGGACCAAGAGGAAGTACCTGGTTCCTGGCTTCGGATTGGCACAGCACCAGCCATGGTGGCCATTTGGGGAGTGAACCAACAGAAGGAAGACCTTGCTCTCTGTCTCTCTCTCTCTCTCTCTCTCTCTTTCTCATTAACTCTACCTGTCAAATAAGTTTAAAAAAAAATGAGAAAGATTAACAGCCAAAAATTTTCAAACAGGGCAGTTTCAACTGGAATGACAATGAACTTTTCTTTCTTTAAACCCTTTAGAAAACTAACCTGGAGGCCAGCATTGTAGGATAGCAGATAAAGTCTCTGCCTGCAATGCCAGCATCCCGTAAGTGCACCGGTTTGTGTCCTAGCTGCTTCACTTCCCATTCAGCCCCTGACTAATGCATTGAGAAAAGCCACAGACAACAGCTTGAGGCGCCCCGGCTCAATAGGCTAATTCTCCACCTACGGTGCCGGCACCCCGGGTTCTAGCCCCAGTTGGGGCGCCGGATTCTGTCCTGGTTGCCCCTCTTCCAGTCCAGCTCTCTGCTGTGGCCCGGGAGTGCAGTGGAGGATGGCCCAAGTTCTTGGGCCCCTGCACCTGCATGGGAGACCAGGAGAAGCACCTGGCTCCTGGCTTCAGATCGGCGCAGCACTGCGGCCGTAGCAGCTATTTGGGGGTGAACCAACGGCAAAAGGAAGACCTTTATCTCTGTCTCTCTCTCTCTCTCATTGTCTAACTCTGCCTGTCAAAAAATAATAATAACAGCCCGAGTGTTTGTGTCCCTGACACCCACATAGGAGACCTGGCCTAGCTCTGGCCATTGCACACACCTGGGGAGTGAAGCAGCAGATGGAAGATCTCTGTTTGTGTCTCACCCTTCCCCTGTGTAACTTTAAAGATTCATTTATTTATATGAAAGAGTTACACAGAGAGAGAAGGAGAGGCAGAAAGAGAGAGGTCTTCCATCCACCTGTTCTGTCCTCAGATGACTGCAACAGCTGGAGATGCACCGATCCAAAGGCAGGTGCTAGGAGCTTCTTCTGGATCTCCACGTGGGTGCAGGGGCCCAAGCACTTGGGCCATCTTCTACTACTTTCCCAGGCCATAGCAGAGAGCTGGGTCGGAAGTGGAATAGCCGGGACTCAAACCAGCGTCCATATGGGATGCTGGCACTGCAGGCTTTACCCACTATGCCACAGCACCAGCCCAATGTAACTTTCAAAATCAATAAATAAATCCCAAAAAAAGAAACCTGAGGTATCTTGACATTAACCAATCAGTTCTTTTGCTATTGTTCTGTTTCCCTGTGCCTATCTTACAAAGAAAGCAGTTTTGAAGAGACCAAGTCAGTTTCTGCTGTCTTCAACCCCTCTCTGTAAAACCAATCCCTCCTGTACAGTCCATCAGAACCCTTACTCTACTTTGGGGAACAGAGTGTTGCCATCTCTAAAATTAAAGATAAACCAAAGGGCCAGTGTTGTGGCACGCTGGGTTAAGCTGTCCTCTGTAGCACTGGCATCCCACATGGGCACAGGTTCAAGTCCCAGCTACTCCACTTCTGACCCAGCTCCCTGCTAATTGCCTAGGAAAAGCAGCAAGAGATGGCCCAAGTGCTTGGGTCCCTGCCATCCACGTGGAGACCTAGATGAAGCTTCTGGCTGCTGGCTTTGGTCTGACCCAGCCCTGGGCAATTTGGGGAGTGAACCAGGGAATGGAAGATGTCTCTCTGTCTGTTTCTCTCTCTCTCTCTCTCTCTCCCTCCCTCCCTCCCTCCTTCCCTCCTTCACTCTTGTAACTCTGACTTTCAAAAAAATAAATAAAAATTAAAAAAAATAAGGTCCAGTGCTATGGCATAGCACGTTAAGTCGTTGCCTGCACTGCTGTCATCCCATATGGGTACCACTTCAAGCCCGGCTGAGAAGCAGTGGAAGATGGCCCAAATACTTGGGCCTCTGCACACTCTTGTGAGACCCAGATAAAGCTCCTGGCTCTTGGCTTTGGTCTGACACAACTCTGGCCTGACCCAGCCCTGGCTATTGTGTCCATTTGGGGAGTGAACCAACAGATGGAAGTTCTCTCTCTCTCTTTCTGTCTCTGTCTCTTCCTCTCTCTCTGTAACTCTGCCTTTCAAACAAAATAAATATTTAAAAATAAATAAAGCAGATTAAGCTCTTTAAATTGCAATTTTGTCCTTGATAATTAATAATGGTCAGCTTTTAAAGATGAAGGACTGCTTTGGTCTTTAGTTCCTAGTTTTTAAACAAGCCTAAATAACATCCAGGCACATTAAAGAAACGTAATTGAGAGTGTCATTTATCTTTGCACAGTAACCCTGCCTCACTACCGAACACAGACGCTCAGGCATGCAACAGCAGCGCCTCCTTGGCTCAAGAGTCCGATGTCAGGGGATCTGGCTGAGCTCTTGCACACCTCTGTGGTCACCGAAGGATCAGTCGTTCCTCGGCTCCGTGGCTGGGTGGACTGGGGGGACTGCAGCTCTGTTCCTTGTGTCCCTTGTCATCTAAAGCCTGACCTGGGCTTAGTCCTCCAGATGAGGTCAGAGCACCAGGTAAAAGCACAAATTCAGCCTCTGGCCATTTTGACAACTCTTAGGGTAACCCATGTGCCCCAGTTTTCTTGGTCTCTCCCACATCCGGGCAAGACACTTGAGTTATATGCAAACCAGCACAACTGGTCACCCTACCACCTCTCATTTGACAAAGGAAGTAACATGACAGACCCAGAGTCAGTGTAAGAGGGCCTGGGAGTGATCTAGAAAGCAGCATGGATGGAGGAAGGGGAGGGGGAATAGGAGTCTCTAACACACACTTTCTTTTCAATTTTATTTCCATATTCATTTATTTGAAAAGCAGAATGACAGAGAGAGAGGAGAGAGAGATTCCATCCGTTGGTTGGCTCCCCAAATGCCTGCAACAACAGCAGGGTTTGGGCTTGGCTGAAGCCAGGAGCCAGGAATTCCACCCAGGCCTCCCACATGGATGACAGAGACCCAAACACTGGAGCCATCACCTGCTACCTCCCATGTTCAGGAAGCCAGATGGAAAGCAGAGGCAAGACTCAGGCAGCCCAAGCAGTGGCTTAACCTCCTATGCCATAATGCCCACCCACACACAGTTTTTAACTTCTTGCTACCTGAATGTTACTTTCTTAGGTTTCCAATAAAATGACCTAAACAGGGGCCAGCACTGTGGCACAGGAGGTTAAGCCTCCGCCTGCAGCATCAGCATCCCATATGGGTGCCAGTTTGTGTCCCAGTTGCTCATCTTCACATCCAGCTCTCTGCTAATGGCCTGGGAAAGTGCTAGGACCCCTGCACTGATGTGGGTGACTCAGAAGAAGCTCCTGACTCCTGGTTTCAGATCTACATATATGCACTCAGTTTTGCCAGAACCATTTATTTTTTTTAACTTTTATTTAATGAATATAAATTTCCAAAGTACAGCTTATGGATTACAATGGCTTCCCCCCATAATGTCCCTCCCACCCGCAACCCTCCCCTCTCCCACTCCCTCTCCCCTTCCATTCACAACAAGATTCATTTTCGATTCTCTTTATATACAGAAGATCAGTTTAGCATACATTAAGTAAAGATTTCAACAGTTTGCTCCCACACAGAAACATAAAGTGGAAAATAATACATGATTTTTTAAATGATGATGAAATCAGATCAGACCTATTGTCATGTTTAATCCCAGTGAGAGTCAAGTTGGGAATTGATAATTTCTTCTTCTTCTTCTTTTTTTTTTTTACAGAAGATCAGTTTAGTATACATTAAGTAAAGCTTTCAACAGTTTGCACCCCCATAGAAACACAAAGTGAAATATACTGTGTGAGTACTCGTTATAGCATTAAGTCTCAATGTACAGCACGCTAAGGACAGAGATCCTACCTGAGGAGCGAGTGCACAGTGACTCCTGTTGTTGACTTTACAAATTGACACTCTTGTTTATGGCCTCAGTAATCTCCCTATGCACCAGTCATGAGTTTCCAAGGCTATGGAAGCCCCTTGAGTTCTCCGACTCTTATCTTGTTTAGACAAGGTCATAGTCAAAGTGGAGGTTCTCTCCTCCCTTCAGAGAAAGGTACCTCCTTCTTTGAAGACCTGTTCTTTCCACTGGGGTCTCACTCACAGAGATCTTTCATTTAGGTTTTTTTTTTTTTTTTTTTTTTTTTGCCAGAGTGTCTTGGCTTTCCATGCCTGAAATACTCTCATGGGCTTTTCAGCCAGATCAGAATGCCTTTAGGGCTGATTCTGAGGCCAGAGTGCCAGCACCATTTATTAAAGAGACTATCCTTACTCCAATGTGTCATCTGGGCACATCTGTCAAAAATCAGTTGGCTATCTATACATGAGTAATCTCTGAGCCCTCTGTGCTGTTCCACTGATCTATGGGTCAGTTGTTAACGCCAGTACCATGCTGTTTTAATTACTGCAGCTTTGTAGTAAGCTTCAAATTTGGATACTGTGATGCCTCCAGTTTGATTTCTGTTTCTCGGGACCACTTCAGCTACTCTGGATCTTTTGTGATTCCAAACACAAATGATCAACAAATATATGAAAAAGAAACGGTCACCATCACTAGCCATCAGGGAAGTACAAATGAAAACCACAATGAGATATCACCTCACCCCGTCAGAATGGCTGTTATCCAAAAGATGGAGCATAACAAATGCGGGTGAGGATGTGGAGAAAAAGGACCGTTACACACCGCTGGGAGAAATGTGAACTAGCGCCGCCACTGTGGAACAGTATGGCGTTTTCTTTAGAAACAGACCCACCATAAGATCCGGCAGTCCCATTGTGGGTATACACCCAAAAGAAATGAACACATTGTATCAGAGATACCTGCACCACCACGTCTATAGCAGCACTGTTCACAACAGCCAAATTATGGAACCAACCAAGGTGTCCATCATTAGATAAATGGATAAAGAAAATATGGTACATTTACACAATGGAATATTATTCAGCTACAAAAAAATGCTATCATTTGCAACATGAGGGCCTCATGTTGAGTGAAATAAGCCAGACTGAAAAATACAAATACCACATGTTCTTCATTATATGTGACAGCTAAAACTTTCTTTAGAAATGAAAAAAAAAAAAAGAAAAGAAAAAAAAATGCCTGTGTGTAAGAGTATTACTGCAAATACAGTTTTGTTAAACTTTGTTTTAAAAATTTTAAAGCAATTTTTTTAAAGATTTTATTTGTTTATTTGACAGGCAGAGTTACACAAAGAGTGAGAGAGAGAGAGAGAGAGAAAGATCTTCCTTCCATTGGTTCACTCCCCAAGTGGCCGCAATGGCCGGAGCTGTGCTGATTCGAAGCCAGTAGCCAGGAGCTTCTTCCTGGTCTCCCATGTGCGTGCAGGTGCCCAAGAACTTGGCCATCCTCCACTGCCTTCCCAGGCCATAGCAGAGAGCTGGATTGGAAGAGGAGCAGCAGGACTAGAACCGGAGCCCACATGAGATGTCGGTGCCGCAGGCAGAGAATTAACCTAGTGTGCCACGTCGCCGGCCCCCCCAAGCAAATTGTTAAAAATGATATACTATCATAGTTCTAGCGATAGGTGTTGATTTTCAAAATCACTGCCTATGAATGACATGAACTTCATTTCATTTGATTACTGTTTATGGCCCTTGCCTACATTCCTGTTGAACTATAGTCTTTTTTGTTTTACTAGTTGAGCTTTAATTTTAATGGAGCATGAAGGTGTTGACTATAATGTAAATTCAAAACGTATTAGAAAAAAATCAAAAAAAAAACAAAAAAATGAAAGAAATGTCATGTATATCAGTTTTGCTGCAAATCTAGTGTTTTGTCAAAAAAAATGGAAATGAAATTTTACTAACAAAACATGAAGTTGTGGGGTGGGCATGAAGGGGCAGCAGGTTAAGCTGCTGCTTGTGATGCCAGCAATCTGTATACAAGTCCTGGTTCCAGTCTTGGCTGCTCCACTTCTGACCCAGCTTCCAAATAACACATATCCTGGGCACCTGAGCCCCTGCCACCCAGGTGGGAGGCCAGATGGAGCTCTGGGCGTCTTGCTTTGCCCTGGCCCAGCCCTGGCTATTGCTGGCATTTTGGAAGTAAACTAATACATGGAACACCTCGCTCTCCCTCTCTTTCTTTCTCTGCCTTTAAAATAAAATGAAAGAACAAAATTTTTTGTCAGAAAATGGGTTCTAGTCCCGGTCGGGGCGCCGGATTCTGTCCCGGTTGCCCCTCTTCCAGGCCAGCTCTCTGCTGTGGCCAGGGAGTGAAGTGGAGGATGGCCCAAGTACTTGGGCCCTGCACCCCATGGGAGACCAGGATAAGTACCTGGCTCCTGCCATTGGATCAGTGCGGTGCGCCGGCCGCAGCGCGCCGGCTGCGGTGGCCATTGGAGGGTGAACCAACAGCAAAGGAAGACCTTTCTCTCTGTCTCTCTCTCTCACTGTCCACTCTGCCTATCAAAAAAATTTTTTAAAAAATTGTATTTACAAATTTTTTAAAAAATAAACAATAAAAATTTTAGAAACAGATCCAATCATATATTTTAAAAATCATGACAAATGTAATACCTCAAATCAATGGAGAGAGATGAGTCAGTAAGTGGCATTAGGAAATTATCTAAATTTATGCAAAAAGAAAATGTAGAAGGATTAATAATTCTAATATCAATATTTTTAAATGGTGCTTGCTGAAAATATATGAAAATGTCTATAAATATCAGAGTGTGAAATAACCATAAAATCATTATACAGTAGCCATATGAGATAGGAAAAAAAAAGTTACAATTCTCTTTCCAAAAGTTTACCATTAAAAACAGATGGTACCAAAAATAGAGGTGGACTCTGGAGCTTTTGGCCAATTCCCTCACTCTCACCATGGGGACACTGGCACAGCAACACATCCACTCCGCATAGCCAGGAAGGCATGAGACTAGTGGCCACATTGCAGGCACCAGGCCACTTTCTGGGGCTGCACGGATGACCCCGCCTGCAGTGGAGGTCACGAGAACCTTATGATTCAGAGAGATTTCTGATCTGTAATAACACAGGGAGCACGGTTAAGGCGTGGACAGGCAGTGTGAACCACAACGTACAGTCATGAAATCGGTTCTACTTGAGGGAGGAAGATACAGACAAGTCCCTGAAGCAGTGACAGCCAGGAACACCACCTAAAGTCAGAGCCGCTTAGGTCTTTATCTGCTCTCGTGTGTCCCAGAGAGCCTTCTGCAAACCTACTCACTTGTGTTCCCTCAACCCCAGCTGCCTCCTTAGCAAGGTCACTTCGTGCTGCAATATTAACACACCGGCCGGCCAGGCAGCTTCGGAACCCTGAGACAGTCATCCCAGAGCCAGGCCAAACCTAGCCTAGAATACACTTGTTACTGTCTTGTAACTGCTCAGGTTTCTTCAGTAAGGTTTCCCCAGAGTTGAACTGATTCCAGAATACACTCTCTCTCTTACTTTCCTGGGTAAGATTTTTTGTGCTCCCTTTTTGCATTCACTTAAAAAGACTTGCCTTCTGGGCTGGCCTTGTGGCCTAGTAGGTTAAGCTGCTGCCTGCATCCCAAACAAGCACTGGTTTGAGTCCCAGCTGCTCCACTTCAGATTCAGCTCCCTGCTGATGGCCTGGGAAAGCAGTGGAAGATGGCCTACGTGCTTGGACCCCTGTGCCCATATGGGAGACCCGCAAGAAACTCCTGGCTCCTGGCTTTGGATCGGCCCACCTCCAGCCATTATGGCCATCTGGGGAGTGAACCAGCAGATGGAAGACCTCTCTCTCTCTGTAACTCCACTTCTCAAATAAAGAGATACATTTTTTTAAATTTGCCTCCTTGTACAAGCTCCTTAGAAAGCTTGTTTTCCAAGTTTCTACGGCTGTAGTTTTGCAAAGACTCCTGGCTAAGAATCTCGACAGCTGCTCTCTTCAACGCAGACACGGTGTGTAATGGAGAGAACAGCACCTGGGAGGGAAGAGCAGGGATCTGTCAGCAGAGCCGCGGGCGGCACAGGGCGTGGACCTGAACAGCGCTGCCAGGATCGTGGGGAGATTTTTGATGTTGTAACACTGCCACCTAGTGGGAATCCTGATCAGAAGGTTTCCTAAAATTCCTAGGACATCTTTGAATCAAATGTTGTTGGTTTATTTTTTTATTTTTTATTTTTTTTAACTTTTATTTAATGAATATAAATTTCCAAAGTACAGCTTATGGAGTACAATGGCTTCCCCCCCATAACGTCCCTCCCACCCGCAACCCTCCCCTTTCCCACTCCCTCTCCCCTTCCATTCACATCAAGCTTCATTTTCTATTCTCTTTATATACAGAAGATCAGTTTAGCATACATTAAGTAAAGAGTTCAACAGTTTGTTCTGTTGTGGGTTTATTTTTAAGCAATAAATAATAAGGCAGCATTACTTGTGGTAGAATCACTGGAGTCACAACATATATATGAACAGGTAATATATGAAAAGAGACATTTGTGGTTAAATAATTTTTGATAAATAAAAGAGACATTTGTGGTTAAATAAATTTGGATAAATAAAACAAAAATAAAAATGTATTTTTAAAAGACATATTTTTTTGAAAGTCAGAGTTAGGGGGAGAGAGACAGAGACAGAGACAGAGAATGAGAGATTTTTCCATCCACTGGTTCACACCCCAAGTGGCCACAAATGCTATGGCTAAGCCAGGCCAAAGCCAGGAACCAGCAGCTTCATCTGGGTCTCCCGCGTGGGTGGAAGGGATCCGAACACTTGGGCCATCTTTGGCTACCTTTCCCAGGCCATTAGCAAGGAGCTGGGTCAGAAGTGGAGCAGCCAGACACAAATCAGTGCCCATATGGGATGTTGGCATCGGAAATGGCAGCTTTACCCACTACACCACAACGCCAGCCCCCAAAAGTCTTTTTTAAATAGGGAGCTTCCCAGAGCATTTAATCTACAAATTTTCACTTTGACTGTCCAAGAGTGGATATACAGTAAAATCTCATTCTATGGTGCACTTTAATTCACCTTGTAATGCTTTTGGAATCAAGATTTGTCTTATAATTTATATACACATTTAATGTAGCAATACAGTTTTCTCCAAAAGTTATAAAATCAATGGCAAGACTTACAACTAATATCACTTTTTCAAGAATATTTGATTTTGAGAATATGAAGATTTCACACTTTAACTGTTAGTCTCATTTTTCTTGGGGCATCACATAGGATCATTGTTCCATATAACAAATGACTAAAGTAGATCAAATGAAATAATCGATATAATTGAGTTGGTAGAGTTATTCTAAATGTTGGTTCACCTCAAGCATGTATTTTGATAATTCATATGCAAATCAGTTTCACCTTTGTGATCCCTTCAATGGCTCATGCCCAGCGATTAGAGCAGCTGGAAAAAGGTAAATCATGGCCTAAAATGCTAAATTATGTAGGCCCATAGAAAAATGTCCTATAAAAGAGCAAGAAAATAGGAACTCAAGCTAAAATTTTTATTTCAAATCATGCACCAAAGTGCCAAGGGGCACTGCAAGAAATTTGCAGGGCTACTGAAAGATATTTTCTTCTAAGGCAAAATGAGAGAGAGAGAGAGAGAGAGAGAGAGAGAGAGAGACACTCTTCTATCCACTGGTTCAGTAACCCAAATGCTGCAACAGCTAGAGCTGAACCCAGCCAAAGCCTAGAGCCAGGAAATCCCTCTGGATCTCCCACATAGATGGCAGGGACTCAAGTACTTGAGCCATCACCTGCTGCCTCCCAGGGTGTGCATTAGCAGGAAGTTAGGTTAGAAGCAGACGAGCCAAGACTGAAGCTAGGCACGCTGTTATGGGATGTGGGTGTCCCAAGTGGTGGCTTGGCCCTACTGCAAGGTATTTTTATATATGTGTATATGTATATGTATATGTGTGTGTATGTGTGTGTGTGTGTGTAAATATTTATTTTTTTGAAATTGAAAGGCAGAGGGAGAGAGGTCTTCCATCCTTTGGTTTACTCCCCAAATAGCCTCAAGGGGTGGGGCTAGGCCAGGCCAGTGCCAGGAGCCAATTTCTTTCATGTCTCCCA
Source organism: Oryctolagus cuniculus (assembly GCF_964237555.1). Taxonomy (NCBI): domain Eukaryota; kingdom Metazoa; phylum Chordata; class Mammalia; order Lagomorpha; family Leporidae; genus Oryctolagus; species Oryctolagus cuniculus. Next base: position 128,980,448 of record NC_091440.1, on the reverse strand, counting down.
CATGAGTGCAGGGGCCCAATACTTTCCAAGGCATATTAGCAGGGAGTTGGATTGGAAGTAGAGCAGCTAGGACTCGAACTGGTGCTCATATGGGATGCTGGAACTGCAGGTAGAAGATTAACCTTCTATGCCACAGGGCCAGGGGCAGGGCCAGCCCCCAGCAAGATATTTTCAGTGGGACACATCTTAACATCTGTCAGTTGCTGTGTGAAAAGCCAGTCTGAAGCAGTTCCATTTCTCCATTAGACCACAGTGCATTAATTTTACTCATCTACCTTTGTAAAGCAGTTTTTTGTGGTTACCATGATTTAAAAAAAATACTATTTGAAAATCAATGGAACTGTTTTTGTTTTATATAGGGATGATTTTAAAAGTTTCTGAGGCACAGAGAACACCATAAACCAAGAAGTGTGATAGGGAGTTTATACTTTACACAAATGATAACAAATGAATACGCAAATCAGAGTGACATGAAGAGGAAGTGAGTGCTGTCCAAGTGTGCTTCAATTCAACTAATCCTGTTTAAAAATCTTTGATGGCTTCCCACACCTATCCAATGAAGTCTAAGTCTAAATCCTTAGCCTGGTCCTAAGATCTCTCCACAGCACTCCCAATAATTTAATGGTCACAATTTCCTCCCAGGAGATTCTTTGATGGGATGCTCATTTATATGAATGTGTCATCTTCCTTATTGGAAATAAATTACCAGAGGGAAGGAACAGAACCTCATTCCATTTTATATTCCTTTCAGAACCAAAGTAGTTTCAAATCTATGGAAATCATTCAATAAATAAATAATTGTTGGATAAAAGAAAGACACTAGCCAATAGCATTACACAACAAACAGGGCTGCTGCATTTCCCAGGTTCTCCAGTGAGGACCCATCTGCATTAATCTCTTGAGGATTAACCCATATTTCTCCATTCACTCAGCAGATTTTCGAAGCTGCATTGATACATTTCTGTTCCTTTGGTGTTCAATGTCTTATACAATAAGAATACGCCCAGTGCTCCAGTTTGAATAGGAGTTGGCACCCAAACTCAAACAGGAGTTTAAGCCCTAAAGTTTCAAGCTAATGTTAACAAAGATGTACAAACTGAATCCAGTTATGGCATTTAGAGGTACAGCCTGGGGAAGTGATCCAGATGAGATTCTATCGTTAGGATAGAACCCCATGATTGAATCCTGGTAGTTTTTAAAAATAATTTATTTATTTGAGAGGCAGAGATAGAAACAAAGAGAGAAATGGATAGATAGGGTCTGGCGCTGTGGCATGGAAGGTTAAGCTGCAACCTGCAGTGCCAGCATCCCATGTGGGCACCAGTTCGAGTCCCGGCTGCTCCATTTCCAATCCAACTTCCTGATGATGTGCCTGGGAAAGCAGTGAAAGATGGCCCAAGTGCTTGGGCCCCTGCACCCACATGGGAGACCCAGAAGAAGTGCCTGGCTCCTGGCTTTGGCCTGGCCCAGCCCCAGCCATCGTAGCTATTTGGGGAATGAACAAGCAGATGGAAGATCTTTCTTTTTCTGCTTTTCAAATAAATAAGTAAATTTGGAGAATAAAAAATGGATAGAGAAAACCTATCCTCTGATTCTTTCCTCACATACCCACAACAGCCAAAACTGGGCCAGGCCAAAACTCAGAGCTGGAAATTCAGTTCAGCTCTCCCATGTGGGTGGCAGGGACTAAATTACATCAGCCATCACCCACTGCCTCCCAGGGTACACAACAACAGGAAGCTGGAATCTGGAACAAAGACGTGCTTAAATCCAGGTGATCCAATACAGGATGAGGCATCCCAAGCAGTGTCTTGAATGCTTTTCCAAGCATCTGCCCCTCTGCTAGCTTTTTCAGGGGAGAGGGAGGTGACAGGTTGATAGAGGTATAGACAGACACACGCTATCCCTTCTTCACCCTGCAATGCCCTGTGCCACCTCAGGACTCTGCCAACAGGGGCTTCATGAACAGAGGCTGGACCAACGCAACCCACCAACCCTGACTGCAAATCTCTAGAACCATGAGCCAAAATGGACCTCTTTTCTTTATAAAGCAGCCACCTCGTGTATGCCTTCGTGATAAAAGGCTGACCAATAAACACACCCAGGAAACGTGTGGAACCTCAGCCTCCTGTGCCTTGCTGGAATCGACTACCTTAAATCTGGAGAACAAGTTCAGACAGTCAGTAATAACCTACAATTGGAAGAGTAGTGGATGGATTAATAAATAGATGAATATAAGTGAGGATAATGCCATAAATAACACAGAAAGCAATAAACGCCAATCCAGAGATGATAATTTCATCTCCTTACAGCAGTCATAGGAGAGTGAAAAGAGGAAAATAATTTTGCTTATTTAACAAGTCAACAGGGTCACTGTAAACATACTGTAAGGAGTGAGTGTGGGGAGCAACTGGGAGCAACTCAGACTAGACTAAGTTACTGGAATTAAGACTTATTCTATGCATCTGCTTTCCCACAATATGGCGCTGAGAAGGGAAACAGCTTCTACACAGCTGCCTCCAGTTCAACCAATAAACTGTGGGACCTGCTCCTGATTGGAGGAGAGCAGCGTACTCGGCGTGTGGGTAGCAGAGTTGGGATTGGTGGAAGGACTATAAAGGAGGAGAGAGACGGCATGCACCAGGAACATCTAGGGGGAACACCTGTGCAGCCCCCGAGAGAGCCAGCCGGCGGTGTGCCGCTCCCCCGCGGAAGTGGGGAATGTGGCAGGGGGAACCGCCCTTCCACGGAGGTGGAAGGACCAGCAGCCAACCCGGGAAGGACCAGCAGCAAACCCGGGGAGGGCCGAGCAGACAGAAGAACAGCGCAGGGTCCTGTGTCGTTCCTCCACAAAGACGGGGAGCGACATAATGGTGCCGTGACTCGGATAGGAAACCTAGGATGGATAGGAAACTTAGGAGGGAAGAAACGGGAAGAAGTGGAAAATACCGGAGAGAGAGACTAGCAAAGAGCCTAGGGGAAAGCCGGACGAAAAAGGTGCCGGAAGAAGCTATTGAAAGCCTAGGCATAGACTTGGATACGGACTGTGGGAAAGAAGTTAGGATTTAAAGTGAAAGCAAGAAGAAACTTAGACTCAGATACGGACTGCAGGTTGAAAGTGAAAGTGAAACCTAGAAGAAACTTAGACTTGGATATGGACTGTGGGGAGAGGCCAGGAGAAATGAGGGAGGAATATTGTTGGAAGAAAACTTAGGGAAACATACCGGGTAGAGAAAAATGTTAGGGAGGATGAAGCCACGAGTGCAGGCCGAGGCAGAGACGTAAGCCACCTTGAAATTCTTCAAGTCACCCCGGGGAGCAAGAGGCGAAGATCTGGAACCAGAGGCAGAGACGTGGGCCGCCAGGTTGGAATTCGCCAGGTTAGTCCGGGGAACTTGGATTGAATGCTAGTGGCGGAGACGTAAGCTACGCTGTGTGACTCGCGGAGGATGCCGCGCGCAGAGAGAGCGTGCGAGGCACAAGTAGATAGGGAACGCTGGGCTAGTGCGAGACCGCGGAGTGCGCGCGCGAAGCCAAGCCGCGCAAAGCCGGGAAGCCGCGCAGATTGGAGAAGCGCGGGCTGAAGCAGCTCAGAGCCGGGAAGCCGCGGAGAAGCAGCCTCGGGGCGGGCGCCGGGAAGCCGCAAGGATAAGAGAAACAGAAGTTTAGAAGTAAAATGAGAGAAATAGGAATGTTGGCAGACAGAAGTAAAATGGGAGAAATAGGAATGCCCGGAGATAGAGAAATAGAGAAATAGAAAGGCCTCCCCACAACATGGCAATGAGAAAGCTTGGATTCGGTCTGCCTGATTAGTGAGGCGATGAGCACCTGCGGGCGGCTAGCAGCTTATGCGCCGCAGGTCACCGAAGACAGGCACGTTATCAACACCAATAAGTCTCCCCACAATACGGCAATGAGAAGGCTTGGATTCGGTTTGCCTGATTGCTAGGGCTTGTAAGCACCTGCAGGCAGAGCAGAGCATGTGCTGCAGGGCACCGAACACAGGCACGCATCAGCGCCTAAAAACCTCCTCACAACATGGCGAAGAGAGGACCCGGATTCGGTTTGCCTGATTGATAGGACTTGTAAGAACCTGTGGGCAACTCTAGCAAGCAGAGCAGAGTGTGTGCCGCGGGGCACCGAAGACAGGCGCGTATCAACGCCAAAAATAAAAAGAAAGGGGGATCTGTGGGGAGCAACTGGGAGCAACTCGGACTAGACTAAGTTACTGGAATTAAGACTTATCCTATGCATCTGCTTTCCCACAATATGGCGCTGAGAAGGGAAACAGCTTCTACACAGCTGCCTCCAGTTCAACCAATAAACTGTGGGACCTGCTCCTGATTGGAGGAGAGCAGCGTACTCGGCGTGTGGGTAGCAGAGTTGGGATTGGTGGAAGGACTATAAAGGAGGAGAGAGACGGCATGCACCAGGAACATCTAGGGGGAACACCTGTGCAGCCCCCGAGAGAGCCAGCCGGCGGTGTGCCGCTCCCCCGCGGAAGTGGGGAATGTGGCAGGGGGAACCGCCCTTCCACGGAGGTGGAAGGACCAGCAGCCAACCCGGGAAGGACCAGCAGCAAACCCGGGGAGGGCTGAGCAGACAGAAGAACAGCGCAGGGTCCTGTGTCGTTCCTCCACGAAGACGGGGAGCAACAGTGAGGATCCACGCCATAGTTGAAATAACTCTCAGAATAAGGAAAATACTTTAAAAATACTTTAAATTTTGTATTTTTTATTTGAAGGACAGAAAGACATCCAGAGAGAGGTCTTCCTTCCAGTGGTTCATTCTCAAAAGCCCCCATCAGCCAGGGCTAGCCCAAAGGGAAGCTGGGAAGCCAGATCTCAATCCAGGACTCCAACGCGAGCGGTAGAGAACCAAGTACTTGAATCATCAGTTGCTGCCTCCCAGAGTGTGCATGAGCAGGAAGCTGGAAACAGCAGTGGAGCTGGGACTTGAACCCAGACATTCTGATGTGGGATGTGGGCACCCCGAGCACTGTTTAATCATGGCACCAAATACCCACTCCCAAGAGTGCTTTGAAACATTATCTCAGAGGGAACAGCAGACCTTGTATTGGAGATGTTGGTGAGACCCCAACAAAAATGCGAATGAGCAACAATTTGTGAAGACAAGTTTAATGAGTCACCCATTCAACACAGCACTCTGGCAATTAGTGGGACTATTCAGGCAGCCACACATCTGCACTTGTCAGATGCTAAGGGTTTTACCAAGACACAGGACCTTCTATGCTGGACAAACTGGGATGCTTGGTCACCTAAGATAAGTCCCTGTGTCAGCTTAAGGAGGTACTAAGAGAAACACCACTAAGTAGGTTTCTACTTCAGAAAGCTGCATAACCCCTCTGCAGAGTCTGAGTATCTGCTGTTCGTGAAACAGGATTCAGGTACCTGGCCCTGCAGCAGTTGTGAAGTTTCAAGTAGCTGAGTGCCGACAGCACAGTCAGTTACACAATACACTTTGTCTCTTGTCTTGGTCATTTTTCCTAGAACTCAGTGAGTTCCTCACAAATGAGACAACGGTAAGCAATTCTGTGATTTTTTCCTTAAAAAGCACATACAACCCTGACTCTGACTTTTGAAGATTTAGTTGCCCATCACTTCCACTGGACATTCTTTGAAGAAAATCTCCGGAGTGGAGTGGGAATGGTGGCACAGCAGATTAAGCCACCACTTAGGATACCTGCATCCCATATCAGAGTGCCTGGGTTTGAGTCTCACTTCTGATTCCAGCTGACACCTCAAATGTACACATCTGCTAATGCAGCTAACGGCTCAGGCGCTGGAGTCCCTACCATCCACAGGTGAGGCCCAGATTGAGTTCCGGCTCCTGGCTTTAGCCTGGCCAACCACCTGCTATTACAGGCATTCGGGGAATGAACCAAGGGATGGGAGCTTGCTCGCTTGCTCGCTCGCTCTCTCTTCTCTCTCTTCCTTTCAAATAAATAAGAATAAATTTTTAAAAATCTGGTTTATATTATTAAAGATAAAATAAAATTTATCAATTGACAAATAAGTACCCAGTGGCCTATATACTATCAGTTAATAAAGGTCTTAACTGTTCTCCACTGCCAGGCTACAAAGCAAAGAATTGAAGACTCTAAAGAATGACAGCCTACCTAAAATTAAAATGAAATATTCTGGGGCTGACACCGTAGTTCACTTGGTTAATCCTCCGCCTGCAGTGCCGGCATCCCATATGGGCACCAGGTTCTAGTCCCAGGTGCTCCTCTTCCAGTCCAGCTCTCTGCTCTGGCCGGGGAGGGCAGTGGAAGATGGCCCAGATGCTTGGGCCCCTGCACCTGCATGGGAGACCAGGAAGAAACACCTGGTTCCTGGTTTCAGATTGGTGCAGTGCTGCCGTAGCGGCCATTTGGGGAGTGAACCAACAGAAGGAAGACCTTTCTCTCTGTCTCTCTCTCTCACTATCTATATCTCTACCTGTCAATTAAATTTAAAAAAAATGAGGTATTCTCAGAGAGAGATTCTGAGGTAAAGTAGCTTGCCTAATATCACACTGGAAAATAACCTAAGTCCAGCATTCTCCTAGTGCCTATGTCTAGAAAATAACATTTCTTTTTAGTTATTTCTACACAGGGGTTTTGTGCACAGATATCATGACATATGGTGAAACATATTTGTTGATTATTATACACCTCACTTCGAACCTCATCAGCAGAATATAAGCTATAAGTTAGTGGCCCTGATTATTCTCTACCCAATCAAAGAAGACATCAAGGTTGTTTTTTACAACACAGATATATATTAGAAAGAATAAAATCAGGGCAGACATTTGGCTCCGGAGTTGCTGGTTAAACTGCTCACATCCTATGTCAGAGTTCCTGGGTTCAATTCTCAGTTCGGGCTCCATATTCTAGCTCCCTGCAAATGCAGACCCTGGAAGGAAGCAGTTATGGCTCAAGTAGCTTGGTTCTGCCCCCGATGTGGGAGATGTGAATAGAATTCCTGCTCCCAGCGTTGTCCTCAGCCAAGTCCTGTCAATTTTAGGCATTTGAGGAGTAGATAGGAAAGTTCTCTCTCCCTCTCTTTCCCCCATCTCTCAAGTAAACATTTTTAACAATGTGTATTATCAGCCAGAGATAAGATATTACATAAACTTTTTTTACTTTCTAAATTTTTTTTATTTGACAGGTATAGTTAAAGACAGTGAGAGAGACAGAGAGAAAGGTCTTCCTTCCGTTGGTTCACTCCCCAAATGGCCACTATGGCTGGCACTGCACCAATCCGAAGCCAGGAGCCAGGTGCTTCCTCCTGGTCTCCCAGACGGGTGCAGGGGCCCAAACACTTGGGCCATCCTCCACTGCCTTCCCAGGCTACAGCAGAGAGCTGGACTGGAAGAGGGGCAACCAGGACTAGAACCCAGCACCCACAGGGGAGGCTGGTGCCGCAGGCGGAGGATTAACCAAGTGAGCCACGGTGCCGGCCCTACATAAACTTTTATAACATCTCTAACCAAGTAGAAGTATCTGCCAGGTTTTAGCAAGAATTTCTCATTTTCAAAAGCCACTTTAAAAAATCATTGCTTTAAATTTCCTAAAGACAAATTGAAAACAAATAAAAGACAAAGATTTTCTTTTCAAAACAACGTTAGTTGCAGAAGTGCATTTAGACTGTTAGGCAGACTCAGATCCCCCTCCTCAGCTCCAACCTGCTGGCTTAACTGGGGGTTGTCGTCCAGGGCTAGACACCGGCAGAACAGGAATCCAACCGTGTATGGGAATGGGACCAACCTACATTACTGATCTGTAATTTTTTTCTTTATGCTTACGATGCATTATAGACATTCTCTGGTTTCAAAACACATCCATCTTTTTTATTCTCTTATGCCCAAGCATGTCCTGAATCAGGGGAATGACTCATCATGGACAGATCACAACATCGTGGGCTGAAATTGGAGAGCCATGCCCCCAGCTGCCCCATTCCTCATTCCCAGTCTCCCAGCCACAAAACGGAGAAGCATCCTCTCCAGAGATAGTATATGTCAATGTTTCTGGACTCTCCCACTCTTTCTCAAAGCAGCCATTGAAACCCTGTCTTAGTTTGTGAGGACTGCCGTACACAGCTCCAAAGACCGGACTCCTTCACACCAGAAACCTATTTCCACAAGGTTCTGGGGGCTGCAAGTCGAAGATCAAAACACCACCAGCCGCACTTCCCCTGAGGGCTTGCGCTGTGGTGCATAGAAGGCCACTTTCTCCCTGCCCCCTCACACTCTTCCCTCTGTCTTCCTTCTGTCCCTGTCCCAGTCTCTCTGCAGAAGGCCACTATCAGACTGGACCACGATCAACCCTCTTGACTTCATTTAGCCTCTGTAATGACCCTGCCTCCAAATACAATCACATTCTGAGACTTAAACTTATGAATTTTGAAAGGACACACATTAGCCCATAATGGATATACTTGTAAGCATGCATTCATGTTTCCATAATATGCTAAACCATTCATTTCAGGAATAGGAATTACAAGACTATAGAACTTCTCCAAAATCTGGAATTAAGTAACACATATGAGGGCACTATAACTTTGGGTTGCAGTTACGGACAGGGACAGAGATGGTTTTGCTATTCAGTCTATGCTTTCCATTTGGATTTGCTGCTCAATTGTGTTTCCTTTTATCAGAATCATACTTACTTTTCATGAAAATCATTACCAGAAAATCATGGCGGCAATGGGCACTGATGAGAGTTGAGGAGACAAGAGTAGCCAGCTTCTGCACTTGTTAAAGATGAAGCATTTAAAGGCTTAATGCAGTGCATATCAGTTGGCCACTGGGACACTTCCATTTCCCAGTGAGACTCCAATGTACACTGCATACATACTTCAGCGTATGTAGTAGCTGTTACCTCTGCCATTTGACACGGCCCAGCCTTTGCTGAAAACACTGACAAAGGAGCAATTTCTCTGCATAATTTCCACAGTGATTTCCAAGACACCAACAGCCTGCGTATCAGTCAAGGTGCATATGAGCCATCCACTCACCTGACTCCTTTCACAAAGAAATGATTTTCATTTATTAACCTTTGTGTGAACAATTTTCAATACCTAACCTTCCAAAGGCAACTATCACACAGAGCTGAGAAGCACACTTGAGCTGTCAGGAACCTCTCATTAAATTACCATCACAACAGGGTCAGTGACCCACGTTGTGGGTCTTTCCATGTGAGCAACAGGAAGTGCACCCTGCGGAAGTATTTGATGTCTTCCAGTTGAGGAATAAAGACTCTTCCTTTGACAAGGGAGATAAGGCAATCTGGTCTACAACTGTTGTTTTTTAATTTCCTGTGTGTGTGATAAACGTAACTTAGGTGGGAGTATGGAAAATAGTAAGAGGAAAGGCCTTGAGAAATGTTCACTCCAGTTTCAGAAGTGGGCTGTGCAGAGGAAGAAACTTAAGAGTCATTGTCAATGCTTTGTACTATCATTGTCTCTTGTGATCATCAGTGGTCCTAAGATCACATTTAAATGGAGCCCCATTTAACAAGCATAAACTTCCACAGGTAACTTCAGTAGCTCATCTGTGTTAGGAGGTGCGAAAGAAAATACTTCAAATGGCCTCCACCCTGCATGAATAACCAAAAAGCAATATATCTGAGCTACAGATCATCATCACCAAAACACAAAACATTCTCCAGGATACACCCCAATCTGCAGCTGAAGTTATTTTCCAAACACAAAGGACACATTGGAATGTGATGGCATAAATACTTCAATAATTTGTTTATCCAAAAGCAAAACACTTCACCATCCAGGAAAATCCATGCTGTCCATGTGACTGGAAGGAGGTAAGCAAGGAACAGACTTGTGTTTCTTATTTCAAAATTATATAAGCCCTAAAATTGGCATTAAAACCTGGAAAATTACAAGCTTAAATTCACCAGATATTTAAGAAATGGCCTTTGTTCAAACACACACACACACACACACACTTACTATAAAAATCATCTTCAACAGTCTGCCTAGAAACCTCCTTAATTGGACCACCCAGTTCATCGGGTGTATTTTCCACTTCCTGTGTGACCTCAGGTGATAGCATTAGTATGCTGTCTACCACTACAAAACAAGTTCCTTCTTTTTTCCAATCTCCAAAACCAGTTTCTCCCATTTCCAGTGAGTACTCATCAGGCCTTGTCAAAGGGCTTCAGCTCTTACCATCTTCTCAAATTCCTTCCCTCTCCCGCCCATTGCCAGTTCCCAAAGCCACTCCTAGATTTCAGCTTTTCTTTTGAAAGCATTCAACTTCGAGGTGCCAACATCTGTAACAGCTATCTTAGCTGCAGTGTAAATTAGTGAAAAACATGACATCTTGGGGCTGGTGCTTTGGCATAGCAGGTAAAGCCACAGCCTGCAGTGTTGACATCCTATATGGGCACCAGTTCAAGTCATGGCTGCTCCACTTCTGATCCAGCTCTCTGCTGCAGCCTGGGAAAGCAGTGGAAGGTGGTCCAAGTCCTTGGGCCCCTGCACCCATGTGGGAGACCTGAAAGAAGCTCCTGGCTCCTGGTTTTGGATCAGCACAGCTCTGACCGTTTCCGCCATCTGGGGAGTGAACCAGCAGACAGAAAACCTCTCTCTCTCTCACTCTCTCTCTCTCTCTCTCTCTGCCTCTGCTTTTCTGTAACTCTGCCTCTCAAATAAATAAAATATATCTTTAAAAAAAGAAAGAGACTGGTCAAATCCCTCAAATTCTTGGATCTCAGGCTTCCCAGATTTAAAACCAGAAGGAGAAAGGGACTTAGAAGATCTCTGGAGGACTTTGAACTCCGAAAGCTTATAATTTTATAAAATTTTTGCATCAAAAGATTTCCAATGACCCCTTTAAGTATCTCCTATACTATCCTTTAGTCTTTCTTCATTTTCCTTTGCTTCTTCAGCATTCAGAAACTTTTTTAAGAAAATGATTTTTTATTTTTTAAATTGTTATTAACATAAAGACAAAAGACATCATGTATTTCATAGATACAATTTTAAGAACACAATCATACTTCCCTTCCTTTCTCAATCTTGCCTTCTCCTTTTTTCCTTATAATTTTCACAATTACATACTTTGAATTTTCTTTATAATCATAGGCTTACGCATGTGGAACTCTTAATCACATTTCTATCCTTCCCTTGACTTAATGAAATGTAATTGCCTTAAATACAAGCGATATTTAAGACCCCCTTACAAGGGTACATAGCATGGCCATTGCCCAACCCCCAAAACGCATTATTAGAATCAAAGCCATCATATTCATGCATTTACTCTAAAGTTTTTCCACTGGTGACAGTAGCTTTTTCTAATTCACACAAAGGGTCTCAGAGATTAGCAACAGCACTGGCACCAAGATGCACTCATTGGTGTGCTTCTCCTTTAGCAGTTCCTCCCATACCAGGTCACCGATGACCTAGGTTTCAGTAAATGAGGACTGAGGGCAGTAAGGAATAACCAGAAACGAAATGGTAGGTCAATGAGTTTACACACAATCTATTTAAAAAATGAAAGAACCAATGAAACTAATTGATCAGAACTATTACAATTTTTATCAGAACTGTGATTTTAAGGTTGAGATTAAACTGTCAGTAGCACATGAGAAAGTGAAGGCAAGAGGAAAGCTTGGGTTGGTTCCAGCCATGAGGGGCCATTGCTACCACCGGAAAAAGAAGATAAAACCTGTGAACTGGGGCTGCACCGCGGCTCACTAGGCTAATCGTCCGCCTGCGGCGTCGGCACACCGGGTTCTAGTCCCAGTCGGGGCGCCAGATTCTGTCCCGGTTGCCCCTCTTCCAGGCCAGCTCTCTGCTGTGGCCAGGGAGTGCAGTGGAGGATGACCCAAGTCCTTGGGCCCTGCACCCCATGGGAGACCAGGAGAAGCACCTGGCTCCTGCCATCGGATCAGCGCGGTGCACCGGCCGCAGCACACCGGCTGCAGCGGCCATTGGAGGGTGAACCAACAGCAAAGGAAGACCTTTCTCTCTGTCTCTCTCTCTCTCACTGTCCACTCTGCCTGTCAAAAAAAAAAAAAAAAAAAAAAAAAAAAAAAAAAAAAAAAAAAAACAACTGTGAACTGGCATAGAAGGCAAGTGAAGGAGAAAGGAAATGAAGCACTGTATCAAGATTTTGAGACCGAGTTTCTGAAAAACTGAGGGAGCCATGAGCTGCAGACAGTTTTCACAAAGTCCTGAAAAGGGCCAAATGTTGGTGGGAACAGACTTAGTCTTACTCAGCTATTAGTATTTGGAACGTCACCATCTTTCTTTCCCCTCTTTAACAAATGATCAGCACAATATCAACTAATTTCTTTGTTAGGCTTCCCAAATTTAAAAAAAAAAAAAAAAAAAAAGCCGACTCCCAACGCTACCTTTCCTCCACTTCTTCAGGCATGGTCTTTGCCAGACTCCTCCCTTAGTCTCATCCTCCACCCCACCGACAGCCAGGCACTCCCAAGACACAGACCTGATCCCGCCTCCTGTGTGCTCAACGACTTTCTCTACTACTGAAGAAAATAGAGTCTTCCACATTCTGTCCCCGTCTACTCTCACAACTTGACTTCATGCTTAGTGGGTACTTCATAGGTTTTAAGTAGCAATCAGAAATGAGATTGGAATCCTGGAAGTCTTATATGTCAGATCAATAAGTTTGCACTCAATTTATGAAGCAAATGGGGTAACCAATTAAACTATTTGAACAGAATTATTAAAACTTTGATAAAACAATAATTTTAAGATTATGATTAAACTGTCAGTACTAAATGAAAAACTTGAAAGCCAGATGAAACCTCGTTTTTTGGTTCATGGGGAAAGAAACATACAGAATGATTTGAAAAAACAATGATTATAAGCTGTAATAGAAAGTTTTATGCTCTAGGAGGCAGGCCAGGATGGCACAAGCTTGTTCAATCCATGTTAGCATCTAATTAGATTTTAAAAAATAACAAAAGATGAGGAAAAAAAGAAAATTTTCTCTTTTCAGCGGAGGGTGGGGGGATATGTCAAACAACTTCACAGGAAGTTGTAAAGATCCCAATATTTCAATCCAGGGACACTCTTAGTTTAAGGTAAAGCATTCTATCTTGGAACAATTTATAAATCAGAAGCTACTGAAAAATCCTCTTGATCCCCTCCCAATTATTCCCACATGAATGTGAAATGCAGAGACATTCTAGACTGATGCCTCATCAATTAGTCATTCATAAATGTTAGAACATTTAACTCAAAAATAGACGATAACTCATAAAAGTTCTCTTTGTTCGGTATTTCTGATCATTAAATTGTCTACAGCTGCAAGCCCGTGGCCTACCAGCTCAGCTGACTGCTGTTTTTAGTTTTTATGTGAATCGTCTCCCAACAGTTTTCTCAATGCATCTGCCCACTACTAAAGACTAAAGATTAGTCAGCCTTAAGGAGCTAAACAAAAGACTAGTTGTCTCCCCCAGTTAGAAAGTGGTAAAAGAAAATCTTAAATGTTCGTATTTCCTTTTATTGTCAGATTTTAGACGCACTGGATAGGCACAATGAATAAAAGATAAGGAAAATGACATTTGAAAAACAGAGAGGAAATTTAAAGTGTACTTCCTGTAGATGGGTAGATAGACTCAGCAGTTAGGCTAGTACAGGTGGCCTGTGACTAGTGGAGTATACAGGATGGTCTTTAAGTAAATCTGTTAGTTCCAACTACAAAATGATGGGCCCTGAGACCAAGAGTAATCCCATTTCCTCTGTGTCTTGTCTTTAGTGTTCTTCCTCTGCCAATGTTGTGAAGCACACAGTCCAAAACAGCTAAACACTGAGACTTCTCTTGTCCACACGCCCATCAATTGCCCAACTTCCTCTTTCTTTTGTTTGTAATCTGGGTGTGTCTCAGTACCTAGTAAATATATTTCTTAAAGTATGTATAACAAAATTTTAAAGACTTAGTCATAACTTCCATGCATACAGAATAAACATACGGTCACTGTTTAAAGAAATTCTTTGATGAATATTGTTATACGGTAAAAATACTGAGAGCTGGGGCCAGCGCTGTGGCGCATCTGGTAAAGCCGCTGCCTGCAGTGCCAGCATCCCATATGGGTGCCAGTTTGAGTCCTAGCTGCTCCTCTTCTGCTTCAGCTCTCTGCTATGGCCTGGAAAAGCAGTAGAACATGGCCCAAATGTTTGGACCCCTGTACCACGTGGGAGACCCAGAAGAAGCTCCTGGCTGCTGGATTCGGATTGGCACAGCTCCGGCTGCTGCAGCAATTTGGGGAGTGAACCATCAGCTGGAATACTTCTTTCTCTCTGCCTCTGCCTCTCTGTAACTCTGCCTTTCAAAAAAATAAATATCTGGCCGGCGCCGTGGCTCAATAGGCTAATCCTCCACCTTGCGGCGCCGGCACACCGGGTTCTAGTCCCGGTTGGGGCGCCGGATTCTGTCCCGGTTGCCCCTCTTCCAGGCCAGCTCTCTGCTATGGCCAGGGAGTGCAGTGGAGGATGGCCCAGGTGCTTGGGCCCTGCACCCCATGGGAGACCAGGAAAAGCACCTGGCTCCTGGCTCCTGCCAGGATCAGTGCGGTGCGCCGGCTGCAGCGGCGGCCATTGGAGGGTGAACCAACGGCAAAGGAAGACCTTTCTCTCTGTCTCTCTCTCTCACTGTCCACTCTGCCTGTCAAAAAAAAAAAAAAAAAAAAAAAATCTTTTTTAAAAAATTGTGAGAACTATCTATTGATTTTCCTCCTATATAATTTGATTTCAACTTAGTTACATGCAGTAGGATATATGTATAAACATTTTTGGTTTAGGAAATACACAAGACATTACGCACTGAAGGTTTGTGTCCCCCTCAAAATTCATACATTGAAACATTTTAAAAATATTTTTACTTGAAAGACAGAGTTACAGAAAAAGAGAGAGAAAGACAGAAAAAGAAAGATCTTCCATCCGCTGGTTCACTCCCCAACTGGTCCCAACATCCAGAGATGGGCCAGGTTGAAGCCAGGAGCCTGCAACTCCTTCTTGGTCTCCCACATGGGTGATGGGGCCAAACTACTTGAACCATCCTCCACTGCTTTCCCAGGTGCATTAGCAGAAAGCTGGATGGGAAATGGAGCAGCCAGGACTCAACCCAGTGTTGATATGGAAAGTCAGCGTCACAGGTGGCGGTTTAACACACTGCACCAAAATACCAGCCCCCACGTATGGAAAGTTTCACCTCCAAGGTGATGGTAACAGGAAGTGGAGCCTTCGGGATGATCAGATCATGAGAACAGAGCCCTCATGACTAGGATGAGTGCCCTCAAAAGGGAGCCCCACAGATCCCACTGGCTTGTCCACCCTGTGAGACCACAGTAAGGAAATGGCTGTGAGAAAGCTAGTCCTCCCCAGACACCAATCCCCTGGGACTTCCAGCTTCCAGAACTGTGAGCCATTAATTTCTGTTTTCATAAGCCATTCAGTGTATGCTAATTTGTTAAAGCCTGAACTCAGACACAAATGAACCAAACCTACTTCTATTGTGGTTGCTTTTTTTTAATCGAGATATTCCGAGCAGATTTCTAAGTTTAAGCTCACACAGATGGTCAGGAAGGGAGTCCTGACCTTCATCCCAGATTCACTTTCTTCCATCAGCCTGCAGAATTCTCGCTTCAGGCGAGTACGTAATGCTGTCTTGTTGGTGAGTCACTGTCTTGCTGGTGAGAAACACACCGGCAGTTTCCGTAATATTACCATGGTTTTTGCATACAGAGTTTATGTTTGGCTTTCCTTCACTTCACAGAAATCACCTGTTTCTAGAAACAACCAAACAAAAGTGTTTACACTGGAGAGTACCCAAGGGGTCAGGATCGAACTTCCTTTGTGTGTTTTTCAGTGTTTTAGCATTTCTGGTGAGTGAGGTATACCAGAACTAAAGAGTGCCTCTCCTAACTGACTGGAGAGAGGAACGTGGAAAACAACACCTTATTTACATTAAGTCATCAAAATACCAAAGTTGAGGTCCTCCATGAAAAGGGAAATGCCTTCAAGAACCACTGGGTGTCGCCACTGCAGCTCCTTGCGGCTCCTGAGGTTAGAAAAGCTGGCTCCTTAGAAGGGCAGGCAAAAAGGGGCAAACAACTGTTTAGTAATGGACAAAGGTAAGGCTGTTCCAGGTTTCATTCGGGCCACTCTGCCATGCGTATTTTTCTTGCTCTGCAGGAAGAAGGGCCTTCAGTAAAGGAGCCCAGCAAACACTGCCGAACAAAGGCAAACACAGAGGTGCATCAAAACTCATCTGAAGACCTTTGTAAAAACACTGGACTCCACCCCAGATCTACAGAATCAAAACTCTCTGGTGGGGTACAGGCACTTATATGCTTATAAAGTTCTCAAAGTGATTCAGAATATCAGTAATGTGTAGAATGCCCTCTTCTACCTTGCCCAACACCATTCCTAACTTAAAACAGTAGAGAACATGAGCTGAGCTGACAGCCCACGGAACAATTTTACATTTTCACATCCTCATACACCACTCAGAATGAGTATTTTGAAAGTATATGGGGCCGGCGCCGTGGTGCAGTAGGTGAATCCTCCGCCTGAGGCGCTGGCATCCCATATGGGTGCCAGTTCTAGTCCCGGCTGCTCTTCATCCAATCCAGCTCTCTGCTATGGCCTGGGATAGCAGTAAAAGGTGGCCCAAGTGCTTGGGCCCCTGCACCCACATGGGAGACCAGGAGGAAGCACCTGGCTCCAGGCTTCAGATCAGCGCAGCTGCGGCCATCGCAGCCATTTGGGGAGTGAACCAACGGAAGGAAGACTTTTCTGTCTCTCCCTCTCACTATCTGTAACTCTACCTTTCAAATAAATAAATAAAAATCTCAAAAAAAAAAAAGCACATTATTCCTCACTCAACCTAGCTTGCTTGCTTTCTTTATTGGTGAAAATTTATTTACCGGAAAGTCAAAGTTACAGACAGAGGGGCGGAGAGAAGAGAGAGAAGGTGAGAGAGAGAGAGAGAGAGAGAGAGAGAGAGAGAGAGAGGGAGGGAGAGAGAGACTTTCCATCTGCTGGTTCACTCCTCAGATGGCTGCAACAGTGGGGCTGGGCCAGGCCTAAGCCAGGAGCTTCATCCAGGTCTCCCACACGGGTGCAGAGGCCCAAACACTTGGGCCATCTTCCACTGCTTTCCCCAGGCATGTTGGCAGGGAGCTGGATCAGAAGTGGAGAGGTTGGGACCCAAACCAGTGCCCATATTGCATGCAGCATCATTACTGGGTACATCACAACACCAGCCCCAAACCCTTCTTCTTTCATTTTCTTTCTTGCCTTCATGTCACCTATTTATTTCTCTCTTCTTTAAATTTCATATAGTACAGACTCCTTAAAAGGCAATAATTATATATGCTGCAGTATTCATATAAGGGTACTTCGAAAAGTTTGTGGGAAATGGAATAGAAAGGGAAGTTTCAGGGCAGGCATTTGGTGCAGTGATTAAGATGGTTAACGTGCTGCTTGGGAAGCCTACACCACACACGGGAGTGCCTGGGTTTGAATCCCAGCTTCACTTCCAATTCCAGGTACCTGCTAATGTGTACCCTGGGAGACAAAAGGAAATGACTCAAGTGCTTGTGCCCCTGCCACCCGCACAGGAGACCAGGATGGAGTTCTAGCTCCTGGCCTCAGCTTGGGCAAGCATTGGCAGTTGTGAGCATTTGCGTAGTGAAGCAGAAGACTGGAGGTCTCTGTCTCTGTAGCCCTTTCAAATAAAATGAAAATAATTTTTAAATGTTGAAAATTCAATGCAAAAACCTTGAGATCCAGGCATAGTTGTTTCCTAACATGTATTTTCTTTATACTAATTTATTTATTTATCTGAAAGGCGGAGCCATAGAGAGGAAGAGACAGAGACTGAGAGAGAGGTCTTCCATCCACTGATTCACACCCCAAATGGCTGCAGTAGCCTGAGTTGGGCTGATCCAAAGCCAGGAGCCAGGAGCTTCATCCAGTTCTCCCACATGGGGGCAGGAGCCCAAGCACTTGGGCCATCCTCTGCTGCCTTCCCAGGGGTATTAGCAGGGAGCTGGATCGGAAGTGGAAATGAATACAGGATGCTGGGGCTGCTAACCAGCTGAGCCACAGCACCGGCCCCTTTTGAAGACCCCCCCCACACTCACCCCCATATATGTATTTTCAAACAGGAAGAAAGAAGAGCTGGTCCCACAGCCCTTTCCTTTTCAATCCTCCCTTCTACGACAAGTGCTAATGGCAGCCTCAGCATTGTTTCCAATAAAAACAAACTCCTTTGGCTGGCCAGTCACATCCTGGATCCTGTGTGAGATGTGCCATGGGGCAGGTGTTTGGCACCGCAGATAAGTCACAACTGCATCCCATACAAGTGTGCCTGGTTTGAGTCCTGGCTCTCTGCTCCCAATCCCACTTGCTGCTAGTGCATACTCTAGCAGGCAGCAGTGGTGTTTCAAGGAGTCCCTGAAGTCCCTGCAGCCCGCACAGGAGACCCAGGCGGAGTTCCCGGCTCTTGGCTTCAGCCTGGCTCAACCATGACTACTGCTGGCATCTGGGGAATGAACCAGTAGACAGATGATCTCTATCTCTTTGCCTTTGTGCCTTTAAAATAAATAAATAAATAAATAAATAAAATGCTAACCCCAACCCCCTCTTACCCCTCTCACTCAAAAAAAAAAAAAAGGTTTCACACGCACGTGCATTTATTTGCTCACAAAGCCCTGTGTGAATATTACCATCAACATACCTTCATACGTGAAGAAATTGAGGCCAAAATATTACCTCCTCCACGCCAAAAACTCAGTCCTGAAATCCAAAATCCTAACATACATACCTTGTGTGGTTTTCGCTCTCCCTTTTAGAAGCTGCTTTGGGTTATCAGAACATCACCTTGCCACTGACCAACTTCTTAAATGTGTAAGGAGATGACTTCATGGAAAAGTAAGATAAGGGTTCAGTGTAAAGCCCCCGTCATGACATCACACACAAGCTGCTTAATGAGTCATTTTTGTTTCTGGTTTCCAAGGAGGGAGGCCAGCGCCAAAGCATAGAACTGCAAGCTTAGGACTTTCCCCAAAATGTTGCTGAGGGAGGGACAGAAATGCCTAACTCTTGGACAAAGAACTCAATTAGTGACTCCCACCTGAGGCTGATGACAAATTGAAGGGTTCATAGCTTTTTAGTTGGTAAATCTTGGGTTCTTTTAGCCACGCTGGGTGTATTTCAGCTGTTCTGTAGGAAACGTCAACAATCTCAAGTTTCTTTCTTGCTTTTAGACTTCAAAAGAGATTTTGTGACTAAAAACAGACTCACCCAACTGATCATTTATGTAAGAAATACTGATTTGATTTTAGCATACTCCCTAATTCTGCCTTCTTCCTGACACAACAACTAGGAAGAATATCAAAGCAAAAACTGCATTGCTCAGTCTGATAATAGCCAAAATAATGATTACACTAGCACTAGATACTAGAAACACAGCCAACAGAAAGAAAACAGATCGCGCTCCTTTTGCTTATTTGAGTAAAATTCAGAAAGAAATTATGTGCCCTGCTGAGTGCCAGGGCCTGTATCTGTTGATAATCCAGCCATGACTTTTTTAAATTGAAGTGAAATTCTCAAAACATAAAAATAACAATGGCAAAGTGAGCAGTTCAATAGCATTAATTGAATCACAATGTTTTATAATCGCCCTTTTTTTTTTTTTTTTTTGGACAGGCAGAGTTAGAGAGAGAAAGAGACAGAATGGTCTTCCTTTTCCGTGGGTTCACCCCCCAAATGGCCGCTACGGCTGGCACACTGCACCAATCCGAAGCCAGGAGCCAGGTGCTTCTTCCTGGTCTCCCATGGGGTGCAGGGCCCAAGCACTTGGGCCATCCTTCACTGCACTCCCGGGCCACAGCACAGAGCTGGACTGGAAGAGGAATAACAAAGACAGAATCCAGCGCCCCAGCTGGGACTAGAACCCGAGGTACTGGCACCGCAGGCAGAGGATTAGCCTAGTGAGCTGCGGCGCCGGCAGTCACCCTATCTAACTAGCTCCAAAATAATCTCACCACCCTAAAAGGAAACCCTACATCCATGGGATAGTTAGCACCATTCCTTTCTTCCCTAAGGCAAACACCTGGCAACCACCAATCTGTTTCCCATCTCCATGTATTTATCTATTCCGCATGTTTCATTTAGATGGAATCATACGACTTTTTTGTCTGGCTTATTTTTACTTAGTATGATGTTTTCAAGATTAATCCGTGTTGTAGCGTACTTCATTATTTTTGAGAGAGAGAAAGCGAGCTTCTATCCACTGTTTCACTCTCCAAATAGCTGCAATAGCCGGGGCTGGGCCAGTTGATATCATGGGGCCGGTGCTGTGGCATAGTGGGCTAAGCCTCCACCTGCAGTGCTGGCATCCCATATGGGTGCCGGTTTGAGTCCCGGCTGCTCCTCTTCCGATCCAGTGCTCTGCTACGGCCTGGGATAGGTCCCCGGCTTCCAATCAGCCCAACTCCAGCCATTGCAGACATTTGGGGAATAAACCAGCAGATGATAAACTTCTCTGCCTCTCAAATAAAATGAATAAATCTTAAAAAAAAAAAAGTGATACCACATGAAAAGCAGTTTCCAGTTTTGCCAGAAACTCAAGCACACAAACCTTCTCCTCAAGAGAGCCCACTCTTGTACATGTAGAAGTTCTTCATGTGTCCTTCAAATTTATCACCCAGAATTTTTAAAAGGCACATACTTGAAGGCCAATATTTAATAAAATTAATAATCTTTACTTTCCATCAAAGGCACTTTTAAATGAAACTGGTATTTTCTTTTCTGCGGCAAGTATGCAGCGATGAAGAATACAATCGCTGGGCCGGTGTTGTGGTCCAGCAGTTAAAGGCATCACTTTTGACGCCTGCATTCCATGTTGGAACAACTGGCTCCAGTACCAGCTCCTGTGCTTCTGAGTCCAGCTTCCTGTAACAGACACCTGGACGTCAGCAGGTGATGGCCCAGGTGCTTGTCTCCCAGCCACCCACCTGGGACACCCCTGTGGAGTCCCAGCTTCCTGACTCCGGCCTGGTGCGGCCTTAGCTGTTGCAGGCACTGGGCAATGAAACAGTGGATAGAAGATCTCTTTCTGGCTCCATGTCTCTGCCTTTCAAATAAATAAATAAATTCAAAACTTTCTACCAAAAAAAGTTCATTGAAAAATGAACATTTCTCTGAAAATAAAGGAATACAGTGACTATTAGTCTGTGGTGGGGCCACTGATGTGCCAACAATTTTACACACCATTGCTTTCCACCATCAGTGCAAGAGTCAACACACTGAAGAAGGTACCACTGTGTTGTAGCAGGTAGGGCTGGCTGTGGTGCCAGCATCCTATGTGGGCACCAGCTTCAGACCTGGCTACTCCACTTCTGATCCAGCTCCCTGCTGACGCACTGGGAAAATTATCGGAAAACAGTCCAAGCGTTTGGACCATAACACCCATGTGGGAGACCTGGAAGAAGCTCCTGGCTCCTGGTTTGGATTGGCTAGCTTTGGCCTTTGCGGCCATCTAGGGAGTGAACTAGAGAAGGGAAGATCTCTCTCTCTCTCTCTCTCTCTCTTTCTCTCTCTGTAACTCTGCCTTTCAAATAAATAAATAAAGCTTTTTTAAAAAAAAAAAAGTAGATAGTCTCTGTATTATCATAAAAATAATTTTACTTTGCAAGACTCTCTGAAAGGGCCTCAGCTTTTTTTAAGGACAAGACTAGAAGTTTGGGATTCCCAAGAAAATCAGTAGAAAAGCTATTCTCTTTTGCAAATGTTGGCAGTGTTAAAAGCTAAAGAAGAGAGAAAAATGAAAAGCAGTCTTACCTCATCCCACATGGAGGTGCCTTGGTTTGAGTCCCAGCCCAGATCCCAATTCCAGCATCCTGCTAATGAGCACCTGGGAGGCAGCAGTGACAGTTTGAGCAATTAGGTTCCTCCACCCGCAAGAATGAGTTCTTCTTTCCGGGTTTCCCTCTGGCCCACCTCAGCCACTGCAGGCAAAGGGAAACAAACCTGTGGTGAAGAGATTTCCTTCTCTGCCTCTCAAATGAATTAAATTCTAATTAGATGATTGTTAAAGAAGTTAAGAATCATAAACTAGTGATTCTTAGTGATTTTGTAACTATTTTAAAATTTACTTGAAATGAATGAAGTTGACCATCCTTTCATTTGATTAATGTTTATAGCGATTACCTATTTTCCTGCTGAACTGTGGTCTTCATACTTCTTACTTGTTGAACTCTACTTTGTGGAACATTAAGCCTCTGACTATAATGTAAATTTAAAATGTTATCTCTAAAATTAAAATTAAATTTTGTTAAATTTTAATTATTAAATGAGTTGAGCTTTAACATACACACATGATTGAGAGTCCTATTAGCATTCTTTTTACCCATAATTCCTGCACCACAGCTGTGGCATCTCAGTTTACTAAACCACCTCTACTTTCTTATCCCTTGCAGATCATTCCAGAGACTCTAAGTAGATTAGTATCTCAGAGTCACGCCTCTGAGCATCGTGGCTTCCCAAGAACTTTCTGTGACTTTCCACTGGCTTCTGCAGTTTTCTCAGAGATTTAAGGGGACATTTCCTCCTTTAGCCCATTATGTCCCTTTGTCCTATTTAGGACACCTGTAAAAATTTAAATTGAGCAATAAATACGCCACTTATGGTAACCTGGAAATAAATATTACGTCATTGAAATACTCAGCGAATTGAAAACTTGGCTCCTAATGGGTTAGAAGAATGTTCATACATTACTAATAGGTGAGAAGTAATTTGTAAAAAGTCCAAAATCATAACACTGAAGATCTTTGGAGTTTGGGCTTCAACCAAATTTCTCCCTTATGATCCACTAACCCTTTTCACCTGTGGTTCTGAAAATTAGCTCCTCATTAGAATCCCTTTGAAAAGTTTTCCAGGCTACAGATTCCAGCCCTCAGCCCTCAGAGATTCTGACTTAACTGATGTGCAATGGAGCCCAGGAATTGGCTAATTTTTTAAAATTCCCTCTTTAACATTCAGCTGAGTCTGCTAACACTGCCCTGAATGAGCCTAGTCAGACTGGTTTGCCTATCAGGCTTACAACTGCCACGCTCCTCCACCTCCATACTTGGACTATCCACCCTCTGACACCTTCTACCCACTTTCCACCTACCCTCCCCATGACCCGGCTCATCTAACACCCAGCTCCTTCTCCGCAAATATCCTTCCTGATTGCACCAACCTGTTTACCCTTCCAATTTAGCTGGCACATTATCCTGTACCACCTCCTTTATTGTGGCTTTGAATCTTTTTTGACATGCTAATGTTATTTAACTTTCATTTCCCTGTCTACATGAAAAAGTTCCTTCAGGCCAAGAATGTGCCTGTCTGGATATCAAGTTCCTAGCTACTGTTTTGAATATTGCTGCTGCAAAATAATGTTCCTAGGTCAGGTGAAGACACCCACATCCCATATCAGAGTGCCGGAGTCTGATACCCAGCTCTGGCTCCCAATTCTGCTCCTTGCTCGTGCAGATCCTGGGAGCCAGCGATAATAGCTCAAGGAATTGTGTCTCTGTCACCCACATGGGAAACCTAGATGGACTTCCCTCCCTGTTTTGGCTATCCCAACCCTGGCTGTTAGAGGCATTTAGGGAGTCAATCAGTGGATTGGGAGCTCCTTCTCTAACTCTAAAATAAAAGTTGATAAGAACTAGGGGCAGGAGCTGTGCAGTGGCATCCCGTATGGGTGCTAATTCACATGCTGGCTGCTCCACGTTTGATCCAGCTCTCTGCTAATGGCCTGGGAAGAGCAGGAAAAGATATTCTAAGTTTTTTGGCCCCTGCCATCCATGTGGGAGACCTAGAAGTGGTTCCTGGCTTCTGCCCAGCCCAGTGCTATCCTGGTCACTGCAGCCACCTGGGGAATGAACCAGAAGATGGAAGAGATACCTCTGTGTGTGTGTGTGTAATTCTAACTTTCAAAATAAATAAATAATAAAATAAATAAAGTACCAACTTTCAAAAAACTAACATAATCCTACTTTACTGCACACATTTAAAAATTCTCAAACATACAAGTTAATATTTAGCATTCACTTAGTACTTCATGATTTATAAATAATTGTTACATCTGTTATTTCCCTTGTCACAGTAACCCTATTAAATATGTTCTATTTATTACCCTCATCTTCAAGTCAGGTATCTAAGGTTTAGAGAAGTGTAATAACATAATCAAGGGTTAACAAGTGTTAAGAGGCAGAGTAAGGAGAATAATTCAGGTTTATCTAACTCTAGGGTCTATGCTTTTTTTTTTTTTTTAAAGATTTATTTATTTATTTGAAAGTCAGAGTTACATAGAGAGAGGAGAGGCAGAAAGAGCGAGGTCTTCCATCTGATGGTTCACTCCCCAAATGGCCTCAACGGCCGAATCTGCATCGATCCGAAGCCAGGAGCCAGGAGCTTCCTCCGGGTCTCCCACATGGGTGCAGGGGTCCAAGGACTTGGGCCATCTTCTACTGCTTTCCCATGCCATAGCAGAGAGCTGGATCGGAAGCGAAGCAGCCGGGTTTCAAACCAGCGCCCTTATAGGATGCCAGCACTGCAGGCCAGTGCGTTAACCCGCTGCGCCACAGCACCGGCCCCATGGGGTCTATACCTTACACCAATATGCTACTTGTATGTTTATTTATGTGTCATGTATTTATCACTCATTTTCAGTCCCATGGTTTTTATTTCAATATCTCATATGTACAAGTAAACATAAAACAAGGGCTAGTGTTAAGCTGCCACTTGGGAGACCTGCATCCCATATCAGAGCATGGGTTCAAGTCCCAGTTCCTCTGTTTCCTATACAGCTTCCTGCTAATACACCTGGGAAGGCAGAGGATGATGGCACAAGTACTTGGGCCCCTGCCACCCAAATGGGAGACCAAGGACAGAGTTCCTGGTGATGTGGGTTAGGCAAGTAGATAGATAGATATGCTGAGCTGCAGCTGCATGTAAGCCACAAGCCCTGGCCTCATGCTCGCTGATCAGAACTGCCCTCTTCCCTGTATGCTTCCTTTACCTGGGAGGGGAGGAGCCATGACAATAGCCACACCCATTCTGACTTTAAAAAAAGAGGCCAGTAATGGGGAAAGGGCCCTTCTTTCTTCGCAGACCAACAGGAGATGTTAATGTGCCTTCTGTCTCTACTTCTCAGTCCACTCTTCATCTATGCCCATGTGTGTGTGTGTTTGCTTTCTCATCTTTTAAATAAACTTTATCAGTTTGTGTACCACATATGTGCCTGTACGTAGAATGCTTCTCTAAATAGAAGGCAAGGACTGGAAGTAAAAATTAGACCCCATTTCTCTCACTTCACTGGCTCCTGGTTTCAGCCTGATCCAGCCCTGCTTGTTGAACTAACATATGGGAGATCTCTCTCCCTCTCTCTCTGTCACTCTGCCTTTCAAACAACTAAATCTTTGTTAACAACTAAACATAAAGCAGGCATTTGTATTCTGGACACCAGGTTGAACTCTTTAAAACTGTTAGTATTAGATTCACAGAGGGCGCAAACAGAGGGTCCTGAGGATTCCAGCGGTGGACAGGAAGCATGGAGTAGACTCAGAGGAGGAGTAGGAATAAGCTGGAAACCAGAGGAGACGAACCCCCACCACTTAGGCGGTGAGGAGAATTTCTGGCCTGGGTGCTTCTGCGTGTTTGCACACAGGAGTCCCACGTGGTGAGATAAGGCCAGCTCCCAGGTGGAGCTGAGGAGGAAGATCTTGGAATTCCAGGGTAATTAGCACTGCCTTGATCCCTTCCGCAATGGAGAGTTCACCAGCTATTTCCTCATTCAAGTCCTTCCCTGATAATAGCTTTGAAATTTGGTTTATTGTGTCAATAATTGCTGTGTTACTCATGGCTCAAAAGTCTGAAATATTGGCCTGGCTCATCCAACCCCCGGCACATTCTGTGAACCAGGTTCATAGAGGTAGCTGGGATCTTAGCACTTTCTTCTTCATGGCCTCTCGGGCATTGACCAAGGCAGCCACCAGGAATCTCATTTGACTTGGGTTCTATGGCCACAGATTTCTCTTCAAAGTTTCCTGATACCTGAGATCACACATTTTAAGCTTAAAAAGAACGGAAACTTTAGAACAGAGTCTAAATTTGATTCTAAATCGAGGGGAAACACGGGGGAATTTCAGTCTCTGGGAAAGAATGGATTGTGAAGATAAAACAAGTGACCTCGGGGAGTCAGAAGTGCCCGTTCTGTCTAGACCTGCCCCTGAAACCAGGAAAATCCAGAGCTTCCCAAAAGGTCTTTGCCCTTCAGAGGATTGCCAAAGAAGCCCTAACCAGAAGGGGGTGGCTCTGGGAGATGTGCCAGGACCAGCAATAAAGCTCTGAGAGGCAGGTTCCAGGATCAAAAGAAATTGTGAAAACAGGGGATTGCTCAACCTTACCTTCACTTAACACAGTTACTCACAGCATTAAGTAAAATAATGATAATGATAATGATATAAGTATCAGAATCTCATCTTTCATTAGGTACCATCTGTCAGAAAAATACAAAACAGGTTTATACACACATCTAAACTATATTTTTTAAAAAGAACTAAAATTAAAATGCTTCTGCTATCTATTTAATAAATAATATGATCTTATTGTGTACATATGGATGGATTTTAATCACCAGAGATAACTTGGTGAACAAGAAATGATTGTTGTTTGCATAAATACTTGTTTCTAAGAGTTATTTAAACAAATCTGAATGACAGGAAGAAGTCAATCCCATGAAGATTTATGGAAGGCACATTCCTGGAAGAGGAATATATTTCATCAGAAATAAGGAAGGGCACTCCAATCCCTGAACCTCGCCCAAACAATTATTTATTTTAGAGGAGGAGAAAGGGAAAAAGAGAGAGAGAGAGAGAGAGAGACTCACCCACCCACTGGTTCACTCCCTAAATGCCTCCAACAGCCAGAGTTGCCTCAGGCCAAAGCCTGGAACCCAGAACTCAATCCAGGTTTTCCTAGTAGGTGGCAGGAACCCAACCACTTGAGCTGGAACAAGAAGCGGAGGTAGGATTCTAACCTTGGCACTCTGATACCGGATGCGAGCATCCCAAGTGGCATCTTAATAACTAGACAAAAAGCCCACACCATTGTCAATTTTTAAATTAGGGTCCATGCTGAAAACCTAATAAGAGAACAGAATGTAACGGGATAATATAAAATATAAAATAATGTGGTTACATTAATAATCTCCTGGAATATAACAATTATATTTCAAGGAAATAGCCTACTTTTTACTATTGTAAAGATTTTAGGTAATTTTTCTTATAAACAGCAAGTACATTTTCTACAAATCCCTTTTGAGCTTCACTTGTGTACTTTATTAATATTCGTCAATATTAATGAGCATATTCTTTTTTATTTTTATTTATTTATTTATTTTTTTGACAGGCAGAGTGGACAGTGAGAGAGACAGAGACAGAGAGAAAGGTCTTCCTTTGCCGTTGGTTCACCCTCCAATGGCCGCTGTGGCCCACGCACCACGGCCGGTGCACCGCGCTGATCCGATGGCAGGAGCCAGGTGCTTCTCCTGGTCTCCCATGGGGTGCAGGGCCCAAGCACCTGGGCCATCCTCCACTGCACTCCCTGGCCACAGCAGAGAGCTGGCCTGGAAGAGGGGCAACCGGGACAGAATCTGGCGTCCCAACCGGGACTAGAACCCGGTGTGCCGGCGCCGCTAGGCGGAGGATTAGCCTAGTGAGCCGCGGCGCCGGCCTTAGTGAGCATATTCTGAATAAAATGCAGGATGACTGCAGCGCAAGCACCGGTGACTTCACTGACTTCACTGACTTCACGGTGAAGGAGCTGGAACTCCACCCACTGCTGAGGCAACAGAGCTGGCAGAGACTGCGTCACATCCAGCAAAATGTCCAGGCACCTCAAGGTGCCCCAGCTGGAGCTCCATGGATACAGCAGGTAGAGAGCTCAGCTGGGACCAGGAGTGTGTCTAATCATGGCTAAGTCATAACTCCGTACTTTGTCTTAGTTCCTTCAGCCATCAAAAGGAAGTTATAATCTTGCGAGTTCCTGAGAGATGTGCCAGTTCCGAATAACCATACCTGTCCTTTTACTGAGCACCAAGGGTGTTCAGTGGTTTGCCAAGATGACCACAATGTCTCCTTCCATCCCTGCATCCATACCCCTTCTAATCAGCTTAGTGGTTCTCCCGTGGAAGGTACTGTCCCTTTGTCTCTACCGCTAGGGAGGAAATCACTCTACCACTCTTTGGTGATGTTTTAAATTGTGGGAGAGAAAAACAGGGGAAGGAGGAGTGTGAATAGGTTTAAAATCTGAGCCAGTTGATTGGCAATGTTTTCCACATATGAAATATAATATAGAAGTTTTTAGAATTTTGAGGAAATAGTAGAGAAAAAAGTAGATAAATTTAAAAAGCAAATTATTTGTGAATGACTATACACTTACAGGTACATCATTAATCTTACATTCAATTTCTAAACAATTCAAAAAATTAAAACAATGATTTTTTTAAAGACTTATTTATGTATTTCAAAGACAGAGTACCAGAGAGGAAGAGAAACAGTCCTCAATGGCCACAATGGCAGGCCAAATCCAAGAACCAGGAACTCCATTCCAGTCTTCCTCGTGGGTGGCAGCAGCTCAAGGACTTGGACCATCTTTTGCTGCTTTCTCAGGCACATTAGCAGGGAACTAGATTGGAAGTGGAGCAGCCGGTACTGGAACCAGCACTCATATGGGATGCCTGCATTTGCGGAGGCTTAATCCACTATGCCACAACACTAGCCCAAAAAGTACAATAATTATCAAACAATGCATACACTGAGGTGCTAGATTTCCTGCAAGGTTATAAAACTCAAACTAGGGGCCAATGCTGCGGTCCAACAGGTTAAGTAAGGCCCTGGCCTGCAGCACCAGCATCCCATATAAGACCCTGCTAATGCACCTGGGAAAGCAGTGGAGAACAGTCCAGGTCCTCGAGTCCCTGTACCTGGAAGCTCCCAGCTCCTGGCTTTGGATTGGCTCAGCTGCGGCCATTGTGGCCATTTATGGGAGTGAACCAGGGAATGGAAGATTTCTCCCTCTCTGTCCCTAAGTTTCTCTGTACTCTGTCTTTCATATAAATAAAATAAAATCTTTAAACAAAGAAATAAAACTCAATCTTAGGGAGCTTCTCTGACAATGTCATAGCTGAGAAATCACTACACACTGTGCTCCCAGAGGTAACAGAATCACTTTGGCATTTTGCTTCAGCCCATGTTTCCTCCTTCTGGATCATTCCTTTTGCTTGCATGTACCTGGACCCACTCAGGCCCCTAATTAACCAACATACCTATAGGTAAGACATTACAGGCCACTCACTATTTATTTACTTTTTAAAGATTTATTTTTATTTATTTGAAAGAGTTTCAGAGAGAGGTAGAGCCAGTAGGGAGGGGAAGAGAGAGAGAGCGAGAGCCAGAGAGAGATCCTCCATCCTGTGGTTCACTCCCCAAATGACCACAACAGCCAAAGCGGAGCTGTTCTGAAGCCAGGAGCCACAAGATTTTTCTGGGTCTCCCATGCAGGTGTAGGTGCCCAAAGACTTAGGCCATCTTCTACTGCTTTCCCAGGCCATAGCAGAGAGCTGGATGGGAAGTAGAGCAGCAGGGACTTGAACTGGCGCCTATAGGATGCCGGCACTACAGGCCAGGGCTTTAACCGGCTGCATCACCAGTGCAGGACCCATACTCACTTCTCATTAAGCACCTGCCGGGTGCTGGGCTTATGGCAGGGACAAGAAAGTGTGGATCATGGTCTCTAATACAGCACAAATGCCTGGCAAAACTCCACCACACTGTTCCCTCCCTTCAGCTTCTCTGGCCACGGGTAGAAAAGATCTGCCAGCCATTGGTGCAGCAGCTGTGGTCCTCTGTCCTGGGGTAATTGTTTCAACTGATGTTCCATGCTCAAACTCGCCCATGAGTCACGGTCAGAGGGACTGTCTGAAGCTTCCATGACAATGCAGATTGCTCAGTACTAGCTCTGGGGGCTGCCGCCCTGGCTTCTTCTCCCACCTCCCATTTGGGGTCTTTTAGACGCATCAGATGTGCACATGCACAGTATACCTAACATCGCAGACAAAATGAGCATTTGAGTTAGAGGTAAACACTTTCCTCCTTGCGTTGTGATCCAAGTCCCCATCCAAGAACGGTTTTCCGATGTGTTTTCTAAAGCTTCCCTTTCTAGACCTGATCCAAATTTCATTGTATGTAGCTAATCACACAACTGCTGATTGCCTTGGTAACACAGTCATTTGCTAAAAGAGGAAATAAATTCTGAGGTTTATTTAAAATTTTCTATCTGCCAGGTCCCTTATGCTAGTTTATAAATAATTATTTAAAAGCAATAGCTATTAATAGGCTAGAAATTGTAGCAGGAAATATTTCATCCTAGCTGACATTCATGAAAATGTATTAGAGCATTTTTATTAATATGTACCTAACAGTTTCAGTATCATTAATGTTCATTAATATTATCCATTAAAATATTTCTACATATGTAGTCCTCCAATAACTTCCTAATTTTTTTAAATATTGTAATTTTTCATATAGGAATTTATGTATGATAAAAAAAGATTCCTTTGAGCAAACTCTAACTTTAGATTTGAAAACAGTAAGGTATTAGTGTTTCAAGGCAACTGTGTATAAATCAGACAAAAAGCCAAGTTTAAAACTTTAAAAGAATTTCTGAGTCCCTATGGTAGATTCACTGCAAAAGAAACTTTAGCCTCATAATTGTTATCTATTATTTACATTCCCATCTGCATTCCTGCGGAATTCCTTGTTTGTTTCTTTTATCAGATTCTGCCGGTAACTATAAACAAAATGAATGGACAAGTCTGCAAAACTGAACCCAAATACTAAAAGGCAGAGCAGCCAAACTGCACAAAAGGAACCACAACATTCCATTTCCAAGCTTCAGGGTGCTAGCCAGCAGCTACCTTCAACAGTTACCTCAGGGCTTGCTCCCAGTTCCGGAAGTTGGGTAAGCAGTTTTCCCGAGCGATGGACAGGATGGGGCACAGTGCCAGAGTGCGCGCAATTCCTCACACTACACGAAACTACTGCTAGTGCAGTAGTATGCACACCTCCAAAAGCACCCTTTTAAGGAGTGTTTATGCTTATCCTATTTTCAATGGGATCGGACACTAATTCTGTGAGCATTCAAAAATTTAAAAGGTGACCTGGCTTTAGCTTTTTTAATTTATAAAGAATATTACAAAGCTAAGTAGTATACGACCTACTATACATAATATCTATGTGACTCCAAAAAATATAACACGTCACCCAAAGAACCTGAAAGCCTAAGTAATCACGACTAACAGTTGTTGGGCACTCATCATACGTGACAGAATGTACTAACTGCTTACATACAAAAGGCATTCATTCATTCATTCATTCTGTACCTAATGGGTATCTACTTTAGGTCCTAAAAAACAGTAGTGAAAAAATAAAATCCTTGCTTTCATGGAGTTTATATTCCAGTAGGGAAACAATCAAGAATAAAGTAAAACTTAAAGCCTGTGTGATTGAGAAAAATTAAG
This sequence comes from Oryctolagus cuniculus, assembly GCF_964237555.1. Classification (NCBI taxonomy): domain Eukaryota; kingdom Metazoa; phylum Chordata; class Mammalia; order Lagomorpha; family Leporidae; genus Oryctolagus; species Oryctolagus cuniculus. The sequence goes on along the minus strand of NC_091440.1, from coordinate 128,948,813 downwards.
CAGAGAACGGAGATGGCACAGATTGTGAGAGAGTCTCATTTAAATATGTTGACATGAGCAGGAAGTGAGGGGGTCCAAAACTGAGCCTTGGGGGGATGGTGAAGTTTCCTATGTGCTACTATCTTTTTAGTCCTCATAGTCACACTACAGGTAAGATACTTTTATCGCTTGCCTTTTTTTTTTCTTTTTTTTTTTGACAGGCGGAGTGGACAGTGAGAGAGAGAGACAGAGAGAAAGGTCTTCCTTTGCCATTGGTTCACCCTCCAATGGCCACCGTGGCCAGCTCACCGTGCTCATCCGAAGCCAGGAGGCAGGTACTTCTCCTGGTCTCCCATATGGGTACAGGGCACAAGCACCTGGGCCATCCTCCACTGCACTCCCTGGCCACAGCAGAGAGCTGGCCTGGAAGAGGAGCAACCGGGACAGAATCCGGCGCCCCGACCGGGACTAGAACCCGCTGTGCTGGCGCTGCTAGGTGGAGGATTAGCCTAGTGAGCCGCGGCGCCGGCCCTATCGCTTGCCTTTTAAAGATAAGAGAATTGAGCTAGAAAAATAAAGAGGTTTGTTTGCATTTCTACGTACTCTTTAAAGGGTAAGCTATGGTTCGAACCCAGATCTTCCTCACTCACAAGCTGTGCTTTTAATCACCATCCTCCTGTGAGATCACACAGCTACCCAATAACAAGATTTGTAAGTGCTCAGTTACCGGCAGCTACCTACCAGGATAATGATAACATCGCACTTCAAAGATTAATTTGAGAGGAAAATAATAAGTGAAGCTTGGCTTATTAAAATAAATGAGAAAAATGTGAATCTGCCAGGGAAAACAGATCTGGATGGAGGCAGAGCTGATCTTTCTAGTCAAAGCTCTCCAGGCACAAAACACAGTGCATGATGGGGCGGGCGTTGTGGAATGGTATTGCAGGTGAAGTGGCTGTTGGGGACACTTGCATTCCATGTCGGCATACCTGCAATCGAGTCCTGTCTCCACCTCCGCTTCTGGTCCAGCTTCCCACTAGTGCACACCCTGGGAAGAAACAAGTGGTATCTCAATACTGAGTCCCCTGCCACCCACTCAGGAGACCCGGAAGGAGCTCCTGGCTTTGGCCTGATCCAGCCCTGGCTATTGCTAGGAAGGAACCAGCAAATGGAGGATCTCTCATTATCTGTGCCTTTTCAAATAAAAGACGAACAGTTTGTAATGTGCAATGCACACACACACACACACACACACGGGATGTCCCTGTAGGGGCAGATCCTGACAGCACCTTTCGAAGCAGCAGAGGGGAGAGAAAGCAGGGCCCGGGAACAGAGCTCGTGGCTGGAACTCTGTCGTCACCTGACTTCCAGTTCACCCCGCGGTTGTCTATTAAATCTCAGCCTCAGCGTTGGGTGCTTGCATCTGGCCCCATTACCGGGCTTCACGCAAGGTGTAATTTACCTAAAGACAGGTCCTGCGGGGGAGGGGGGGCGGAAGGATGGCTTCCAAGCCCCTGCCCACGACTCCCGCTTAAGCACGGCCTTCCACACGCCTCGGCCACGTGGCCTGCGTGGAAAGGGTGCCGAGGACAGTCACCCACACACCTGTGCATTAAGGGCGGCGGGCTGGAGTAACACGACGGGGGGGGGGGGGGAGGGGCGGAGCAAGCCCGGGGAGGGGGGTTCACAGCAACTGCGTGACGTGGGGCCACGGGGGAGTGTGAGCACACGGACCCAAGCGAGGCCCGGGGAGACGACCCTGCTGGACTGCCAGGGTGCCCAACGAGGGCAGTGGGCACGGCTGGCTTAGGCCGCACCCCGGAGGGCCAAGGACCCTGGGCTGCCGTCAGCCGCGCGGGAACCCTCACCAGCCGGAGTGCGGTTCCGGGGCGGCCCTCGCGGGGGTCGCGGGCGCCGGGGACCCCCGCCGCGCCGGGCGCCTCCCGGAGCCCGTCCGCGGGGGCGAGCGGGACTGTACTGGTACACTCTGTGAATCTGCAAGGGAAAACAGAAGCTCTCCGTGAGCACGAACATATGCTTCTGGGAAGGCATCTGCGCAAAAAGTACACAGTCCTGAAGTTGGACTGAGGAAAAAAACTTCAAAAAAAAAAAAAAAGAAAAAAGCCTTGCACTTCCCACGGCCTGCCTGCGGTCGCCCCTTCTCACCCGCAGGTCCGGGAAAACCCAGAGTCCCTGGAGCGGCTCTCACGGAGCCTCACGGACCCGGGCGTCCCGAGGCGGGCCTCGCGGCAGGCTCACAGGCGGCGCCGCCGGGCGCACCTGCCCGCAGGCCGGCCTCTCCCTCCGCCGCGCGGGCGCCGCAGCCTCCCCGAGGGCGGGGCGCGGCCACGGCCACCGAGCCCGGCGATCCCGACGACGTGCGCGACCCCGGCGGGCCGCGCGCTCCCACCGCCTGCCGGGGGCGCGCAGCCGCCAGGCGCCCACGCCCGGCCCGCGCGAGTGCGCGTGCCCGGCCGCAGCCGCGCCCCCTCCGCGGTGGCCGCGCTCCCCCGGGGCCCCGGCCTCTCCCGGGCGCGGGGGCGGGGCCGTGGGCGGGGCCGTGGGCGGGGCTTGTGGCGGCGCCCCCGGCTCGGCTGCGGCTCCTCTCCCGCAGGTTCCGCGGCAGGCGAGCGGCGGCGGCGGCGGTCGTCCCTACCGGCCCCATGGCAGCGCCCGGCACCCCGGCCGACTGCGGCTACATCCGCACGGTCCTGGGCCAGCAGATCCTGGGACAACTGGACAGCTCCAGCCTGGCCCTGCCTTCTGAGGCGAAGCTGAAGCTGGCGGGCAGCAGCGGCCGCAGCGGCCAGGCGGCCAAGAGCCTGCGGATCCAGGAACAGGTGCAGCAGACCCTGGCCCGGAAGGGCCGGAGCTTCGTGGCCAACGGTGAGTGCAGCCCCGCAGGGCCCTGCGGCGCCCGCCTCGCCGCTTCCCGGGGGTGCGGGACCCGGCGCACTGCCCACCTGTTGCTCGCCGCCCCTTTGTGTGGCCGGCCGCACCTGCGGGGCGAAGCCGCGGCTCCGTGGCCTTTTCCGCGGCGGTGTGTCGTGCGCGTGTGCATGTTCAGTGCACACGCGTCTGTGTCCAGGACTTCCCCCCTCCGGGGCTTGTCCCCCGCCCGCCCAGCCCCGCTGGTGCGGGGCCCCCGGCCCGGAGGCGCGGGAGGGGTCCGTGAACACTTTGCAGTTCTGTGCAGAATTTGGCTGTGCGTGATTGTCTCTCTGGGAGGAAGTCCCCTTGGCGGTTATGAGATCTCTTAAGACTCCACGATATCGGTAATTGCATCTCTATATACATTTTAAAGAAAACCTGAAAGCCGTCGCGCTCCTGTAACTTGTAAATTGAGCCGCGGCGGTGGTTGATCTAGGGAGTGGACCCAGCGCCGTGGAGGCTTGGGGCCGGGCAGCGGGGGGAGGAGGACGACGGCGAGCGGGCAGAGGCAGGGGACTTTGGCCCTGCTGGCCGCTGCCGGCGGTCCACCCAGCTGCGCCCGGCTCCAGAGCGCGGGCTGCCCCTCCTCCACCACGCCCCATCTGCAGGCATGGGTGCAAGGCGGGCGTCTCTGAAAAGCCTCGCCCGAGGTGCGAGGGTTTACACACGAGCACACACACACACACTGTGAAGGCTTCCAGAGCAAAGCCGTTGTGAAGATGAGGCACCAGGTCCTGCCCGCTTGTCCCCTCTGCAGTGGCTGCCCCAGCGACTCAGTAACTCCCCTTTTAGTTGAGGACTGGGTTGCTTCTCTCTTCTTCTGCGGGTTTGCCACAAGCAGAAGGGGAGAGAAGGAAGGGAACCCTGAACTAGGCGCCGAGTGTGGAAGGAACTCTTAAGAAAAAATGAAAATGTCCACAGCCCAGAGCACAGATGACAGCCAGCGGAGAGTCCAAGACGCTGTCCTGTTTTCAGTTTGCGCCTGTAGGAGGGCAGGCAGTGTCCAGAGACCTGAAGGTAAAGAGAGAATGCTTAATGTTCATATGTGTGCCTACTCTGTGCCAAGAACTGGGCGTTGTAGATTCCTTTCATGATATTGTTTGTACTGAAAACACAGACAGACACTTGTGAGCTAGGTATTTTTCTTTTTAAGATTTATTTATAGCCGGCGCCGTGGCTCAATAGGCTAATCCTCCACCTTGCGGCGCCGGCACACCGGGTTCTAGTCCCGGTCAGGGCGCCGGATTCTGTCCCGGTTGCCCCTCTTCCAGGCCAGCTCTCTGCTATGGCCAGGGAGTGCAGTGGAGGATGGCCCAGGTGCTTGGGCCCTGCACCCCATGGGAGACCAGGAAAAGCACCTGGATCCTGGCTCCTGCCATCGGATCAGCGCGGTGCGCCGGCTGCAGCGGCGGCCATTGGAGGGTGAACCAACGGCAAAGGAAGACCTTTCTCTCTCTGTCTCTCTCTCTCACTGTCCACTCTGCCTGTCAAAAAAAAAAAAAAAAAAAAAAAAGATTTATTTATTTACTTGAAAGTTTGGAGGAGAGAGAGAGCTTTTCCATCTGCTGGTTCACTCCCAGATAGCCACAATGACCCTGGCTGAGCCACACTGAATCCCAGAGCTTCTTCTAGGTCTCCCACATGGCTGGCAGGGGCCCAAGCACTTGGGCCACGTTCCACTGCTTTCCCAGGCACGTTAGCAGGGAGCTACATTGGAAGTGGAGCAATTGGGACACAAACTGTCATTCATGGGATGCCGGCTTTGCAGGGGGTGGCTTTACCCACTATGCTACCCGCCAGCCCTGAGCTAGGTATTTTAATTCCTATTCACAGACGAGGAGACTAAGCGGTTAAGTAATACGCGAGTTACCACAGATAGTGAGTGGCAGAGCTGGTATTTTAAACTCCCAAACCTGAACTTTTAAACTGCTGGTCACTTAGATCATTACATTTTGTGATTTTCTTTTTTAAAATACAAGTGGGATTTCATACACCTGTGACCAATGGAGTTACTGTATCTGTCAAGCCAGCCTGGGCACCAGAACAGCTTAGAAGACACACAGTGCATATAGTAGATTCTCCTACTGTCCTCTGAGAATGGCCAGCTAGCAAGAGCAGCTGGACATCAGCTATTCAGTTAGCAGGGGAATGGAGCCAGGAACAGAAGGAAATCGAGTATTGCTGGATCTCTGCTGTGTCTCCAAGAATTATGTGTTTGCGTTTCATTATATCCTCAAAAAACAGCTACAGGAGATACAGGTGAAGATTCACTTCACATAGGAAGTATTTGTCAAAATGTGTTAGAAGTGTAGTCCCAGCCCCACAGACCACCTATCCTCTCTACAGTGCAATGTATCAACCGTTTCAGCAACTAGCCAGTCAGTCTGTTCTCTGTGCGGGGCACAGCCTAGGTGCTGCATTAAACACACAGTCTGCTTGCTTGAAGCAAGAAGTTGACAGCTGCCAGAAGGAAGCCTCCCTCTAGAAAAATCCATCACCAAACAGAAAAGAATAAGCAGCCCAAAAGAACAGCTCCTCATTACGGAGCTGGGAAGAATAAGTTACTTCTGGCTGATGGGGATTCTGGGAAGCCACATGGAAGGACTGGGCATTTAGATCTCAAAACTTCAGTAGGATTGGACGGAGGAGGGGCTGGAGAAGGAGCCTTCCCCAAGGGACACCATGAATATTTCACGGTCACCGTGTTGATAGTGATAGAACAAAGGGCAGGGTCTCCGGGCTTCTGCTCTAATGCTTAGGCTAACTACTTGAATGACTTCTCAACTAAGGAACAAAGCATTTGAAATATTTTGATTACAACAGCAGCTTCCCAGCGAGCTGCAGTACACTCAGCAGCCTACACAGAAGTGCACACCAGGCGGAGAGATAAGGCAGCAAACACCTACGTGCTTGGAAGCCTTTGCTTTCTGAGGCTTGGACAGGAAACCGGCTTCAAAGGAGTTTACCATGAACATGCTATACAGCAATTACGAAGGCTGGTTCGGATATATCATTTAATTAAAGTTCTTTGGAACGGTCTAGGGGCTCGTGATGGTTGTGTCTGTTGCTTTTATTATATCCGTAGTACTATCCTGTCTCTAAAGTTGGAACAGACTAGCAATTGTTGAAACAATGCAGGCCTGGAAAGGATCCTGTGTCAACACAAATCCAGGGAAGAGAGGACCCTGGTATCAAGGGCCGTTAGCGCCAGGGCCCCGGGAGAATTGTGAATTGTTGACATACCTGTGAGTTGCAGGCAGCACATAATCTGCTGAAACCCAATGAGCTACATGTGGCTGATTTGTTGATAAGTCCTTTGCAAGGGTCTTAAACCCTTTTCTGACTTCTTTCTAATGTCTGCAGCCTGGGGGCCGGGGGTTCATTGTAAGTCACTCGGTGACATTTGGTGTTATTTTCAACTGCCAAACATTTTACAGTTGGCCGTAACTCGCTGGCACAGCAGCACTGAGAGATGATCTGCAGTGTAGTGAATTCTTTCAGTCCTCTAAAAATCACAGAGGAGAAATGGTTAACTATCAGCAAAGGGAGAAATTAAGTGCCTGTCTCCCACTTGCCTGGAAACTGCTCCTTTTCTCACTGTGCAGTTTTCCCCACGTGCCTAAGCAGGAAAAAGAAAGCCATATTTTAAATTGTCATATATAATGCTTCATAGCACACAGTAAAAGATGTCAGCCTGCCATTTACTACCTCAATCTACCCTAAAAACTTGAGGCATATCATTTACTTAGCTGGTTTCTCTGTTGAAGTGGCTTTGAGAACTGAATTCTGGAGCGAGAAATGAAAATTGGCTTGGGGTGGCAAAAAAGGCAGTTCATAGGTGATAACAGGGTGTGGGTGGGGGAGTGTTGGAGAGGGGAGTTCCTGTTCAGATTCTATACGATCTCCGCTTGCCAAATAGGAATTCCAGGTATGAAGCCATTCTGGGATCGAGGGCACTCCTCATTCAGAACAGAGCAAAGGAGGGGAACTCAGCTAGTGTGGAGCCAGACCCTGGCCCTGCTGTCCTCAGGGTAAGGAGTTCAGATGCCTCCTTGTCTGCCCAGGGGCCACTCCGTGTTCCACATCCAGCAATGAGTACAGTAAGTCCAGAAAAACCAGTGTGTGGTTTTGTTTTTGCCTTAGCCATGCCTTTGTGTATCATCAAATGAAATGGAATGGTTACAAAGTGGTGATTTCCAGAAATAAGCCCCGCAGCTCTAAGAAATGGTGAGAACGTATCATGGGGCACTGAAAGATTCTCTGGGTGAAAGACACGCTTGACAACCATGCAGAATGGCGTCATAACACACGTTCTCCGTGAACTTTTTGAAAACCGCGTGGTCCCTTCGAGGGTGAGGTTTTGAGTGAGGCTGTGTTGAGGAAGCTTCGAATCAGTGGAGTGAGAGGAAGCCCTAAAGAGCCCCCGAGTCACAGATAAGACGCAGGAAGTTGCTTCCAGAGAAGACTGTTCACCCCACCTTGTTTCTGCGAGCCCCTCTGTGTGCGGGCTGTGCCCTGTGCTGGTGGCTCCCGTGCCACGGGAACAGTCAGTCAGTGGCTCACTCGAGAGAAATTCACTCGGGATTTGTGGCTCAGCTCACCACGCTCATTCTCTAAAGTGTGATTTTCGATGTCAGCTTAAAAAGTTTTTTTCTCCTGGGTTAAATTAAGGCCATACATACTGACATTATTTTCTCTCCAGATTGGTGTGGTGTCAGTGTTACACTGAAATTGAATTTCTGGTCTTTTCAATACAAATTATTAAAATTTTTGATGTTTTTTTTTTCTGAGAGAACTAGTACATTAGTGGCTACCTGTCTGGGATCATAAGGAAAATCCAGAAGAAATACGTTTTCAAAGCCTCTGGCACTTATGAGTCAGACTTGATTCACGTGGCCTAAAAGAAGGTTCTTTGGTTTCATCTCCTATGGTTCTCAAGAGTGTTAAATTCTACAATTTGGAGAGAAGTGTCGGACTCTAGCTATTTTGTGAATGTCTACGAATGTATAAATATCATACTCCTCTTTGGGAAGTCAGCAAACAATAAAAAACAGCAATGCAAATGGGAATAAACAATTAATTAGGGGAAACTTAATCTTTCTATTAGAGCAAACCACCTCATTCCCCTGACATCAGATTGAGAATAGTAAACAGACTGTAAGGTCCTCTTATAATAGAAATATTGTGTGCCTTTTGTGTAATGCCATTTATTAATGAGGACTTGATAATAGACATAAATACAGTTACGTTCTTAAAGACAAGTTTGGGAGCTCAGTCAGTAGACCTAGATAAAAAATGCATATTTGGGAATAAAGGAACCTTGAGCGTTTGAAAACATAACCCACTATTACCATTTAAAGAACCCACATATTCTTGCAGTGATCAACTTTTGGCTTAACAATTTAATTAAAATTTAGCAAGCCCTGGCTTTCTGAAATGCGCAGGAGAAAGCACTGCACATTCAAAGCTTCATAGATGATGTCCCCTGAATCCTCAGTCTCACATCCACACGGAGGATGACTGGATCTTGGTGATCTGTTTTCAACAAAGCGTGAAAGCAAATAGGAACTCTTCTTCCCAGGTAAGATGAACTAATTCTAGGCCAGCAAAATACTACAGATAAATACAGAAGCCCTGCAGATACAAGAAGGATAGTGAACGAGTTTTATCCAAACTGCAGGATCGACCTGGCTGAAACAGAGGCAGCTTTCCTAGTAAGTTGAAAGTTTGGGGTAAGCAGCTTTTCTGCCTCTCCATCTGCCCAGGACAGAGGCACAGTAGACACCATGTGAGGACGGAAGTCTGAGCTGAGACTTCCCACTTCACATGTTGGCTCCACGGAGCAGCTGCCAGCCTGAGGTGACCTGCACACTGAATCTGTGTACGTAGGGTATTTCAAATACAGAATTAACACGACCGCCTTGTCAAGTGCTGGTGTAGGACTGTACTAGAAGTGGTGGTGTAAGATACGATTCTTTGTGTCAAGGAGGAAAAAATCTGTTTGGAAGATAACCTTTCCTCCTTTAACCTGGCCTCACTCCATTCCTTTCTCCATGTAGTGACTTGAGTGAGCGTTCTCGAAGCTCTGTGTCATTTTCCAGCTTAAATTCCATGGGTTTCTTGCTGTTATCTAAAGGAGTAAAATCCTTCTTCAGCTTGGCATTCCAAGCCCTTGGTGACACGAGGCCTGCAACTTCTCAAGCGTCACCCATATCACCACTCCCCCATCCCCCACACACAAGTGCATTATCTTGCTTGGAATTCCCACCTCTTTCCCAACCCCCGTCCCTCTTTGCTTGGTTAACCCTTGGTGCCCCTTAAAACTGAGTCATTTGTGTGCCCTAATAGGCCAGCTTCCTTCACCTCCTATTGTGCAAGATAAAGAGTGATGGTCGTGAGTCACCAAGATGTCTCAGCAGGGGAGAAATGGGGCAAATACAGGAGTTTTGTGACAATGCATTTGGCAGATTTGCTGGATTTAAAGCAGAGATAGCAGTTGTGACTCAGTTGGGAGAGGTTAGCTTAAAAAGCTGACACTCTGAGAATATAATGACTTGAGATTCATGACAGAGAAACCCTGTACTGAGTTTGTTGTTGTTACTTATTTTTATGTGAACTGCACTGGTAACTGAATCCAGGTCTTCTGTGTGGGTGTCAGGGACCCAATGACTTGACTCATTACTGCTCCTTCCTATGGTCCGCATTATCAGAAAGCTGGAATCGGGAGCAGAGCCAGGATTGGAACCCAGGCACTCCAGTGTGGGATACGGACAATATTACCTGCATCCTTAACTGCCAGGCCACGTGCCCACTCCTGTAGTGAGTTTTTAAAAGAAAAAAAAAATTATGCATTCTATACATTCACCAAATTTTTGGCCATTACTTTTGTCATTGTGAGTATAATGTGATATTTCTCAATGACTTCTAAAACCATTATGGGATATCTCAGCAGTCTCAGCAAATGGATTGACAGGAATGCCAAAGTTAGTAGACAAGTATAGGAACTAACAGGTCACTCATATACCTACTGAATACTTCACTAGTACACTATCAGTTTATAATCAGAAATTCTAAAACCCATACTCTGACATCTGCTATGTAAAGGGGTCTTTTTTATTTATTTGAAATGCATAGTTAGAGAGTAAAAGGGAAAGAGTCAGAGATCTTCCATCTGCTGGTTCACTCCCCAAACGGCTGCAAATGCCAAGGCTGGGCCAGACCAAAGCCAGGAGTCAAGAGCTTCCTCTGGGTCTCCCATGCGGGTACAGGGTCCCAAACACTTTTTCTGTCCTCTTCTGCTTTCCCAGATGCATTAGCAGGGAGCTAGATTGGAAATGGAGCAGCCGGGACTCAAACTAGCACTAATCTGGGATGCCAGTGTCTCAGGTGGCAGCTTTACCCTGTATATCACAATGCCAGCCCCATAAAAGAGTCTTTTGGGGTTGTCCAGAGCAGTGATTTGAGGATGGTCCATAAAATGCTGCAAATGGTCTATGAGAGTGTGGCCCTCAAACTACACAGGGGGCTCCTGGAAAGTGAGGGCTTCTGGCTGCGCGATTTTCTGTGAGTGGTGGACGCCATCACTGCACTGGCACAGCACATGGGCATGTGGCCCACTGTTCCAGGACAGCCAGTCTGTCCTTGGCAGGCTCAGATCTGCAAGAACTCAAGGCCAGCACTCTATAGCATGCCCCTGATACACTGGCTTGTTTCTCCTGGTTGATTTCATGATCTGCGTTGACTGTTCTCAAGGAACCGTGCTGCACAACTTTTGGGTGAATTTTCAATTATACAAAACATTATTTGACTTAGGGGCCGGTGCTGTGGCATGGCAGGTAAAGCTGCCACCTGCAGTGGCGGCATCCCAAATGGGAACCAGTTCAAGTCCTGGCTGCTCCACTTCCAATCCAACCCTCCGCTATGGACTGGCAAAGCAGTATAAGATGGCCCAAGTCCTTGAGCCCCTGCACCTGCTTAGGAAACCCGGAAGAAGCTCCTGGCTCCTGGTTTTGGATCAGCACAGCTCTGGCCATTGCAGTCAGTTGGGGAGTGAACCAGCAGATGGAAGACCTCTCTCTCTGTCTCTCCTTCTCTCTGTGTAACTCTGACTTTCAAAAAATAATGAATCTTAAAAAAAATTATTAGACTTCAATATCAGCTTTAAAACTCTTCTTCACCATAGTTTTCTTAACCAACACATTCCTTTCATTTTCCAGCCTGAGCAAATGCTTATCTTGCTTATATGCAAGATGTAGAATTATTGCTTCCATAAATAATATCTGGTTGTTTTCCTTGGAAAGTAAGAATAGAAGATAAAAGAAGCATCTTTTTTTATATATGAGTCTAGGGAAATACCAACATATGCAAACAAAACCTTTCATCAACTCAGGACAGATATATTGTTCTAGGTGAGTCCTAACATATTTCATTTTCTTTTAGCTCCTAGTTGTGTTAACAAATGATTTACAGATCTCTTTAAACATGAACTGCTCTACAAATGCTTTCTGATAAGTTTCAAGGTGCCACGCCTCACCTGTAAAAGCATGCCCCCAATTTTGCTCTAATGGAAGAAATTAAATATTTTGAAGATTTGTGGAGAAAGAAAACTGTTGCTCCTCAGGGGAAAGACCAATTATGGGAAGACGATCATTTTTGGACTCCTGGGCTCGCTTTTCATTTAAAAGTAAAGCAAAAAACATTGCGAATACACATTGTGAAGACGACTGCTTACCATAATTAACATGTAGCACTTCCATCAGTCCTGGCAGTCAACACCCACTGGTTCCTGCACACACGTTTAACCAGCATGGGAACCGCTTCGTAAACATCTTCTCCAGAAATCCTTTTAGAGCTCAGTGTGAAGCAAGCCACGTTCTAACTACCCTGAGAGAGTCCTGGAAGGTTGAAAGAAAAGGTGCTATTCTGCACTGAGTGTGCCTCTCTCCTCTGTAATAGAAGCAGGTGCTGTAAACGTTGTGATGTTTGTTTAGCTGTTCTCTGTCACCTCCTTACCATAAGGGAAGCTGTAGTTGGTTTTGTGAAACTCTGACCAGGAACAGGCTTATCAAGTTGATTTTTTTTTTTTTTTTTTTTTGGACAGGCAGAGTGGACAGTGAGAGAGAGAGAGACAGAGAGAAAGGTCTTCCTTTTGCTGTTGGTTCACCCTCCAATGGCCGCCATGGCCGGCGTGCTGCGCTGATCCGATGGCAGGAGCCAGGTACTTATCCTGGTCTCCCATGGGGTGCAGGGCCCAAGCACTTGGGCCATCCTCCACTGCACTCCCTGGCCACAGCAGAGAGCTGGCCTGGAAGAGGGGCAACCGGGACAGAATCCGGTGCCCCGACCGGAACTAGAACCCGGTGTGCTGGCGCCGCTAGGCGGATGATTAGCCTAGTGAGCCGCGGCGCCAGCCCAAGTTGATTTCAAAAATGAGGTAATAAAGCTGATCATGGGAATCAGGTTAGTGCCTTTAATCCTAAAAAAATCCATTGTTTTGAGCACTAATCGCTTAGATGATCAGAAACAAAAATATTTTCCCCTCACAGCTGCTTAGGGATCTTTCTGAGCAGAAAGACATTCGCACCAGGAAAGAGAGAAGTTTTACGTTCATTTTCCCGTGACAGCTGCCCCACTGCAAACTCCTGAGCAATTCAGAATCCTGGCAGCATCTCAGCACACTCTCTCCTGCCCCCACCCCCTCGCTTTCTTTGACCTGAATCTCTTGCTATTTGAGAAGGGCAGAGGAAGAGTTGCTCTGTAGCCATGGACTTTGTTCCCCTAAATGGGCTCCATAAAATGTCCGTGGTTTTCTTAGAAGAAAAGGTTGAGCCGGTGCTGCGGCTCCCTTGGCTAATCCTCCGCCTGTGGCGCAGGCACCCCAGGTTCTAGTCCCAGTTGGGGTGTCGGATTCTGTCCCGGTTGCTCCTCTTCCAGGCCAGCTCTCTGCTGTGGCCTGGGAGTGCAGTGGAGGATGGCCCAAGTGCTTGGGCCCCTGCACCCACATGGGAGACCAGGAGGAAGCACCTGGATCCTGGCTTTGGATTGGTGCAGCGCTGGCTGTAGCAGCCATTTCGGGGGTGAACCAATGGAAGGCAGACTTTTCTCTGTCTCTCTCTCTCTCTCACTAACTCTGCCTGTCAAAAAATAAAAATAAAAAGTAAATTAAGGAAGAAAAGGTTGAGATATTGTTGCCTCTTGATATTAACTAGGAGATCATTTAATTATTAATTATTGTTAATCGGAACATCATCACCTTAAGGAAACATCTAAAGCACATTAGGTGCTGTGCAAGGGAAAAGAGTGGCTGAACCAGTCACAATGTCATCGTCATCCTCGGTGTCTGGGTCAGCTGGAAACAGTCAAATTCAGCACCACCAGGAAACTTAGCAGAATGAAAACTCTGACCTGTGGCAGGTTGTAAATTAAAGCAGCATACTAGCTTATCCTTTCTAGAAGAGACTATTTCATGAAAAGCTGTGAAAAACAAATTTTTGTGACCCATATTTTATTTTTAAAACCATATCTCATTTTTGCATATTGCCTTTGTAGAGAATAGATTTCTTTCCTCACCCATCTCTAGGTTTATGGCTGAGACTGTTATAACAAAGGCCAGATTAACCAGAAAAGAGCATAACCAGTTATTTAATGAAAGTTTTAAGTGGCACGGGAGCCTTCAGAAATGAAGACCTACAGAAACAGGGAAACCTCTTCTGATGGACAGCCAGGCAGCGCGTGACTGCGCAGAGGGAGGTATGAGCTAACAGAAATGCACTGAGGGCACTCAGCAAGACCTGTTTGTTTGGATTCTTCCCTGAGACATTCTTGTCTTCCAAGCACACGGGACCCCTCTGGAATTTCACGGGAAGGGCCAGCTTCAGGGGAAAAGTGGCCAGGGCAAGGTGAAAGTGAACTTCCGGCTTCTGTTGTTTGTTCAGATACCAAGGAACCAGATTTTGGCAGAGCCTGTTCTGATCCCTGTCGCTTCACACTTCTGAAAGCATTTGGCTCTATGCTGTCTCAGGCAAAACTCTCAGCGATCCTGGGAATTATGGGAAACTGAGGCTGTAAGTGACGTGTCCAGATATACAAAAAGTAATATTGCAATGGCTCCAGACAAAGTATACGGATCTCCTCAACTTGGGGGAAATATGAGGGTGCTTCAGAAAGTTCATAGAAAGATAATTTTGTTACTAAGAAATTTGGAAATGATGCACTGTTTTTCCATAATACGGATTTTTCTTGAACTTCTTAAAGACCTCATGTACCTACCTCCTTAAAAAACAAACAAGATTTACTCATTTATTTGAAAGAGAGAGGAAGAGACAGAGAGAGAAATCTTCCATCTGCTGGTTCACCTCCAAAATGGTCAGTATGTCCAGGGCTGGGCCAGGCTAAAGCCAGGAGCCAGGAGCTTCATCCAGGTCTCCCATGTGAATGCAGGGGCCCAAGCACATGGGCTATGTTTCATTGCTTTCCCAGGCACTTGAGCATGGAGCTGGATCTGAATAGCAGCCAGGACTCGAATTGGCACCCATATGGGAAGTTGGCACTGTAGACAGCGGCTTAACCTGCTGTGCCAAGTGCAGGCCCCACCTACCTCATTTTGATATAAATAAATCATTTGAAATAAAGTCGTAGGGGCTGGCAGTAGGTTAAGTTGTGGCCTGTGATAGCAGCATCCTTTATGCATACTGGTTCAAGACCGGGTCGCTCTGTTTCTGATCCAGCTCCCTGCTAATGCACCTGAGAAAGCAGCAGCAGATGGCCCAAGGGCTTGGCCCCTGCACCCACATGGGAGACCTGGACAGCGTTCAGGCTCCTGGTTCCAGCCTACCCAGTCCCAGCCCCAGTTTTACAGCCATTTGGGGAGTGAGCCAGTAGATGGAAGTTCTCTGTGTGTCTCCTGCTGTCTCTGTAACTCTGCCTTTCCAGTCTTTCAAATAAATAAATACATCTTTTTAAAGAGCCACTGTTAATTTTCAGTATAAATAATTTCATGTTGAATTTAATTTAGGGTGCATCTGTATAGATCATGTATGCTTTTTTGTCTTTTAAGAGAAGGACATAGCTGAGTAAATGAATATGTTCATATTGTTAGTTATATATGCTTATATTGTTATATATTTTATTCTCTAAACAGAACATGATGCCTTGCCTTAAAAAAATTAATTTCCATCGTGATGAATATTTACCTTTAAAAAATTCTACCTACTTTAAAATTTCTTCAAAATCTTAGAATACAGTTGCCAATTTACCCTTAATCCACCATGCTGATCTCAAGCTGCCTAAGCAGTTTAATCTGCATTGTTTGCAGTTGGAGATTGGCCTTCAAATTAGAGAAACCATTGACTGTGACAAAGAGCAGGCTGAATACCAGGAGTCAGATCTTCTGTATTTGTATTCCTCAGGAAGGAGTCCACGGTTTACAAATCCAGTGTTACTTGTCACCCTGTTACCAGCAGCTACGCTGGGAATCATTAAACGGGTTTCAGTTCATCATCTGAAAACTGAAGTAGAAGCTTCATTTCAACAACTATGTTGGGGCAGCCATTTCACTTAGTGGGTTAGAGACCTGGTTCAAGTCCCAGCTCTCCTGATGAGTTTCCTGCTAATGCCCACCCTGGGAAGCAGCAGGTGATGACTCAAATGTGTGGATCCCCTATCATCCAGGTGAGGAAGACCCAGATTGGGTTGAGGCTCCCGGTTTTGACCTGGACCAGCCCACCAGCCCAGGCAGTTACAGGCATTTGGGGAATGAACCAGAGGATGGGAACTATTTCTTTCTCTCCCCCCCCCTTTCTCTCTCTACCCCCCCTCTTTTCTCTCTTCCTCCCTCCCTCTCTCTCTTTCTTCCTTTGTCTCCCTGCTTTTCAAGTAATGTAAAAATAAATATAAAAACTACATCAGCAAATAAAGAATTAATATTTACAGAGTATTTGGAATGGCTC
The DNA here is from genome assembly GCF_964237555.1 of Oryctolagus cuniculus. Lineage (NCBI taxonomy): Eukaryota > Metazoa > Chordata > Mammalia > Lagomorpha > Leporidae > Oryctolagus > Oryctolagus cuniculus. Next base: position 128,932,956 of record NC_091440.1, on the reverse strand, counting down.
AGGTGAAGATTTTAGAGGAAAGAGAGCATGATTGTTTTTGGTGTTCAAATCCAAAACTGATAATTTCTCCTCTAGCGGTTTGACAAATGACAATTTCAGAATAACCATTGTGTAGCCCAACAGGAGACCAGTGCAATTTACAGCAAGTAACTTAGGCTTCCCTGTATACAAACTGAAATAGTACAAATTACCTCTGCCTCGTCCTACATTGTAAAAAAAAAATAATCTGAGCTTAAAAGGAGCATAATTTTGAAATATAAGGAATTCATATAAGTTGCTTTAAAAAGCGTTGAAACCCACAGCCACAACGTCCATGTTTAACTTGAGTTAAGCCATTTACTGCAACAATCATAATTATGTAACTCACTGATTAAGTCGCTGCTTAACAAGCTATACCATGTCACTGAGTCCTGAAAAGAATCTTAGACAGGTTACGAGTATTTGCAGGACACTTGGTGTAAACATGGAGGTAGCCTCCTGCTGTTTCTGAATATTTACCCACTCCTAGAAGTAGAGCAGAGGTAACATCACAGGTAACAGTGGGCTAGAGTAGCCCCAGTGGCAGACATTTTTCTTGGAATCCTGAAATTGCATGCTTTCAGGACCTGGTGTTTTATCGTAGAGCACAGGCGTTCAAGAATCCACCTAACATCCGTGTGGGACCACTAGCGTTTTCTCATTCTAGATGACCCATGACTTTCACATTCATATACGCAGTTTTCATATAGTTTACAATTTTGATCATAGATACCCCTAAACTACTTTTTATATTTGTTGTTGTTGTTGTTGTTGTTTACAGGCAAAGTGGACAGTGAGAGAGAGAGACAGAGAGAAGATACCCCTAAACTACTTTTTTAAAAGATAGTAAATTGGTTTCTTACGCAGCAGCTGGCTGGCCACAGCCTCCGTGGAGAGGTGGAGAGGCTTGTGTTTTATTGGGGATGCAGCACTCTCCCCTTCCCTGTCCACATACCCAGGCTAAGGACCCTGAGGTCTGGACCCTCAAGATTAGACTTTGTTGGGGCCAGCGCCCTGGCTCACTTGGTTAATCCTCCACCTGCGGTGTCAGCATCCCATATGGGCGCCAGGTTCTAATCCGGTTGTTCCTCTTCCAGTCCAGCTCTCTGCTGTGGCCCGGGAGGGCAGTGGAGGATGGCCCAAGTGCTTGGGCCCTGCACCCCATGGGAGACCAGGAGAAGCACCTGGCTCCTGGCTTCAGATCAGTGCGGCACCAGCCATGGCAGCCATTTGGGGAGTGAACCAATGGAAGGAAGACGTTTCTCTCGTCCCTCTCTCTCATTTTTTGTAACGCTACCTGTCCAAAAAAAAAAAAAAAAAAAGATTTGAAAAAGATTAGACTTTGTGTTCTCTCAGCATGCCCTGCCCGTCTCCCACATCAACATGCCCCCTACAGCCCTGCCTCCCTGGAGGCCTGGGAGTCTGGCATGTGGTGCCTAGGGCCAGCTTAGGCAGGAGCCTCAACCAGGCATGGAGCTGAGTCTGCAAGGCCCTTCCCCACGCGAGGTCCAGGTTCCGGGCATTCTGCCAGCACCCTGGGCCCTACAAAGAGGAGATACCTGGCTTACCTGCTCTTCTGCTGTCAGTAGGGTGACGGTTACAAGTCTGCAGCTGCTCCCCAGGAGCCCTTGAGGCCAGAAAACTGTTGGCCCACAACATTGTTTAGCTCCAGGAAGGAAGGACATGTGGACAAACACAATTTGGGAGGGTTCAGACTTTGTAGCTCTCTGCCAACAGCAGTCTCCACTTCTCCTCCCCTTAAAATAACTTGTGAATTAATCCTTACTCTTTTGAAGGAAAATTTTAAAATTTATTTATTTGAAAGTCAGAGTTACACAGAAAGAGGAAGAGAGAGATCTTCCATCTCTGGTTCACTCCCCAAATGGCTACAATAACTGGGACTAGGCCAAACCAAACCCAGGAACCAGGAACTCCATCCAGATCTCCTACAGCAGGGCAAGTACCTCTTTCACTGGTTTCCCAGGCACACTAGCAGGGAGCTGGATGGGAAGAGCAGCTAGGCCTTGAACTGGTGCCTGTGTGTGATGCTGGCCTCTCAGCGGGTGGCTGAGCCCTTGCAGCACAGCGCCTGCCCCGGTCTTCTGAAATTTTGACTTTGAAACAGTTTGTTGGAAAAGTATGTTCCATTTGTGTTGGAACCAGGTTTCCTGTGTTGTTTTATTCTCAGTATCCTTGGTGAGTCTCTGAAGCCTACAAGAGTTCATTGAGTGTTTCCCAACTCAGATTTCTAAAAAAATGTTACAAAACAGAATGCGAATTTTTGGTTAAATTAGGGAACTAGAGGGGTGGGTGTTTGGCTCAGTGGTTAAGATGCCTTCACCCCATCAAAGAGTGCGTGGGTTCATTTCCCCACTCTGCTTCTGATCCAGCTTCCTGCTAATGTACACCCTGGGAGTGAGAAGGTAATGGCTCAAGGGCTTGGGTCCCTGCCACTTACTGGAAGATCCAGATTAAACTCCAGGCTCCTGGCTTCTTCCTGGCCCAGCTCTGGCTGTTGCAGGATGGAAGATCTATCTGCCTATATCTGTCTCTCTTTCAAAAAAGAATTGTTTTTTTTTAATGTGGGAACTAGAAATTACCTAGGTTATGGAGATCTGTTTCTAAGTTTTTATTAATTTCAGAAGCAGAGAGACAGAAAGAGCTCCCAGCCATTGGTTCACTCTCCAAATGTGTGTAACAGCCAGCGTTGATGCCAGGACCATGGACCTCAATTTGGGCTCCCTCTAGAGTGCCAGGAACCCAGTCACTTGAGCCATCACTGCTGCTTCTGAGGATCTTCATTGGCAGGAAGCTGGAATCAAACCCGCACGCTCCAGGGTAGGGCATGGGCATCGTAACTGTCGGGCTAGCAGGAAGCTGGAATCAAACCCACACGCTCCAGGGCAGGGCATGGGCATCGTAACTGTCAGGCTAGTAGGAAGCTGGAATCAAACCCACACCTTCCAGGGCAGGGCATGGGCATCGTAACTGTCAGGCTAGTAGGAAGCTGGAATCAAACCCACACCTTCCAGGGCAGGGCATGGGCATCGTAACTGTCAGGCTAGCAGGAAGCTGGAATCAAACCCGCACCTTCCAGGGTAGGGCATGGGCATCGTAACTGTCAGGCTAGCAGGAAGCTGGAATCAAACCCACACGCTCCAGGGTAGGGCATGGGCATCGTAACTGTCAGGCTAGCAGGAAGCTGGAATCAAACCCACACGCTCCAGGGTAGGGCATGGGCATCGTAACTGTCAGGCTAGCAGGAAGCTGGAATCAAACCCGCACCTTCCAGGGTAGGGCATGGGCATCGTAACTGTCAGGCTAGCAGGAAGCTGGAATCAAACCCACACGCTCCAGGGTAGGGCATGGGCATCGTAACTGTCAGGCTAGCAGGAAGCTGGAATCAAACCCGCACCTTCCAGGGTAGGGCATGGGCATCGTAACTGTCGGGCTAGCAGGAAGCTGGAATCAAACCCACACGCTCCAGGGTAGGGCATGGGCATCGTAACTGTCAGGCTAGCAGGAAGCTGGAATCAAACCCGCACCTTCCAGGGTAGGGCATGGGCATCGTAACTGTCAGGCTAGTAGGAAGCTGGAATCAAACCCGCACCTTCCAGGGTAGGGCATGGGCATCGTAACTGTCAGGCTAGTAGGAAGCTGGAATCAAACCCACACCTTCCAGGGCAGGGCATGGGCATCGTAACTGTCAGGCTAGCAGGAAGCTGGAATCAAACCCGCACCTTCCAGGGTAGGGCATGGGCATCGTAACTGTCAGGCTAGCAGGAAGCTGGAATCAAACCCACACGCTCCAGGGTAGGGCATGGGCATCGTAACTGTCAGGCTAGCAGGAAGCTGGAATCAAACCCACACGCTCCAGGGTAGGGCATGGGCATCGTAACTGTCAGGCTAGCAGGAAGCTGGAATCAAACCCGCACCTTCCAGGGTAGGGCATGGGCATCGTAACTGTCGGGCTAGCAGGAAGCTGGAATCAAACCCACACGCTCCAGGGTAGGGCATGGGCATCGTAACTGTCAGGCTAGCAGGAAGCTGGAATCAAACCCGCACCTTCCAGGGTAGGGCATGGGCATCGTAACTGTTAGGCTAGTAGGAAGCTGGAATCAAACCCGCACCTTCCAGGGTAGGGCATGGGCATCGTAACTGTCAGGCTAGCAGGAAGCTGGAATCAAACCCACACGCTCCAGGGTAGGGCATGGGCATCGTAACTGTTAGGCTAGCAGGAAGCTGGAATCAAACCCGCACCTTCCAGGGTAGGGCATGGGCATTGTAACTGTCGGGCTAGCAGGAAGCTGGAATCAAACCCACACCTTCCAGGGTAGGGCATGGGCATCGTAACTGTTAGGCTGAATACCTACTCTTGGTGTTGGAAGTCTTAGTTTTGATTAGTCTTGGGGTGCGGGTGGGGGAATGAGGCAGTAAGATTACCAAACACGAGGAAAAAGGTGGGAGGATAAAGGAGGTAGAAGGGGGGACACAGTGCCTTGCCCCCAGATGCCCAAAGAGGAGCATTTTAACGGCTCTGAGAGTCGTGCCGGTTGAGAATCCCTCTAAGGCCCCACAGAGCCGGTCAGCAGGTTGCCTCCTCCTCGCTGTTCTCGTGAGACCACCCAACCACAGAGAAGCAGTGATTCCACAGCAGCCGGCACTTGTAGGTCCAGGCGGCGTTTTTCTAATGCTCGTGTGTATTGCCAAATACCGCAGCCTGGCGCGAAGCTGATCCGTGTTTTCTTCGACCACACTGACCCACCTTGTTTATACAAGCGCTCTTATCTAGCACTGTGAGGCACAGTTATTTTTATTGCCTACACCTACTTGGTACAAGAAGCTTCTGATTTCCGGGGCTGGGAACAGTTCTCTGGCTTGAGAAACTCAGTGTCCTGACCCCTAAACCAAATTCTTCAACGCTGTAACAACCAAACAGGTTTGAATTTTTGTCAGTCCTCTCTCCCTTTCTCTTCGTTCTCTATTTTTTAAATCAACTTTCATTTTGAAAATGTTGCAGAGAATGTTTTGATAACTTTTTTGACCATTTGCCACATCCGAGGGTGGTGGTAAGAGCATTTAAAAACACTAATAAACACTTCTTTCCTAGTAGCCTTAATTGCTTAAATTTAATAATCCAGTCTACAGTTGTTATGCAGTGAGTTATTTCAGTGTTTGTTTCATTGTAGGAAATCTGCACCGAACCAGCAGTGTTCCCGAGTATGTCTACAACCTGCACTTGGTGGAAAATGATTTTGTTGGTGGACGGTCCCCTGTTACCAAGACCTACGACATGCTCAAGGTAGGAGACCCCACAAGGCAGGCTTTGTTATCAGATTGCCAGGAAAATGTTTTCAAGGAACTGTGTTGTGGTATAATGTGTTAAGCTTCTGTCTATAATGCCAGAATGCCTTATGGGCACCAGTTCCAGTCCTGGCTGCTCCACTTGGGATGCAGCTGTCTGCTAATGCCCCTGGGAAAGCAGTGGAGGGTGGCCCACGTGCCTGGGGCCCTGTCACCCACACGGGAGGTTACACTGGAGTTCCTGGCTTTCATCTGGCCCAGACCTGGCCTTTGCTGCCATTTTGGGAGTAAACCAGTGAGTCAGTGGATGGAAGATCCATCCCTCTCTCCTTTCCTCTTTGCTTGGACCCTTGTGGGAGACACACAAGAAGCTCCTGGCTCTTGGCTTTGGGCAGGTTCAGCCGCAGCCATTGTTGCCATTTTGGAGAATAAACCAGTAGATGGGAGCTCCCCCCACCCTCTCTCACTGTGCCTTTCAAATAAATAAAAATATTTAAGAGAAAACATTTTTTCAAACTTCGCTAGATTTTTTTAAAATGTTTCCCGTTCTTACATATTACCATTTCCTAAACGACTGTTGGGAACACTAATTTTGTGTGGACACCTTGGAAAAGTGAGGACTTTAAAGCGCTATTTATGGATTCTACTTGAAAGGCAGAGAGAGGGAGAATCTTTCATCTACTAGTTTTTCCCCCAAATGCGGGCAACAGCCAGGGTTGTGCCAGGCCAGGCCGGAGCCAGGACCCTGGACTCCATCTGGGTCTCGCTCGTGGGCAGCAGGGGCCGAGCACTTGAGAAATGACGCTGCAAACCAGGAAGCTGGCTCGCTCGTGGAGCCAGGAACCGCGTGGGCTGCGGGTGGCCCGAGCTCCCAGAAACGTCGTTAGGTCCTAATCCAGAAGTAGCGCGCAGGTTAGCCCAGGCGGGTTTGCGCAGGTTAGCCCAGGCGGGTTTCAGAGAAGGCTTTCCCCACCAAAGGGTGGGGGTTCTTAGGATCCAGGGGAAAGGCTTGGGGGGTGGTGGGGGGTAGCAGTGCGGGCGCTGCGCGGCGCGACACCTGCTCCTGTCCCGTTTCTCCCCAGGCCGGCACCACCGCCACGTTCGAGAGCCGCTGGCGCAGAGGGACGGCGCAGTACAGCTCGCAGAAGTCGGTGGAGGAGCGCTCGCTGAGGCAGCCCCTGAGGAGGCTGGAGGTGTCCCCCGACAGCAGCCCCGAGCGCCTGTACTACGCGCCCAGCGACTCCCAGCCCGGCGTGCGCGGCCGGCCCGGCCCGGCCCCGTGGCCCCCGGAGAGCGTGCGCTCCGTGCCGCAGGGCGCGCCCCGCTACGCGCGCTCCGAGATCGTGGGCCTGAGCCACGCGGGCGGCCGGCGGCGCCATTACGACACCTACCACAGACAGTACCAGTACGCGGCGCTGGACGGCGCGGCCCCCGGCCCGGCCCTGCTCACCTACCCGCGGCCCGCGACCAGTCACAGCATGGGCAACCTGCTGGAGAAGGAGAACTACCTGAGCTGGGCGCCGCGGCCCGTGCCGCTCGTGCAGCAGAGCAGGGCGGCCAGGGCCTCCTGGCACCAGAGCTCCTTCCAGAGCGCGCGCACGCTGAGGGAGGCCGGGCCCAGCGCCGCCCTGGACACCAGCGGCCGCAGGGTGCACCTGACGGCCGGCCAGGTGGCGGCCGGCGCCTTCCCCGACGGGCAGCTCGGGTGAGTCCCACGGAAACGCGCCGGGGCGGGAGGAGGGTTTTCAGACAGCTCCCTCACGGGTAGATGGGCCCGTGCGCGCCCAGGTGTGCGCCCCGCGGCCACAGGTGGTGGCTGTGTGGGGCCAGGGCGTGCTGTCCCCCCGTCCGCCGTTCTGTGCGCAGTGCTGACCGCCCGTGTCCTACCCCCGGGCTCCGGAGGTCCACGCTGATGCAGAGCGAATGCGTACTGAGACGGGGAGACTTGCACTGGAAATCCAGGACGCAAACGGCGAAAGGGCCCATTCCTGGCCATGCTGCCCGGGTAGCCGCCTCGTCCCGCTTTGGAGAGACTGGGCGCTCAGGAAAGGCAGCGTGACCTCTCGGCGTCTCCTTCCTTCCTTTGTACTCCATACCTTTCCCTTTCCATTCCGGCTTCAGAGCTGGAGCGCCTGTCTTCTGGCAAACATTGAATGACACAAAATAATTGAATTTCGAAGGCTGTTGCTTTGAAGTTCCTATTTTCTTTATGGCTTGGCTGATTTTGTTCTTGGAACTCGACGGTTACGCAAGGTGCATGTTCGGGCACACATTTTCGTAAACCGAGAGAGGAGTAGAGGAATGGATGGGTGATTAGACCAGTAACTTGGGAAACCGTGATCTAGTACCATTAGGGTAAAATCTTAAACGTGTTGTTTGGCTTTTGCTAGGTCGCTGTCTTCCGTAATCATCTGTTTTTGCTTTCTGCTCCCCTTGCCCTTTCTGAATGGAGCTGTGTTTAGGTCCGGCTGCGCATAGCTATGGGATTCGCCCAGAAGCCAACTTTCCCCAGAGGTTCCCTTCCCAGCCTGGAAGTGCAGGTGCCCAGGTCACAGCATTGTGTGGGTGTCTGCATCCAGCAAGCCTTGGGGTTCCTCCTTTGTTGACTTTCTATTCCGCCTCCAGTCTTGCGGCTTTTTTGCATATCCCACCCATCTTAACAGTCTCAGCTCCCTGTAACAGAGGGGAGTCTGTGACCCCACTCAACAAATATTTAAGGTGAAAACATGAAGAAAGGAAATGTGAACTCTGTACTTTTTGTCATCTAAGTATTTTTGTTGCTAAAATTAGGGAAAAATTAATAACCATACTATTTTAGATCACTGTTTCCTTACATTTCAAAGAATGTAAGGAATACCTGGGGTCAAGAAATTGAAAATAAATGGCAGAGGCCGGCGCCGTGGCTCACTAGGCTAATCCTCTGCCTTGCGGCGCCGGCACACCAGGTTCTAGTCCCGGTCGGGGCGCCGGATTCTGTCCCGGTTGCCCCTCTTCCAGGCCAGCTCTCTGCTGTGGCCAGGGAGTGAGTGGAGGATGGCCCAAGTGCTTGGGCCCTGCACCCCATGGGAGACCAGGAGAAGCACCTGGCTCCTGGCTTCGGATCAGCCGGCCGCAGTGCGCCGGCCGCGGCGGCCATTGGAAAAAAACCTTTCTCTCTGTCTCTCTCTCTCACTGTCCACTCTGCCTGTCCAAGAAAAAAAAAAAAAAAAAGAAGAAAAAAAAAAGAAAAGAAATGGCAAAAGAATCTCTTCCTGAGATTCCCGAATCAATTTTAGGTTCTTGATTTTTTTTTCTAGGAACTAAAAATTATAGAAGTTAATTCTTTTTAGATTTTTCACTTTTATTTTGGAGAAAGTGAGTTCTGATGCCCACAGATTTACTCTCCAAATGCCTACAACAGCCAGAGCTGGCTGAAGCCAGGCTCAAGCCAGGAACCCAAAACTCAGTTTAGGTCCCTCACACAGGTGGCAGGGACCCAAGTACCTGAGGCCATCACCTGTTGCCTCGCGGGTGGCACATTCGCAGGAAGCTGGCTCAGAAGCAGAGGAGCCAGGACTCTGACCAAGCACACCGATACGGCCTGTGGCATTCCAGCTGGTGTCTTAACTGCCACGCCAAACACCTACCCCAGAAATAAGTTGCTTTCTGTGATTTTTAAGGGGTTGCTTTCCATGAAAAGGAGAAGGAGGGAGCCAGAAGTGTTTCCTGGAATGAGGAAAATCAGTGACCAAGGTGGTAGTTACGCCTGCCTCACTCCCTTTTTCTTTAGGGTATTCTTGGTGTATTTCAGTTTCCCAGGCTTTCCCTGAGATATCTGCGCCAAGACTTCACACTCTAGCCCTTGGCTCCTCATTATCTCGCTTATCAAATTCTGTGCAGCTACTTTTTTATGCCTGGTAAAATCCCCACATGTAACGGGCTGTTCTTTCATATATGTGGAACATTCCAGCAAACCATAAACCTATATAGTGTTACAACATGTTGAACAGTGCATCTGTCTTTCCAAAAGAAAAGTGACTGGTCAGATAGCTACTAATACAACTGAAAACTAAAGCATTGGAATAAAAAGATACAGTCATCAACTATTCTAAACCAAATGATAAAAATAGTGTAAGAAATCACCAAGTAGACCAGGCGTTTTAACCTAGTGGTTAAGACACCACCTCCTTATTGGAGTATCTGGGTTTGATACCCGACTCCTGCTACTGACTCTGTCTTCCTGCTGATGCGTGTACCCTGGCAGGCAGCATTGATGGCCCAAGTAATTGGATTCCTGCCACCCACCTGGGAGACCTGGAATGAGTTCCTTTTTCCCAGGTTTGAACCAGTCCTGGCCACTGTAGGCACTTGGTGATGGAACCAGCAGATGGAGTTCCTTCTGTTGCTCTCTCAAGTAATTTTTAAAAAAGAATATGTAAACTTAAAAAATTAAAAAATAAGCCGGCGCCGCGGCTCACTAGGCTAATCCTCCGCCTAGCGGCGCCAGCACACCGGGTTCTAGTCCCGGTCGGGGCGCCGGATTCTGTCCCGGTTGCCCCTCTTCCAGGCCAGCTCTCTGCTGTGGCCAGGGAGTGCAGTGGAGGATGGCCCAGGTGCTTGGGCCCTGCACCCCATGGGAGACCAGGAGAAGCACCTGGCTCCTGCCATCGGATCAGCCGGCCACAGTGCGCCGGCCGCGGCGGCCATTGGAGGGTGAACCAACGGTAAAGGAAGACCTTTCTCTCTGTCTCTCTCTCTCACTGTCCACTCTGCCTGTTAAAAAAAAAAAAATTAAAAAATAAGTCACCAATTAAAACTTCTAGATTGATTTCTCTGGAAATACGACTTCCGTTCCTCTTGGGGACTAGTGATTCAGCAAGTGATTGTTAGGATCTTCCAGTGTACCCAGTGCTGTAGTAAGCACCACAGAGATAAAAACCAAGTAGGCTGCAGGAAGACCTAGACGAAGATCAGAGAAAAAGGAAATAGGACATGTCGTCAGAGTGCAAGGCCGTGCTCTTCCTACTGACGTCTGCAGGAAGTCAGAGAACGCAGCGGAGTGCTCTGGGATTAGCTGAGAGGGGCAGGAGGGACAGGGCCGTCCGTAGGGTCGCTGGTCAAGTTGTGACTTAGGACAGTACAGAGCAGAAAACAGGTTGTGCTGAACTCCCTCCACATCCTCCTCATCACCAACTGCTTTAGTTCTTTGATTTCAAGTCTCTTTCAACTCTATGTTTCTTTCCATTTCCATTTTTAACATCCCAGGGTAAAGCTTTGTGGCCTCAGCTAAGACCCGCCACACCTTCAAACCTGTCTCTGGTCCTGTAAATGCTTTCATCACCCTTTCAGATCTCTGTGAGGTGGAGGGATTTGCATTCCTGAGCATCTGACCCACTTGCAGAGCTGTCATCTGATGTTTGCTTGGCCTTCCACTGGAACACAGCGCAGCCACATCCTCACACCAGGAGCCTCACCCCTGCGGGGCTGTGCTCTTAGCTGACAGGAATGCTGATCACTGGGAGACTGCGCACATTCACTAATTCCTGTTTTTAATTTTTTTCTGTAACATCTCATGCTGACCACTAGTATTTTTACTTTGCTTCCTCTTAGACTTTTCCTTTATACTGACATTATTTTAACATATTAACTAAAGTTGCTGGATGACTCACTTTTGGAGAATGTGTTCAAGGGATCCAGGGGTCGAGGAACAACTACTCTTCTTGATCCCACACCCCGGGCCCCAACCCTCTCTCTTGGGCTAACAGCCCTTTCTCTTGGGCCATGTTTCTGCAGGTTTCACTAAGAGTTTTATAGTGAATAGAAAGAGAGAGAAGGGAGAAAGAGAGAAAGAAAAGGATAAGGGGAGGTTACTCTTGTAGAATTAAGGCTCTAACTGGGGCAAGAGGCACAGAAGAGATTTTATAGAAATGATTTGAGTTGAGTTTTAAAAGCAAATGTGAATTAGGTAGAAAGGAAAACTTCCAAGAAACATCAAAGAAGACAGCTCGTGGAAAAGGTAGCAGAGTTTGAAGAAAGACTGGCAGTCCCATGTGATTAGAGAGTGCATAGTAGGTCATGGTAGGGGGAGGGAAGAGATTGAGTGTGACAGGAAGTGGAGCCCGGCTGGGGTCAGAGTGATGCCAGAAACCGTGTTAGGGAGTTGGACACCATCGACCCTGTGACGGCCAAGAAAACCTCGTTGAGGTAGTTGTCCTGTGGTTAGGGAATTCTCTTTGGTGGTAAAGCGAAGCAGCATTGGCTCACCCAGGAGTGATTTCAGGACTTGGTGGTGAATCGTGTTCAGGAAAATAAAGAATTAGAGTAATGGAATTACTTGTGGGTGTTACAGATGGGAAATTCAAACTCTTCTGAGTCATTTATGCCTTATGAGATGGATTAATGGCTGAATCTTTAAAAAAAAAAGCAGCCTTAAACAGAAGCCTATTCTTATGCTATGAATAATCTTCCAGCAGTTAAAACACCTACAGTGATGAGTGGTAAATACTTAAAGTTGCCATTGAGCTTGGGACTTTCACAGTTTTAGCTTCTCTGTAAAAACGTGAGAGTCTATGCATTGAAGTATTCACATCTTTTTAAATGGCTTGGAAGTGTTTATATTAAATAAAAGTGGCTCAAATTCTAGTTTCAATGGTAATAGCCTACATTTATTTTACCAGTTAAGTTTGATTCCTAGAGCACAACATCTTAAAATATGAGATCATTTTGTATTTCTCAGTATAGATGCCAGAAATGTTCTGCCTGGCTTCACTCATGAGGTCACAGCTGTATGTTTGAACATGTGTTTCAGAAGCGGTGGGATTAGGTTTGAGTCAGGAGACGTCAGTACACCCTACCTCAGCACCCCCACCCAGGCAGACGCACCTCTCACAGCCCTACCCACACTCACTTCTGTGCACATTTGCACGCTTTAGTGGGGCATGTGCTTGCCAGCAAATCCTGGAAAACCCCTCCCAGGAGATCTTCAGTGTCTCCATTATGTGGAACGAATCAGATTAACCTGCTTTGAAAGAAGGTTCCAGATTACCTTTCAGGCGGGTGTTAGCTGTGGTTCTCAGATGTTCGTGCCGAGTTAGGCTTCTCGCGGGCAGACGACGCTTACCAGAGCACAGACACACGGCACCGACATCCGCATCCTCATCACCCTTCAGGCAGGAACAGAAGAAGAGAAAGAAATGCAGTTCTGTGAGGCATTTGGCAGTTACTGTTTACAAGTTCTTTGTAAGTGATCCTCTGTGTCAAGCTGTGTTGACGCCCTCATCACCTAGAATTAGTGTACAGAAGTGTGCTCCTAGGGTAGCCATACATTGAGTGCCATTGCAACGGCAGAGCAAGTGGTAACAGAATGTGTGTGAAATTATTTTCTCTTTTAAAAAAATATTTATTTGAAAGACAGAGCTACAGGGAGAGAAGGACACATACAGAGAGATTATCCATCCGCTAGTTCACTCCCTAAATGGCCACAACTGGCTGGGGGCTGGGCCAGGCAGAAGCTAAAAGCCCAGAGCTGCTTCTGGGTCTCCCATACAGGTGCAGGGCCCAAGGACTTGGGTCATCTTTTGCTGCTTTTCCCGGCAGTGTAGCAGGGAGCTGGATGGGAAATGGAGCACCTGGACACGAATGGAGCCCATATGGGTTGCCAGCATTGAAGGTGGCAGCTTTTACTGCTGTGCCACTGGGCCAGCCCTGTCTTTGTTTCTTTAGGAAAAAGTATAATTGCCTATAACCATAACCGTTCACAACAGCATGAATTATCTTAATGAAACAAAATTTCGGTTTTCCTAGATTTCACTGTTTACGCACTATTACATGCAGTAAATACGAATATTTTAGAATACTTAAATTTTTAACTCATTTTCAAATGAAACAAGATTCTGAGCGACTTTGAGAAAAATCTGATGACTTCTTTTGAGAGAAAATATTTCCTCTATGTCTAACATTATCAGGGTAAGAATAAAAAAATTATTTCTGTGAATAAATTTATCTTAAATCCCATCTAGAAAGTCTTACTGTGCCTTTAGAGGTACGTTTTAGAGGAACAGTGATCATACTGTATAGATGTGTACTGAAAGAGTTTTGTTTCTTTCCTTGGCGTATGCTAATTCTCTTCAATTCAGTGGCACCTCCAGGGGCTAGTCTGGTCAGAACTGGAGGATTTCTGCCGCGAGCTCCCTATACCTCTGATCACGGGTGCTGACTTTCCTTTTGGCTGAAGAAAAGCAGAGGCTTGGGTGTTCCAGGTGCTTCGGCGTATCAGCCGAGGTGTCTCTGGAGGATGAGGTAGGCAGGTCCCAAGGAGCAGGTCTGGGAGCCTTGCTGATTCTGTGCCGTCTCTCTAGGAACATGGACACGGAGATGACGCTGGAGCGAGCAGTGAGCATGCTGGATGCAGACCACACGCCGCTGCCCAGGATTCCCGCTGCAGCCACGTTCATCCAGCATGAGTGCTTCCAGAAGTCTGAAGCGCGGAAAAGGGTGAGTGTCACCTTCAGGCCAGTGCAAAGCCCAGCACACGTTAAGTCCTTTGGAATGGCCCTGCACCCAAAGCCAGTCGTTTACATACATTTTGTTAAAGATTTATTTTATGAGTGGGAAAGGGGAGGGTTGTGGGTGGGAGGGACGGTATGGGGGGGAAGCCATAGTAATCCATTATTCGTACTTTGGAAACGTATATTCATTAAATAAAAGTAAAAAAAAAAAAAAAAAAAAAAAAAGATTTATTTTATGTATTTGAAAGGCAGAGTTACAGAGATAGGGAAAGAGAGAGACAGAGAGAGAGATCTTTCTTCCACTGATTCAGTCCTCAAGTGGCTGCCACGGCCAGAACTAGGCCAGGTCGAAGCCAGGAGCCAGGAGCCTCTTCTGGGTCTCACATGTGAGTGCAGGGGCCCAAGGATTTGGGCCATGCTCAGCTGCCTTCCCAGGCACATTAGCAGGGAACTGAATTGGAAGTGGAACAGCTGGGACTCGAACCACCTCCCATATGGGGTTCCAATACTACAGGTGGCAGCTTAACTGACTGTGCCACAGCACTGGCCCCTACAGACATTTTTATAAAGATTGATTGAATGATTTGAATGACAGAGAGTGGGAAGGAGAGAGTGAGTTTTATCTTCCAGCTACTGATTAACTCTTCAAGTGGCCGCAACAGTCAGAGCTGGTCCAACTGAAGCCAGGAGCCAGGAACTCCATTCCAGGTCTTTAGCTGGGTCTCAAACTGTTGCTCTGATGTGGTGGCCTGATTTGCTTTTCCACAGTGCCAGCCCCTATATAAATTTGTAAAGTTCTTTGTTAAGGCTCTTTAAGGTGAAAGGAAATACTCATTACAAAAAGTATTCCCTATAAATTAGAAACCTAGAAAGTAAAGCACTTGGGGCCGGTGCTTTGGCGCAATGGGTTAAAGCCCCAGCCTGCAGCCCTGGCATCCCATATGGGCACCGGTTCGAGTCCCGGCTGCTCCTCTTCTGATCCAGCTCTCTGCTATGGCCTGGGAAAGCAGTAGAAGACGGCCCAAGTCCTTGAGCCCCTGCACCCACATGGGAGACCTGGAGGAAGCTCCTGGCTCCTGGCTTCGGATTAGCTCATCTCTGGCCGTTGCAGTCATTTGGGGAGTGAACCAGCGGAATGGAAGACCTCTCTCTCTCACTGGCTCTACCTCTCTCTGTAACTCTTTCAAATAAATAAAACAATTCTTTAAGAAAAAAAAGTAAAGCACTGTTCAAACCTCTGTCTCCCAAGTCCCCATTTAGAACCATCCCCAGAAGCACTTGCTGTCACTGACCTGGATACTTTGAGATTTTTCTGAGAGAGCTAGTTCATTTTAGACTATTGTTTTTTATATTTTAAAAAATGCATTAAATATAAGCATTGCTTTGTAACTTGTTTTTCATTAAAGTTTATTAGCATTATAGCTTTTGATGAATAGCTGTGTTGTGTGTGTGTGTGTGTGTGTGTGTATATCTTTGCATACTTCTATAAGTATTTCTGTAGGATGGAGCCTCAGAGGTGGAACCAGTAGATGATTATGTATTTGTTTTAGAATGTGAAACATTTGGGGGTAGGTGATCAATTGTGGTTAAAAAAAGGTACTGAAAGAAGGAGGTACCTTTCTCTGAAGGGAGGAGAGAACCTCCACTTTGACTATGACCTTGTCTAAACAAGATAAGAGTCGGAGAACTCAAGGGGCTTCCATAGCCTTGGAAACTCATGACTGGAGCATAGGGAGATTACTGATGCCATAGACAGGAGTGTCAATTGGTAAAGTCAACAACAGGAGTCACTGTGCACTTACTCCTCATGTAGGATCTCTGTCCTTAATGTGCTGTGCATTGAGATTTAATGCTATAACGAGTACTCAAATAATATATTTCACTTTGTGTTTCTATGGGGGTGCAAACTGTTGAAATCTTTACTTAATGCATACTAAACTGATCCTCTGTAAAAAAAAAAAAAAAAAAAAAAAAAAGAAAAGAAACTATCAACTCCCAACTTGACTCTCACTGGGATTAAACATGACAATAGGTCTGATCTGATTTCATCATCATTAAAAAAAATCATCTATTATTTTTCACTTTATGTTTCTGTGTGGGAGCAAACTGTTGAAATCCTTACTTAATGTATACTAAGCTGATCTTCTGTATATTAAGATAATCGAAAATGAATCTTGATGTGAATGGAAGGGGAGAGGGAGTGGGAAAGGGGAGGGTTGTGGGTGGGAGGGACGGTATGGGGGGGAAGCCATAGTAATCCATTATTCGTACTTTGGAAACGTATATTCATTAAATAAAAGTTAAAAAAAAAAAAAAAAAGAAACACACACACACAAAAAAAAAAAAAAAAAAGGTACTGAGTCAGTCCTTCTCATTCTGAATGCCTGTCTGTACCTTTCTTCCTCCCCATCAGATAGTTGGTATCTTTCTAGAGGTGTTTTATGCACGTAGAAACAGTTGTTTTGACATCCTTGCATAGGGTTTTTAGTAATTTGTGTATTTTCTATGAACTTTATGAAATATTCTAATATCGTCTTTGGTGAAATATATGTTTGATTTTGTTGCCCATTCTTTTGTTCGCTTTCTTATTATTGAACTCTGAATGCTGTTTATACACTTGGCATATAATTTCCTGTTTTAGATATATGTCTTGGAAATACTTTCTCCCAGTTATACTCTGTCTTTCAGTGCTCTAACAGTTTTTTATTTTAATAGAATCAAATTTTCTAAATTTTTCCTTTATATAGTTGATTGTATTTTTCATGGAGTATCCAAGAAATCTTTCTCTCCTCCAAGGTTAGAAGATAATCTCCTATATTTTCTTTTAGCAGCTTTATAAGTGTTAGATTTTATGGTTGGTGTATGGTCCATTTGGGGTTGATTTTTGTATATGGAAGTGGAATGAAGTTCCTTGTTTATTCTTTTGGTATATGTGTATCCAATTACTCAGCATTATTTGTTGAAAAGACTTCCTTTTCATTGCTAAATTGTATATTTTGTTGAAAAGGGATTGATCAAATATGTGTGAGTACGTCTGGAAAATATATTCTGTACATTGATGTATTTGTCTCTGTGTAAATACCATGTTGTTTTGATTGCTATAGTTTTATAATAAATCTTTTTAAAAATATTTATTAATTTATTTGAAAGGCAGAGTTACACAGGCAGAGAGAGAGAGACAGAGAGAGAGAGAGAAAGAGAGAGAGTTCTCTCATATGCTGGTTCACTCCCCAGATGAGCACAACAGCCTGAGCTGCACCAATCTGAAGCCAGGATCCAGGAGCTTCTTCCAGGTCTCCCATGTGGGTGCAGGGGCACAAGCGCTTGGCCATTTTCTACTGCTTTCCCAGGCTGTAACAGAGAGTTACATCAGAAGTGGAGCAGCTGGGACTTGAACCGGTGCCAATATGGGATGCTGGCACTGCTGGCGGCTGCTTTACCACTATTGCTGCAGCGCCGGCCCCTGTAATAAATCTTAAAATTAGATAATGCTAGTCTTTGAACTGTTTTCTTTTTCAGAGTTGCTTCAGATGTTCTAGGTCTTTTGTAGTTTGATTTCCTTTTTTTTTTTTTTAAATCTACCTCCCTACCTCCCTACCTATTTAAAAGGCAGAGCAGCAGGGACAGGCCACTGATTGATTTCCCAAGTGGCCACCACAGCCTGGTCTGGGCAAGGCTGAAGCTAGGAGCCAGGAGTTTTGTTTGGGTCTCTCACATAGGTGGTAGGAGCCCAAGTATTTGGGCCACTATCTGCTGCCTTCCCAGAAACCTGGATGGAAACAGGGCTCTGTGATATGTCAGTGTCAACCCTTCCCCACATTGCCATCTCCCTCGGTTTGCATTTTAAAATCAGTTTCAGTCCCGAATCAAACATACAGACATACACAGACACACACACACACACACACACACACTGCTAGCATTTTGTTTGAGATTACACTGAACCTGTAAATCAATGTGGGGAGGGTTGGCTTTTTAATGATACTGAGTCTTATGACCCATAAATGTATCTCACCTTTTATTTAGATCTTCCTTATTTCTCTTATCAGGGTTTTCCTCTAGCACTTTTCCATATTTAATGTAAGATTTAACTCTAGGTTTCTTGTGTTTCTAGATACTTCTAATAGTATTTTTTTGTATTTCAATTTTTGATTGTTCCTTGTTAATACACAAACACACACGATTTGTATATATTGATCTTGCATTTTAAGATACTACCAAATTAATTTATTAAGTCTGTTAGCATTTTTGAAAATATCAGATTTTTTTTTTTTGGACAGGCAGAGTTAGACAGTGAGAGAGAAACAGAGAGAAAGGTCTTCCTTCCATTGGTTCACCCCCCAAATGGCTGCTACGGCCAGTGCACTGCGCCGATTCGAAGCCAGGAGCCAGGTGCTTCCTCCTGGTCTCCCATGTGGGTGCAGGGCCCAAGCATTTGGGCCATCCTCCACTGCCCTCCCTGGGCCACAGCAGAGAGCTGGACTGGAAGAGGAGCAACCGGAACAGAATCCGGCGCCCCAACCAGGACTAGAACCCGGTGTGCTGGCACCGCAGGTAGAGGATTAGCCTATTGAGCCATGGCGCTGGCCCAGATTTTCTTTCTTTCTTTTTTTTTTTTTTTTTTTTTTTTTTTTGACAGGCAGAGTGGACAGTGAGAGAGACAGAGAGAAAGGTCTTCCTTTGCTGTTGGTTCACCCTCCAATGGCCGCCGCAGCCGGAGTGCTGTAGCCGGCACACCGCGCTGATCCAAAGGCAGGAGCCAGGTGCTTCTCCTGGTCTCCCATGGGGTGCAGGGCCCAAGCACCTGGGCCATCCTCCACTGCACTCCCTGGCCACAGCAGAGAGCTGGCCTGGAAGAGGGGCAACTGGGACAGAATCCGGCGCCGCGACTGGGACTAGAACCCGGTGTGCCGGCACCGCAAGGCGGAGGATTAGCCTAGTGAGCTGCCGCGCCGGCCTCCAGATTTTCTATACAGAACATTATGCCTCCTGCAAATAAGGATAGTCTTGGTTCTTCCTTCCCAGTCTTTGTACTGGCTGAAGACTTGCCTACAATTTTGAAAGAAGACTGAGAGTGAGCATATTATGATGGTCCTGATCTTAGGGGAGAGTATTCAATCTTCTCACCATTAATTGTGATAACCACCTGGAGGGTTTCTTGTAAATGACCGTATCAGCTTGGAGAACTTTACTCTTACTTTTGTGGATATTAAAAAACATTTTAATATTTTATTTTATTTTATTTATTTTAATGTTTTATTTATTTGAGAGGCAGAGAGAGTGCGCTCCCATACTCTTCTCAGTTTCCGGATGCCTGCAACACCTCAAGCTGTGCTAAACCTGAGAGCCGAGAACTCAATCCAGGTCTGTAGGCTGGCTGACAGGAACAGAGAACCTGGGCCCAGTTTCCTGCCTGCATTAGCAGAAAGCTAGAATCGGGCAAGAGCAGGGATCCCAGCTGTGGTACCTTTACTATATGACACAGGTGTCCCAGCTGATGTTTAACCACTGGGCCAAATGCCTGCCTCAAGCTTTTCATTTTTTTAAATCAGAAATGGATATTAGAATTTATTAATGCTGTCTGTGCAGCTGTTGAAATATTAGTTTTTTTTAAATTGTTTTTTTTTGTAATGTTACCTGTTAGGATACATCACCTTGATTGATTTTAAAATGTTAGCTCATTTCTGGTATTAACCCTGCTTGATTAGGAGGTCCTGTCACTTTTTGTATTTTAGAAATAGATTTGCTAAAATTTTATTAAGAAATTATGGTACAGCAGGTTAAGCCACAGCCTGTGACACTAGCCTCTCGTATGAGTGCAGGTTCAAGTCCCGGTTGCTCCATTTACCGACCCACCTCCCTGCTGAAGTGCCTGGGAAGGCAGTAGAAGATGGCCCAAGTATTCAGGCCCCTGCTATCCATGTGGATGTTCCAGGCTCCTGGCTTTGGCCTGGCCCAGCTCCAGCCATTGTCCCCATTTGAAGAGTGAGCCAGTGGATGCAGTCTCTGTCACCTTCTTCCCACCCCCTTAACTCTTTCAGATAAATAAATAGATCATAAATGAGAATTTTTATACCGATATTTATACGTGATAGGATCTGTCATTTCCTCTTCTTGTAAGGTCTTGTGTAATTTTGAATTGAGGGTAATAATAGGCTCGTACAGTGAGGAGCATTGTAGTCCCTCTTCCTCAATTTTAGGTAGAGTTGAAATAACTTGTTCCTTCATTGTTGTTTAGAATTTGCCAGTAAAGCCATCCGGACCTGAAGTATTCTTTGTGAGATGTTTCTTTTTTTTTTAATTTTTATTTATTTATTTATTTTTGATAGGCAGAGTGGACAGTGAGACAGAGAGAAAGGTCTTCCTTTTTTGCCGTTGGTTCACCCTCCAATGGCTGCTGCGGCCTGAGCACTGCGGCCAGCGCACCGCGCTGATCCGATGGCAGGAGCCAGGTACTTATCCTGGTCTCCCATGGGGTGCAGGGCCCAAGCACCTGGGCCATCCTCCACTGCACTCCCTGGCCATAGGAGAGGGCTGGCCTGGAAGAGGGGCAACTGGGACAGAATCCGGCGCCCCGACCAGGACTAAAACCCGGTGTGCCGGCGCCGCTAGGCGGAGAATTAGCCTAGTGAGCCACGGTGCCGGCCTGTGAGATGTTTCTTAACTACAGACCCAATTTCTTTTTCATTGATATTGGCCACTTGGGCTGTCTCTTTCTGCTTTGGTGACCTTTGGTAGTTTGTGTCATTCGAGAGATCTGTGCCTTTCACCTGAGTTGCCCCAGTGCTCTGCATTTCTTGGCATAGATAACTCCCAGTATCGTTTCCTTCTAAATGAAGAATTTTCTGTAACATCTGTTTTAGGGCAAGTCTGCAAATGATGAATGATTTCAGCTTTTTTGTCTTTGCACAAGTTTTACTTGTACTTTTTAAAAAAATTATTTAACCGAAGTGGATTTGGGGAAGATATGTGTCTCTCTTCCACTGGTTCACTCCCTAAGTGTCCCCAACAGCCAGAACTAGGCTAAGCCAAAGCTAGGAGCTGGGGAACTCAGTCCGGGTCTTCTACATGTGACACAGAGACCAAGCTGTTTGAACCTTCCTGTGTTGCCTCCCAGGCACATTAGCAGGCAGCTGGAATTGGAGCTGAGACAGGACTTGAACCCAGATACTCTTGATATGGGATACAGGCATCCCAACGAGTATCTTTACTGCTTATCAAATCCTGTATTTTCACTCTTTACAGAACCCCAAATTGACGATTTTTAAATACCAGTGTTTCAAAGTTGTTGCTCCACTGTCATCTCTGATGGGCGGTGTTTCCGAGAAGGAATCTGTCCTCCTTGTCTTAGTGCTTGTGTGCATAGTGTGTTCCCCTGTGGCTCCTTGTAAGAGTTTTCTCTTAGGGGGGACACTGTTGCATAGCAGGTTAAGCTGCTGCTTGGGATGCTGGCATTGCGCAGTAGAGTGCTGGTTTCAGTGCTGGCTACGCCACACTTCTGACCCACTTCCTGTTAGTGTACCTACGAAGGCAGCAGAAGATGCCAGGTCACCACATGCCAGCCACTCATCTGCCCTTTTTTTTTTTTTTTGGTCTGTTTCTTTAATGTGGAGGAAGAACTTAATGGTACATAAATTTCCCCTTGTCTTTTTCATTAATTTCATCCACAACTGAATACAGATATTTAAAAAAAAGATTTCTCTATCTCTTACGTATTCATTTATTTATTTGAAAGGCAGAGTGACAGAGGAGAGAGAGAAGATGAGAATCAGTCTTCATCCTCTGGTGCACTTCCCTAGTAGCAGGGGCTGGTACAGGGTCAGGATCCCGCAGAGCAGTCTGACCTGCCGCGCTGCAGTGCCCAGCCACTGCAGAGCCGTTGAGACCTTCACTTTTCTCTAGTATTTTCAAAACAGTCATATTAGTTTTCAGAGAAACAGAAATCTTTCTGCACTTACGTTTTAGCTACGTATAGGAGAGGTAAATAAGTTACATAATTATACTTCGAGTACAGCTGACGTAAAGACTTTGGGGAACAATTGTGACTTACTGATGGTAAACCCAGCTAGTAGAAAGAGGAGACCAGGGGCCCACAGGGAATAACTCTGTAGAAAAAAATAACTGGTTTTATGCACACTCTTACCACAGTCAGCACTGAAGGTACCCGTGACCCCAAAAGTTGTGGGAATTTTTCCCTACTGGCAAGGAAGGGGTTAGTTCTACAGCAGACGCTAGCTAGGCATCCTCCCAGAGTGTTCTCTGTTTCAGTTGACTTCTTAGCTGTCCACCTGGAGACAGTGTCCACTCTCACAGGTGGATGCCCCAGGTTGTCCTGCCTGACCTGACCCATTCACTGCTGTAAACTGGAGTTCCCACGGCCTCATTCTTGGGTTTGATTAATTTGCTCGGGTGGCTCACGGAACCGAGAAAAACACTCAGATTTGCTGGTTTATTATGAAAGATTACAGAGTCTTCACATGGAGAGATGCGAAGGGCGAGGTACACGGGAAGGGACGGGAGTTTCCACGTCTCCTCTGGGAGCACCAGACTCAGCGAATTCAGCTGTACAGAGCTCCCTGAACGTGCTCCTTTAGAATTGTTGGTTGCTTAGTTGTTTTGAGAGTTGGTGGGCAGCAAGGAGAGGAGAGTGCATGCTGGCTCTCTCTCGTCCACTGGTTTACCCGCCACATCGCACTTGCAGTGGCCAGGGATGGACCAGGCTAAAGTTGGAAGTGGGAGCTCAATCCAGCCCCCCCCCCCCACAGGTGGCAGGGACCCAAGTGCTTGAGCCATTGCTGCTGTCTCTTAGTTTGTACTTTAGCAGGAAGCTGGAAGTGAAAGGGAGAGGAGCCCAAACCCAGGCACTCCGGTGTGTGGTTCAGGCATCCCTACTAGGAGTTTAACCACTAGTTTAATCACAAACATTTGCCCCATTTCTGGATTTTTATGGAAATTTAGTTATGTAAACATGGTTGATCAAATCATCAGCCATTGGTGCTAAGCTTAGTATTCAGCCATCCTGTTCTCTCTGGAGGCTGTGGAATAGATCTGAAAGTCCCACCCCTCCAGTCCCTTGTTGGGCCTTTGTTGACCTAGGGGTGGCCAGCGTCCATCAGCTCATCAGCAGACAGAAGTCCACATCACTTTGGAGATTCTAGGATTTTAGTAATTACATGCTAACAAACAGGCACAGAGATGAAAACCAAATCCACATTCCACAGTGTCCCAGTACCTTACTGGCTTTAATCGTAATCTGCAATCAGAGTTTCGCAGAGGAAAAGGAATGTAGTTAGTTCTGCAAATGAGGTAAACAGAAGTCAGACAAAAGAGCTGATACTAATTTTTTCACTTGAGTTTTATGAATTTATCGTAATATTGAGTACCTTTTTATATATTTTGACCTTGTATTTCTTCAATCATTTTTATCCATTGCCTATGTTTTCCTAAGATTTGTCTCTTTGTTAATGATTTGTAGTTTTTTACCCATGATTGCACATTAATGTATTGTTTTATATGAGGATCTTCAAAAACTTCATGGAAAATCTATTATGGAAAAGGTATAAATGAATTTCCAAATTTGTTGATATCAAAGTCAATTTTTAATTGTATTTTTCTATGAACTTTTTAAAATTTTTGATATCCACCCTTGTATCTTCAAAAAATTAATTAATTTATTTATTGAAAGGCAGAGAGGGAGAGAAGAGACAGGGAGAGGATATCCATCTTGAGTCTGCTGGTTCACTTTCCAAATGGCCACCATAGCCAGGACGGGCCCAGGCTGAAGCCAGGAGCCAACAGAGATTCTATCTGGTTCTCCCACGTGAGTGCTGGGGGCCCAAGCACGTGGGCCGTGGTGCACTGCCTTCCCAGCTGTGTGCTCGGGAAGCTGGATGGAGGCAAAGCAGCTGGAGCTTGAATAGGCGTTCCAGTATGGCCGCCTGGGGCCCAGGCTCAACCCCTGCCCCAGCCCCTCCATGGACTCTGAAGTACCCTTATGTGGGCGTATGTCCTCTTCTGTTTTATTTATTTATTTTTCAACTTGACTTAAAGTAGCTTTCATCATTCAAGATTTAAAAATTTTTATGAATTCAAATTGTCTACTTCATGGCATTTGAATTGCTTTAAAAGGTCTATCTCTTCATCTAATTGTTTTCACTGTTCGATAGGAAGAATGAGCAAGTATTTTTAAAAATAATTAACTAGCAATTAACTTACAGATACAGGTAAAGACATGTGGACTGAAAGTTGACCTTTCTGTGGGAGTCACAGAAGTTTAAATCTTTCTTGTTCCCACTTTTTAAAAACCAAGCGTTATTATAGGTGCTTTCATTTTACAATATGAAATTTCTTGAATTTTTCTTTTGTTGCCTGAGCTGGGCCAGATTTCCACTATCTCTTGAATTACTAATATGATTATAAATATTTTGCTTATACATAGGACTGAACTTCTGTTTGTCTTCTAAGCTCTTCTTCAGAGGCAAAGCTAGAACAAAGACTGATTTTGAGAATAATAAAACATGAAAATTGTAACCAAAGCTGAAAGTGAGTATGCTTGGTAGAAGAAAATCTAAGGATTATAAGTTGTAACCCAAGAACATTGACAAAACCCTGCTAATATTAAGCATGATCCTATAGCTTTGAATTTGTGTGGAAGACAATTATAATGTGGACAAAGAGCAAAATTTTAAATCACAGTACTTTTAAAAATCAGTGGCAACTTTCTAGCCCCTGTCCTGGCTTCTGGCTTTGGATCAGCACAGCACGCCAGCTGTAGCAGCCATTTGGGGGGTGAACCAATGGAAGGAAGACCTTTCTCTCTGTCTCTCTCTCTCACTGTCTAACTCTGCCTGTCAAAATAAATAAATAAATAAATAAATAAATAAATAAATAAAAAGACTTGGCATTCGACACTCTCTACCTCCTCCTTTTTGGAACACTTTCTTCTTTTGTCTCACAGTCTCCTTGTTCTTTTGCCACCTCTCTTCTTCCTCCCCCTTCCCTCTGCGAAAAATGTGTATTCTCCCTGTCCCTTAAATATCGTGTCCTGAGTCACTTTCCTGGGACTTTTCTTGTTGAGCACAACTCCCTGATCTGCTTCACCATTCTCGTTCCATTGTGGCCTAGATTCTATGACTCACCGTCTCCAGCCCACGTCTCCTCCTGAGTTCCACAGCACGTGCCCTCTGGTTACCTGGACGTCTCCACTGAATTCCACATTGGCTTATAAAGCCATCAGCACATTGTCTTCTGCTTTTCTTCCCTCTAGCTTGCCTTCTAAGCATGTCCTTCCTGCTGGTGGGAACCCTAGTGGGTTGAGTGTGAAATTCTAGGATTCACAAGGGGGCTGAGTTTGAAGTCCCAGCACCATGATCAGACAGATGACCTTGGGCATGATACTTTCTCTGGCTGAACCTCAGCTTTCTTGCCCGTACAGTGGGAATAATAGCGCTGGTAGCGAGAGTTGCTATGACAGTGCAGCTGGGTGATGGTACACCTTCTAGCCGTTATAGTCACTCCGTGCATGTCAGCAAATGCTGGTTCACCCAGGGAGTGTGACACCACGACCTCAGTGGTCTTAGAACGTTGTTTCGCCTTACCTCTCATGTTCACTCAGTCTTTAAATCCTACTGATGCTACTCCTAAAAGTGCATTAAATTCACCCACGTCTTTCCCTTGCTCCTCAGTGCTGCTGTCCTGGTCCCTGTCACCACCATCTGTGAATCCAGCTGCCTCCTAATTAATTTCCCTGACTTCATCCTATCCACTCCTAATTCAGTTTCCTCACAGCAGCCACGGAGACCTTTCTAGTAACTGTCTCCCTTGGCCGTCGGACACAAACCAAATCTGTTAATTTAATCTGCAAGACCCTTCTTCACACGGTCTTATTTCTTTACCTGTTTCACATCTCTTTACTAAAGTATTGATTGCCATAAAAGTCTTGTAAAGCATTATCATAAAACTAAACTCAACTTCATTATTAAAAAAAAAAAAAAACTCGAGATTTTAAGAAACAGAAGAGGAAAAAATGTGTAAACAGTCTCACCATTGTTGTCATTTTGATTTCATTCTATACTTTTTTAAAATTATATACTTACATCGCTACAATCAAATTGAATATGTAGCTTTGTTTTTGGGGTTTCTTTTTGACTGATTTTGTACATTCCATGAGGATTGGATGCGTATTTTTAAATTAACATGTAATAGTTCATGGGGTACAGAGTTATATTTTAAGACACAGTATTTAGTGCGCCTGTCTCCCTATCATTTCTTTATGTTTGAAGTCTTCGTCGCCTCTCTTCGAGCTCTTGGTTCTTGTGAATTACCCTGCTGAGCTATGGAACGCTGGAACTTTGGGTACTGGTTTTCTGGCCTTCCTCTTTCTTCCCTCCCCCACCCTTCAGGGACTCCAGTAATCACTGTTCTGCATTCAGATCAACTTCTTTCGGCTTCCGAGAGAACATGTGGTGCCTGGCTTACTTCATGTAACATGATGCCCTTCGCTTCCATCATTTTGCTTCAAACAGGATTTTATTCTTCTCTATAACTGAGTAATGTTTTGTCGCGTATATGTACCGAGATCTCATTATCCATTCTTCTACCAGTGGGCGCCTCCGTTGTTTCTGTGCCTTGGCTCTTGTGATAGTGCTGCAGTACATCTAAGTGCAGGGTCACTCTGATAGCTGAGTTTCTCTGGACGTGTGCTTGG
This sequence comes from Oryctolagus cuniculus, assembly GCF_964237555.1. Classification (NCBI taxonomy): domain Eukaryota; kingdom Metazoa; phylum Chordata; class Mammalia; order Lagomorpha; family Leporidae; genus Oryctolagus; species Oryctolagus cuniculus. The sequence goes on along the minus strand of NC_091440.1, from coordinate 128,906,442 downwards.
AAGGGGCAGAGCTGGGCCATATGGGTTCTTTGAGAAACCCATACAATGATCCATCACAGCTGTGCCATTTGTGTGTAAGGGTTCCATTTCTCCACATTCTCATCAGAATTTGTTATTTTTTTTCCTTTTTAGTAATAGCCTTTCTGACCGGAATGAGGTATTATCTCATTGTGATTTTGATTTGCATTTTCCTGATGGCTAGAAATAGTGAACACTTTTCATGTATTTGTTGGCCATCATAGTTCTTCTTTGGAGCAATACCTATTTTATTTGTCCATTTTTAAATTAAATTATTTTGTTGTCAGGTTATTTTCAGTTCCTATACGTTCTAGATCTGATTCTTTGTCAGATGAACGGCTCGCAGATGTTTTCTCCTACCTGTGCTGTCTCTTCGCTCCGTTGATTGTTTCCTTTGCTGTGCAGAGGCTTCTGCGTTTGGTGTCCTCTGTGGAGGTTGCTTTTTGTTTTGATTTTAGCAAGCATGCATCAATGTTTGCTTCTTATTTTAAAATATGCAAAATAGCAGCTCTCACTCATGACTCATGGCTTTCCGCCTCTCCCGGATCCCCTAATCTCATTCTCTTTATGCCTACATGTAAGTGGAAGTGCAGAGACATACCAACCTTTTGCAGCAATTTAATGTGGACAGTTAATTGTATGCTAGTGGCTCCCATGTGCTATGAAACTGCTGTGTGCCTGGCACGTGGTTGCTGACCTTTCACACCAGTTCCCCTGTGATTGATGGGGCAGCTACATGACTAATGAAATGTCTTTCAGTTCAAACACTGCCTCTCCAATGGAAACTACGGCGTATGGTATCGGATCACTAATCATCACCCTGTCTTTCCCCATTGCTGGATATTTGTGGTTTCCTAGTTTTCGCTATTATAAATAGCATAGTTACTATTTTTGTATGTTAGTCTGTGTCTGCATTTCAAATTATTTCCTAATGAAGGTTCCCTGAAATGACTGTTGTAAAAGTGTTGACACATCCTGCCAGCTGCCTTCCTGAAAGGTTATTCCAGTTGTAGGGAGTGGTTAATTCTAGTGGAAGGGGAGGAGAGAAGGAGAGTGACTTTCCACGGAGGAGGTGACACCTGAGTGGATGTTGCGGGATGAATAGTGGTGGAGAGGGCACAAGACAGGTGCAGTGGGCAGAATATTCCAGACAGGGGAAGGAAGCGGGCGTGGAGGCGCCGTGTGTGAGGAGCCTTCGCCTTAGCAGAGCTGTTCTTGTGCTTAGTGGCCAGCGTGTAGCCTGTCAGCGTTCATTTGATAGTTGACAGGAGGGAATCAGAATAAAACTAAAGAAAAAGTTAAAATTCTAACGGGTGATTCTACCCTGTCATTTAGTTAGGAAGCCTCCCAAATGAAAGCTTTGCCTTGAAGTTCTGAAACATTGATTTCTGTCTACTTCTCTCTCTTCCTTTCTCCAAAGGGAGAAAAAGTCTCCTGAGTATTCATGATGACTGGGAAAGCCAGCAAACATTTGTAGTCCTAGTTGCTCCCCTGAATTTCAAGGGACAAGAGCAGCACATTGGCCCTAACGTATGTAGCAGTCTTCACCTGCCATCCTCTCGGGCCGTGCAAGGAAGGGGCCAGTGTTGCCGTGTAGCGGGTGAAGCTGCCGCCGGCAGTGCCAGCATCCTGTAGCAGAGCCTGTTTGAGTCCCCACTACTCCACTTCTGACCTAGCTCCCTGCTGATGTGCCTGGGGAAGTAGCAGAAGATGACCCAGGTTCTGGGATCCCAGTATCCTTGTGGGAGACTGAGAGGGAGTTCCTGGCCCTGGGTTTGGCCTGGACCAGACCTGGCTGCTGGCAGCCATTTGGAGAATGAACCAGTCAACCATCTCTGTTTCCATCTCTCCTCTCTCTTTAATTCTATCTCTCAAATAAATAAATAAATACTTTTTTTAAATGCAAGAAAGAACATGGCCTCATTTTCTTCGATTTAATATGATTTATATTCATTGGGTTGATAAAATGGAAAAAAGTAACCAAAACCTATTTCAAAACTTGGGATAAGTGCCAGACGCTAGAGAATCAAATTCTATAGAAAACAGAGCTTTAGCCGGATTTCAGCTTTTATCTGCGCGCCGGCGTGTCTGCAGGTCCCTCTTTCCAGGCTGCAGCAGGTGCTGAAAGCCACAGGGATAAAGGTGACAGGGAGAGGGAGCCCGTCAGAGTGGCCACTTCTCACTAATCCTGTCACAGCAGCGTGAAGTGCAGTATGGCCCGTAAGCCATTTCAGGTATTTTGAAGAAGGCAACTTGTAAATTATAGATTAAGTTAATAAAATATTTCTAAAGCTGCTACAGCGCTTCGGGACAAACAGGATTTTCTTTTGCACCTGATGTGTTGACTGTTGCTGTGAAGATTTGGGCTAGCTGGCATTCATTCATGTATTTCATAAAGTATGAATTTAACCACTTTAAAACCTAGCTATGAGAGAGAAATGAAGAACATCACAGAAACAGGAATTAGAGGTTGTTTTAAAGCAAGTTGTGCTTTTATTTATTTTTTTGCTTTGAAGGAAATATAATAACAGGAATAGATGAAATTATCAAATGGATGATGTTTTGGGCCAGATTTAAATGATAGTGAGAAATCTTTATCCTTAGCATTGTCATACACATGTGTTAGAATAACTGTAGGCGTAGCCCAGGAAATGGCTGTGGCCAGTCTCCCATCTCTGTCCTGTTCTGCAGAGATCCCTCTGAAGGGCTCCTTCCTGCCAGCAAAGATGCAAGGCTGTCAAAAGAGAACTTTGCTCTCAAGGTTCTTGTGCACCATTAATTTTAAAATGTGTATAAGGGTTTAAAATGTGTGTAAGGGTTGTGGCGGAGCAGGTAAAGCCATTGCCAGCATATCATGTGGATGCCAGTTTTAGTTCCAGCTGCTCCGTTCCCATCCAGCTCCTTGCTAATGTGCCTGAGCAAGCCTTGGAGGATGGCCCATGTCCTTGGGCCCCCGCCCCCACATAGGAGACCTGGAAGAAGCTCCTGGCTTCTGACTTGGCTGTTGCAAGTAAATCAGTGGATGGAAGATCTCTTTACCTCTCTCTCTTTCTCTCTCTCCATCTGTCTGTCTCTCTCCCTCTATCTCTGTAACTCTGCCTTTCAAATAAATAAAATAAATGTCTAAAAAAAGAAAAGTAAAACGTGTATAAAACTCTTAATGCTATCAGCAGTAAATTATGGGAATGGAAGGAGGCAAATATATTATTTTTGCTTTATTATTTTGACTTTTATGGTTACTATGCTGTTTAGATTATTTTACAGTCCAGACTTTTTAATATAATTTTTAAAAATTTATTTATTTATTTGAAAGAGTTACAAAGAGAGAGGGAGAAACAAAGAAAGATACCTTCCATCTGCTGATTCATTCCTCAAATGACTGCAACTGCTGGGAGTGGGCCAGTCCAAAGCCAGGAGACAAGAACTCCATCTGGGCCTCCCACATGGGCGCGGGGGCCCAAGCATTCAGGCCATCTCCTGCTGTTTTCCCAAGCACATTAGCAGGGAGCTGGATTGGAAGTGGAGCAGATAGGACTTAAATTGACACTCACATGGGATGCCAGTGTCACAGGCAGCTGCTTAGTTGTTGCAGTTGATTTCTCAACAATGTTGCAGTGGATTGTTTCTGAGAGGAGGAGCATGGTGGGGGCAAGAGGCGCAGAGTCACCACACAGACCCCGGGAGTCGGGTGAGAGCAGGCCTGAGGCAAGCAGCCCGCAGACTCGTTTATTTCAGTTAGTGCAACAGCTTATATAGCCAAGACCAGCCAATCTGGTCAAGGGGCGGTCTATGCCCCAACCAATCACAGCCTGTTGCCAGGCAGTTTCCAAAGCCATCCAATCACAGCCTGTTGCCAGTCAGACTCTTGTTGCCAGGCAGTTTCTGAAACCATCCAATCACAGCCTGCCGTCAGTCAGGCTCTGTTGTCATGTGGTTTCCAAAGCCATCCAGTCACGGCCTGTTGTCAGGCAGTTTCTGTTGTCAGTGGCCGTCTTGGCGTGACCTTTTCACCTCAGTGGCCATTTTGGCATGAACTTTTCATCTCAGCGGCCATCTTGATATGACCTTTTCACCTCATTGCACCACATTTCCCCCTTTTCGTTTATTTTTGAGCAATAGGAGGCATGATTCTTGGCCATACCATTGTTGACCCTTTTCCATGTGGTCTCCATACACAGCTGTGCCTGTCTTAGGTTGTCCCCCAGGGGATCTTACCTGTCATTGACTAACCAGCGCTCAAATCGAGAGACCACGCTTAGTGTGCTGCACCACAAAGCCAGCCCCTGTCCTGACTCCTGACTTTGGTATCCGACTGCTGGTCTTCTCAGTTTGAACAAGGGAATATGTAAAATTGGAAGACTCTGCCCTCTCTGCCACTTCTCTGTGAAAGAGAGGCCAGAGTCTGACACAAGGAAAATATGCAAATAAGCCCCTGAGCTGTGTGCACAGCTCTCCCGTGAACGCTGACTGCCAGCAGCTACTGCATGTTTTCTTAGCAGTGAATTCAAAGGAAACTCATAGCCACTCAAGAAAACCAATTTCCTAGACATTTCTGCATTAAGGTGATGAAAATGACTGAAATCTTGCTTAAAATCTCTTACCAAAAACTTAAACATTTGAAAACGGGTTGCAAGTAGAAGCCTCTGAGAAAGAAGGGTCGCAGCCCTGTGTGTAACTCTTGATTGCTTACAAATCACCTTGCTCAGATGCGCGTTGTTCGTCCTCGTTTTCAACATTCATAGGTTCCTTTATTTGAAAGTCAAGGGGAAGGCCGGCGCCGTGGCTCACTAGGCTAATCCTCAGCCTTGCGGCGCCGGCACACAGGGTTCTAGTCCCGGTCTGGGCACCAGATTCTGTCCCGGTTGCCCCTCTTCCAGGCCAGCTCTCTGCTGTGGCCCGGGAGTGCAGTGGAGGATGGCCCAGGTGCTTGGGCCCTGCACCCCATGGGAGACCAGGAGAAGCACCTGGCTCCTGCCATCGGATCAGCGCAGTGCGCCTGCCGCAGCGCGGCCGGCCGCGGCAGCCATTGGAGGGTGAACCAATGGCAAAGCAAGACCTTTCTCTCTGTCTCTCTCTCACTGTCCACTTTGCCTGTCAAAAAAAAAAAAAAAAAAAAAAAGAGTCAAGGGGCCTGTGCTGTGGAGTAGCGGGTAAAGCCGTCACTTGCTGTCCCGGCATCCCATTTGGGCGCCGGTTCTAGTCCCGGCTGCTCCTCCTCTGATCCAGCTCTCTGCTATGGCCTGGGGAAGCAGTGGAGAATGGGCCAAGTCCTTGGGCCCCTGCACCTGCGTAGGAGACCAGGAAGAAGATCCTGGCTCCTGGCTTCAGATCGGCACAGCTCCACTGTTGCGGCTGAGTGGGAAGTGACCAGTGTGTGGAAGACTTCTCTCTCTCTGTCTCTCTTTCTCTCTGTAACTCTTTCTTTCCTTCTTTTTTTTAGGAGTTTCTTTATTTATTTGAAAGGCAGAGTTAAACAGAGAGAAGAGAGGCAGAGAGAGAGAGAGAGAGAGAGAGAGAGATCTTCCAACTGCTGGTTCATTCCCCAGATGGCTGCCAGTGGCCAGAAATGCTCCAGGTTGAAGCCAGGAGCCAGGAGCTCCATCCAGGTCTCCCACATGGGTGGCAGCGGCCCAAGCAGCTGGGCCATCCCCCACTGCTCTGCCCAGGCCGTTAGCATGCAGTTGTATAGTAAGCAGAAGAGCCAGGACACAAACTGGCTCCCCTTCAGAATGTTGGTGTTACACGCAGTGACTTTACCCGGTACACCCCAACTCCAGCTCCAAAATAGGCATAGATCTCTGAATCCAAGAGCCATCTAATTATCTAATTTTCTTTTCCATTTCTAGTTCTGGTACTTGGATATTTGGCAGAAGGAATATTTTATACATAGCACATCAAAAAAATTATAATGTTCTGTGAGGGTGGCTCAGACAATTCATGGAAAATGGAATTAAAAGACATTGACTTAGGTGCAAAAAATTTTTGAAAACCATACTTACAAGAGATCTTCAAAAACTTTATAGAAATGCACATTATGTAAAACCTATCATTTTTTGCACCAAAATCTTCTAATTCCACTTTTGCTTTTTAAAATTTCACTACTAGGAATTTTAACAGTCGTAAAGATTGTACATATTTATGGAGTAGTATGTAGTATTTTAATACATGTATAAATTGCGTAATATCCAATCAGGATATATTTCTTTATGATAAAATATACAAAATACTATCTTCTGGTTTTATTTTTTAGTAGAGAAATTTTTCTATAAACTATTTTGAAATACATTCATGTTTACCTAAAATGCTTGCATAATTTATATGAGTCTTTTTAAATACTGAAAGCAATTGACCATAAAAATAGCTTGCATTTGGGATTAGTTTGCATTGCCAGGAAGGTTGCCAGGGTAAATAAATTTTTGTTTCTAGTATTGGTGAAGGTGATTTATATTCGTTCCATATTGACTGCAAAGTTAACACTTGCCCACCATTTATCAGTTAACCTTCCCCTTCAGTTATCCTGGTGATCGTTACTACCTTAGAGCCAAGGCTTTGCATGTCATACAGTGTGAGACTCAGGTTGTGTGACAGACAGAGGTGTTGAGTGGTAAGTGTTGAAGTCAGTGTCAGTGAGCTCATGTGTTCGTAGTGTGCGGCGCTGAATGTCTTGATGCACATCCGGATGAATAGATGTCTGAAGTCTGCATCCACTTCTTCCCCAGGTCAACCAGCTGCGTGGCATCCCCAAGCTCCTGCAGCTTCTCAAAGTTCAGAATGAAGATGTGCAGCGAGCCGTGTGTGGGGCCCTGAGAAATCTGGTGTTTGAAGACAATGACAACAAGTTGGAGGTTGCAGAACTAAATGGGGTACCTCGGCTGCTCCAGGTGCTGAAGCAGACTCGAGACCTGGAGACAAAAAAGCAAATAACAGGTAGTGCTTCCTGAGCATTAAAGGGCTTAACACAGTACAGCCCAACCAGGTGTGTTAAGTCATCTGTTTTTCTTAACGTTTCCTGGAACAAGTGATTGATGGGCTCATTGTTATCCAAAGGAACATTGTTACCGACTGGCTTCGAGTCCAGATGCCAGCCACATTTGAATGGTTTTCTGATGACAGAGACAAGATTGTGAAGCTTTTGCTTAATATTTTTTAATTAGAAACTCTGTGCCTTTTACTAAATGTCTTTAGAATGACTTGTTGACAATGTTGACTGCATGAAAAGTCTGCATAAATTCACCAACAGCCAGCTTTGCAGTTTGACGGCATGTCTGAGGTTTCAAGTGTTCAAAACATTCTGAAGAAAACCAGCAAGAATCTCACCCATTTATTTTTGTTGTTTACCAAACAATCAAGCTGCTGTATCCATGCGAAGAAAGTGAAATGGAGAGTCAGATAGTTTCCCGGTGCAGGTGTGGAGCCTCCTGTGGCCCTCAGCCCTCGGCCCACACTCGCTGTACACCTCAAGAGTGGTGTTGCTGAGCACAGCCGTCATGCGTGTTGGCTTGCAGAAACTTCAGTAAGCATCGTCAGTGTCTGGGGGGGCAGACACATTCCTAAACTTAATTACTACAAAACAACTCGGGGTTCAGGGCACCTACTGGATCGTCATTCTCAACTTTTTTCCTAAAAGACATGAATACTTTTTAGTATGTAAAATTTTGTTTAAAAGTGGTGTTAATCGTTGACAGTGTCCTGGTAAATACTTACTTTAAAAGGAAGTGCTCCCTACATGTCATTTTAAATTGAATTGAATATGTTCCGTGTTCTGCCTTCCTTACTTCGTTCTGTAACAGTTTTCATCCTTTCCCACACATTGTTTTAATTATATCGTCTTCGCATATCACATCTCTTCCCGTGACATGGAAGGTTGTACTCGTGCCTGTCCCATGAGAGGTTCCCTTCCATATTGGTGACTCATCTTACAGTGCCTGCAGAAGCTTGCAGGTGTCAGGCATAGAGAATCATAGTATGTTAAGGTTACAGATTTTGTTTTTCCATGTCCTAAAGCAGGAAAGATAGCAGATTTAAAGCCAGGAGCCTGAAGCTTCTTCCAGGTCTCCCACTGGGTGCAGGGACCCAAGGACTTGGGCATCCTCCCACAGCTTTTCCAGGCCTTAGCAGAGAGCTGGATTGAAGTAAGGTAGCTGGGGCTCACACTGGCACCCGTGTGGGAGGCTGGCGCCATAGGCGGTAGCTTTACCTCCTGTGCCACAGTGATGGCTCTGGAACCTAACATTTGCAACGTAGTAATGGAGGTGGGCATTTGACTGCCTGTTAGGACACCTTTGTCCCATATCAGAGTACCTGTGTTTCGTACCTGGCTCCCCTTCTGACTGCAGCTTCCTTCTGGTGTGCACTGTGGGAGGCAGCAGTGATGACTCAGGTAATTGGGTCTTGCCATCCGTGTGAGTCACCTGGATTGAGTTCCCAGCTCCTAGGTTTGGCCCTGGGTAAGAGCCGTTGCTGGCATTTGGGGTAGCAGATAAGAGCTCTGTTTATCTGTTTCTTTCTCTCTCTCTCTCTCTTTTTTTTCCTCTCTCTTCTTCCCTCCCTCCCTCCTTTTCAAAAGTGGAAAAAAGAGAGCCCTCTCATTTGCCTGCCTGTTTATTCATGAAGGAAGTATATTTCACTGTGGACCTTGAAGGAGAGCTGGGCTTTGGACTGATGTTAGGAAGAACAAGAGGTGTTCCTGGCAAGTGAACAGCAGTGCCAAGATAGAGGCTGGAAGAAGCTGCCGGTCGCACAGAGGGAACTTGGAAGATAGAGTGATTGGAGTTAGGGGCGTGGTGGTTGGAAAGTTTGGGAGGGCAGGTGTGTGTGTGTGTGTGTGTGTTTCAAGGGAATAGTCCACTGACTCACACTGCCTTTCCTCTTGCTCGGGCAATAGGAAAAGAACACTGTGATGTTGATGCCATAGAAACCATCCAGGCATCATTAATGATCTGGAGAGCCGATACATGGAATTGGCTGTGCAGTACTGAGAATTTCTGGTACAAGCCAAACATCCTGACTGGAGAGTGTTCATTACCTGTTAATTGAACTGAACTGATACTTGAGTGATTGATGTACACCCTTCTAAGTAACTCGCTTTGGCTCTGCTCACAGGAGTGCGACATAAGTGCTTTCTCTGCATGTTCTGAATCTTTCCTTATTGTTCTGTTTCTGTGGCTTTTTACTGAGCCCCTGTTATGCGTGAAGCTGGGACTTTCTATTTTGCATCTCACCTGACAGCTGCATAAGGGGTGGGAGCATCGTTGGTGACTTGCATATCGTCACTAGGAGGCCCAGGGGTTAAGGACGTTGTCCAGCGTTACCGTGCTAGTGAAGAGCAAAGCTCGGTTTAACCCGCTTTTATCTGGGCGTCTTGCTACCCCATCCCATCTGTTCCTTTTGGGACACACAGTCACCCCTTTTCTATTTCGTTTTGGGGAGGAACTGTGTGTGAGTCTCAGATCAGAGAGCTCTACCTGGCTCCTCTGTGACTCTTCCTCTGCCTGTTCTTGGCCTCTGCGTTGGTCCAAGCCATCTTTATTTCTCACCTGGCCCCTGGGATTCAGCAGCACACATTGCCAGACAATCCTCCACTCTGTCGAGTGAGTTCTTTCTAAAATGACCCTCTGTGCCTCTGTGCCTGTTACCTGTAAGATGAAGCCCCTGCCCCGTAACATCCCACACAAAGATAGATGATGAAGCCCAGGGGCCCTTGGTAGCAGTGTCTGCTCTCAGTCCTTCCAGCTCAGGATCTGCAGGCACGTCCGTTTTCTTGTCCCACTGTCTTGCTCTCTGCTATGGTGTTGGACTGGACCACCTGGTGAACCCCTTAGTGTTCAGTACACACCTATGGAATTCCCCTCTCTGCAGCATTTCAGATGCCACGCTTTCATACTTTGCTCTCGGCCCCCTCCCCCCTGAACAGAGTTCTGCAGGGAGGGGCCTCCCTGAACTCCCTTGCATCCTTGATTACTCACTAGGTCGCCACCTGTGTCGTGCTTGTGTATTTAACGCAGTGCTAACTGCATTGCTCATGTGAGTTTCTCAACAACTCTTCCTGTCTGGCTCAATGTAAATCTGGTCCCTGTGGTATTTCTAGGTTACAAACAAGGAAGAGAGTCAGGTGTGCTTTCAGAATAAAACTCTGAATTTCAGGAGGGAAATATAAAGCAGGAACCGTGTGTTTCTGTGTATGAATAAGAAGTTCAACGTCAGAACTTTATTTCCTCAGGAAGAACACAAGTTCACTGCTCTTCTGGCGTTCTCAGTACCACCCTAAAAGGGAATCTTCCCTCTTTCGGTGAAAGGACTTGTGTGTGGCAGTGTTGTTTTAATTGAAATGAGAATAGCACATTGTAGTCCATCTTCAGGGTTATCGAGGAGCATTTGCTGGAGTGAGCAGGCTGTGCCTTGGTCGAAAGCAGAGGGAGCACGATGAGAAGGAACAGGGGTTCTTGTCCATCCCATGCACGTTACATAAGGAAGAGTCGGGATGACAGTCAATGAAGCTGCTAAAAATACAGATTGACCTCTGCACATTTTATGGAGGTATCTAATTGGCTTTCTGCATTTAAGTAAAATGTCAAAAAATGTGTCAGTATAAAAAAGTCTGTACTTTCTTTAAATAATTCAGTGTTTTATTCTGCATTCAAAATATACTTTTTATGTAACTTGGAATAAATAGCCTTTTAAAGAACTTGATATTCCAGGTGAGACTTTAAAAATTTGGGTGAAAGGAGGTATAGATCTATGCCAGGGAAATTGTAAAAATAGTAATCATCATCGCTATGGGGCTGGTGCTGTGGCAGAGCAGGCAAAGCTACCAGCTACAGCACCAACATCCATACGGGCTCTGGTTGGAGTCCTGGCTGCTATACTTCCCATCCAGCTCTCTGCTGTGGCCTGGGAAAGCAGTGGAAGACGGCCCAAGTCCTTGGGCCTCTGCACCCGTGTTGGAAACCCGGGTGAATCTCCTGCTTCTGGCTTTGGCTTGGCCCAGCCCTGACCATTGTAGCCATTTGGGGAATGACCCAGCAAATAGAAGATCTCTCTTTCTCTTTCTCTCTCTCTCTCTCTCTTTCTCTTTCTCTTTCTCCCTCCCTCTTTCTGCTTCTCCTTCTCTGTAACTCTGATTTTCAAATAAATAAATAAATCATCAAAAAAAAAAAATCCTCCTCTTGTTCAGTGGTCATTTTGAAAAACAAGGTTAAAAAGAAGCACTTCTCTCTTGTCCTCTCCACTATTACCATTCCTTCTTCCTTTGCCTTATTCTTCCAGGAAGACAAGGAGTCACTCATAAAATGTGCAAGTTTTGCTAAGTGTTAATGTAGATTTAGGTAAATAGATAGATTTCCTGTCTTAGAAGGTGAGATTAATAAAACATGAGTTTTAATATCTACAAGATGCTTTTATTAGTTAGCTACTCTTTTGCAAACATCACAGTTGGCAGTCAATTTCTAGAGAATAGAGTTATTAATATCATAATTACTAATTACCCAAATTTATACGCGTATCAGAATCCTGTTGCATTTCTTTTTGGTTAGAATGAGAGCCTGGTGATAAAAATTACAGGTAGAACAGCTGCAACAAAAAATTGTAATAATAGGAACTTCGGCACTATGAATAAATGGGTCAGAAGTTAAAAGTGAAACCAATAAAAACCTAAAGTCTAAATATATACAGATTTGTTATGGATTGAATAGGGTATGGCTTCCAAATTCATGCACATGTTTAAAGTTTAAACCCTGAAAGTCTTAATGTTGATGATGCTGAGAGCATGGACGCTTAATCAAATTACGGTGTTTAGGAGGTGGGCCTGATGGGGGTCCCTAGGTTACTGTGAACCTGACCTTGGAAGGCAGCTCTTGTGAGCAGGTCAGGGCCTGATGGGGGTCCCTAGGTTACTGTGAACCTGACCTTGGAAGGCAGCTCTTGTGAGCAGGTCAGGGCCTGATGGGGGTCCCTAGGTTACTGTGAACCTGACCTTGGAAGGTAGCTCTTGTGGGCAGGTCAGGGCCTGATGGGGGTCCCTAGGTTACTGTGAACCTGACCTTGGAAGGTAGCTCTTGTGGGCAGGTCAGGGCCTGATGGGGGTCCCTAGGTTACTGTGAACCTGACCTTGGAAGGTAGCTCTTGTGGGCAGGTCAGGGCCTGATGGGGTTCCCTAGGTTACTGTGAACCTGACCTTGGAAGGCAGCTCCTGTGGGCAGGTCAGGGCCTGATGGGGGTCCCTAGGTTACTGTGAACCTGACCTTGGAAGGCAGCTCCTGTGGGCAGGTCAGGGCCTGATGGGGGTCCCTAGGTTACTGTGAACCTGACCTTGGAAGGTAGCTCTTGTGGGCAGGTCAGTTGTTAGAGTCGAGTGGACCTGGCTGCTCTGCCTGCTGCCTCACCATGTGATTGTCACACACTCTGCTGTTGTCATCCACACTGCCAAGCCAGTAGGGCCTGCCAGGTCTTACACTCTAAACCTCCGAACCCAGTAGCCAAAATAAGCCTTCTTCCCTCATAAGTAGCTTGTCTTAGCTATTTTGTTACAGTGACAAGAATCTGATGAATACAGAAATCTAGAATCTGCCCACTGTAAGAGACATCTGCTATTCAGAGTCACCTAGTCCAGTGGTTTCCTAATGCCAGAAGCTGGAATAATTTTCTACATGTAAACTCCTGAATCCATCCTGAATCCCTGGCTCAGTGAATGTAGGGTGTGGCCACCCAAGACTGTCATTCTGAATTGCTACTGGAAGCTCTAGTCTAACACTAATTTTGCTGCAGCACAAACCCCTTGTCAGCGTTTCAATAAGGGATGAGCTCATTTTTATCTGCTGCAGTGACAGAGCTGGATTATCTTACAAGTAGGTCTTTCTCTTTTGTTCCAAAGTTGTCTTAGAACTGTTATATTCTCAGTGAGCCAAAATCTCCAATTTGCATTTCTTAGTTACTAGGGAACGTGCATTCTTACTTAGGCTGTCCCTAGTGTCTTTTGGCTTTGTGTAAAGTACTTTCCCAATTTTTCTACTGATATTTCACTTTTCAAAAATGTATAAAAACTGTGTATTAAGGGTATTGATCCTTTATCTCCTATTACTGGTTGTGTATGTGTATGTGAGAGAGAGAGAGAAAGAATGTGTATATTAATGTATATAACCCCAAATGTCTGTTGAATATTGGAGCTCCTTCCTACCTTCCTGCAATCCACAGAGTTGACAGGCATGGCATTTCCACACAATATCCTACATTAAAAAATTCAAATTACACTAAAACTAAGTAACCATATACTTAATGTAGAAATAATGTGGTATGCCACGCTACAAAAGATATTGCCTGTTGAGGGAAAAATTCCATTTCCTTTGTTCAAGTTAATCCTCTCCGGTTTTTGTTGTAAGGTATGCCTTCCCTTTGAGTGCCCTGTGTGGTCCTTTTTAAAGAAAAAATGTCATTGTGCCTGCCCTTGGGCAGGCTGAGGCTGTTCATTTATTTGCTTATTTAGAACTCAGGAAGCTTTCTCCATCCGTTTTCTCTTTGCTCTCTAGCTTTCTTTTGTAGTTTAGCAACCAGTACTCAGCCTCAGACCTGCCTTTAAACTGTTCCCCACCACCTTCTGAGTTTTATTCTTCCTGTTGCCCTTCCAGGGCCTCTTGAGATAAAGTGGGAGGAATGAAGACCTTGTGTTACAGAGCGTGGTTAAGGAACTCTGCTCTCTAAACCTAGGGGCTGGTTTGATCAGAAAACGACTCCCAGAAAGCCAGAAATCTCACCCGACACCAGACCCAGCGCTACTCTGTGTAATAGCAGCTGCAGTGGGAATTTCGTTACTGTATCAAAAACCAATTTTGAGGGATGCTCAGAAAGTACATGAAAAATGCGCATTATGGAAAAACTATGTGTGGATTTCAACAATTTTTACACCAAAATGTGCTCATCTTTTGATTCCATTTTTCGCTAACTTTTTGAATTCCCTCCTATGTATACACAGCTGCAGCAAACTGTTGAAGCCCGAAAGTCCATATTAGGCCTCCAGTGCGTTAATTGATCGGGCTAGATACAAGTATGATGGAATAATTGCCAGGTTTAACTGCGCAGACTATTTTAGTGTGCATTAAAGGCAGGGGATGAGGTCACCACCTAATCCAGCCAACACTGCCCTCCCCGCCTACCCTTCCTCTTTTCTGGGGATGGGCAGGCAGCACAGGGAGTCGAGAAGGCAGGGATTATTGGCTCTGTTACTCCTTTCCCTCTCTGTCCCCTCTCTCTGTCCCTTTTCCTAGATGATCGTGAGTGAGAGGAACAAGGTAGGAAAGGTAGCAAGGCCAGTTTATACCTGTTGGGAGTCACTCAGGTAGCAAGCAGTCGATACACATTTTTCCACTGAATCTGAAGTATTTGAGCACCAAATTTATGAGAAAAACAAATCCTAAATATAAATACTACTGTCTGTTCTCGCTCAGTAGCAAGCTTCCATTTCCACTTTACAAATGCCGTAGGAAGCACACAGTATACTCTTCTCTTAATTTCTTCTTGATCTGCTTTATGTGGTCCTTCCATTTAATGTGGGGATTTAGAAGGAAAGAGAAAAGTTAATAAATGCAGTACTGGTGTTGGGCCAGGACTTGGACCTAGCAAGCTGGAGTACTCCTTTCTGTCTCTCACGGCTAAACCATAAAGTAAGACATACGTAAACTCCCGGAGGGCATAAACAGAGCATTGGTTTGGAGGCAATAAACACTAATTGGTGGTGTTGATCAGCCACTGTTGACAAGCATGGAGGGAGGCTCTCTGCAGGCTCTGCCTGCTGTTGATTCAAGCAAAATGTCAAGTGAAAGTCACAGGCAGCGTCAGTCAGCGGGAGGCAAGGCGAGGTGGTCTCCCCATTCTCCCAGGGGAAGAAATGTGGCTTCTATCATAGTAAGGCCTTATCCACAGCAGGGCTGCTGCAGGCTCCTGGTGATGAGCCCAGAGCTGATTAGTCCAGTGCAGTCAGCTTTGTGGCAGGGTCCTTTAAGACAAACAGCAGTAAGTGCTTAAGTATTTCTGGCTTTCACTCCTATGCTTGCTTAATTTAAAGCCGTGCAGTTTTATGTCATAGGCTGTGTGTCTTTAATTGTTCCTATGGACCAGCTGCCGTTCTCATCTAGAGAGCTGTAAACAGATTCTTTCAGTTGACAAAAGGTCCGTGTACCTTCCCCTTTCCCCCACCCCCTGGCAGCCAGATGCTTTTCCCCCCGGGACTGGTCAGATCGGGAGGTGACAGCCTTAACGGAGGCGTCAGTCGTCAGACTGCACCCCGCACTGTGCTCACGGTGACTCTGCTTTTCCAGGTTTGCTGTGGAATTTGTCCTCGAACGACAAACTCAAGAACCTCATGATAACAGAAGCCTTGCTCACCCTCACGGAGAACATCATCATCCCCTTCTCTGGGTGGCCTGAAGGAGACTACCCCAAGGCGAATGGTCTGCTGGACTTTGACATATTCTACAACGCCACCGGCTGCCTCAGGTACTGCCCCCGCGCCAGGCAGCACGCAGGCAGTCCATGTTTCTGCCGCTCTGTCTTTTCTGCAGTCACACCCTTTGTTATCTTCTTTGAAAGACAGAGATAGAGGTGTCCCAGCTGCTCTTTCACTTCCCAGAGGTCAGCAACAGCCGTGGCTGGGCTAGGTCAGAGCCAGGAACTGGAAACTCAACCCAGCCCTTCCACGTGGGTGGCCAAGACCCGAATACTTGAGCCATCCGTGCTGTCTTCCAGGTGGCACATGAACAGGAAGCTAGAATCAGAAGCAGAGCCAAGAATAGAACCCAGGTGCTGTGATGTGGAATGTGGACATTCCAGGAAGGACCTTTTTTTTTTTCTTTTTTAATTTGAAAGAGAGAGGGAGGGAGGGAGGGTGGGGGAGGGTCTTCCACCCGCAACAGCCAGGGCTGGGCTAGGCTAAACCCAAGAGCCAAGAGCTTCCTCTGGGTCTCCCACATGGGTGCAGGACCCCAAGCCCTTGGGCCATCTTTCACTGCTTTCTCAGGCCATTAGCAGGGAGGAGCGGAGACTGGAAGCAGCACACATATGGGATGCCGGCGTGGCAGGCCGGCGTGGCAGGCAGGGGCTAACCCTGGATGTGTCTTCACTACTGCTACATCAGATGCCTGCCTGCCCAGTGTCTATGACTGTTCTGTTGGTAACTGAGAGAATTTATTAATGAGATTTATTTTATCACACAGTAATACAAAGGTACTTCAAAAAATTGGTGGGAAAATGGCATTAAAATTTTATTTTGAAGTGGCTGGCACTGTGGTGTCGTAGGCTAAGCCTCCTATGCATGCAGCGACGGCATCCCATATGGGTGCTGGTTCTAGTCCCGGCTGCTCCACTTCTGATGCACTTCTCTGCTATGGCCTGGGAAAGCAGTGGAAGATGACCCACGTGCTTGGTCCCCTGCATCCTGGCTCCTGATTGGCTTGGCCACTGTGGCCGTTTGGGGAGTGAACAAGTGGATGGAAGACCTCCCTCTGTGTCTCTCCTTCTCTCTGTCTGTAACTATATTTCTCAAATATATAACATTTAAAAATTTTTAAGTTTATTCTGAAAATCCATGCATAGCTTTTCATAATACGTATTTTCATAAACTTTTTGAAGACCTCTCCTATGCATGGATTTCAAGATTTTTTTTTGCACCAAAATTGAATTTTCCATGACTTTTGGAAGTACCCTCATATATATCAAACACCCTCTTGTGTAGTTTTGTGGTAGCTACTCAGGGCTGTATGAAGTTAAATCAGTGAATCCCTTGAAGAACCTTCCCTCTCCCAGGGGATTCAGATGAGCACGCAGACCAGAACGCAGCTACCCTGAAATGTTGAGAGCAGAAGAGCTCAAAACACAGCGAGTCCAATAGTGACAGCAGCCTCCCTGGAATGTTAACGGTAGAGTTCCGAGGCCCCACCTAAGTCCTACTGGATCAGAACTCACAGGGTAGGCCCAGCAGTCTGGCTTTAACAACCCCGCCAGACGCTGAGGTTTGAGAAGTAGGTGTCAGGGGTGTAAGTGAAGCCCTGTGGGGGATGTAGAGCAAGGGCCCCTCCTTGCCGGCCGTGAGAGATCAGAAAGGCACCAGGGAAGAGGGGCCAGATAAGCTGGGCCTTGCTGGACTCTCTGCAGAGGCAGGAGTTCTCTAAAGACACAGGATCACATTCTTGAAGGCTAAGAGCCCGTGAGGTCTCCCTGGAATCCCTCTTGTGAAGCGCTTTTCCACGCTGCTCTGATCCGCCGAGCGTCTGCTCAGACACAACGCAGGTCATAAAATGGTGTGTGGTGCTGTGGCCTCGCTGTGGAGTTCCTCCGTCAGGACTGCCCGCTGGAAATGGTAGAAACTAACTCACACGTGTAGAAGCCAGGGAGACTCATGGTGCACGTGGCTGAGACGCTGATGGTCCCCCGTGGAAGTGGAAGAATTGGACAGTGAGTCCTGGCCTCACAGACCCGGGGTGGGGGGGAGTTCAGCAGTGTTGGGACTCATTCTTTTTCATCTTGATCTCCTACCTGTTTGCTCATCTTTTTGCACATTGGGCTCATTCTCTACAAATGGGAAAAAGCCATTCCCACTGAGCACACAGCTTGGTTCTAGGCAGGCTTTGCTAAGCCCCGCAGCAGAGAAAGCACAGTTGTTCCTTCTGAGGACCGTGCCAGCCCCGGGGAAGGTCCTCTCTGGCTCCTGTCAGAAAGGTGCACATTGAAGTCGATGCTGTTCCCTAAACTGGCATAGCCTGGCCAGATACTTCTATACTGCGAGAATGGGGAGTCTGTCACTATAACAAGAGGCATCAGAATACTTTTTGGGGCAAACAAAGCAAAAATGGAAGACACCCTGACAGCATAGACAAAGATACTTGCAGAAGTTTGTGGGGGCAGGAGTTTTGCTTAGTGGTTGAGACCCCTCTTGGGATTCAGCCCTGCCTCTGCTCCTGGTTTCAGTTTCCTGCTCGTGCACACACTGGGAGGCAGTGGTTGATGGCTCAAGTAGTGGAGTCCCTGCCACACATGGCTTGAACCTAGCCCCAGCCATTGCCGGCAGGAAGTGAACCAGTGAATGGGAGATCTTTCTTATCTGTCTCTCTTTGCCTTCCAAATAAATTTTTGAAGTTTATGTAAACATGGAATTAAAAGATAAGTTTTTTGGTGGAAATGAAATTTGATACTCATGCATACTTTTTTCATAGTATGCATTTTTCATGAATGGTTTGACTACCCCTTGTATACATGGATTTCTAATTTTTATTCATCCGAATAAATTTATCTTATAATTTCATTTTCCACAAATTTAAGATTAAGTACCCATGTACATAGTCCCTCCACATCCTGCACTACTGTTTATCCCTCCAAACTAACTTGTTTTCCCTAAGATGTCATAGTTCCTTCACATAGTCAAAGCTTAATTTAATTTTATTTGTCTGATAAACATATTCTGTTATCTGCCCATTGACTACATAATCTCCTCAGCATTTAACACCGAAGGTGAAGTTCACTTTTTCCAGTTTCCACAAGCATTTGTAGGCGTCACTCCTGCTATAGACTTTATCACGTTACTGTTTCATGATGAATGTTTGCTGCTGGATTGTAAACTCCTTCAGCAGCTGAGTCTCTGTATGTTATTTAAGTCTTTAATTTCTGATATCTAGCCTAATTTCTGGACTATTGTAAGGAGGGGTATGCAGTATTTGGATGAAATGAGCAACCCAGTGAATGAGCAAATGAAAACACTTGGTGAACAGGTGAGCAGTCAAGTGTGGCCAGTGTGGGGTTTCTGACAGAACGTAATCAGACAGACAGAAGTTGGGAACACAGGCCAAGGCCAGATTGCGGGGCCTTGAGGGTAATGTTAAGGAATTCGTTATTCTTCGTCTGCAAGTGAAATAAGCTACTGTGGAGGGCAGAACTGTCAGTGGAAGGGAGGAACTCATAGTATTAACAGGAAAGGTGTAGTGAGCAGGTGAAACGGTGTCAGGTTCAGATCTCTCCTTCAGTCTCCACTTAGGAATGAAGAGCGAAAGATACGTGAGCATCCCTCAAAAGGTCTATGTAAAAGTGAAGTGAAAGATATACTTGTTTTGGTACTAAAAATTTGAAATTCATGTGTAGTTTTTTCATAAAACAAATTTTCCATGAACTTTTGAAGACTCCTCCTATATGCGTGGAATTCGGTATATTTTTGCACCAATGTAAAATTATCTGTTATTTCTGCTTTCCACAGATCTTTTGAAGTACCTTTTTATATAATTGAGGGAAGGCAGTGGCCCAGTTGGCATGTTTTCCAGAACATGTAACACCCCAGTCAGAATGACACTGTTTCATACAGTGTTTGCAAAATAACCCAGTTACTGATTTGGACTCTTTCCAAAATCAGAATGTAGCAAAAGCCTGGGAAATTGAATAACATGGTCTATGTGCTTACTGAAATGTCTGTTTTTATTTCACCTGTATATCTAGTTCATTACAAAAATAGCTGAAAATGCATTACGTTTTGTGTTCTAGAAGTATTCTCAGCAGCGACCCTTACAAGGAGATTTTCGCTGATTTTATGGATGAGGAAACTGAGGCTAAGGGAGTTTAGGTGATTTTCCCAAAGTCAAACAGCAGGTAGTGGAGCTGGGATTCGGATCCAGGAGGCTGGTCTCCAGTAGCTCCTAATCAGAATGCAGATCCGTTGATGGGTGCCGTGTGTCCACAGTCTGTGCTCCTCGCACTCTGGCAGCGTCACAGTGTCAGGTAGGCCAGTGTACACCCAGACGCAGTTCTCAGCAGGGCACTGTGTCTGCATTTCAGCGTTTCTGTTGTAGAAGTTCTGTGCGAGTGGAACTCTGGGGTGTTTCATTTAGTCAGGGTGAAGCAGGGGGGATGGGTTGTCTTCCCACGGGACCAGTGGAGGCGGCTGCATGGGCACTAAAGACCAGCAGGAAAATATTCAGGATGTCGGAATATAAAACCTCACAGGAAGCTGCAGTCTAAGAGTGTTAATTTCCATGGCAGTAGAGTTGTCTGCTGAGTAGCTTCTTTTTTATGTCCCTGTTTACTCTAAATATGTTTTAAGTTAGATGTTGACTGCTTTTAGTAAGAATCACTCTTAGTTGCCTTATAAGGCCATAAATGTCAGCAAATGTCTTGATTGTTACTAATTCATATGAGAGATTCTCTCCCCCAGTGGACTGAGATACAGCAGTGAGCTGAATTGGCAGCCTAGGTAGTATTTTTGGCAATGTGTCTGACTTAGTTTACTGTAGTACATTCCTTTCATCTACTCTGGAGAAAACTTTATTTAAACACCAGTGACTTTCTCCCTTGACTAGACTTGACACTGAGATCATTTCTGATATGTGTGTAGCACTGGTGCTGAGTATGTCTCCTTTGCTTGTAGAATGTGTCCTTTGTGAATGAACTTGCGGCAGTGACTCCGGTTCTGCCCACCAGACCTCCTCTAGTGAGAGCACATTCATATAGGAGAACATGCGTGGCCTGTCCATTGAAAAGACCAACCCTGTCCGGTGTAGCACATCTGCCCAGTCTCATATCATTTACCCATAGGATTAAGTATCCGCCTGCAGCATCGACCATGGCCTGGGTGCTCTCTGTAGATCCCTTTGAAATTATGTATTTTTCATGATTGAAGTCATTCACTGAAAGGTGATACAGATTTTCCAATTGGCACAATGATGTGCTCTTGCGAGTTAAATTTTCTTAGGTCACATTGTACTGGCATAATGAGTAGCAAATTCCAAGTTAGGGAAGGAAAAATAAACTGGCCCACTCCTGTGTGTGCTGGAGCTCATAAGTGAGGGTGGCTGTTGGCATCTCTTCATAATTCCATATGCAGTGACATCATGTTGGCAGCTTGAAGCCAGCCACAGTGGGAGTGTTCTCAAAAATTGATGCGGGCTACAGATTGGAGATCTCCTATACCCTCCCTCGCCCTGAATTTCCATTAATTGATTGCTTTACCATCAAAATGTAGATAACCAGGACACAGGCCTGTTTCCCCATATACATCTCTTATCAAAGAAACAGCAGTTCCTGTATTTCTCGGGAAGGATTATGAAATTTTAGCATTTTTTTGAAAATTGTATTTACTTGAAGTATCAAGTGTAATTTGCTTCAAATATTTGATGACTGATTCCAATCAATAGGCTGCTCTTCCGAATATCTGAAGTAGCAAGAGATTTGTGTGGCACTCATGGAAATTTAAACTACTGAAAAGCGATAGCTGCCTCCTTCTCTATCCCCATTGTGTGTACCTATGTGCATGTGCACACGTATGTCCATTCACACACACACATGCACACACACACACACACGATGTAAACCGCTTCTTTCCTGTGTAGCATGAATTCATACTGTGGTTTCTGGTGCCAGTTATGTGACTATCAGATCTCTGTGTTCCACCTCACTTATTAAAAAAACCTTTGGTTCTGCCATAAATAATGCAAGTGGTGAGTCCAAAATTTCTGTAAATGGTTTTTCATTATTTCTCCATTCCTCCATGCCATGTTTTAAAAGGATTATTTATTTATTTATTTGAAAGGCAGAGTGACAAGGAGAGGCAGACACAGAGACATTGTCCATCTGCTGGTTCACTCCCTAAATGTCCACTACAGCCAGAGCTGGGACAGAGGGAAGCCAGCAGACAGGAGCCAGGATCTTTTTTCAGGTCTCCTACATGGGGGGCAGGATTCCAACTACTGTAACCATCATCCTGCCTCCCAGAGGCATTGGCAGGAAGCTGGTGCTGTGAGCATCCCATCTGGGTGCCAGTTCATGTGCCGGCTGCTCCACTGCCAGTCTGGCTCCCAGCTAATGTGCCTGCGAAAGCAGCACAAGATGGCCCAAGTTCCTGGGTCCCGGCCACCCACGTGCAAGACCCAGAAGCTCCTTGCTCCTGACTTCGGCCTGGCCTAGCCCTGGCCGTTACAGCCAGATGAACCAGCAGATGGAGTATATCTCTGTTTCTCCCTCTGTCTCCCTGTAACTCTGCCTTTCAAGTAAATTAATTAATTTAAAAAAAAAAAAAAGTGGAGGCAAGGTCCATCCTGGGACTCTGGTGCAGTTTATTGGCTTCCACATGGCAGCTTGATCTGTGCTAAAACTCCCACTTCTTCCCTGTCATTCTTTTTTTTTTTTTTTCCCACAGGCAGAATGAACAGTGAGAGAGACAGAGAAAAAGGTCTTCCTTTTGCCATTGGTTCACCCTCCAATGGCCGCCTCTGCTGGCGCACTGAGGCCAGCGCACCGTGCTGATCCGAAGGCAGGAGCCAGGTGCTTCTCCTGGTCTCCCATGGGGTGCAGGGCCCAAGCACCTGGGCCATCCTCCACTGCACTCCCTGGCCACAGCAGAGAGCTGGCCTGGAAGAGGGGCAACCGGGACAGAATCCGGCACCCCAACCAGGACTAGAACCCAGTGTGCCGGCGCCGCAAGGCAGAGGATTAGCCTATTGAGCCACGGCGCCGGCCTTCCCTGTCATTCTTATCATGGCTTCTTTCTTTTTCTTCCCTTCTACTTGCTGAAGCAATTTACGGACAAGAAACTAGTGAGCTTTCAGGCAGTCCCTAAGCATGTATAAGACCGAGGAATGGGAGGGGCTTTGTAAGACTAGGGAATGGAAAAATTGCTTGCCCCAAAAGCAGTGAGGTTCAAATGATTGGAAAACACTTCAGGCCATACCTGGAAACGTCCGGGCAGTCTGCTTGGAGTCTTGTTCTTCAGCTGAAGAACTGAAGTGCCAGTGACCCTTCCACAATTACATATAGAAGCATTTATCAGAAATAGGAAGAATGGCAACCGTTTACATTTGCTTATAATCCAACCTTACCCACTGAATCCAAGGCAATGTTTTGAGTTTCAGAAATTTTGCGGAAGAATGGGATATATATTTACCCTGGAGGAATGAACTTGGGGACCTGTCTTTGCCCTGGAGGACTGTGGGGTTAGTGGAGATGCTAAGCACCTGAAAGAGAGGTAGTGACACCTGTGCTGAGAAGTATAAAAGGGGAAGGGATGGACTGTTAGTGGAGACAGGTGGTTGCCTGACTCCGGTTGCCTGAGGGAAATTTCCTGCAGAAAGTCACACTTATAAGATGAGTGAGGGGGCCGGCGCTGTGGTGTAGTGGGTAAAGCTGCCGCCTGCAGTGCCGACATCCCATTTGTGCACCAGTTAGAATCCTGGCTGCTCCACTTCTGATCCAGCTTTCTGCTATGGGCTGGGAAAGCAGTAGAAGACGGCCAATTCCTTGGGCCCCTGCATGCTCATGGGAGACCCAAAAGAAGTTCCTGGCTCCTGGTTTCGGATCTGCCCAGCTCCCACCATTGCAGCCATCTGGGGAGTAGGCCAGAGGATGAAAGACCTCTCTCTCTCTCTCTCTCTCTCTCTCTCTCTGCCTCTGCCTCTCTGTAACTGCCTTTCAAATAAATAAATAAATAAAACCTAAAAGAAAAGATGAGTGGGTATTTGAACATACCTCTTTTTTTAAAAAAATATTTATTTATTTACAGACAAAGAGAGGGAGAAACAGGGAGAGGAAGGTCATCCATTTGCTGGTTCACTCCCCAGATGCCTGCAACGGCTGGAGCTGAGCCTGTTGGAAGCCAGGAGCCAGGAGCTTTGGCCCTTGGGCCATCTTCTGTTGCTTTCCCAGGCCATTAGCAGAGAGCTGGATCGGAAGTGGAGTATCCAGAATTGGAACCAGCGCCCATATGGGATGCTGGTGCCACAGGCTGAGGCATTACCCACTACGCCACAATGCCAGCCCCATTTCTTTTTTTTTTTTTTTTTTTTTTTTGACAGGCAGAGTGGACAGTGAGAGAGAGAGACAGAGAGAGAAAGGTCTTCCTTTGCCGCTGGTTCACCCTCCAATGGCCGCCGCTGCAGCCGGCGCACCGCGCTGATCCTGGCAGGAGCCAGGAGCCAGGTGCTTTTCCTGGTCTCCCATGGGGTGCAGGGCCCAAGCACCTGGGCCATCCTCCACTGCACTCCCTGGCCATAGCAGAGAGCTGGCCTGGAAGAGGGGCAACCGGGACAGAATCCGGCGCCCCAACCGGGACTAGAACCCGGTGTGCCGGCGCCGCAAGGTGGAGGATTAGCCTATTGAGCCACGGCGCCGGCCCCCCATTTCTTTATTTAGTTCATCATTCTATCAGTTCATCTTACTTTTAAGTATAGTCATATTGAAAATATTAATGCATAAATACCTAACAATATGTTTCCCTGAGTTACTGTAGATTAACCATTTTAAGAGAAAGGCTTACAATACTGCTACCTGAATCTTGTCAATACTGTCTGTTGCTGCATCATGAAAGCTACCCGAGAATTTGTCATTTTGTTTGAAATGACAGGATAAAAAGTACATTGCTCTAGCACATTGTAAAATATAATTTCTTTTTTTCAATTGTATTTTATAACTATATATGCCAGTTAAGGGGGAAAGCAATTGGTAATTGCATTTTCCTTACAAATGACTTCAACTTCCTTTTTTCTTCCCAGTCATGATGTAGTATATATTTTGATGAATTATAATACACTTTTATAAACTTACTAAAATTCCTAAGTGCTTTAAAAGAAACTTCCACTGTAAATGGCTGAGTAGGTGATGGACAGAGGAAGCAAATTATACCTTTATAAGGAAAGCTGTAACTGTTCAGTCTTGTTCCTTATTAGCCATGGGGTTAGAGGCAAGGTTTGTTACTTGTTTTTGCTTTTATTTTATGTAAATACCAAACACTCCTTGGAAAAAGCATGTGTTCCACATAAATTGTGCATGTCTCATTACCAGACATTGGAACATTTCCTCAATTACGCATTTTCATTCTAGTTTCCTTTGTTTATCCATCCCTCATTTTGAATATTCATGACAAAGTCTCACTTGGTCTAGCTCTGTGCATAATCCAAGATAATAAGAAGGCACTTAATTAAATCAGACTTTTCCCTGATCATCAAATAACTATTTTATTTTCTATAATGATGTAGATCTAAAAGCATGCTAGAGAGCCGGTGCCGTGGCTCAACAGGCTAATCCTCCGCCTAGCGGCACCAGCACACCGGGTTCTAGTCCCGGTCGGGGCGCCGGATTCTGTCCCAGTCGCCCCTCTTCCAGGCCAGCTCTCTGCTGTGGCCAGGGAGTGCAGTGGAGGATGGCCCAGGTGCTTGGGCCCTGCACCCCATGGGAGACCAGGAGAAGCACCTGGCTCCTGCCATTGGATCAGCGTGGTGCTCCGGCCACAGCGCGCCGGCCGCGGCGGCCATTGGAGGATGAACCAACGGCAAAGGAAGACATTTCTCTCTGTCTCTCTCTCTCTCACTGTCCACTCTCTCTGTCAAAATAAATACATAAATAAATAAAAGCATGCTAGAACTTAACTTTTTTAAAAAAGATTTTTATTGATAATTATTTGAGAGGCAGAGTTAGAGAGAGAGAGAGAGAGGTTTTCCATTCCACTGGTACGACACCAAATGGCCACAGCACAGAGCTGTGCTGACCTGAAGCCAGGAGCCAGGAGTTTCATCCAGATCTCCAGCACGGGTGCAGGGGCCCAAGAACGCGAACCATCTTCCACTGCCTTCTCAGGCTAAAGGCAGAGAGCTGGATCTGAAGAGGATCAGCTGAATACTGACTGGCACCCAGTGGGATGCCAGCACCACAGGTGGAGGTTTGGCCTACTATGCCAAGAGCTAGCCCCCAGAACTTAGTTTTTAAAGCCGTAACTTGAATCAGTTACTTCTGGAAAACAGTTTTCCATAAAACTGGAGAAAAATGTAAGATGAGACAATGGAGTGGAAACTTGAGGAAAATACCCACATAGTTCAACCAGAGAGCAACTTTTCCAGGAAAAGACATTTGGACATCAGCTTCAACCTCAGTTACTAGGCTAATTATTTAAGTTCTTCCTGTTTAATGTGTTAACATAAGCAGTATGAAGCCCGTACATAATGGAATGAGTACTGTTTATGTTGGCTATTTTAGGTACACAAATAAATATGTGGTTTAATGAACTAGGTTACTTTATAAATTTCTAAATAAATGTAAAAGGAGTAAGTGTTACTCAGATTGGTAAATAAGATCTTGATTTTTTTTTAATTTGTAATCTAAATTCTTTTTTTTTTTTTTTTGACTTCCATCCATTTGTTCAATCCCCAAATGGCCCCAATGGCTGGAGCTGAACTGATCTGAAGCCAAGAGCCAGGAGCTTCCCACATGTGTGCAGGGGCCCAAGGAGTTGGGCCATCCTCCTCTGCTTTCCCAGACTCATTAGCAGGAAGCTGGATAGGAAGTAGAGCAGCCAGGACTTGAACCGGTGTCCAGTTGGGATGCCAGCACTGCAGACCAGAGCTTTAACCCACTGTGCTAAAGCACCAACGCCTCAACAATTCTTGTTGTTCAGCAATCAAACAAGACAAAGATGGTTTACCTTGTCACCCCTCCTTGGTCTCCCGAAACCCAGCATTTTTTAGGGTACTTACCCCATGGGGGTTGTTCAGCGGCACCTTGCAGAGATCCCTGCTGTCTACACCAGAGTTTTTCACTGTCCAGTCACATCCTTCCAAGACTGGCCCAAGTTAAAGGAAGTCCTGGGGCCGGCGCTGTGGCATAGGAGGCAAGTTGCCACCTGCAGTGCCAGCATCCCATACGGGAACCATTTCGAGTCCTGGCTGCTCCTCTTCTGATCCAGCTCTCTACTAACGCGCCTGGGAAAGCAATGGAAGATGGCCCAAGTGCTTGGGCCCCTGCACCAGCATGGGAGACCTGGAAGAAGCTCCTGCTCCTGGCTTCAGATCAGCTCAGCTCTGGCCGTTGCGGTCATCTGGGAAGTGTACCAGCAGAATGGAAGACCTCTCTCTCTGGCTCTACTTCTCTCTGTAACTCCTCTTTCAAATAAATAATTTTTTAAAAAAAAGTCCTTCACAGAAATTGTATAATGTTTCTCTTCTTATCAGTCCGTAGATATTTAAGTGCATTTGTGGTTTAGCTGCTAAAGAAAATTATAAATAGAGATAATGTGGAGGAAGAAAACAGGAAACAATTTTTACTCAATATATTAAGAGGACTGTTTTTACTAGTCTCTGTATCACATAGTTTATAAGTTGAGTGTTACAGAGATTCCTAATAATGTCTTTATCAGAGTTTTTTTTTTAAGATTTATTATTTTTTTGAAAGTCAGAGTTACGCAGAGAGAGAAGGAGAGGCAGAGAGAGAAAAAGAGACTTCTTCCATCCACTGGTTCACTCCCCAATTGGCCACAGCAGGCAGAGCTGTGCTGATCTAAATTCTTTTTTTTTTTTTTTTAACTTCCATCCACTGGTTCATTCCCCAAATGGCCCCCACGGCTGGAGCTGAACTGATCTGAAGCCAAGAACCAGGAGCTTCCCACATGTGTGCAGGGGCCCAAGGAGTTGGGCCAGCCTCCAGGAGCCAGGAGCTACCTCCCAGTCTCCCATGCAGGTGCCAGGGTCCAAGGACCTCGGTCATCTTCTACTGTTTACCCAGGCCATAGCAGAGAGCGGATTGGAAGTGGAGCAGCTAAGACTTGAACCGGCGCCCATATGGGATGCTGGCACAGCAGGCTGTGACTTTACCTGCTATGCCACAGTGCTGACCCTATCACAAGTTTTTAAAAACATCCCCATTTTTTTTTAACTTTTATTTAATGAATATAAATTTCCAAAGTACGGCTTATGGATTACAATGGCTTCCCCGCCATAATGTCCCTCCCACCCGCATCCCTCCCCTTTCCCACTCCCTCTCCCCTTCCATTCACATGAGGATTCATTTTCGATTCTCTTTATATACAGAAGATCAGTTTAGCATACATTAAGTAAAGATTTCAACAGTTTGCTCCCACACAAACATAAAGTGAAAAATAATAGATGATTTTTTAAATGATGATGAAATCAGATCAGACCTATTGTCATGTTTAATCCCAGTGAGAGTCAAGTTGGGAATTGATAATTTCTTCTTCTTCTTTTTTTTTTTTTTTTTTTTTTACAAAAGATCAGTTTAGTATACATTAAGTAAAGATTTCAACAGTTTGCACCCCCATAGAAACACAAAGTGAAATATATTGTTTGAGTACTCGTTATAGCATTAAGTCTCAATGTACAGCACATTAAGGACAGAGATCCTACATGAGGAGTAAGTGCACAGTGACTCCTGTTGTTGATTTTACAAATTGACACTCCTGTTTATGGTATCAGTAATCTCCCTATGCACCAGTCATGAGTTTCCAAGGCTATGGAAGCCTTTTGAGTTCACCGACTCTTATCTTGTTTAGGCAAGGTCATAGTCAAAGTGGAGGTTCTCTCCTCCCTTCAGAGAAAGGTACCTCCTTCTTTGAAGACCTGTTCTTTCCACTGGGATCTCACTCACAGAGATCTTTCATTTAGGTTTGTTGGTTTTTTTTTGTTTGTTTGTTTGTTTGTTTTTTGCCAGAGTGTCTTGGCTTTCCATGCCTGAAATACTCTCATGGGCTTTTCAGCCAGATCAGAATGCCTTTAGGGCTGATTCTGAGGCCAGAGTGCTGTTTAGGACATCTGCCATTCTATGAGTCTGCTGAGTATCTCGCTTCCCATGTTGGATCACTCTCCCCTTTATTTATTCTATCGGTTAGTATTAGCAGGTACTAGACTTGTTTATGTGCTTCCTTTGACTCTTAGTCCTTTCATTATGATCAATTGTGAACTGAAATTGATCACTTGGACTAGTGAGATGGCATTGGTACATGCCACCTTGATGGGATTAAATTGGAGTCCCCTGGTATGTTTCTAACTCTACCATTTGGGGCAAGTCAGCTTGAGCATGTCCCAAATTGTACATCTCTTCCCTCTCTTATTCCCACTCTTATGTTTAACAGGGATCACATTTCAGTTAAATTTCAACACTTAAGAATAACTGTGTATTAATTACAGAATTAAACCAGTCATATTAAGTAGAACAGACAAAAAAAAAAACTACTAAGAGGGATAATGTATTAAGTTGTTCATTAACAGTCAGGGCTATGCTGATCAAGTCACCGTTTCCCATAGTGTCCATTTCACTTCAACAGATTTCCTTTTTGGTGTTCAGTCAGTTGTCACCAATCAGGGAGAACATATGGTATTTGTCCCTTTGGGACTGGCTTATTTCACTTAGCATGATGTGTTCCAGATTCCTCCATTTTGTTGCAAATGACTGGATTTCATTGTTTCTTACTGCGGTATAGTATTCTAAAGAGTACATATCCCATAATTTCTTTATCCAGTCTACCGTTGATGGGCATTTAGGTTGGTTCCAGGTCTTGGCTATTGTGAATTGTGCTGCAATAAACATTAGGGTGCAGACTGCTTTTTTGTTTACCAATTTAAATTCCTTTGGGTAAATTCCAAGGAGTGGGATGGCTGGGTCGAACGGTAGGGTTATATTCAGGTTTCTGAGGAATCTCCAGACTGACTTCCATAGTGGCTTGACCAGTTTGCATTCCCACCAACAGTGGGTTAGTGTCCCTTTTTCCCCACATCCTCGCCAGCATCTGTTGTTGGTAGATTTCTGTATGTGAGCCATTCTAACTGGGGTGAGGTGAAACCTCATTGTGGTTTTGATTTGCATTTCCCTGATTGCTAATGACCTTGAACAGTTTTTCATGTGCCTGTTGGCCATTTGGATTTCCTCTTTTGAAAAATGTCTATTGAGGTCCTTGGCCCATCTCTTAAGTGGGTTGTTTGTTTTGTTTTTGTGGAGTTTCTTGATCTCTTTGTAGATTGTGGTTATTAACCCTTTATCTGTTGCATAGTTTGCAAATATTTTTTTCCCATTCTGTCGGTTGTCTCTTCACTCTCCTGACTGTTTCTTTTGCAGTACAGAAACTTCTCAATTTGATGCAATCCCAATAGTTGATGTTGGCTTTGACTGCCTGTGCCTCCCGGGTCTTTTCCAGAAACTCTTTGCCTGTGCCAATATCTTGAAGGGTTTCTCCAATGTTCTCTAATAACTTGATGGTGTCAGGTCGTAGATTTAGGTCTTTAATCCATGTTGAGTGGATTTTTGTGTAAGGTGTAAGGTAGGGGTCTTGCTTCATGATTATGCACGTGGAAATCCAGTTTTCCCAGCACCATTTATTGAATAGACTGTCCTTGCTCCAGGAATTAGTTTTAGATCCTTGATCAAATATAAGTCGGCTGTAGATGTTTGGGTTGATTTCTGGTGTTTCAATTCTGTTCCATTGGCCTATCCATCTGTTTCTGTACCAGTACCATGCTGTTTTGATTACAACTGTCCTGAAATCTGGTATTGTGATGCCTCCGGCTTTGTTTTTGTTGTACAAGATTGCTTTAGCTATTCGAGGTCTCTTGTGCCTCCATATAAATTTCAGCACCATTTTTTCCAGATCTGAGAAGAAGGTCTTCGGTATCTTGATTGGTATTGCATTGAATCTATAAATTGCTTTTGGGAGAATGGACATTTTGATGATATTGATTCTTCCAATCCATGAGCATGGAAGATTTTTCCATTTCTTGGTATCCTCTTCTATTTCTTTCTTTAAGATTTTGTAATTTTCATCGTAGAGATCTTTAATGTCCTTGGTTAAGTTTATTCCAAGGTATTTGATTGTTTTTGTAGCTATTGTGAATGGGATTGATCTTAGAAGTTCTTCCTCAGCCTTGGCATTGCTTGTGTATACAAAGGCTGTTGATTTTTGTGCATTGATTTTATACCCTGCTACTTTGCCAAACTCTTCTATGAGTTCCAATAGTCTCTTAGTAGAGTTCTTTGGGTCCCCTAAATAAAGAATCATATCATCTGCAAAGAGGGATAGTTTGAGTTCTTCTTTCCCAATTTGTATCCCTTTAATTTCTTTTTCTTGCCTAATAGCTCTGGCTGGAACTTCCAGAAGTATATTGAATAGCAGTGGTGAGAGTGGGCATCCCTGTCTGGTACCAGATCTTAGTGGAAATGCTTCCAACTTTTCCCCATTCAATAGGATGTTGGCTGTGGGTTTTTCATAGATTGCTTTCATTGTATTGAGGAATGTTCCTTCCAAACCCAGTTTGCTTAGAGTTTTCATCATGAACGGGTGTTGTATTTTATCAAATGCTTTCTCGGCGTCTATTGAGATAATCATATGGTTTTTCTTCTGCAGTCTGTTAATGTAGTGTATCACATTGATTGTTTTGCGCACATTAAACCATCCCTGCATACCAGGGATGAATCCCACTTGGTCTGGGTGGATGATCTTCTGATGTGTTGTTGCATTCTATTGGCGAGAATTTTATTGAGGATTTTTGCATCTATGTTCATCAGGGATACTGGTCTGTAATTCTCTTTCAATGCTGCATCTTTTTCTGGCTTAGGAATTAAGGTGATGCTGGCTTCATAGAAAGAATTTGGGAGGACTCCCTCTTCTTCGATTGTTCTGAATAGTTTGAGAAGAATTGGAGTTAGTTCTTCTTTAAATGTCTGGTAGAATTCAGCAGTGAATCCATCTGGTCCTGGGCTTTTCTTTGTTGGGAGGACCTTTATTACTGTTTCAATTTCTGTCTCAGTTATGGGTCTGTTTAGGTTTTCTATGTCTTCCTGGTTCAATTTAGGTAGGTTGCATGTGTCCAGGAATCTATCCATTTCTGATAGGTTTCCCTGTTTGCTGGCATACAAGTCCTTGTAGTAATTTCTGATGATTCTTTTTATTTCTGTGGTGTCTGTTGTTATGTTTCCTTTTTCATCTCTGATTTTATTGATTTGGGTCTTTTCTCTTCTTTTTTTAGTTAGTTGGGCCAATGGGGTGTCAATTTTGTTTATTTTTTCAAAAAACCAGCTCCTCGTTTGGCTGATTTTTTGTAATTTTTTTTTTTTGATTCACTCCTGTTGATTTCTTCTCTGATTTTAATTATTTCTCTTCTCCTACTAGATTTGGGTCTGGTTTGCTGTAGGTTTTCTAGATCCTTGAGATGCACTGAAAGCTCATTTATTTGGTGCCTTTCCAATTTCTTGATGTAGGCACCTATTGATATAAACTTTCCTCTTAACACTGCTTTTACTGCATCCCATAAGTTTTGGTATGTTGTGCTGTTATCCTCATTTACTTCCAGAAAATTTTTGATTTCTCTTTTAATTTCTTCTATGACCCATTGTTCATTCAGGAGCATGTTGTTCAATCTCCATGTGTTTCTGCTGGTTCGCTTCCCAAATGGCCACAATGGCTGGAGCTGAGTTGATCTGAAGCCAGGAGCTTCCTTGGTTCTCCCATGTGGGTGCAGGGGCCCAAGCACCTAGGCCATCCTCTGCTGCCTTCCCAGGTGCATCAATAGGGAGCTTGATCAGAAGTGGAGCAGCCAGGACTTGAACTGGTGCCCATAGGGGATGCCCATACTGCAGGCCAGGGCTCTAATCTGGTATGCCACAGTGCGGGCCCTGCTGCTCCACTTCTGATCCAGCTCTTTGCTAATGTGTCTGGGAAAGCAGTGGAGGAAAGCACTTGGATCTCTGCACCCATGTGGAAGACCCAGAAGAAGCTTCTGGCTCCTGGCTTTGGCCTGACCCAGCCACGGTTGTTGTAGCCATCTGGGGAGTGAATTAGCAGATGGAAGATCACTGTCTCTGTCTCTCTTCCTGTAACTCTTTTACAAATAAAATAAATCTTAAAAAAAATGGTGAACTCAAAAGGCTTCCATAGCCTTGGAAACTCATGACTGGTGCATAGGGAGATTACTGATGCCATAAACAGGAGTGTCAATTTGTAAAGTCAACAACAGGAGTCACTGTGCACTTACTCCTCATGTAGGATCTCTGTCCTTAATGTGCTGTACATTGAGACTTAATGCTATAACGAGTACTCAAACAGTATATTTCACTTTGTGTTTCTATGGGGGTGCAAACTGTTGAAATCTTTACTTAATGTATACTAAACTGATCTTCTGTAAAGAGATGGAAGACCTTTCTCTCTCTCTTTCTCTCTGTCTGTCTCTCCCAATCCTCCCTCCCTCTCTGTAACTGTCCTTCAAATAAATTAAGTAAATATTAAAAAAAAGAAGAAGAAGAAGTGGAGCAGCTGGGACTTGAACCAGCACCCATATGGGATGCTACACTGCAGGTGATGATTTAACCCACTAAGCCACAGCTCCACCTCCAGCATCCTCAGGTGGTATTTTTTAATTAATTAATTTTTTAAGGAATACAAATTTCATAAGTACAACTTTAGGAATATAGTGATTCTTCCCACCACATTCCCACCCACATTCCCACCCACATTCCCACCCCTCCTTCTCCTCCCTCTCCCCTTCCCAGTCCCATTCTCCATTAAGATTCATTTCAGTTAACTTTATACACAGAAGACCAACTCTATACTAAGTAAAGATTTCAACAATTTGTGCACATACAAACACACAAATAAAACCTGCTTGGAAACAAGTTTTTCAGTTAACTCTCATGATACAACTCATTGAATTGTATCCCCGTCCTCCATGGGGAATTAGTGCACAGTGACTCCTGTGGTTAATTTAACAGTTAACACTCTATGTATGATGTCAGTGACCACCCAAGGCTCTTGACATGAGCTGCCTAGGCTATGGAAGCCTTTTGAATCCACAGAGTTTGTCAGTGTTTAGAGAAGCCCACAAACAAAGAAATTCTCTCTTCCCTTTAAAGAAAGGTACAACCTTCTTTGATGGGCACTTCTTTCCCCTGGGGTCTCATTCACAGAGGTTCTTCATGTAGGATGCTTTTTGCCATTATGTCTTGGCTTTCCATGTCTGCAATGCTCTCATGGGTTTTTCAGACAAACTAGGAAGCCTTAAGGGTTGATTCTGAGGTCAGAGTGTTACTTAAAGTGATTGTCATTCTGTGAGTCTGCTGTGTGGACTGCTTCCCATGTTGCAACATTCTCTCCTTTTTAATTATGTCTGTTATTGTTACCAGAGACTTGATTCTATTTATATGATCACTTTAACACTTAATCCTATCTGTATGTTCATTTTAACACTTAATATGATCACTTAAACACTTAAGATGGCATTTTTACCACCCAGCTTAATGGGATTTGGGGTCTCATGACAATCTGTTAGACTGTACCCTTAGAATTAATTCATCTATAGGAATGTATGCAGAACTATACAGCTTTACAGTTATAATCTTCCTGCTCTCTCTCTTACTCCCATTCTTATTTTTTTACTGAGATCCATCCTCAGTTGACATATGATTAACTCTATGTTAAGTAAAGAGTTCAACAAATAGTATGAAGAAAAAAACAAACAAAAAAAAATGAAACTGTTCCTCAACAGTCAAGGCAAGGACAGCTCAAGTCATCCCTTCTCAAAGTGTCATTTTCACTTCTATGGATTTTGTTTTAGATGCTCTATTAGTGATCACAGAACAGGGAGAACATATGGTATTTGTCCCTTTGGGACTGGCTTATTTCACTATGTATGATGTTTTCCAGATTCATCCATTTTGTTGCAAATGACCGAATTTCAGGTTTCTTTTTAAACACTATGTAGTATTCCACAGTGTACAGACTCCATAATTTATTTAGTCCTCTGTTAACAGGCATTTAGGTTGATTCCATGTCTTAGATATTATGAATTGAGCTACAATAAACATGAGGGTGCAGATAACTCTTTCATTTGCTGATTTCATTTCCCTTGGGTAAATTTCGAGGAGTGGGATGGCTGGGTCATATGGTAGGTCTATATTCAGACTTCTGAAGTATATCCATACTGTCTTCCATTGTGACTTTACCAGTTTACATTCCCACCAACAGTAGATTAGTGTAGATTTTTCCTCACATCCTTGCCAGCATTTGTTGTTGGTTGATTTCTGTATGAGGGCCGTTCTAACTGGGGTGAGGTGGAACCTCATTGTGGTTTTGATTTGCACTTCCCTCAGGTGGTGTTTTATGTACTATTATCTTGTGACACTGAAAACCTTTTTCTGCAACAACTTAAAACTATCATCTCCTAGAGCTAATACTAAATGTTTTTAATCCATCAGTATTTAAAAATGAGTGGGTTGATAAATTTGAATGAAGCAACTGACTTTGTCATTATTCTGTGATTAAAATCTGCGCCCACCTTGGAGGTGCAAACTACTCCTATGTGAGTATCACGTTGTTCAATCCTAGGTCTTGAGTAGCTCCGTCAAGCCCAGTCTGGCATTTCAGCCACCTCCTTCAGGCATCAAGAATGCTTATTCAAGTTTTAGTGTCCTAGGTGTATTTTTAAAATTACTGTTTGTTGTTTATGCTTGGTTCTGAGTTGAATTTGGCACTCAACCCTAAACAACCTGTTCCACCTAAGGCAGGAGGAAATGAATGTTCCTTCCAACTCGATGATTACTGGCTGAGTATTTAGAACACTTTGGGAAAACCAAAAACAGCAGGGAAACAGTGCTAAAGGATTTTTAAACGTAAGTTTTTCTCCTCCATCACCTCCTAGTTTCTTAATGTATGACAGATGCCGGCATGTCTTTGGTTACTTTTGTGTGCCCTGAAAGGAACAGGATTTGTAGGCTGTAGAGCCTTGTTGTGCCTCCCAGGGTTGCTCCTGTCTGCAGACTGTAAAGTTGGCTTGGGCTGATGCTTGCTGATACCCTCAGGAGCTGATGTTGTCTTCAGAGTGACAGACAAGCCCTTCTTTTGGAGTGAAGTTCTGTTCCTGGGCCAGTTCAAGTGAGGATCCCCTTTTGTTGTGCGCAGCCACAAGCTGC
This sequence comes from Oryctolagus cuniculus, assembly GCF_964237555.1. Classification (NCBI taxonomy): domain Eukaryota; kingdom Metazoa; phylum Chordata; class Mammalia; order Lagomorpha; family Leporidae; genus Oryctolagus; species Oryctolagus cuniculus. Next base: position 128,870,745 of record NC_091440.1, on the reverse strand, counting down.
CTGTGCTGCTTTTTCCTGGTTAATCCCGGACAAGGCCCAACTGTTTGATATGTATCGGCCCAGAGTTTAACAAAAGCCCAGACCTAAATCTTAAATAACAAGAGGAAGGAGGGTGCCTCCTTATCAGCCAGTGTCTTGTCAAGCACCTACCTGGGTCTTGAAACGAACTGTGATTCTGCCTACCTAGTACTAGATTGTCTGGCACCACTTGGGGCCTTACTGAACAATTTACAGTAGACGATATTAGGAAGCCTGTATTTGTTGATGAACAGAAAGATGCACCCACAGTGTTTGCAGAAAACCATGTTTCTCAGTATGCTGGTTACACCTTTAGCAGTGGTTCCATGTGCCTGGCTTCAGTATCAGCTGCAGCTGCAGATTCCAGATTCCTGCTGTTGCAGAGTTGATGGCTCAAGTAATTGGGTTCCTGCCACCCATGTGGGAGACCTGGGTCGAGTGCCCAGCTTCAGTTCCACCAGGCCCGTATTATTGCAGGCATTTGGGAATAAGCCAGCAGATGGAAGCATGCACGCTCGCTGGCTCTGTGTGTGTGTGTGTGTGTGTGTGTGTGCCTCTCAAATAAAAGGACTATTGGTTCCATAGTCACCAGTTTAAAAAAAAAAAAAAAAGATGTATTGTATTTACTTGAAAGGCAGAGTACCAGAGAGAGAGGGAGAGACAGAGAGAGCAAAATCTTCCACAGACTGGTTCACTCCCTGAGTGTCCACAGCAGCCAGAGCTGGACCAGACAGAAGCTAGGAGTCAGGAGCCTCCTCTGGGTCTCTCAAGTGGGGGCAGGGGCCCAAGGGCTTGGGCTGTCTTCCACTGCTCTCCCAGGGAGCTGGATCACAAGTAGAGCAGCCAGGACTCAAACTGGCACCCATAGGGGATTATGTATTAAGTAGAAATAGCTTCTTATCAAGTAGGAATAGCTCATTAGAACAGAAATGCTGCCTCTTAGAATTACTTGTGGAGTTGGTGATCTGTCTTGGAAAGATGCGCTCCCACCCTGCTGTTGTCTGTAGTATGTCCTGGTAAGTCACTATAGCCTTTAACTGTAAACATTTCATATCAGTTCATCCCTTTCTTGGGACACTGTTTCCCTTCCAGTGTTGGGAAACAGTATACTGATGGCACACCTGCACGTAGCCACTACAAACAACCTTACTTGGAGAGCCAGTGAGAAACCCTGATAGAACCAGTTAATCCTGGTTTTAAATGCTAGTCACAGGTCAGGATTCTGAATTCAGTTCCAGGTGAACTCTAATTTCAGGCATTTTTGAGAATTGTTTAGCGCACACACACACACACACACACACCAAAATGCAGCTGTTTCTGTTGTTTGCTTTACACATTGTTTGACTCATCATATGCAACTGAGGTTTAGGTCCACTGTCACTGAAGTATTAAAGTCGGCAGAGACGTACCCTTCTTCCTTTTAGTTCCAGCAAGGTCCAGGGTGTTTTCTCTTTTCATTGTGCCACTGAGGAGTGTGTGAAATGAGTGGCACTGGACTGAGTCATGAGTCTCTCCTTATTTTCTTTCAGGTAAAACCTGAATCTTCCTAAAATGTGAGGCTCTGATGCCATTTCAGGGACATAAAGAGGCTCAGCATCTGTTCCACCACCCCTCTTCCAAGTCCTACGGCCAGAAAAATTCTTCCTAAAATCAAACAGCGGGTTACTGTGCTCCACTGGGTGCAGTGGGAATGAAGAACTCCAAGACAGCCTTGCCTTTGTGTGGAGAGTAGTTCATCTCCTGTTCTCCTCTCTTCTCCTTAGGCCTGGCTCCTTGCCCTCAGCCCCTAGTCCAGAGACCAGTCTTTACTTTTGTTTTCGTTTTATCTAGAAGTCAGTGAGAGAGACAGAGACAGTCAGATATCTTCTGTCTGCTAGTTCTCTTTGCAAATTCCCACAACAGTTGGGCTGGGCCAGGAGCCTTTATGGAGAGCAGGAACCCACAGACGAGCCATCACCTGCTGCCTCCCTGGGTGCACATTAGCAGAAAGCCAGGGTTACAAATGGAGCTGAAACTCACTCAGAGCTCCGATAGGGGATGCAGGCCTCCCACGTGGCATTTTAACCTCTCTGCCCAGTGTCCACCCCCTCAGGGACCTAGTTTTTCAGTATACAACACTATGTAGTTGCCATTTCCTTCACGTACCTACGTATTTGTCCAGATTTAGTAGATTGTACCATGAGAAGTATACCCAGCATTTAATTGAATTTAAACCATAGGCACTAAATTAAACATTTCCAATATAGTCTATGGGTAACTCAGATAATCAATGTTTATTGAGTAACTACTGTTTGTGTGCTCATTCTCTTTTTGATAATATAATTATTTTGATATATTTCATTTATATTTTCCATATTATTTCCCATGTTAAACCTCTGTTGATTTACAGATAGGAAATAGTCAGGAGATAATACTGTAAAAGGATCAATTCTGCCCAAAGATAGCTGTGTTAATTCTCTGATTCTCACAAACTCAAATATTAGCTATTGAAAAAGCACTTTAAGATGATACATCATTTTCTACATTTATTGGTTATTTTCAGAGTGGTACAGAACAAATTACCTTCTGTCTAATGACCTCTATTCATGGGTGTGGTGTTATAAAATAATCTACCCTTATCATTCACATCCTGAAAAGTTGAGTCAGGTGGGAACTATTTCTGATATGCAGGAGCAAATACTGAAGCAGTGGGTTCCATGCACTTTCTGTCAGCAAAAGCATCAACTGCCAGAAACCCCTGATAAGTCCCATTTCAAGCAAGTAGAGTCTGGATAATGCCACGCTACAAGACAACAGCCAGTACGTGTGAACTGGCAGTACTGCCAAACCCAGTTACCATTCGGACTCAAAATAAACACCCTGAAGTTAATCAAAGCGAAGTCATCCATCTGCTAGGTATGTAGTGGGCTTAGCCAGTGAGCAGGACAGGCCTTTTGATTTGTCTGAGCCATTTTAAACCACTGCTGATTTTCTAAACCAGAGGTTGGAGAGTTCAAAGGGGAGCACTGAAGTATATGATAACATTGTCTTGTGTTGGGGGGGTCACACGTGGTATTTGCTAAACAAATGTCAGGCTGGACGAAGGTTAGATGAGCTTGGTCTATTCTGGGCTGTGCTGATAAGAATAAAGAAGAGCCCTCTGCCCCAGACGTTCCACTTACTTGTCTTCCCCAGGAAAAACTTCGATTCTGTAGACCTCATCTTCTCCAAGTGCACAATAAGGAGACCTGAGAAGTGCCTCTGACTTGCTGTCAGGCTTCCGAGGTTGCGTGATGATGAAAGGACTCAGAGAGTATGGAGGATGTTAATGTGGTCATTTCTTGAGAAAAAGTTACAGTAAAAATGGTGTCATTTCCAGCTTATGAACCAATTCATTCTCTTTTTTTACCTGCAAAGAATCAGTTTTGCAGATTCAGTAAAAATAAGGAAGAGAATCTTAGAAGAGTCAAAGTCACAGAAGGGATTCAGCAACCATTAAATTGTTAGTGTATTCTCTTTTAGGCATATGACTCTTATTGTCTCAACTGTTAGGTTGAATCATGAATTAACCACTTTGTGACTTAAAGACAGTCAAATTGGGGCATAGGGGGTAAAGCTTCTGCCTGCAGTACTGGCATCCTACATGGGCACCAGTTCAAGTCCTGGCTGCTCCACTTCTGACCCAACTCCCTGCTAACGCACCTGGGAAGGCAGCAGAGGATGGCCCAAGTGCTTGGGCCCTTGCACCCACGTGTGAGACCCAGAAGAAGCTCCCAGCTCCGGATTGGCCTAGCTCTGGCTGTTGTAGCCAACTGGCGAGTGAACCAGCAGGTGGAAGATACCTTTCTCTCTCTTTCTGTCTGTCTGTCTGTCTCTCTCTCTGTAACTCTGCCTTTGTAAATGAATCTTTAAAAAATAATAACACAAAGACAGTCAAAGTGTCCGTTTCACAGAGTTCAACCTACAGGTGTGATGTGCAGGAGAGCAGGGTACAATGTTTGTACTTCCAGGTTTCCTTAGTTTTTTTGTTTGTTTGTTTGTTTGTTTTGACAGGCAGAGTGGATAGTGAGAGAGAGACAGAGAGAAAGGTCTTCCTTTGCCGTTGGTTCACTCTCCAATGGCCGCTGCGGCCGTCGCACCGCACTGATCCGAAGCCAGGAGCCAGGTGCTTCTCCTGGTCTCCCATGGGGTGCAGGGCCCAAGCACTTGGGCCATCCTCCACTGCACTCCCTGGCCACAGCAGAGAGCTGGGCTGGAAGAGGGGCAACCGGGACAGAATCCGGTGCCCTGACCGGGACTAGAACCTGGTGTGCCGGCTCCGCAAGGCAGAGGATTAGCTTATTGAGCCACAGCACCGGCCCCTTAGTTTTTGATATAATTCTGGACATATTTGTTTCTTTGACAGAGATGCACTGAAAGTACTGTGGAACAGAAAGCCTTTACTGGAAACAATGTAGTGCAGTTATAGTGTTACTTTAAAAAGTTCATGGAAAATTAAATTGAAAGATTGGCACAAGAAAGTTTGAAATCCATTTATAAGAGGATTTTCATATATTTCATGGAAAACGTATGTTATGAAAAAAACTGTACATGAATTTCAAACTTTTTATGGCACTAAATTGTCTTCATTCTTTTTCCATGAACTTTTAAAAATCCTCTCATGTATTATTTATAGATTAAGAAAATAAGGCCCCAAAAGGTGTCAGAGTTGTACTTCTTTTTACTTTTTTTAAGATTGTATTTATTTGTTTGAGAGTTGGAGTTACAGACTGAGAGAGATATTCCATCCTCTGGTTCACTTTGTAAATGGCCACAATGACCAGAGCTGGGCCAATTGAAAGCCAGGAACCAGGAGCTTCCTCAAGGTCTCCTACACAGTTGCAGGGGTCCAAGGACTTGGGCCATCTTGTATTGCTTTCCTAGGCCATAGCAGAGAGCTGGATCAGAAGAGGAGCAGCCAGGACATGAACCGGTGCCCATATGGGATGCCAGTGCAGCAGGCGGAGACTTAGCCCACTACACCACAGTGCCGGCCCTCTACTTCCTCCTGATGTTCAGAATGACACCAAGACATGATAAAGAAAAAATACACAACATATTTTGGTTATTCTATCAGTAAAAAAAAACTAGTATGATACATTTTATAGGAAAAATTCTTAGCAATTAACATTGGCAAAAGAGAATTGGCATGGTTCTCAAATTCTGAAACCTGCACGTATACTCTCACTATTGTTGACAGAAGCGTTGACGTTTTGGGAGTAAGACATGTTTAAATGATTAATGTTAAAAAGGAAAACATAACCCAAGGAAGATAGTAACAATGACACCAGAATATATACATGGCCTAAATCTGCAGTGTAATCCCAGAATGCATCACATTGCTTATTTGGTAAGCTTCATTTCTGTATAAGGAAGCGTTGTCCACTTGCAGATTTAGTTACTGTTTATAGAAAGGTGTCATGGGTTAGCAAAATTAGAAATAGACTAAGTGCAAAGATATTTATAGGTTATCACTCTTTTATTTTTAAGGCAAAGACTTTATTCTTTTTTACTTACTTGATCAGAGAGAGAGACAGAGACAAATACAGAGACAGAGACAGAACCAGACAGAGAGCTTTGATCCACTTGCTCACTCCCCAAATGCCCACAGCCTGGCCGGAACTGGTATTCAGGAACTCACCAGCACTCCATGACATGGAATTTGGGTATCCCAAGTGGCATCTTAACTACTAGACCAAATACCCACTCCATAGGTCATGCTTTTGGCTTAAGTCTTACACTAGAAAATTGCATTTTCTCTGACAGCTTTTTGCCATTTTAATTATAGAATAATTTTAGAGCATCTGCCTTAATATTTGTCAATAACAGTTTATACTAAGACTACAAACCCCCAGAATGATACAATCCAACACACTGTCTTTTTAAAGAGGAACCAAGGCCCAGGATAACTTTAAGTGTTTTAGTAGTATTAAGACATGAAGTTGGGGCCAGCGCCATAGCACAGTAGGTTAATCCTTCACCTGTGGTGCCAGCATCCCATGTAAGCACTGGTTCTAGTCCCAGCTGCTCCACTCCCAATCCAGCTCTCTGCCATGGCCTGGGAAAGCAGTAGAAGATGGCCCAACTCCTTGGGCCCCTGACCCCATGTGGGAAAAGAAGAAGCACCTGGCTCCTGGCTTCAGATTGGCACAGCTCCAGCCATTGCAGCCATTTGGGGCGTGAACCAACGGAAGGAAGACCTTTCTCTCTGTCTCTCCCTCTCACTGTCTATAACTCTGCCTCTCAAATAAAATAAATAAGATCTTAAAAAAAAAAGACATGAAGTAACCTGGCTTTGGCCTGAAAGTTCTGGCTGTTGCAGCCACTTAAGAAGTGAACCAGCAGGTGGAAGATCTCTCTCTGTCTCTGTCTCTCTCTGTCTCTCCCTCTTTCTCTGTAACTCTGATGTTCAATAAGAAAATCTTAAAAAAAAAAAAAAAAAAGACATGGAGAAAATTGGGACTTGGACATCCAGTGCATTGCTATTCTTACTGTGCCATTAGTTCTTCTTTCAGTGCAAAACATTTGCCTTCTCTCTGTTCCTCAAAAGTGGAGTGAAGAACTGTGCTCTGTCCTTGGTACTTGAGGTGAAGCGGCTAGAAAGAAGGCTGTTACTGACATGGCCACATTTTTGTATGGGTGTGTTTGGAAGTTGTGTCCAGCTTTGACCACTACAAGGCATTGATGATTTATGACCCCGAGATACTGTTACAAATTTGCTGGTTTCTCAGCATCAGAAGGAGGCTTCAAATAAAGCTTTCCAGCAAAGGTCTCTGGGATGCAGGACCTCAGACGTGGCTTTTATTTTATTTTATTTTTATTTTTATTTTTGTAGAAACATGAGCTCAGCTGGCCCTGATGGGAGGAAGGTGATGAGAAGGTGTGATGGACTGATTGACTCCTTGGTCCACTACGTCAGAGGAACCATTGCGGATTACCAGCCAGATGACAAGGTAATTCAAGGTTGAACGTCTTGCATACTGAATTACTTACTTTGTCTTAGCAGGCTATTTCAGAATGTTCTAAAAGCAGCTGCTTGGCTTTAGATTTATTCATGGACTCATGTGCTGATCCTAAGATTTCACATCTGGGTCCAGGAAACATTAAAATCTTTCAAGCTTCATTTTTCTGTTTTTCTTTTTAAACCCAAATTTCTGACTTCCTGCATAGCAGTTTGGTATGGAAATTTGAAAGTAGCCCGAATTCTACATATCCAGCAATGAACTTGCATTCATCTCTTCATCTCCTCAAACTTGCTTGCACCCTTGTAACCCTTCTTCCTGGTCACCATCCACCAAAAGAAGATAGAAATCTGAGCACCTGCCCCACCTCACTTCTCTCCTGCACTGGCAGCGGATCACGCATATCCTGCCTTGGAAAAAGGCTTGGGGTTCTGCTACCCTCTCTTGTGCTACAACTGCTCTCCTCGTTTGTGCCTCTCCCATACTGATGATTGCAGCAGCCTCCCAAGTGGTCCCTGTAAACAATATCTCCACCATTCTCCAACTCGGCATGGCTGCTAGTAAGTTATGTGTCCGAAATATAATTAGAAATTCAGCCTGCACTCCTTAGCGTCGTCCTCCTCCTGGCCATTCATCAAACCCTTAGCCCTTCAGCTGTCATCTTTCACTTCCCCCAGGTGCCCCACAGTCAGAGCACATCCCTTGCATCCAGTAAATCTCATAAAAGCGAAATAAAGCCTGACAAGTCTTACGGTACTGCATTTGCGGAGAGAATCTGTTTGTGTATGCTCAATATTCACGTCCTGTTTTCTCAGGCCACAGAGAACTGTGTGTGCATTCTGCATAACCTCTCCTACCAGCTGGAGGCAGAGCTCCCAGAGAGATATTCCCAGAATATCTATATTCAAAACCGGAATATCCAGACGGACAACAACAAAAGCATTGGGTGTTTTGGCAGCCGAAGCAGGAAAGTAAAAGAGGTATGTTGGGAGGGTTTCGAAAGAATGAGACGGAGCGGAACAGACAGAAAAGTGTGTGTGTGTGTGTGTGTGTGTGTGTGTGCTTGGTATACAGTCAGGCACTATTGTCAGTTCTTTCAGTATTTACTTCAACCCTATGAGGTGTGTATTATTAATACCCTCATTTATCCATGAGGAAGTGGGTACTAGAAGCTTAGTTAAGTTTCTCATAATGATTCAACAAATAACTAGAGGGATTAGAATCCAGTTTCAGGTAATCTGGCTGCATATTTGCACTGTTAGCTACTAAACTATACTGCTGGATGCCCTTTCGGTTAGAAAATGAGGTTAATGCAACATGGCCAGTGGCATCTACATTGTTTCAGAGCCCAAAACAGCCTGACGGTTGACTCTGAGCATTCTAAAAACAAACTTTGGACACACTGAAAGCAAACCCCATAGGAAAAAATGCACAGTTGGAATTTGAAGGAATGCGACCCCGTTCTCCTCTGAGTATCTTGGTATTATTTACCTTGGAGAAGAGCTGGTAAATTTAGAACTCTGGTGCTGTGCTGGACAACCTCACAAGACTGAGGGCCAGGCCTGTTTCCGTATCTTCAGAGTGGTTGTGACTAATGTAGCATTTAGCTTAAAAGCAGCCTAAGAGCCATTTTGGAACCGTCTGTGCTTAGTCCTCTGAATTCTCTCGCTCTGTGAGATGAAAAGCTGGGAATAGGATGTAGTTAGGAAGAAAGAGCCGTCACGGGCTAGAAGTTAAGTAGCTGGACATTATACACGTTTGCTTTTTGACATTTATGCTTCAAGGGCTTATGCAAACGATCAGTCTCTCTAGATAGCATTTCTGGTCTCTTGGTTTGGGTGTGGATGGTGGAAGCCCCTCAAAGTGCATTCACTGTGGACTCCGTTGTGTGTGGTCAGCAGTTCCAGGACATGCCAATGCCGGAGGAGAAGAGCAACCCCAAGGGCGTGGAGTGGCTGTGGCACTCCATCGTGATAAGGATGTACTTGTCCCTGATTGCCAAGAGTGTCCGAAACTTCACACAGGAAGCCTCTTTGGGAGCTCTGCAGAATCTCACAGCAGGAAGTGGACCAGTGAGTAGTGTGCCTGTCCTTCTACTGTGTAAGAGAGTAGCACGGTAGACCTACCCACATTAGGTGCAGAGGTGAAGCGTGAGGTGAGAGCGGACGTCTTCTCACTCTGCAGGACAGTTCTACAGAGAGCGTCCCAGCTCTCCAGGACTCGGAGCCTCACCTCCACGACACTAAGCCACACTGCAGACACAAGACTTGCAGACACTGGTGTTGGTCAGCGTTCATTCAGTTACCAGTATCAGCATGTCGCTTCCAACTGGTTTACACAAAAAAGGGAATTTCTTGGCTCTTGAAACTGAAAATGTCTGGGGCAGGTTATCTGTCACAACTGGACTTGGGTGCTGTGGGTTTCATAATTATACTCCATCTCCGTTTGCTCTGTTGGTTTGGTTCTCAAATGGCCCATCCATACGATCAGGAAGATGGCTAGAAAGTATTGCAGGCTTGTGTTTTGCCAGCCCAGCATCCCCACAAGAAAAAAAAGTCTGTTCATTAATAACATTAATAACAGAGAGTGTATCTCATTGGCCTGGTCAGGATCTCTTGTCCATTTCTGAACCATTGCTTCTGGCTAGCGGGCTGTGATGTCCTCACTGTCCAGCTCTGAGCAGTGTACCCACATGTGAACTTTAGGAGCCTGTGTTTGAGCAGGTGGGGGTCACTGCCACTTACACCACATGGACAGAAGAGGTAAAAGAACGGCTCCCCAGTGGAAAACTAGAGGGAATAAATGCTGGGCAGGCAAAAACAACAGATGCCCACTGCAGTGTGGAGTTGGAAAGGACATCTGTGCTTTTGTGTCCTAGAAATTTAACTACAAAATAAAGAGCTAATTCTCTTTCCAGATGCACTCCTTTCATAGCAGTGAAGTCAAAATATATAAAATAGTGAAGGCTTATTGCCTTCCATGTGTATTTTACACCATGAACATATTTAGGAATTCTATAAATATTTAATTAGTTGAGCTACATTTATATTCTCTGCCTTGATTGTAAAATGACTTGAATACGCTCCCCTTAAATAGTTCATTATATGGCCAGCTGCCAAGTGTCGATTGCCATAGAGAAAAGCATGCCTGTAGGGAATGAGAATGTTAGTTATTCTTTACCTCAGAAACCATGTTCTTTGATGCGTGTATTTACACAGATGATTGTTCCCAGTATAGTAGAAAGTTGTTAAATACTCAAACCAGTATTCCTCTTTTTGTTTTTCTGTAAAATATATTTGTGCACAGAGAAATAGGGAACTACCATGAAGTCTCTAATGACGTAGGGACATTAATTTATCACCTCACTTCCCATTTTTGCTATTCTAGGTTTCCCAAAACCATTTCTTTTATGCTGCCAAACTACAGCTGTCTCTATTCCCAGAGACTTGAACTTGGCTAGAGATTTATGAGAGGAGATTGTTGGCTTCATGGAACAATGCTATGAGGCCCTTTATTCTTTTAAATTATGATATGCTTTTTACTAAAGTTTTGACTTACATGTATGACCTTCTGATCATTAATTTTCCTGATGTTTATGCTTATATGGTATGATAGAGATCCAATTTCTGAAAAGAATCAGTCATGAGAAAAACGTGAAAAATAAGCCATCAGACATAGTTCCAGGAAATGGTCTGTCCACTGACCATGTTTCCTTAGCCGAGATAGTGCTGAGCAGTCGATGACTAGAACCTAAACTGAAATAAATAGCTTTCCAAAAAATTCCAGATTATATAATTTAAATATTCAATATCACAACATAAATTCTATTTAAATATAACAACCTCATTTTAAGTTTTATAATTGAGATATAATGGCCCCTCTACTAATAAGGAAGTGATGGATTCACAGTATTTGTCTGCTTAGCAAACTCTGTAAGTGGTGTAAGTTTCAAGATGAAGCACTGCAGGGAATCCTGGCGAGGTGGTGGCTGAGTGAGCTCATCCAGCATGCATCTCCCTGTGGGGGCACCAGTTGCAGCAGCTCTCCATGTTCCACTGGGGAAGGAGGTGAGAGGCCATAGTGGCTGGGTTTAGGCTAAAGAGAAGAAACGATGCTTTGAAAGAGGACCCAGAAAGAGTTGCTTGCATTACCTCTCCTCCAACCCCACACAGCACTTGAGAGAGTTACCTCCCACCTGGGGAGAGGGCAGAGGCATTAAGTCCAAGCCTTAGTCCCAGAGTCCCAGGCGTGCCATGGTGAAACCTGGTGCTGAGGAGAGCCCTGCTGCCCTGCTGCCCCCAGAGCCCCCGGAACCACACAGCCAGCCTTGGGTGGCTCAGCCTGAAGAGTGCCTAGGAAGCAGGCAAGCATCATCAACCCCTGGCCTGGGGAAGCAGCATTGCCTGAGTGGGTTGGTGTGCAGGGATCCCATGAAGCAAGTAGACAGTGCCCTGCAAAACTGTTGCTTTGTCATGCTTGGCTCTGATGACAGCTGAAGAATCTGTGTGGAAAGCATGTTACTGTGCTCAGCTGGAACCAAAACCAGTGAAGGAGTTCCCACCAGAGCCCAGCACTCATCACAGCAGAAAGTCCGTTACTACTGAGGCCACTCTGTAAACCTGACGGAAGCAGCTGACCCCCCACCCCAACCCCAGAGACACAAAGTCAACACAAGGGCATGAGAAACCTGACAAAACCAATATGATACCTCCAACAGAACACAGTGACAATCTAGCTACAGAATAAAAACAGTAAAGATCTACAGGCTACCTGACAAAGAATTCAGAAGAATGATTTTAAGAAAACTTAACAAGGTAATAGAGAATATAGACAGACAATTCAGCGGCCTTAGGAAGACACTGCATGATGTGAGTGGGAAATTCAGCAGAGACAGGGATCATTAAAAAAAATAGGAAGTACTAGAGCTAGATAACTTAGTAAAACAAATTAAAAATGCAGATGAGAACCTCAAACAATTGAGCAGGCAGAAGGATTTCTGACCATGAAAACCAGACTTTTGAAATAACCCAGTCAGACAAAAAAAGAAAGGGGTTGGGGGGTGGGGAGCGAGTGGGGAGCAAGGAAGCAAAGATGGAAGGAAGGAAGTATCTGAGTTTCTGAGTGCCTGGGTTCAAGTCTCAGCTCTGCACGGGACACTGAAATTGAGTTCCTGGCTTTTGGCTTTGTCCTGGCCCAGCTCCAACCATTGAGGGCATTTGAGAAGTGAACCAGTAGTTGGGAACTCTTTGCATCTGTCTCTCTGCCTTTAAAAAAAATCATTGCTCTTCTTCAGAAAACTAATTAAGATGTTTAAAAAGTAGATAGAAAGGCTTTGAGACCTATGAAATATTATTAAATGAGCAACCATGTGCATTATGAGTGTTCCAGAAGGAAAAGTGAAAGAAAAAGACAGAAGACATGTTCAGTAAAGTAGCTGGTGGAAACTTCACAAATCTTAGGAAAGATACAGATGCAGATACTGAAGAGCAGAAATCTCAAAGGAACTCTCAGGTTAAGTCATAAAAGATCATCGCTGAGATGTATTATGATCCAATTATGCAAAAATGTAAGGCAAAGAGAGATTTCTAAAAACAGAAGAAAAGTGTCAAGTTACTAACTAAAGAATCCCCCTTAGGTTAATGAAAGATTTCTCAGCAGAAACCTTGTAGTCCAGGAAATAGAAGATTCCCAGCCTCAGGTACTATACCCAGCAAAACTATCACTCACAAATGACGGAGGCTGCATGACAAGCAAAAACTAAGGGACTTTGTTATCACCAGTCGGGCAGTACAGGAAACACTTAAGGGATTGTTGGAAACAAAAGACTGATATCTACCATCATGAAAACGCATAATAGTACAAATCTCAAAGGTAGAGCTGATATGCTAAGGAAAAAGTGAAGAGAATCAAACCTGGCAATACAGAAAATGACCAAACCACCTAAATGAGCAAGAGGAACAAGGAAAAGAGGATACACAGTTTAAAAAATAACAAAATGACAAAATTAAAGATACGTAGTTAACAAAAAAAACCTAACATCCTCACCAGAGTACCTTCATTTAGCAATAATAACCTTGAATATAAATGGATTATGTTTCCAAATTAAAACAACCTACTGGGCCGGCGCCGCAGCTCACTAGGCTAATCCTCCGCCTGCGGTGCCAGCACCCCAGGTTCTAGTCCAGGCTGGGGCACCCGATTCTGTCCCGGTTGCTCCTCTTCCAGTCCAGCTCTCTGCTGTGGCCTGGAAAGGCAGTGGAGGATGGCCCAAGTGCTTGGGCCCTGCATCCACGTGGGAGACCAGGAGGAAGCACCTGGCTCCTGGCTTCAGATCAGCACAGCACGCCAGCCGTAGCGGCTGTTTGGGGGGTGAACCAACGGAAGGAAGACCTGTCTCTGTCTCGCTCGCTCTCTCTCTAACTGCCTGTAAAAAAAAAAAAAAAAAAAAAAAAAAAAAAAAAAAAAAAAAAAAAAACTTACTGTCCCTACTACCCTACTGGCTGAATGGTTTTTTGAAAAGAAAAAAAGACCCAGTGATATTCTGCCTATAAGAGATTCAGTTAACCAGTAAAAATATACACAGACCAAAAGTTGAAGGAATAAAAAAACTTCCTTTCAAATGGAAACCAAAAACAAGCAGCAGTACCTATATAGCAGAAAAAATAGACCATCACTAAAAAACTGAAAAAGCAAGGATGCTCACTGTGTAATGAAAAGGGATCAGTTCAGCAAGAAGAAATAACAATTGTTGTATATGTATACCTGCGGCACTGGAGCATCCAGTTATATAAAGCAAGCATCATTGGATCTAAAGGGAGAGATAGAGAGATAGACTCGAATAGTACAACACCCCACTCATCATTAGGCCCGTAATGCAGACCCCAAAGATTAACAAAGAAACATCTGTTAAACTATACAATAAAATGGTAGACCTAGTAGACAGTTACAGAATTTTTATTTCATCAAATGGCTGCAGAGCACACATGCTTATCAGCACGTGGAAAGCATTTGTTAAGCTACTAAAACAAGTTTCTGCAAATTCTAAACAGTGGAAATCATAGCACGTGTCTTCTCTAACCACAATGAAATAAAGTAAGAATGAACAAGAGGAACTCCATAATTGGAAATACATGGAAGCTAAAAATACTGTTCTCCTGGATGGCCAGTGGTCAAGAGGAAATCAGAGGGAGGGCCTGCTGCTGTGGTATGGTGGGTAAAGCTGCTGCCTGTGGTTCTGGCATCCCATATGGGCACCGGTTCAAGTCCTGGCTGCTCCACTTCCAGTCCACTTCCTTGCTAATGCTCCTGAGAAAGCAGCAGAAGATGGTCCAAGTCATCTCCCATATGGGAGACCCAGAAGAAGCTCCCGGCTCCTGGTTTCAAATCAGCCCATTTCCAATTATTGTACCATTTGAGAAGTGAACCAGTACAGGGAAGATTCTCTCTCTCTCTCTGCCTCTCTCTTTCTCTGTCATACTGTGTGTGTGTATTGCAAATAAATATTTTTTAAAAAAGAAAGGAGGGCTGGCACTGTGGTGTAGCAGGTAAGGCCACCATCTGCATTGCCAGCATCCCAAATATTGGCGCCAGTTCGAGTCCCAGCTGTTCCACTTCTGACCTGGCTCTCCTATCTGTCTCTCCCTCTCTCTGTAACTCTGTCTCTCAAATAAAGAAATGAAATCTTTAAAAAAAAATGTACCTCAACTTCATAAGGGCTATGTAAGATAAAGCCTACATCATACTGAATGGGGAAAAGTTGCTGTTGTTTCTTCTAAGATCAGGAAGAAAACAAGGACGACCACTTCCACCAGAATCAACATGGGACTGGAATTCTTGGCAAGAGCAATAAGGCAAAAGGATAAAAATGCACCCAAATAAGAAAAGAGGAAGTCAAATTATCCTTGTTTGTGACAACATGATACTATATATAGAAAAACTGAAAAGACATCACTAAAAACCTGTTAGAACTTAAATGAATTCAGGGGCTGGTGCAGTAGCATGGCAGATTAGGCTATGGCCTACAGTGCGGCATCCCATATAGACATGGTTCAAGTCCTGGCTAGTCCACTTCCAATCCCACTCCTTGCTAATGTGCCTGGGAAAGCAGTAGAAGATGGCCCAAGTTCTTGGGCCCCTGCACCCACATGGGAGATCTGGAAGAAGCTCCTGGCTCCTGGCTTCAGGTTGGCCCAGCTCCAGCAGTTGCGGCCATTGGGAGAGTGAACCAGTGGATGAACTACCTCTCTGCCTCTCCCTCTCTGTATCTGTAACTCTGCCTCTCAAATAAATAAATAAAAGCTGGGAGCATTACCATATCTGACTTCAAAATATGCTACAAAACTATAGGAACCAAAATAACATGATATACTGGCATAAAAACAGATGCATAGACCAATGGAACAAAATAGAGAACCCAGAAATATTTACAGCCAATTGGTTTTTGACAGAGATGACAAACATATGTTGGAGAGAATTTTTTTCCCATAAATGGTACTGGAAAAACTGGGTATCTGTATGCAGAAGAACGAAACTAGACTGTTACTTCTCAACCCTGTCCAAAAATTGACTCAAGCAAAGCTATAAACATAAAACTCAAAACTTTCAAACTGCTAGGGGCTGGTACTGTGGCACAGCTGGTTAAAGCCCTGGCCTGAAGCACCAGCATCCCATATAGGCGCTGGTTCTAGTCCTGGCTATTCCTCTTCCGATCCAGCTCACCCACGTAAGAGACCCAGAAGAAACTCCTGGCTCCTGGCTTTGGATCAGCGCAGCTCCAGCTATTGCGTCCATCTGGCAAGAAATTAAATTCATCTGACAAGGAATTAAATTCCCAAATATATGTATCGGAATTCAGTTAACCAGCAAAACAAAAAACAAAAAGAAAAAGTAAAAATGAGTGAATGACCGAAATAGATATTTCTCAAAGGAAGACATACAGATTGCCAACAAGTAAATGAAAGAGTGATTAGTATCACTAATTATCGGGAAAATACAAATCAAAATCTCAGTGAGATGCCACCTCACCCCAATTAGAATAGCTAGTATCAGAAAGACAAAAGGTACAGATGCTGGTGAGGATTAGAACAAGTTCTTTTTTTTTTTTTTACATCTTGTTTTTATTGCAGCACTATTTACAGTAGCCAAGATATGGTAGCAATCTAGGTGTCCACAGATGGATGAAAGGATAAAAACAGTGATATAAATACATCTCTCTATATAATCTATACATATACACACAATAGAATATTATTCAGCCAAAAAAATCGTGAGATTCTGTCATACTAGCAGTCAGGCTTAGAAGGGCAGACTGCGTGCTTTCATTTATATGTGGAAGCTAAAGTTGATCTCCAAGAAGGGAAGAGAACAGTAGTTACCAGAACAGGAAGAACATAGTGCAGGGAGGGTTGGAGAGAGAATATTGATGGTTCACTGATGTAGCTGGGTAGGAGGAACAATCTCTCATGTTCTGCAGCATAGTAAGGTAACTGGGGTTGCAACAGTTAACTGATTGTTTCAAAGTAGTGTGTAAAGAAGATTTTGTATGTTCTCAACGCAAAGAAAGGATGTATGTCCACGGTGGTGGTGATGGCACTAACCCCAGTGTGGTCATGACACTTTGTGTACATTTGTTGAAATGCCACACTGTACCCATAAATATGTACAGTTACTTTGTATTCTCAGAATTATTTAAAAATAAGATTTTAAAAAAAGATCAAACAGCATAAAGTAAAAGTTAGAAATCATTGAAATAAACAGTTTCCAAGCTTCTAAAACACTAAATATTTACTTTGATATCCATGAATGGTGGGATGAGATATATCCCTTACCTCATACCTTCTTCAAAAAGTCATTTCCGACAGGAATGAGATCTAAATATGTCAGGTAAAATGGTAACACTTAGGGCTGGTGCTGTGGCATAGCAGTAAAGCCGCCATCTGCAGCACTGGCATCCCATGTGGGCGCTGGTTTAAGTCCCAGCTGCTTCACTTCTGATCCAGCTCCCTACTATGGCCTTGGAAAGCAGTAAAAAAGGACCAAGTCCTTGGGCCCCTGCACCCACGTGGGAGACCTGGAAGAAGGTACTTGCTCCTGGCTTCAGATCGACCCAGCTCCAGCCATTGCAGCCATGTGGGAAGTGAACCAGTGGATAAAAGATCTCTCTCTCTTGCTCTCTTGCTCTCTCTCTCTCTGCCTCTGCCTCCACCTCTCTCTAACTCTGCCTTTCAAATTAATAAATAAATCTTTTTCTAAAAAAATAAAGCTTGTAAACAACAACATGAAAGAATATCTTCATGATATAGAATAGTAAAAGATTTCTGAAAAGTAGACACTAAAAGTACTAGCCGTAAAATGATCATTTAATAAACTGAGTACATAAAATTAACCACTTATGATAACAGAAAGGGTTGTTAAGATATAGAAGGTAATCCATAGAGTAGGAAGATATTTGCAGCACACATTAAGTAACAAAGTTTGGTATCCAGAAAATACAGACAAGTCATCAAGTTAACAGTGAAAGCTAACCCAAAGGAAGATGGAAAAAAGACTTGAACCTATGCCTCACAAGAGACAATATTGAAATGCTGAATAAACATTAAACAATGTATGGTCAGCCACAGTAGTAATAAGGGGAGTGGGAATTAGAAGTGCTGTTTAAGAACAGTTGACTAACTGATTAATAGGCTCACATATTCCCAAATGCCGGGATATAGGATTTCTACTTGGTAAATATATTTACCTTCCTTGCTGAGCAAGTTGTAAAGGCATCCACCTGCAGACTTTCCCATTGCCCTCAGCGAATCAGAGTGAGGGAGTTTGCGCTGAGCTTCCCCTAAGCTGAATAAATCGTTTGGAGGTCCTGATTTCATCCACTCACATGTTTTCATCATTTTAATGTTAACATCAAAGTGCTTTAAAAAATTTAAGAAATATTTTTTGACACTTTAATTCATCTATTTCCTCATCTTGTTATTAAGCAACTTCTAAAATGACAATAAATCTTAGGCAACTTGGCAGCATATTTATGCAGTTCTATTCAGTAAGCACTTACATAGGACCTGTCATGTACTGGGTACCATGAAAGGGACATTCTGAGAGGTTAAAAAAAAGGGGGAGAGGCCAGTGCCACGGCTCACTAGGCTAATCCTCCGCCTGTGGCGCCGGTACCCCAGATTCTGTCCCGGTTGCTCCTCTTCCAGTCCAGCTCTCTGCTGTGGCCCGGGAGTGCAGTGGAGGATGGCCCAAGTGCTTGGGCCCTGCACCCGCATGGGAGACCAGGAGAGGCACCTGGCTCCTGGCTTCGGATCGGCGCAGCGTGCCAGCCGTGGCGGCCATTTGGGAGGTGAACTATCAGAAGGAAGACCTTTCTCTCTGTCTCTCTCTCACTGTCTAACTCTACCTGTCAAAAAAAAAGGTGGGGGGGGGGAGGATGAATGAAAATGCATTTCCTCCTTTAAAGGAGAACTATTGTGTGATTTGGAAGGAGAGAAAAGAAGACTGTAGACTATGGAGGACTCTATGAGCCATACTCAGATGAACACTGTTCTGAGGCAGTGAGGCATCATGGGAGGGTTTAAGCCTGAAGTAGAACATAAGCTGATCAGATTATAGAAAGATCATCCTGGTAGAAGGCTTTGAAATCCCCACAGATGCTTAAGAAACAGCAGTTGAATACAAGCATTTGAGTTTCCAGTTGAGACTGGAGACCACAAGTTTGCAGAAGGACCAGTCTTCAAATGAACCATTTTCTCTAGCTGTATTGGGTGGCTATATATAAAACCAGGAAAGCCATAAAGCTAAATCAACTCAATATTGCAGGTTTTTGTTGCTGTTGTTGTTGTTTTAAAGATTTATTTGTTTGAAAGGCAGAGTTAGAGAGAGGCAGAAGCAGAGGCAGAGAGAGAGAGAGAGAGAGAGATCTTCCATCCACTGTTCACCCTCCAGATGTCCGCAAAGGCCAGAGCTAGGCTGAGCCGAAGCCAGGAGCCAGGAGCTTCTTCCCGGTCTCCCACGTGGGGTCCAAGAACTTGGGCCATCTTATACTGCTTTCCCAGGCCATTGCGGGGAGCTGAGCCGGAAGTGGAGCAGCCAGGACTTGAACCAGTGTTCATGTGGGATGCCGGCACTGCAGGTGGAGGCTTTACCTGCTAAGCCACAGCAGCAGCCCGAGTACTGCAGTTCTGATGATTGAGTGAAAAATAAGCCCGAATGACAAGATTATCGAGGCGATTGGCAAGTGCAGAGAAGCACTGTGGGAGGGAGGAAAGGAGAGCAAGGAGGCCAGAAGACGTGTGAGGAGCTGGACATGGACCAGTTTGTGTTTGCAGAGGCAGCGGATCTCAGCAAACACAGGTTCTGTGTGGTTCTGGGGGTCCGCAGCTGATGGATGGAGGAGATGAAACCGGTGCTTCTTGGGAAGTCTAGGAACCGTGAGGTCATCACTGTAGTCATCTACACGGGTTGGAGGTGGAGAAAGCTGTGAAGCAGGGTCCAAAGCCCCAGGTGGAATTGAGGGAAGAAGCAGTAGGCCTTGAGTGACAGAGAGAACATCATGGGGCCGGAGAGGAAATGGAGGGGGAGGCCTCTGGACTCCAGGGAAGACTGATGGATGTGGTTTGAGGCTGATCCCAACCAGAACTGGGAGAAAGGCCACTCATCTTTTATAGTTAGGGGGTTTGTCTGTAGAGAAAATTCCGAACAATCATACAACATTAAGTGGGTGGGGAAAAGGACCATCAATACACACAGGCTGGGAAAGAGCCATTGATGTTAGAGTAGAGGCTATGATTGCAAAGGAATGAGGCCCCAAGTGGGCTAGATAGCAGACCCAGTTTAATTCATACACCCAGATGCAAAAAATGTACCAGCTAACCAAATCCAACACTGCATGTAAACATACTGAATGATTTTATCTAGTAATTGAATTGAAAACCTCATGCAGTTTACAAGAAAATATCTTTAGACTGGTTTCCACTCTGTTGTAGCTTGTAACACGAGTTCCTCACCTTCTAGTAATCTGTAGGAAGCTCATTATCACCTTGGAATCCCATGCCCTAGCACTCACTGGGTACATCTCACAAAACAGATGCCGACGTCGGTAGCTCAGACGGTCGTCCAGAAGGAAAACGGGCTCCAGCACACCCGGAAGATGCTGCACGTCGGCGACCCCAGCGTGAAAAAGACCGCCGTCTCGCTGCTGCGGAACCTGTCCCGGATTCTCTCTCTGCAGAATGAAATCGGTGAGTTGGCAGTAGTGTCCACCTATACTGACCGTCTTCAGAAACCAAAAATGCGAATGCAGCGAGTTACTGTCCGAATGATGTTGTCTAAAATAGCCATAGACTGGAGATGCACATCTCAAACAAAAGGTGATAAACAGACCTGACGTTCTCACTGGAACTCAAGTTGGATTCTCTTCGTGTCTAGCGTTTTTTTGTTTTAATTACTACAGAGGAGAATGATAACAATACTAAGAAGTAACAGGTAAGTAATATGTTTGACATTTTTTGTCCCTCTGCTGTGCTGTCCTGTGGTGTCTTTCTCCATGTTGTGCTTTCACAGTGTTCTCTGTATGGCCCACGTGAGCCCTGCTCTTCTAGAACATTAAAAAAAAAAAAAAATGATGCAGCAGGTGTTTGCTTTAGGAGCATGGCACTATATTGGATGAGGTTTAAAAAAACAAAGATAATCACAAGAAAAAGAACAAAAGGACAGCACATTTGGCTTAGATGGCTTTCAGAGTAAATGCAAGGAGACACGAGGATTTGCCACTGCCCTTTTGGTTTGAGAGTCTGCATTACTGACAGTTGGTAACCATAACACATTAACAGATAACATAGTTTGTCATCTCCTTCCATCAGGGAGTATCTGGTCATTGTTGAAGCAAGTCAAAAACTATAAAAATGAGATAAGTGGAAGTTGGTGCTACAATGAGGCATGCTTCCTAATACTTCATAAATCGGCCATTTCTCAAAATCTTTATTTGGTTTTTCATAAAATTCCACTAAAGTTATGAACAATTTTTTTAAGATTTCTTTATTTAGTTGAAAGAGTTACACAGAGAAGAAGAAGCAGAGAGAGTGAGAGGTCTTTTATCTGCTGGGTCACTCCCCAGTTGGCCACAGCAGCTGGAGCTGTGCAGATCCGAAAACAGGAGCCAGGAGCTTCTTCTGGGTCTCCCATGCGGGTGCAGGAGCCCAAGCACTTGGACTATTTTCCACTGCTTTCCCAGGGCATAGAGAGAGCTGGATTGGAAATGGATCAGCCAGGACTTGAACCGGTGCCCATATGCGATGCCAGCACTGCAGGCAGCAACTTTACCCGCTATGCCACAGCACCGGCCCCATGAACAAATTTTTGTTTGCTGTAATGTATTAGATTTGGTTATGTGTGCACATAAACAAAACACCATGGACATTGAAGTCTGCGGATAGGTTTCGCTAAAGTTATTTTTTTTAAAAGATTTTATTTATTTGAGAGTGACAGAAAGAAAGGGAGAGAAGGAAGGAGGTCTTCCATCTGCTGATTCACTCCCCAAATGGCTGCAATGGCCAGGACTGGGCCAAGCCAAAGCCAGGACCCTGGAAGTCCATCAGGATGTCCCACAAGATGAGTGCAGGGGCCCCAAGCACTTGGGCCATCTTCTGCTGCTTTCCCCAGGCCGTTAGCAAAGAGCTGGATGGGAAGAGGAGCAGCTGGGACTCGAATTGGTACCCATATGGGATGCCGGTGTCACAGGCAGTGGCTTTTACCTGCTGTGCCACAGAGCTAGCCCCTAAAGTAATTTTCAAAGGTAGCCAGCAGCACACTTGACAGGAAGTTATACAATGGTCTTATGACCATTATAAATATGAAGAGAGCCTAGAAATTTTCAGTGACTCTAAAAGAAAGCTTTCCCTAGGCACTCTCAAGATTAAGAATGTTCTCCCCATTGTGTGTCTTTTTGGGCTTTTGTTCCAGACCTCAGTAGAGGTATATTGTATTTTAACTTCTTTTTCTTTACTCAAATGATACATTGACTCCATCTTCAAAACACTGCCAAGGTGAATTAACTGCCCTGTTCACTGATGTATAATCTAGGGTAGCAGTGCTGTTGGACTCCGACCCTGCAGGCCCCTAACTGTTGGCAGGATATAGCTGAAGCCCCGTGCATTTTGTGAGATGATGATACCAGTAAACCTCACTTTAAAGACAACAGTGGGGGCCAACGTGGTGGTATAGTAGGTAAAGCTGCCACCTGCGACACTGACATCCCTGTTGGCACTGCTTCATGTCTGGCGGCTCCACTTTTGATCCAGCTCCCTGCTAATGGCCTGGAAAATGCAGCAGAAGGTGCCCCTAGGGTCTAGGTTCCTGCCACCCACATGGGAGACCTGGGTGAAGCTCCTGGCTTCAGCCTGGTCCAACTCTGGCAACGTTGCAGTTGTCTGGGGAGTGAACCAGCAGATGGAAGATCTCTCCTGTGTCTCTCTCTCCCTCTTTCTCTGCAACTCTGACTTTCAAATAAATAAATAAATCTTTATTAAAAATGAAAAAAGGCCAACAGGAGGCAGATACTTCAGCAAGATAAATGCAGTTCTAAAATTCCAAATTAAGGGTGAGCGTCTTAGCACAGAATGCTAAGCTGCTGCTTGGGATGCCAGCATCCAGTATCATAGCGCCTGGGATCAGGTTGCACCTCCACTCCTGGTGCAGCGTTCTTCTCTTCCGTTGCACACCGTGGGAAGCAGCAGGTGCTGATTCAAGTACCTGGGTCCCTGCCATCCGCATGGGATACCTGAGTTCCAAGCTCCTGGCTTCAAGTCTGGCCCACCCCTAAGCTGTTGAGGGCCTTTAGGTCGTGAACGAAAGAATGGGAGATCTCTGTCTCTCCCCTTCTCTCCCTCTCAATATCTCTCTCTCATCTTAGAAAAGTGAATATAAATTTTTAAAATGGTTTATTTCTCTTTTAAAAATAGTAAAATGTTATATGCATTGAAAAAACTTTTAGAAGTAGAGATAATTTTTTTTTTTTTACTTTTGACAGGCAGAGTGGACAGTGAGAGAGAGAGAGACAGAGAGAAAGGTCTTCCTTTTTCCGTTGGTTCACCCTCCAATGGCCGCCACGGCTGGCACACCATGCTGATCCGAAGCCAGGAGCCAGGTGCCTCTCCTGGTCTCCCATGTGAGTGCAGGGCCCAAGGGCCTGGGCCATCCTCCACTGCACTCCCTGGCCACAGCAGAGAGCTGGCCTGGAAGAGGGGCAACAGGGACAGAATCCGTTTTGCCCTGACCAGGACTAGAACCCGGTGTGCCGGTGCCGCAGGCGGAGGATTAGCCTATTGAGCCGCGGTGCCATCCGAGATAATTTTTAAAACTCTTTTTAGGTCACCATTAATACTGTTGTAGAAAAACGGGTTCTATTAGCATGTTAGTGTATTTCTTCTTGGGCTTCTTATACACATTGTCCATAACATGCATTCATAATAAAAATAATTACTGATTTTTATGTAGAATATTGACAAACATTTCTTGTTATACATGCTTCTTGCCTATATTTGGGGGAGCATAATATTCTTTGCAGTTAACATATTCTTCGCATTAATCATATTCTTATCATTGGGACATTTAAATTTTTTCATTTATGTTCGAGTATACTGTTGCCATAAAGATCTCTCCAGAGGGGCCAGAGCTGCGGCGTAGCAGGTAAAGCTGCTGCTTACAGGGCCAGCATCCTATATGGGTGCCGATTCGAGTCATGGCAGGTCCACTTCTAATCCAGCTCCCTGCTAATGCACCTGGGAAAGCAGTGGAGGACGGCCCAAATCCTTGGGCCCTGCACCCACATAGGAGACCTGGAAGAAGCTCCAGTCTTTTGGCTTCAGATTGGCTCAGCTCCGGCCATTACAGATATCTGGGGAGTGAACCAGTGGATGGAAGACCTCTCTCTCTCTCTCTCTCTCTCCTCTGCCTCTCTCTGTAACTCTTTCAAATAAATCTTTTTTTTTAAAAAAAAAAAAAAAGATCCTTTCAGGAAGCTTTTTCCATTTTAAAGTCATCTTTATTCCCAGAAGTAGAACTACTGAACTCAAAAATATGAAAATGTGGCCAGCACCGTGGCTCAATAGGCTGATCCTCCACCTGCAGTGCCGGCACCCTGGGTTCTAGTCCCGGTCAGGGTGCTGGATTCTGTCCCAGTTGCTCCTCTTCCAGTCCAGCTCTCTGCTGTGGCCTGGGAGTGCAGTGGAGGATGGCCCACGTGCTTGCGCCCTGTACCCGCATGGGAGACCAGGAGGAAGCACCTGGCTCCTGGCTTCGGATCAGCGCAGTGCGCCAGCTGTAGTGGCCACTTGGAGGGGGGTGAACCAACGGAAAAAAAGGAAGACCTTTCTCTCTGTCTCTCTCTCACACTCTCTAACTCTGCCTTTAAAGAAAAAAAAAAAAAGAATAAGAAAATGTTTTAAATTCTTGGCATTTGTTGTATTGCTTCCTGAAAAGATTTTAAAGTACTAAGCATAGAATATCTCTTTTTAAATTTTTTTTTTTAATTTTGATTAGAGAGGTTACATCTTTTCAAATCTCTGTTAACCAACTGTGTTTCTTTTCAAAAATCTCCTTTACCTAAGATGTTGGAATCTTGAGATTAAGAATCAATCTTTTTAATCAAGTGGAGGGTTTTTTTTTGTTTGTTTTCTGTTTCATTTTGCAGCCAAAGAAACTCTGCCAGATTTAGTCTCCATAATTCCTGACACAGTCCCAACTACGGACCTTCTCACCGAGACTACAGCCTCTGCCTGTTACACACTGAACAATATCATCCAAAACAGTTACCAGAATGCACGAGACCTTCTGAACACAGGGGGCCTGCAGAAAATCATGACCATCAGCGCAGGCGATGCGTAAGTCCTTCTGCCTCTTTGCCTCCCACCACTCGTATGAGTGGATACTCTAGTCTGAGTGTCCAGCCAGGGAGGACCACGGGCAGCGTGAGCACAGGCAAGACCCTGAAGCTGGGCCAGACGATCTGAGGTGGATGTTTGTCACCGTGAGTAAAATGCTGGTGAACACCCCATCCTGTGTCAGTGTACCGTGGTTCAAGTCCCAGCTCCACTCCGTTCCCACAAGTGCACGCTGGGGAGCAGCAGGTGATGGCTTAGGTCCTTGGGTCTTTGCCACCCCTGTGGGAGACTTGGATTGAGTTCCTAGCTGCCCCCTTTGGCCTGGCCCAGCCCCTGCCATTGTAGTCATGTGGGGAGTGGACCAGTGGATGGGAGGTGTCTCTTCTTGTTTTAAAAAAAAATCAAGTTCATGGAAAAGGGGCATTAAAAGTCAAATTTGGGAAATATCAACACAAACTCCATAGATGTCTTGGTAGTATCTTCCAGCATTTATTGACCTAATGAGTTTATTTCCCAGAGCCGCAGCTATAGTTTGGGAACAGCGGAGTGTAGGCAAAGCGGGAGTCCTGTGGACTGGGAAAGAGATTTCCTCTCTCACATCTGTGGAGCAGATGACAAAAAGCCAAGTGACTTAGAAGAATAGCACGAGAAGTGGGAGCAGCCGGCCGAGAAATTTTTGCTTCTCAGTTTTCTGTGTACATCTCTTCCCTTCCTTACTCCTCTGTGAGAGCAGGAGGTATAACACGTATGTGAGCCCTCCCACCTCCCTGGCCCGTGCATGAGAGGTCTTAAAGTTCATGGAAGAGGAATTTTTATGAAAAAACCATGCATGGATTGCAAAGGTCATTTCCACCAAAATAGACCTATCTTTTATTTCTATTTTCCATGAAATTTTTGAAGTACCTTGTATAGCCTAGTTATCACTAATTTTTAATTTAGAGGGATGAGATTGGAGTGGGTTATAAAGATTATCTTTTCTTCCTTAAAGGATTCTGAATTATTCAGCTTGTTACAGATATGTTATTTTTTGTAAGTAACCAGAAAAGAAAAATCTGTTATAGGCTCGTTCTCAGGCCACACAGGTGGGTTTTGTGTGCAGCGCACAGACACGTACTGTGCAGGAGTGAAGATGGGGTCTGTGCTGCCCTGAGGTGAACATCAGCACCACCCCAGCCCACTGCATTGGAGGTCCCTGTGCTGTGCAGCCCCCAAGTCTGCAGAGCACCTGAAGAGGACCCCAGTCAGAGTCTGATCATTAAAAGGAGCCCCGAGCCCAGTCCTGAACGGCGATTGCTTGGGAGTCAGCGTGTCCACCTGCCCCCAGAGTCCAGCAGGCAGCAGGTGCCCAGTCTTTGTGAAGTGAATGAATAATCGCTTTAAAACAGAAATGACTCTCCCAGGTGATCCAACTTCTCAGACAATCACTGTAGGATGATACAGTCTTAACTACCTGAGTACCCAGACGTAATTGTTGCCCGTGGGATGAGGCCATCATTTTAGGCCAGTTCCTGTAGCTTAGCAAGGTGGGAGATGTGTCACTTGCTTCTTGTAGATTGGTCAGTAAGTCCCCACACACTCTGTCTCAAAAAAACAAAAAGTCAACACATAGCTTCTACCTGCTTCTCTTTGCTTACTAGTGTTGAATGTGATCTGTAATTTATTGGCTAACCTGGGAACTACTTGTCATTTACAATGTTCTGTCATGAGTAAAAAACTCCAAGTGGCAAACAACCAGCTTGTAAAGGAACGCTCTGAAGGTGACACCCCTACAGTGTAAGGACCGTCCCCAAGTCTGAGTATTAGAGACGCCACAGCTTTCACAGAGCTGTCGTTTTAGCTTACTACCAAGAAGCCCAGGAGCTGCAGGCATCCAGGAAGTACTAATTAGACGTCCCCTGCAAGGTCAGCACGGAAGGGAAAGCTTTCAGATAATGCGTGACCTCAGCGTGCGTCTCCATCAGCTCCACGTTCTGTATTCTTGGTTACATGTTCACAAGCCCCTTTGTTACGGAGAAGTTTTATTTAGGGTTCTGGTATCACGGTGCAGCAAGTTAAGCTGCCTTCTGCCATGCCAGCATCGCATATTTGAGTACCCGTTTGAGTCCCAGCTGCTCTGCTTCTATTCCAGCTCCCTGCTACTGTGCCTGGTAAGGCAGCAGAACACAGGCCAAGGGCTTGGACCCCTGCTGTCCACATGGGAGACCAGATGGAGCTCCGGGCTCCTGGCTTCACCTGGCCAAGCCCTGGCCATTGTGGCTGTTTGAGGGGTGAACCACTGGATAGAAGCACGCGCTCTCTTTCTCTTCCTATCGATCTACCCTTCAAATAAAAATAAAATCTTGGCCGGCACCGTGGCTCCCTTATCTAATCCTTCGCCTGCGGCACTGGCACCCCAGGTTCTAGTCCCGGTCGGGCGCCAGATTCTGTCCCAGTTGCCCCTCTCCAAGTCCAGCTCTCTGCTGTAGCCCGGGAGTGCCGTGGAGGATGGCCCAAGTGCTTGGGCCCTGCACCCATATGGGAGACCAGGATAAGTACCTGGCTCCTGGCTTTGGATCAGCGCAGCACACCAGCCGCAACGCGCCGGCCCTAGTGGCCACTAGGGAGGTGAACCAAAGGAAGACCTTTCTCTCTGTCTCTTTCTCACTGTCTAACTCTGCCTGTCAAAAAATAAAAATAAAAAAAGAAAATGTGACATTTTTCTTGCCGTTTCTGACTTATTTCACTTAGCACGATCATCTACAGTTACATCCATTTTTTTTTTTGCAAATGTCAGGATTGAATTGTTTTTACGGCTGAGTAATATTCTGTCATGTATATGTACATTTTATTTATCTAAACAAATTTTAAATGATAAAGTTTTTTAAAAAATAAAAAGATACCCATGTCCCATAGCAGCAGCGTGCCTGACCCCAGCTCCCTGCTAATGCAGACCCTTGGAGGCAGCAGTGACGGCCCTCACAGTCAGACTCTTGCCACCATGTAGGAGACGTGGATTACTGAGTTCCTGGTGCCTGGCTTTGGCCCAGGCCAGCCCTAGCTCTTGTGAACATTTGAGGAGTAAGGCAGTGGGTAGGATATATCTGTGGGCTCTGTGTATGTATATATATTTATCTGCCTCTCAAACAAGTAATTTTTTTTTTAATTTTTATTTTTTTATTTTTATTTTTTTTATTTTTTTGACAGGCAGAGTGGACAGTGAGAGAGAGAGACAGAGAGAAAGGTCTTCCTTTGCCGTTGGTTCACCCTCCAATGGCCGCCGCGGCTCGCGCGCTGCGGCTGGTGCACCGCGCTGATCCGATGGCAGGAGCCAGGAGCCAGGTGCTTTTCCTGGTCTCCCATGGGGTGCAGGGCCCAAGCACCTGGGCCATCCTCCACTGCACTCCCTGGCCACAGCAGAGAGCTGGCCTGGAAGAGGGGTAACCGGGACAGAATCCGGCGCCCCAACCGGGACTAGAACCCGGTGTACCGGCGCCGCTAGGCAGAGGATTAGCCTAGTGAGCTGCGGCACCGGCCACAAGTAATTTATTTTTATACAAAAGTCAGACATTTTACTAGTCAAGTGAAAAAAGAACAAAAAATCTGAGAAGCTGTTGATATTTAGTCACAAGTAGGAAGTTTAAGACCGATGTCAAAGCAGAACATCAAAAGCTAATGTCGTTGTCAAATTCAGTGAAGACTTGGTACAATCTTGTTGCATGTCAGCCCCTTTTATTGTTTTATTTTAAATTTTTATTCACATGTAATCAGCGTACATTTCTGTGAGCGCAGTGCAATGCTGCAGCACATACACACCGTCACCTAGCCTTTCCCTTTCCTTTTGTTAGGAACCTATAACTCCTCTCTTCTGACTCTTTGTACCATTTAGAATGCAGTATTTTGAACTGTGGTAACCCTACTAGCCTGTGGGACACTAAAACTTGTTACTTCTCTGTGGCTGTGTTTAGTCTCTGTTGGCCATCCTGTCCTTTTTTTTTTTTTTTTTTTTTGACAGGCAGAGTTAGACAGTGAGAAAGAGAGAGACAGAGAGAAAGGTCTTGCTTTTCCATTGGTTCACCCCCACAAATGGCTGCTACAACCAGCGCACTGCGCCGATCTGAAGCCAGGAGCCAGGTGCTTCTCCTGGTCTCCCATGGGGTACAGGGCACAAGCACTTGGGCCATCCTCCACTGCACTCCCGGGCCACAGCAGAGAGCTGGAGTGGAAGAGGAGCAACCCGGACAGAATCCGGCGCCCCGACCGGGACTAGAACCCGGGGTGCCGGCAGTGCAGGCAAAGGATTAGCTAAGCGAGCCGCAGCGCCGGCCCTATCCTGTCCTTTCTAGCATCTCGTAGTCACTATTCTAAGCTCAGATTGACTTCCACATGAGAGAGAACAAATGATATTTGCCTTCCTGTGTGTGGTTTATGTCATTTAACAGAATTATCTCCATTTCCTTCCATTTTGCTTTAAATATCTGGGCGTCACTCTTTTTTGTGGCCGAATAATGTTCCACTATGAATATGTACCATGTTTTCTTCCTTGATTCATTGATGAATATGCAGCTTGATTTTACAACTTTGCTGTTGTTCCGGAACAGTTTTTCCATTTGCTCTGTACTAAAACTTATACAGTGATTCTGAAAGTATTTTAACAGTTGCTGCCATAATAATTCTTTTTATTAGCTTGAAAAATAATTTTATTCTATATTCATAGTCACCATGTCCAAAAGCCATATACATTTTTATTCAAACTTTCCCACATTTTACTCTGTAAATAATGCCTCATTAATATGTATATACAAATTCTTTTCTATAAATAAATTCAAGGGTTTGCAACATGTCTAAGAATGTACTCCCTGTGAACAGGGATTTTCTACCCAACAAAAAAAGTGGTCCCAGCCAGTGGAAGCTCACCTTCTATTGGTCTTGTCTGAGCTCACAGATGGCTGGTGAGGAGAAAAGCCAGAGAAGGCGTAGGGATGGCACAGAGGCAGCACCCAGGGGCCTCCTGCATCCTCACTGCTCTGGGAACATGTTTTTTTCTTTCCAGCTACGCCCCCAACAAGGCCAGCAAAGCAGCCAGTGTCCTGCTGTACTCCCTGTGGGCACACACGGAGCTCCACAACGCCTACAAAAAGGTAAGGGTGTAGTTTACAGAGTAGTGGCCCACTTAGTGAACCCTGGTGAGAAGAGACACAGCACTAAAAAACCTCGGTTTTCTCATGTGAGAATTGCGCTGCCTTTCACATTTCTGTTTGCTTATTCCAAAGGCTCAGTTTAAGAAGACAGATTTTGTCAACAGCCGGACTGCCAAAGCCTATCATTCCCTTAAGGACTGAGGAAAAAGGAAGGGGACTGTCAGAAACACCAGCCTCACCGTTCTCAGCTATAAGAAAACCCCAAAGGAAAACACCTATTTTTCTACCATCCAGCCCAGGAAACCCTGGAAAACACGCTTGCTTCTGTCCTTTTCTATTCCCAAGGTCTCCAGAATCCAGAAAATAAATCATCAGAACATGACTGTATTATTAGTCTTCCAGAAGACTGTTGCTACTTTGCTTCCAGTAGATACTGGCAGCGTGGCGTTGTCCTCTGCAAATAGTGATCCTTCTTATCAGGGCCTGTGGCACACGGCCTCCTGGAACCAAACTGTGAGCTCCTGTAGAATAGGCATTCACCGAATCATGTGTAAGAAACACTTTTGTATAGATAGGGGTTTTGAAAGTCTGATTTGTATTCCTTTTCCGGTTTCCATGCTTTCTCACTCACACGCACATTGTGTCACCGTTGAGCCACGAGTGTTTTGTCCTGCAGTGAAACAGAATGGAAGTGCCAAGAAATATCCACAGGTTCTCCAGGAGAAAGTTCAATGGCAAAATTGTTGGTTTGCTTATGTTACTCCCCTTGGGGTTTTCTTCCCTCTGATTTTAAGTGGACTTAAGAAATTCAGACTTCCAAGCATGAGCGGTTGTATGAAAAGGAAGTTGAGAGGAAGTGCTTATAGCAAATTTCAGAATTTTTTTCCACAAAGAAAGACAACTCTGGGTGTAAATGCTGCCCCTGAACACTGAGTCAATGGGACTCTTGCTCAAGGACATAATTTATACTGTTTGATGTGCGGATCTCCTCCGTCAGTGTCAGCTGTGCCCTAGGCCTCCTGAGACCAGGAAGAATGGCCTCTACTGTCCAGCACCAGGAGGAAGCAAGGCTCTGGGTCAGACTGCCGGGCCAGCCCAGGGCACCGAAGACACAGCTCATCCGTGAGTGACCTCATCATTAGCCCAACTTGGCCCAGCGCTTTGAAGAACAACACAGACACGAATCTCACCGGGTTGCTCAAGCCATTATTTCAAGTCAGGGCACCTCCAGGGAAGAACTGTGAGGAAGTCGTGGTCAGGAAGAAGGGCCAGGCCAGGATGCTGGCGCGGTGACACCGTCGCCCTGTGAGGTGGATCTGTACTCCGTGCGAAGTCAGCTGGGCTGGGTGAAAACCATTCATATAGACATAGTCTCAACTGCAGTTTGTTATGTTTTACTTTTGAAAAACGATGCCATTTGTCATAAGAAAATAAGATAAGGAAAAATCCTTCAGACCCTTTGGGCCAGAAAAGCATAATAAAAAATAAATTGCCATTTCCAATTTGAATGTGTACTTAATTCTTTATTACATTTGTAACTTAAATTTCTTGTCAATTTTAAAAGCTTCATGAAGACAACTTAGGTTACAAAATAAAATTAAAGGACAAACCAAAATTAAAGATAATTTATCTCTTCTAGAATTTTAGCGATACTGTATGTTTTAAAGCATTAATGGAGCCTTGACTAGTAATAAACGCAGGGGCGCTGTTACGTCACAGCAGGTGAAGCCGCTGCCTGGGATGCCCCACCCCACGTCAGAGCACCGGTTCAGGTTCCAGGTAATCTGCTTCTGATGCAGCTTCCTGTCGGTGCCTCTTGGGAGGGGCCAGTGATGACCAGGCACTTGGGCCCCTTCCACCCTTGTGGGAGACCCAGATGGAGCTGTAGGGCCCTGGCTTCAGCCTGGCACAGCCCTGACAGCTGTGTGCATCTGAGGAATGAACCCACGATGGAAGATGCCTTTTTCTTTCTGTTGCTATACCTTTCGAGTAAATGAAAATAAATAATTAAAAATATTAAACACAAAACAAGGCAAAAGTACCATTGCCTGCATTGATGTCTGTGTATATTTGATTTATTTGTGCATCTTGGTATATGTGATATGATTGATACGGCATTTGAGGGTTTGACCTCATAAACTTTCATTTCTAAAAGTTCAATACTTTGTAATTCTCATATTTCTTCCCTACAGTTCTAAATTCTTCACCAAGGAACATTTTCTGTAAGAAGTATGGGGCTAGCTGATGGCCAAGCTCATAAAATGGAGAGAGAGAAATGTGCTGGCTGTTGTGAGGTGTCAGTGTGTTGTGAGGTGTCAGTGTGCTGTGTGAGTTGTCAGTGGGTCCACACCTGCGGCCGTGTCCTGCGCTGTCCCCTCAGCTTGCAGACTCCATCACTCCTTTACTGCTGGAACACTTGGGGGGAGCCCTTGTGTGGGTGAACGATAATTGCACTCACAGGTCTGTGCACAAAGCTCTTTATTTCTGTGACCAGCTGTGCCCGTGTCATCAAAGGAACTGAGGCCGTGTTGGGCCTCTTTGTTTATGCTGGGGTTCCAAAGGCTTCTCAAGAATTCTTAATATGGGGCCAGTGTTGTGGCACAGCCAGTTAAGCTGCTGCCTGTGACGCCGACATCAGTACGGGCACTGGTTCAACTCCCGGCTGCTCCACTTCCCATCCAGCTCCCTGCTAATGGCCTGGGAAAGCAATAGAAGATGGCCCAAGTGCTTGGGCCTGTGCCGGCCATGTGGGAGACCCAGATGGAGTTCCGGACTACTGGCTTAGGCCTGGTCCAGACTCAGTCATTGCAGCATTTGGGAGTGAACCAATGGGTGGAAGAGCTCACACTCTAACTCTGCATTTCAAATGAAAAGAAAAATCTTTAAAAAAAGAAAAAAATTCCTAGCTGTCTTCTGGAGTATGGGGGGTTCCTGCCCTAGATTTCCGTCACTAGGAACATTTGTACTGATGGAAGTAAGCAAAGAGTTACAGGGTGGGAGAGGGGGGATTTACATGTCAGGTGGGCGAGCAGGCAGCAGCAGATAAACTGATCTCAGCCCAGTGCACTCCTCTGCAGGAGCAGTTCCTTAGGAGCGATGAGAAATACCCGTGTGTATGGAAGTGCATACGAGTACATAAACCTCATACACACTGTAATACGTAAGACTTCCCTTAACGAAAACGTATTGAATTTGCTACACTGGTAGCAGGAGCCCTTCAGCATGTATGTACTTTGAACAGGAGTGCCGAAGCCTCAAGTCACAATCTGAGGATTAGGAAGGAATTTAGAAGGCATCTGGCCAAGTGCTTTTCAGAGTATCTTCTTGTGTTCACAATCAGCCCTTATTAATGTGGCAGAGAAGAAAAACATGCAGTCGTCCATTCAGCGAATGCCCAGATGGCCCTGTAACTGCTTGTTTTGAGACTTGATAACTGCCGCATTAAGGGATTTGTGGGAGGGAAAATGAATAAGGAAGTGGAGCTTTCAAAGTAAAATTCTGTCTCAACAATTTAATGGTGCTGAGTTTCATTACTGGTGAAATTTAACCTCTTAGGAACTGTAAGAAAAACTTCTATCATATTCAAGAAAGAAGGATCAAAATTTCATATGTTGGTGTAAAAGTGATTTATTTTTCTATCTTCTGGTTCCTTCTCCAAATGCCTACAGTAGCCAGGGCTGCACTAGAGTGAATCCAGGAGCCGGGAGCTCAAATTCGCTCTCTCACATGGGTGGCTGGGACCTACGTGCTTGAGCCATCCCCTGCTACCTCCCAGGATGCCAGGTCGGACGCAGAACCAGGACTTTGACAGAACCAGGACTTTAGCCCAGGCATCCCAGGCAGCGTCTTAATCGCTGCACCACGCACACCTGCCGCCAGAGAAGTGATTTAAAACCTGGGAAAGCGCAGAGGATCCTGAGAGCCAGGTCGTGCACAACCGATTGCAGAATGCAGCCATGTTAAACACAGAGAAGGCTCCGGGTGCCCTGTCTGCATACCTGAAGGACTTGGGTAGAAAGTGACAGTGCAGAGGGCAGGACCGGCGTCAGCAGGTGGTGGCTGGGGAATAGTGGGCACGCTTGTGTAGAGTTCTTGTCTCAGCCTCAGAGTAAGGATTTGCTTTCTTCTTTCTTCCTGATAACATGTTCTGTGTGTGCAACAAAAGCCTGAGGGAGAGAGAGGTGAATCGCAATCCCTGTGTTGTAGCTGGAAAGGGCGAGAGGGGCTGCCTGTACCCGGGTGGTCTGACTTCTCTCTGAGGTCCCCTGCAGACTGGGAGCCAGGCTGGTGACTACAGTGGTCACTGCGGGGATCCTTTGTAAAACTACAGTGTGTAACATGGTTAAGAAGAAGATGCTAGGATGCCGGTTAGAGACCTGGCTGTTCCACTTCCGATCCAGCTCCCTGGTAATGCCCTTGGGAAGGCACTGGAAGATGGCCCAAGTGCTTGGGTCCCTGCACCCACACCCACACAGGAGACCTGAATGTAGTTCCTGGCTCCTGGCTTCAGCCTGGTCCAGTCCTGGCTGTTGTGGCCATTTGGGGAGTGAACCAGTGGACAGATCTTTTTACTTTCTCTCTCTCTCTAGGCTGTGTAATTCTGCCTTTCAAATAAATAAATAATCCTTAATTTTCAAAAAAAAAAAAAAAAGGATTGATTCTAGAAGCAGCCAACCCGGGTTCAGATGGCAGCTTCTCCACTTATTAGCTGGGGTACATTTCTGATCCTGACAGAGTTGGCTTTCCATATCTATAATACGTGAGTGAAAGTAGCATTCCTCTCACTGGCTCGTTTTGAGGATTAACTGTTTAATAAAACAGCACTGAAAACAACACCTAACAGTGGACTCAGTAAATGCTAAGTGAATTACCAGGAGGTCTCTGGTTTGGCGACCTTTGCTTTTCTTTTTAAATCCATCTCTTTCAAATTTTTCTTTGCAAACATGATTGGTTTAGTTAAAGGCTCTACCTGTCCCCAACCTGTTTAATGCACACACACACACACACACACACTGTGGGCCACAAAGTGCCTCTGAATTTCTGTTGCTCAGAACGTGAGTCCTTTGTGGGTGCTGAAGTGTGAACATGAGACTGAATACCCCACTCTGAATTCGCGGGGGGCTGGATTACACAGATCCAAAGGCTGCCTCAGTTCTCAGAATGTGCACGTGCACACGCGCACACACACACACACCATACGTGGGAAATCAGAGCTACGTGAGTGTGGGGAGTGGGCTGGGGAAGTGCGTGCTACCTGTCACAAGCCTCATCTAGAATACACACGTACACACACGCACACACACACACACACACCATACGTGTGAAATCAGAGCTATGTGAGTGTGGGGCGTGGGCTGGGGAAGTGCGTGCTGCCTGTCACAAGCCTCATCTAGGTGACCCTTGATGTTCTGCTTCTGTTGTAAATACCTGAGCTGACAGGGATCTAAGCCCCTGGCAGGAGGACAGAAGGCGTCAGTTGGTTTTATCTGGTTCACAGCAGGGCTCAGGAGACTAGACCCTTAGTAAGGAGCCTATCTGGAGTTAGTCCTGCGTAGGCTTGGAAAAATCTGAAATCGGTGATTGCGACAGATCGGGATCCTGGTTTTGTGCCTGGAGTCTGCTACCCGCAGGCAGGCAGATAGCTGGGAAGGAGGCTGTTAGCCGGTGGGGCCAAGAGATTCCCCGAGGCAGGACAGACATTCCAAAGTCACATCTAGAAGCAGTGACATCTCTGAAGCCCTGTGGGGATTTGTGCTTCTAAGGGGTACAGCGGGCAAGGAAGGAAGCAAAGTCCCAGCTGTCGATGACCGACCACCAACCGACCGTCTTGCTGTCCTAAGGATGTTCTTCCCAATGACAATGGATCCTTTTCGGGGGGGGGGGTGCTTTTTGGTTCTCCTTAGGAAAAAAGTTCGGGGTTTCCATTTTTTAGTTACGTCTTCTACTAATGTGTGTGTTGAACACCTGCTGCTGGAGCCACGGACAGGGGAGATGTGACTTCAGGCGCAGTCGCTCAGCTTGTAGGGGGGCCCAGTGTGACCAGGATGAGCTCCTGCCGTTAGTGTCCCTGGCTGCACCTGAGCGATGGAAAGTCCCCAGCCGTGGAGGGTCTCGGTGCTCTAGACCCGCCTGATCATCTGCGCTGGGTCTCTGTCGCTAACAAGGGGTGGTGAGTTCTGAAGACACCGTCATGTTGCGCCAGAAAACAGAGGAATGGTGAGCAAGGAAAGCAACCTAGCCAGTTACAATAATAGGGAAATACTAGTACACAGAAAACTGACCATTTCTTCCTGTAAAACTTTGATCTCTTTTTTCCTGTTGTTCTAATTTAGAGACTTCTGCAGTTCCTAACTTTAAAAAATAGGAATAATCTATTTCAGTGGTTTTGCCTTCACAGCTTTATGTAAGAATTACGTGTGAACGTACTAGTGACACACTCGTATTTCCTCTGGTGCCTCCTACCTAAGGTGCCCCAGTTCTTTATCTCATGCTCTGTTTCTCCTCCTTTGTCACTTAGGTTATTTCATTTGCATTTGTTTTAAGATTTTATTTATTTATTTATTTAAAAGAGCTACAGAGAAGGAGAGGCAGAGAGAGGTCTTCCACCTGCTAGTTCACTCCCCAAATGGCTGCAGTGGCCAGGGCTGGGGCAGACCAAAGCCAGGAGCTTCCCCCAGGTCTCCCATGTGGGTGCAGGGGCCCAAGCATTTGGGCCGTCCTCTGCAGCTTTCCTAAGTCATTAGCAGAGAGCTGGATCAGAAGTGGAGCAGCCAGGACTCAAACCCGCACCCTTAGGGGATGCCGGCACTGAAGGCAGCAGATTTACCTGCCAAGCCACAGCACCAGCCCCTCATTTGCCTAACAGTGAAAAAAGAAATTCAATTGGTTTAAGCAAAAAATATTCTTCTTTCCTATAATAGCAACATCAGAATTAGACTCTGTCTTGGCTGTTTGAGCAGCTCATTGAAGTTTTCAAGAACCCAGGTGGCTTCCAGCTTTTCAAAATCCTCAACATGTTGACTTTTGCCCAGTGGTTGATCTCTACATGTTCACAAAATTGTTGCGTAGCTCCAGCCATCTCATCCTCCCAGAACATAAGATAAACATTGCTTTCTTACAGCCTTTGAAAAAGATATTTATTTGTATCTACTGGAAAGGCAGAGCAACAGAGAGAGAGAGAGAGAGAGAGAGAGATCTTCCGTCCACTGATTAACTCCCCAGATGCCCACAGGGCCGTGCTTGGCCAAAGCTAGGAGCTAGGAATTCCTTCCAGGTCTCCCGTAGCGGTGTTAAGAGCCCAAGAACTTCAGCGTTCATCTTCTGCCTCCCAAGATGTGTTAGCAGGAAGCTGGATCAGAAGCAGAGGAGCTGGGACGGGCGTTCCAAGCAGGGGCTCACCTTGCTGCACAACACCCTCCCCCACCCCTTTCTATGTAAGGCCTTCTTGAAAGCTCTCATTCCTTACTGCCGAGAATTGCATTACACATCTGAAACTGCCGCTTGTTTTTAAGCCAGTCACGTTCCACCCGAGGCTGGTCTGCCTCTCTTGAGGCTTGAGGGTAGTGAGTAATTGGACGAAAGCAGGGGTTTACTGATCTGGGGGGAAATAAACTGCAGAGCAGTAGTCTACGTGGCGTCTGCCCTATGTAGGGAAGCTTCCAGAAGAGAGAATTCAGTGTTGGAGCTCATTTATTTTGTCTGGCCTATCAGAGAACCTCGTTCCTTGAAGTGCTACAGGTACTCTGACCTCAGAATCAGCCCTTAAGGCATCCTGGTCTGGCTGAAAAGCCCGTGAGAGCCTTTGCCAAGACATCGTGGCAAAAAATGTCCTACAAGAAGGATCTCTGTGAAAGAGACCCCAGGGGAGAGAAGTGGCCATCAAAGAAGGAGGTACTTTTCTCTGAAGGGAGGAGAGAACTTCCACTTTGCTTATGGCCTTGTCCAAATACTGAGGGAGTTTGTGGATTCAAAAGGCTTCCATAGCCTTGGAAGCTCGTGTCAAGAGCCTCAGGTGGTCACTGACATCATACATAAGAGCGTTAATTGTTAAATCAACAACAGGAGTCACTGTGCACTAACTCCCCATGCAGGGGATGAGTTATATTATGTCCTCTGTCCTCGATGAGTTATATTATGAGAGTTAAGTAAGCTTGTTCCGTTTTGGTTTGTGTGTGTGCAAACTGTTGAAATCTTTACATAGTACAGAGTTGGTCTTCTGTATATAAAGTTAATTGAAAATGGATGGGAATGGGAGAAGGAGGAGGAGGCGGCGTGGGAGTGGGGGTGCGGGGGTGGGTATGGTGGGAAGAATCACTATATTCCTAAAGTTGTACTTATAACAAACAAACCAAATAACAGAAAGTGCTGCGGGTGTTTGCCCTGCAAGTTTTTTGGCTGTAGTTGGGGCATTGCATTTACAACAAGGCGCATGAAGCTTTGTGAATAGTCTTGGGTTAAGCTGCCACTTGGGGTGCCCACACACCATGTCAGAACACCAGTTTGAGCCCTGGCTGCTCCGCTTCTGATCAAGCTCCCTACTAATGCACCTGAGATGGGAGCAGAGGATGGTCCAAGTACTTGGGCCCCTGCCACTCTCGTTGGAGACCAGGATGGAGTTCCTGGCTCTTGGCTTTGGCCTGGGCCGGACTTGGCTTTTGTGGACATTTGGGCAGTTAACCAGTGGGTAGAAGATTGCTGTCTCTCTGCTTTGCAAATAATATATTTTTTAAACCAAGAGTCATGGAAGAGGTAGGGACTGTAATTAGCCCAATAATCGTGCCTTCAAGGACAATAGAAGGTTAATAAACCCAATGCTCAATTGGATAACAGGAGGTGGAATAGCATAGCTGTAGAGGCTATTGCACCTTTTTCATACTCTCCTTTTTTTGACAACTAGCATTCCTCTCCTTTGAGTGGTCATTATGAAATCCGAGTTCTATCTTCATGGACACAGTCATCGTGGAGGAAGGCTGGCCTGCACCTGCCATTGGACAGTCCCCAGTGCCCCACTGAGACACCAGGGGGAGGCAGCTTAGCCAGCAGAGACCACGACGTTACCTCTGTGTGACCGGGGGGATTTGTTTTGCTTTTTGTCAGTTTTACCTCGTGCTTCCTAGGACTGTGAGGGAGTAAAATGGAATGATTTCAAAATGCCTGGCTCCTGGGCACTCCTCGGAACGCAGTCATCACTGCCCGCCTCCTGCAGCTCTGGTGCTTCGGGGTGGGGGGTGGGGGTGTGTGCCCAGCATCCTGCTGCCCCCTGCAGTGTCTCAGGCAGCGAGTCCCACAGAGCTGAGAGGGAAGTGTGCAGAGGAGGCAAGACGGCCTGCTGCACTTCTTCATCCCCTCCGACCCCTGTCTCGAGGTTCTCGTTACTCCTCGGCTGCTGACCTGTGACCCACAACCCCTCAGCCTGCCGGTCTCCCTCCCCCCACCTAGCTCTGTGCTCTCGGGGGCAGGGAGTGGAGTGGGGGGCTTCAACTCGGGCGGGCCTTCCTGGGACACAGAGTGAGAGGTCGCTCCTTCGCTGTCCTGGCTGGCTGCAGCCAGACACACTGCGTCCTTGCTAACCCAGGTGGAAGTGCTGAATAGGTTTTCTTAATTTAAAAAAAAAAGAAAGAAAAGAAAAGTCGCCTGTACTACCCAGGGTAAATAATGGGTTAGGCCAGTCTAACAGTAACATTGATTTCCTTTTCTAAAAAAGAAGACTTTTTTTTTTTTTTTATTTGAGGTGTTCACAGCCGGCCCGTGTTTTATGGTTGTGTGACAGGTGTGGTGTGCACTGCTCATTCCCCCACCAAACCCTTTCTCCTTACCCGACACAAAGTTTTACCGGGACACATGGCACCTAAAATACAGGCTATGTTTCCCAGAATCCCCTGCAGCCAACCGAAGGGAGGGGATCAGTGCTGGCCGGTGGGATGTAGTGAGATGTTCTCCCACAGCCGCCTGGCCTGTGACCAGATGCCTCCCAGGGTGCGCAGGAGCCGGAAGCTAAGGAAAGCAGGCTGATAAATTCAGGGTAGCTGAGTGCACTTGTTAGGAAATGAAGGGCCCGGAAGCTGTCTCAGATCCGCGTCCAGGCAGACTCAGGACCTGGACATGGCGTCTGGGTGCCCGTTCCTTGATTCTCCCCAGACTGCAGACGACCGCTCGGTGCCCTCTTCCCCAGAGGATCCTTCCTGTAGGGACAGGCACATGGTTTTTCTTGCTCCGCAGCTCCGTCTCCCAGCCTCTTACCACATTTTATTATCTGGCTCACATGGGTGAATTTCCACTCACATGGGCTCACTCATTCATGCAGTCAGCTGAGGTTGCAACTCATTTCCTCCCTCCTCCTCGGAGTGAACTGAATTCTGCAAGCGCACAATTATAATTCATCTCCGTATGCTTTGTTGTTTAGCCTGTGTCATCAGACATCAATTTTATTTTTAAAATGTCATCTGAACATTGTTGGTTTTGGGAACTAATTGAAAAGAATTTTTAAATTAAAATTTAGAGAACAACATTCCTTTTAAGAAATGTTTTTAAATATTTTCCTTTTCCCTGCTAGGGGAAAACCATTGCCCCTGAAACTTAACAGAGTGGAGTCCATGGGAAAGGAGAGGCACCTCCAGGTCTAGGGTTTACAGCCAACTGCAAAGAAGATTTCCTGGATCAAAGTACTCGGCGGTCTGAGAGGCTTCAGAATCGTTTTTGAACAAACTCCTACTGGGGATGTTGCTTTCCAGAGCTTTAGTTACATTTTGGTGAGCAGATAGTTCGTCCTGTCTTGAACAAGTGGAAATTGTGCTAAAAGCTGTAGGAATTTCTTCTGCCTCAGGAAACCGTGAGAGAAAGCCCATCTGCAGCAATGCTCTGCCTTGCAAATGAATCGTAACTATTCACAGCGTTACGACCATACAGAAACCCAAGCAGTTAGCCAGACTCCTCATTCTCAGACTTGTTGTCTGCAGTTTACCACTTCTTGACTCACTGCCCGTGGTTCATTATTGCGGTGTTCTGGCCTCAGACCTCATCTTTGGTAATCACTGCAGTGACACTCAGAAAGGACGGAGTTACTCGTGCAGAGCCCATGGCCAAAATGTCTTTCTATATCCCAGCATCCACTGAGTCTTGCTTATCCTTTCGACCTCTTTGTTTTGTTTTGCTTTTAGGAAAACATTTCCATTATAAACGTCCTCAGCCGTACCAAGGCGATTCAGAGTTGATGGGAAAATGGAATTAAAAGATAAGTTCATTTTTATGACTTATTTATTTGAAAGGCAGAGTAATAGAGAGAGAGAAAGATCTTCCATCCAGTGGTTCATTTCCCAAATCCCTCCAGGAGCCAGGAACGGCGGCGGGAATCCAAGCGCTTCTGCTGTCACCTGTTGCCTCCCAGGTGCATGCACAGGAAACCGGATCAGAAGCGGGGGCCGGACTGGGGCTCCCAGACAGGATTCCTGGGGGGTGCAGGCATCTCCAGCAGCAGCTTAAGCTGCTGTGCCGCAGGGCCCACTCCTCCTTCAGTCGTTCCGCCAGCTGTGGATCTAGAAAACGACCTACTGAGAATTTCTCGGAGCTTCACCAGTGCAGGGATCCACCCGGTGACACAGATCTCTGGGAACGGTGCAAAGAAACATCTGGAGAGACAGCTGTCACCTCAGTGTGCTCCCCGGATCCCTGGCAGCTTTTCTCCTGTCCTTGAGCTTAACTTGTCAATCCTGTTCATTCATTCAACAAACATTTGTTGCCTGCTGGATGTCAGATACAGTGCAGAGCACTAGGGATTACATCTCACAGGGTCTCTGTCCTCACGGGACATTGTCAGTCCCCATGGAAAACTGGTTGGTAAAAACTTTCGTGGATTTATCATTCACTTATATAAAGCTTCCTTTTCTTTGTTCCAAAACTGTTTAAATGAAATAATATCTATTAAATCTTTAGCATGGGCTCACCACTGTTCTTAGTTTGCACCTAAAGAAATTGGCAGGGCCGGGTATGAAATGTGGCATAGCGGGCAAAGGCACCTCCTGCAGTGCCGGCATCCCCTATGGGCGCCAGTTCAAGTCCCAGCTGCTCCTCCTTCTATCCAGCTCTCTGCTATGGCCTGGGAAAGCATCAGAGGATGGTCCAAGTGCTTGGGCCTCCGTATCCACACAGGAGACCCAGAAGAAACAGCTGGCTTTGGCCTGTCCTAGCCCTGGCTGTTTTGGCCATTTGGGGAGTAAACCAGTGAATGGAAGATCTCTCTCTCCCTCTCTGTCTCTCTCTCTCATTGTGTGTGTAACTCTGCCCTTCAAATAAATAAAAATAAATCTTAAAAAAAAAAAAAAAAGCTGGCACCATACCTGGAGAGGCAGAATGCACACACAGAGAGACCAGCCTGAGAAAGCAGCAAAGCCATTTATTTGTGGTTTGGCCCAGGGAGCTACAAAAATGAAGAGAGAAAATCGACTCCTAGACTCCCCTTGAAAGAAGGGTTGGACCAACAGGAATGATTTCCAGTGGCTGGAACAGCACCTAAAAAGGTGTCGTGCAGGCAAATCCTTGTAGAGGGGTTGGGGGAAGCATTCATGAACGCTAAATCCTCACTTCCAGCAAATGTCTTCAGCCCTTGTCCGTTTGCCATTGCTCCCGTCCCCATAGACGTTAACCATGCTTAACCCTCTGACACCACGGTTCCTGGTGAGCTCATGCTCTAGAGTTGATTTGAAGAAGGCAGAGCCAAGTCATCTGTTCCCAGGTACGCCCTGGAGACAGCAGACAGCCCGCACTTTGGGGTGCACACTGCGTGCCCGGCAGCGCGCTCAGCCTCTCATCGCATCACCTCCGGAAGGCAGCACTTGCTGCCTCCAGTTTCCACCTGAGGCCACCGAGGCTCCTGGCGGTTAAGTTGCCAAGGCCGCATTGGTAGTAAATGGCGTGGCCAGCATTCACATCTGACTTACAGGCTCCGGGTGCCAGGCCCTTGGGGGAGAGAGCACAGTTCCCTGTCTATCCACACAGTTTATTTTGTGAAGTTTTGCTTCTGATCTTGCCACGTTTCGCCCAGTACTCGCTGACTCAGAGCAGTGGTCCGTTAAGCCACCTCTTTGTAATGGCCTCGTTAAGTCCTGGACAGTGATAAGCTCGGTTATATGGCCCGTCCTTCTGGTGGAAAACTTCT
Source organism: Oryctolagus cuniculus (assembly GCF_964237555.1). Classification (NCBI taxonomy): domain Eukaryota; kingdom Metazoa; phylum Chordata; class Mammalia; order Lagomorpha; family Leporidae; genus Oryctolagus; species Oryctolagus cuniculus. The sequence continues at coordinate 128,827,604 of NC_091440.1, read as the reverse complement.
CTCTAATCTTCTAACGACCTCTGTCACGCACAGAAACTTCCTTTCTCATTCTTAGCAGACCCAGCCTTTCCCACACTGCGAATTCCAGGATAACTAGTACGCTGATAGCCACCGTCCTCAGTCCTTGAAGCCGAGCCACACGGACCTGTCACAGGGCCTTTCAGTCCTGTCCGCTCAGGCAACACCATTCAGCTCAAACATCTGCCCTGCCCCCATGTCTTCACTTGGCAAACATCCTTCCAGATGACACGCAACATAAAGCTTGGTGATGATATCCCAGAACCCCGAGCCAAGTTGGCTGAAACTGTTTGACAGGTCTGTGGTCCTGCTGTTTGGCTGGTCAGTCCCTTGCCATTCACTTTAAAACAGCGTTCTGAACAGCTGGCTCTGCTAGAAAGAACTGTGGTCAGTGTCGCCCACGTCTTCCTGCGTGGCCTTGGGGAGGACCTCAGTGGCACCTCTCAGTGCCCCTCTCCGACTCCCCGGCCCTTTCGCCTCTGCCAGTTCTGTCTCCTGGGATGCCAGGGAGGATTGTAAAGTTCACCAAGGGGGCAACGCACTAATGTTAACACAGCCCTCTGAAACCTAAGTGGACGTCTCTTCTGTAAGTGAAAACCTCCTCAATCCATGAGGGAATATGAGTAAAACAGTTGGGGGGGAGGGGGGCTTGGTGAATGCAGCCTCTCAGTAAAAACAAACAGGACTGGATCAATCCAAGGAAGAGCTGCGCTGACAGCACGAGGTAGCCCAGAGCAGAGTCCACGTTCAAGTTGCGGCTCTGCCCCTCAAAGTCTGAGTTGCTTCCATTTCTTCATGTGTACAACTGATATTCAAATACGTCTGTGTCATGGAGCTGTCCTGTTGCTGCAGGGGCCTTTGTCTCTTAGTTACACGTGTTTCTAACCCACATGATTAAAATCGTGGTAGAGGACTTCCCAAGGTCGGGAGAAGGAGAAGGGAGGGGCCCGTGCTGGGAACGCAGTGTGCTTGTTACCTGCTTCCTGTGGAGTGACTGTCCGCTTGGCTTCCTGCTGGCGGCACCGAGGGATGGCGTTAACCCTTGCCAGACAGCACAGGCTCAGGACCGTGTGCGGAAAAAACATCAGTAACTACCTACCCATGCGCAGTATTGTGTCAATTCCTGTGGCCACTATGTAACGTTAGACTATCCAATCAAATGTATGCATGTAGCCATATAAGGGAGACAAAGAAACTAAAAATATATATAAGGAAATACCCCTCTTTATTCCGGGCTCAGGCTTTTGGATAAGAAATTCCACCTGGCCCTTATGCCAGCATGAATAATAAGACTTCTTCCTGTTAAGAGGCCTTGGTGTCCTGCCTCGGTGCACGAGTCCTGCAACACCACCTCCCAGATTCTAACTTGGTGGTCTTGGATCATCAGTGGTGAGTGAAACCCTCGGAACAGAGGATCAGCAAGTTCCTCCCAGCTCTGATACCTTGGGCCGCCTGGCCTCACAGGTGCCTTCTCTTGGTCCTCTCCTAACATGTACAAATGAAAAGGAGCTAACCAGCATTGTGTGTGACTTCACCCTCCTTCCCTAAACTCCAAGTCCCCACGTGAACAAACCCAGCCCCAGGTCTAGCCCTCTGGCAACTCTCAAAGCCACCACACTGGCATCCTTTGGAGAGGAGGGAACTCCAAGGTAAAGAGAATCAGGCACAGAATTCTTTTCATGGTGTCAGAAACACTGGTTTCAGTCTCGCAGGTGAAGCATCAGACAGAACTGTGACTTTTCAACAGTGACTTATATCTTACAAGAAAAACTGATCACTTTGATAGTATTCAACTGTAAAAGATGGAGGTTTATGAAGAGAATTCTAAGTAGAATCGAACAGTTTTTTTTTTAAAGGGAACATTTAAAATTCTTTTAAAATTAGGATCACTTAGCTTAGTAAGAAAGAGGCAGAAGGCAAGCTGAATAGTGGCCTTCAGACTTGAAAAGATTTTGCAAGACAGAATCAACCAATTTTGAAGCTCTCTTGGGTGCAGAATGTGAAAATCCCCCTCCTTGGTGTCTGATGGTAGCAGAGCTGTTGCTTGTCCTCATGGCCCTGTGCACAAAACTGAGTTCCTTGTATGTCTGGGTCTACACATTAACTAACATTTATTGGCCTTCATATAATGACATTTGTTATGAAAGAGCAATTTCTAAGCTGCTCCCACTCCACTCTCATGAAATCCACAGATAATTACCAGGCATGTGGGTGTGTGAGCTATATGCTAAGCTCTGTGCTTTAAGCCTGGACTTCCATAGCAAGCAGGCTCTGGTTACAGGCAAACTGGGGCTGGGCTGTCTTGCCCATCGAGGGGATTGACTGGGCCCTGCTCCAACTCTCTTACTACTCAGGATGGTGAAGAGGGAGAGCCCACAGGGCCCCTCATTGGAGTAGATCACACAGGACATCAAGACCCCTGCACGCTCACTGAGGGCGGGAGCAGCAGCTCTGGACAGAGGAGGCTGCAGGATGGAGCCATGAAAACAGGCATCGAGGGTAAAAGGTGACGGCCTCTGCCCACATGTTATGCACATTGTTTTCAGTCCTGTCAATAATCTCGTAAAGCGGGCACTATTGTCACCATATTTTAGGTAAGAAAGCAGAATAAACATATCCCATATTTGCAACTTTATGCAACCCCAACGCCACAGCACCAGGGGTCCGGAGCTACAGCTGCACCCATCGTCTGCTCCTTCGCCTTTGTGTGCTTTCAGTGCAGAGTTCCAACTTCTTGATACCACGTTTGTCTGCCACTAGGATTGCATTTTCACCCCAAATGCTTTCCACTGGAGACAATGGCAAACACCAGTTTCCTCTGGGTAGGTTAACTGCCTTTGACTGCTACTACCTAAGACACTCACCTGGAAGAACAAAGCAAGCTTACTTCCTTGCATGAAGAAACAAATCTTGTGAAAATGATTTATTCTTGCTCTTTAGTTTCTCAACCATGACCTCCTTTTGAAACCAGAGTCACTGCAGTTGTGTGATGCAGGGTTTGTGGACTGAGTGGAGCTTGCAAAGAAGGCCCGCATCTGAGTTCCCTCTTTCAGAGCTCAGCCCATGACAGGGAAGCAGTAAACTCCAGAATTCCTTCGTCTAACAGGAGCTGATTTAGAGTGCATTAGTAAGAATAATCATAAGGCCGGCGCCGCGGCTCACTAGGCTAATCCTCCACCTTGCGGTGCTGGCACACTGGGTTCTAGTCCCGGTCGGGGCGCCGGATTCTGTCCCGGTTGCCCCTCTTCCAGGCCAGCTCTCTGCTGTGGCCAGGGAGTGCAGTGGAGGATGGCCCAAGTGCTTGGGCCCTGCGCCCCATGGGAGACCAGGAGAAGCACCTGGCTCCTGCCATTGGATCAGCGCGGTGCGCTGGCCACGGCAGCCATTGGAGGGTGAACCAATGGCAAAGGAAGACCTTTCTCTCTGTCTCCTCTCTCTCACTGTCCACTCTGTCAAAAAAAAAAATAATCATAATCATAATGTTTTGGCCTTAAAGAGAATATACTAAGCATTTCTTTCCCATTTGTTCCTATATTTGATTTTTACCATCAGATCACCCTCACTCTCATTTACTTTTTGATCAGATCATTCTTATTGTCATTGTTGGCAATAACTGCTAATACCTGTTAAAAGTAAAAATCACATACCCTTTGACCAGTAATGAATTTCTAGGAATGCCTACAGCAGATGCATTAGTGCCTATGTAAAATGGCATGTGCAAGATTATCTGTGCAACAATGTTTTTTTTTAACTTTTATTTAATGAATATAAATTTCCAAAGTACAGCTTATGGATTACAATGGCTTCCCCCCGCCCCATAACTTCCCTCCCACCCACACCCCTCCCCTTTCCCGCTCCCTCTTCCCTTCCATTCACATCAAGATTCATTTTCATTTCTCTTATATACAGAAGATCAGTTTAGTATATATTAAGTAAAGATTTCAACAGTTTGCACCCACATGGAAACACCAAGTGAAAAATACTGTTTCAGTACCAGTTATAGCATTATATCACAATGTACAGCACATTAAGGACAGAGATCCTACATGAGGAGTAAGTGCACAGTGACTCCTGTTGTTGACTTAACAAATTGACACTCTTGTTTATGGCGTCAGTAATCTCCCTAGGCTCCAGTCATGAGTTTCCAAGGCTATGGAGGCCTTTTGAGTTCGCCGACTCTTATTTTATTTAGACAAGGTCATAGTCAAAGTGGAAGTTCTCTCCTCCTTTCAGAGAAAGGTACCTCCTTCTTTGATGACCTGTTCTTTCCACTGGGATCTCACTCGCGGAGATCTTTCTTTCATTTAGGTGTTTTTTTTTTTTTTTTTTTTTTTTTTTTTTTTGCCGGAGTGTCTTGGCTTTCCATGCCTGAAATACTCTCATGGGTTTTTCAGCCGGATCTGAATGCCTTAAGGGCTGATTCTGAGGCCAGAGTCACGCAGCAATGTTTGTAATAGCTATGGACTGGTGCTATTGATCATCAATAAGTGTTGGTTAAATTACGTGGCAGCTTTAGATCAGACTACAGGAAAGAATACAAGTGCCCTTCAGGTACTGAATGGAAGCTTTGCCACGTACGATGTGAAATGAAAGAAGGAAAGAAGGTCTGTTACTCTCACTGTTACACGAAGATGTAACAGATGAAGAAGTCAAGGAAACTGGTCCGCAGCAGTTCTATTCTGGAAGAAGACTGGGTGCATCTTAAAATGCCTCCAATTCGATCCGGGGGCTTTTGATCCCAGCACAGGATGGTGAAATGGCGAAGATTACAACTCTTACCTTGCAGAAAAGGGTTACTTTTCTAATGAAAAGTAGCAAAGTCTTTATTTCTATTCATGTCTCTTTTTTAGATTTTTACATGTGGGAAATCCCAACTTACTTTCCACTTTTCCACCCGGTTGGCAGCTTGCTTAGTCTTTGAGTGGCTTCCAGGTCCTTTCCATCTTGGGCAGACTCCAGGTGGACTCTCAGAGAAAGAACTCCCTCCCTGTGAGCAGTGCTGGGTAAAGCCCTGTCCACGTGTAACTAAACGTCAAAACATGATGGGAGATAGTTTCCCTGAGAGAAAACAAGATTTCAACTAAGAAGAATGAGTAAGAGAAAAGGCGATAAAACAGAAGTCATACAAGAAAAAGAAAATCCAGGATTAAGTTAGCTGGGGCTGAAGTAAGAAGGATTATGTTAAGAAACCCAAAACCAGGTCTGGGGAGAGCTGGCAGGCCCATGGGAGAGAAAAAAGAAACTGAAAAGCCATTCCGTGCGAATTTTACAATGTTCCCATCAAGAGAGCCAAGGGAGAATTAGCACGGCAGGGCGGCGACTCAGCTGTACTGTGTTCTGAACTGCAGGGCACTCCTCTGAGAATGGGAAGTGTGGAAGCGACAGAAGCCGCACACTTGCCATTGGGACACACGGTGAACAATCAGAACTTTCATATCTTAGTTCACTTTGTGGATGTGTGACTATGTATACATCATTCAGTACTGCGCGTTTCCCTCTGTCCCTGCTTCTGTCTCTCTCTCTCTCTCACACACATACACATTGAAACATTGGATGCTCAAACTTCACTGATGGGAGTTCATGACCAAAACAAGGTTTGGAGACCAGGTGAGAAGTGGTTTGTTTTCTGCTGTCCAAGGGTTCCTGGAATGAAGGTGGAGAAGTCTATTAGAGTAAGACCCTCGACCTGCAAGGGAGCCAAGAACAGCGTGTAGCCCAAGCAGAAATCTGTGCCTTTCACTGCAACTTAAATGACACATATTTATGCCCTAATAAACACTGAATGCCATCTTGGTGGGGATCTAGGTTAGGGAAATACAGAGAAAAGAACAAGCTACGGGAACTGTAACTGAAATTTCTTCAAAGGAAAACTTTTCAGTCCGTGAGAGACCACAAAAGACACCTGGAAGGAAAACAGGGTGAAAGTTCTCAGGATCCTCAGCGTTTTCTCATTCATTCAATCAAAGGCGTTTGTTGAAGCATTTCCTTTTCTACAAAGACAGATACTGGTAGCAGACTGGTCTTTGCACTGAAAACAGTTGGAAAAGTGAATGAAAAACTCAGGAAGCAACTGTGTTCAGACACAGAACAACAGGCTTTTCAGGATTTTGATCACTGACAGAAGAGAATACAATGGTTTTTGCCCTATGATCAGCTCAGCTTTGTAGTCCAAAGCATAGGAAGTAGGGACCAACCAGAAAACCGAAGCCAGAGTGAGTAAAAGAGTAGTTTTAGGAAGATTGGAGAAATGTTCTCATTGGTGGAAGTAGCTGGAAAATGGTCGCAGATAAAAGTGTGGGAATTGTTTGCTTTTATATACAGCATAATTTACAAACCAGTATATAAATATGTAGATATCGGGGTGGCTTTGTGGTGCCGTGGGTTAAACCACCACTTGTGACACCGGACTCCCATATCAAAGTGATGGTTTGAGTCTCAGCCACTAGGCTTCCAGTCCAGCTCCCTGCTGCTGTGCCTGGAAAGGCAAGCGATGATGGCTCAAGTGCTTCAGGCCCTGCCATCCAGGTGGGAGACCCGGATGGAGTTCCAGCCCCTGCTGTTGGGACATTTGAGGAGTGGACCAGTGGATGGCAGATCTCTCACCCTGTGTAACTCTGCCCTTCAAATTAATAAATAAAAATAATATATGCATACATTTGCATGTTGCAACAATGCCATTCTCTCCCATGTAGAGTCCAATATGCCTTCTGGGGATCACAGCACGGAAGCGTCCCTCGATCCCTGGGGCAGTCAAGCATGTGAATGTCACTCATGTGTACTGTGAAACAGGTGTCCTCAAAGATGGCTTTATTCACTACAGAACATGGATGTGGGAGCAGCACTTTCTCTGATTAGGTCATGAGCTTTGAGGGGCCAAAGTGTATGCAAGTCAGACACACAGTAATACTTCAACAGTAAGAACTATGGAAGTGGCACACAGCTCTCGTTTATAACTCTACACCCCAGGTGCTATGCAAGGCACTTATTCCCCCAGGTGGCACTAGTCTTCCTGACAGTCCTGGGAGGTGGATCAGAATCACTACATATTTTTCAGTGGAGAGGTTGAGGCCTCTACAGGTTAAGTGATTTTGCCCACGATCACTGAAGAGGATTTGATGCCACATCTGATGCCAAACTTGATATCCCTGTGACTGCGTGAGACGGCCTCTCAAGTCACAATCGGATGGCTGCTGGGAGACCACTAAATCAGAACCAGGAGGGTGAAATGAGTCGGATGAGAATTGGGAAATCAAGGGTCAGTGAAGAAAGAAACAACCCCGGGTGTATAAGGAGCGAGGGGTCTGATAAGGAGCCAAGGGAGCTGAACTCCAGGGGCCACCACTGGAACTGCTGTGTTCCACCAGTGGCACGTCGGAAATGTGGGTGAGGAGCCACGGCTGCTTCTGTTACTTCTGTAACTGCTCTCAGCACCCAGGAAGTTGGAGGCCAGACACTGGAACACTGAGCTGCCTCTTCTACCCAGAATGCATTCACGTGACCTGCCAGCCTGGACAAACAGTGTCAGAAGACAGCCCCTCCACCTCTTCCCCTCGATTTCTCAAGAGGTATAGAATTAGAGGAACCCAACTCATATTTAGAACCCTAACTGCATCATTTTTTTTTTCATAATGGACATTTTCCATGGAGTTCTTAAAAGCCTGTTGTATTTCTTGTATTTAAAACTACTTAAACATCCTGTGCAGCAGGGTTGAAAAACATCTTTTGCTGGCAGAGAGATTCACACCCTAAATGCCTAAATGCCTGCAACACCCAAGCATCCAAGACTGATCCAGGCTAAAGCCTGGGGGCAGAACTGTCTGGCTCTTCCACATGGGTTGCAGGAACCCCAAGTACACGGGCCATCACTCACTGCCTTTCAGGCACATTGGTAACAAGCTGGATCAGATGTGGAGGCGGGACTACATCCCAGTCTCTCTGATATGGGGTGTAGGTATCCAGAGTGGCAGCGTCACAATACTTGACACTCCACAAGCTTTCTGAAGTACCTTTGTGCTTGGTCACAATGCGACAGCGACAAAAACGTCTCTGGTCCCCACTTCCCTAAACCCTTCTTAAACTGTGCTGGGACAAGAGTGACACGAGGCACACACTGGAAAGAGGGGTGTGGGTATCTCTGCCTCCCTTTGGTTTTAGGGGGCGTAGCTCTGAGCAGGCAGAGGAGTGAGTTTCATTTGCTATCTCTGCAGTTTGATCTCCTGCCCAGGGACAGCCTTTCGGATGAGATCAAGGATGACCAGAATCACTTGAATCTGAAAAGCGGTGCTTTGGTCTTGAACGAACATTTCTGCAAATATGGTGCATGTTTTCATTGGTTGGTGCTCACTTGCTCAACTTGCACTTTTCAAAACTTGTGATAAAGCAGTCTGATTCATGATAGCCGGGCAGAGACTGACATGGACTGGCTTCTCCTAACGCAGCGAACTTTGAAAGAGGAGACAGGTGAGTACCTTCCCAATTTCCTCCTGGCGTGGTGGTTTAAATACTGAAGGTCAAGTGAAGAAAAACACCCGTGGCTGTGAATAGCAAACAGGCATTGCTATTTTATTTATTTATTTTTTATTTAAAGCTGGACGAGGCTTTAATCAACCCTAATACAACCTGTTCATGAAAAGAGGACACCATGGCCTGAGCATTGTGACTTCCCCAAGGAAGTCGAGGCAAACTCCCACACCTACAGCTCCCCACTATGATGGTACAGAACACTCGGCAGAGCGGAGAACTTTCCAGACTCTCCTGAGGTTACACACCATTCGATGCTTACAACAGAAGCACATAAGGCTGCACTACAGACAATGGGGGAAAATGGAAGTGCCTTGCAGAATACGCCCTGACTGCTTGCAGTTTTGTAATTTTGCTGCTTCTCCAATGGAGAATTCACTTGAGCCTGCAGGAAGGGAAATGATGCCTTGATTGCTTCTCTTACTCACTGGGTCAGAGAGACCAGAAAATTACCAAGGACCATTAAGAAATGAGAAAGTCTCAAACTTATCTTGATTGAAGGCATTGCCCTTTTGAACTAAGCTTTTCAAAATGCAATCACACAGGGTGTCTCCAAGGGACAAGCCTACTTTTCTCCCCACAGCAGCAAACAGCACTCCCGTGGCTTCCAGTCACCCACGAAGCATGGTCCTGTCCACAGGCCTGTGGAGGAGCACGCTGTGGGGGACTGCTGGCTGTGACCGAGCTCAGAGCAGCAGAGGTGGGTGGGGGTGTGGGTGGGGTGGGGGGCTGGGGAAGGTTACAAGAGAAGAACTCAGTGGAGAGAAGGAGACGCATTTGCAAACTGGATGTCCCGAGAGGAAAGGTTTGAATTCTGTGGCCCAGGGTCCCTTTCCCTCTGTACATGAACCACCATCCCCCTGCAAACAGCGTGCTTCCCTCGTCAGAAGTCTCCCTCCCGGCCACAGCGATGCCCAGAGAGGCACGCCCGGCCTCGGCCCCAAGGACGGGCAGCAGAAAAGGACCTGTGGTCAGCAGAAGGGGGCTGGGGGAGAACAGGGCTGCTCAGAGAAGCAGAGCTTCCTGGGACACAGGGACAGGGTTTTCCTCTGCTCATGAGTGTCCGGGGCCATCGGAACAGTGTCTGCCCCATCGCAAGCTCTAAGTGTCAGGAGCGTGAACACGCAGACCTCTGCGCCCACTGGCTCACACGGTAGGACGCTGCTCCTCTGTCATCAGTGAACTGCACCCTCCTTCTGGGGCTCCGCTCACCCTCACCAAACAGCATCTCTCAGTCCCAGGCTGCCCGGGGCTGCCGGCTGTCCTCGCCGCCCACTCTCACAGGGATTCCTTCTGAGACCCCGGTGGGCACTCAGGTCCTCTCCTGCCTCTCCCGAAGCCAAGGAAGCTGTGGTGAGGGCTGGAGCCCCAGGCCCGAGGGCACACAGGGGAGCCCCCGTGCACGGCTCCTCTGGTCATAGCCAGGGCTTCTGACTGTGAGAAATGGAAGCCCCAGTACCAGGCTTACTTGATATTGCTCTCTGATGCGTCCCTTCCCCAAGTCGCTGACACACAGACTGCACTGCAGATTTAAATGGCTGAAGCACATGCATTTGGCTCCACTGGTCAAGCTGCCCTTGGGATGCCTACAGCCCATATGCCCAAACTGAATATCTGAGAACCCCCACTCTGCTTCAGGCTCCAGCGTCTTGCTAATGTGTACGCCGGATGGCTCAAGTGGTCGGACCCCTACCACCCTCACAGGACACAATGGTTGAGTTCCTGGCTCTTGGGTGTTGCAGACAATCGGAGAAGGAACCAGTGGATGGAAGATAGATCTATAGGTTGATCTATCTCTTCATCTGTCTACCTGTGAAATAAAATTAAAAAAAATGTTTAAGATAACATGCTTATCTTTTTAAAAAATGGATCTTAAAAATATTATCCAACCATCTGAATAGAGGAGAATAGGAATGTCCTGGAGGGACTGGTGCTGCGGTGGGGAAGCTTTTTTTTTTTCCTGCCAAAGGCCATTAGAATATTTATAGCCTCTCTCCTGGGCTACAGAAAATTATCAACTGGAAAATCAGCCTGCTGTGCGCGCATTGAATTTCGAGTCCCGCCAGTAGCTGTCTTGGCAGGGCCAGACCAAACGATCCCGCAGGCCTTGTGCAGCCCGTGGGCAGGACGTTCCCCACCCCTGCAGGTGAACCGGGTTCTGCTCCCGGATCGATGCACTCAATCCCCAGCAGCTGGGAGTCTCGGTTCCCGACGGCTGCGAGGACACCTCCGCCCCAGGCTTTGTCCCTCAGTGAGAGGACAACGAGGGTACAGCGCGACGCCCCTGCCAGGAACCCCCAGCCGCAGAGCCCGCGGGAGACCGGCTGGGGTCTCCGCTGCAGCCTGTGGGTGGGTGTGGGGGGGGGGTGTCAGCGCCTCTGCCCAGCCGGCTTCCCTCACCGGGCGCAGGTGCGGCCCCCAGCTATCCGCCCGCATCTCGGAGCGCAGGCAGCTCCCCGCCCGCGACAGCGTGTTGACCCCGAGCCATCAGCTTCTAGAAGGGGGTTTCGGAGCTGGGTCCCGGCTGGCCCGCCGCCCACGAGAACGGCGGCGGCTGTGCGGGGAGCGCTGGTGGCGCCCGGGGAGCCGAGGCCGTGGGATTACTGATTTGATTCCGGGAGCAGACCACTAGTAAGTACCCTGCACCTGCTGTGGCTGCAGCCGGGACAAGGCCGCCACCTCCAGGAGGTAGTGACGAACACCCGGGGACCGACTCTGCACGCCCACTTCGTATCTCGAGTTAAACCCTTGCCTTCCCGACTCCAGGGCTCGGCTCCGTGCACGGAACCGAGCCCTAGGTTGAAAGCCTGAAGTTAACATTCCTGGAGCGCTGTTCCAGGCGGTAAGTGCGGCCTTCACCTTCCCGACAGCCCTGTGGCGTGGGGACCACCATCAGGCGCATAGCGTCCAGGGAAAGTCAGGTGACCGGGCCCGCGCCGGCTTCGTCACCGAGCAACCGCCCCGCCCGGGCATGCGCAGGAAATACCGCCGCGCCCTCGGCGGCCGCAGGAAGCGCGTCGTACCTCCCAGCATCCCCTTCGCGACGTCGCCAAGATGGCGGCGCCCATGCTGCGGTGCTGCTCCCGGGCCCGGTGGTCTGGTGCCCCGAGCCCGTCTAGAGTCCTGCGCTCGGGGCTGCGTGGGGCGCACTCGGGCCCGCAGGGTGTCCTGGCGGCGCAGAAGGCTAGGGGCCTGTTCAAAGAGTTCTTCCCGGAGAGGGGGACGAAGACGGAGCTCCCAGAGCTCTTCGACCGTGGCTCGGGCAGCTTCTCTCCCCAGACCGTCTACTGCGGCTTCGACCCCACGAGCGACTCGCTTCACGTAGGCCACCTGCTAGCGCTGCTGGGCCTGTTCCACTTCCAGCGGGCGGGCCACAACGTGATCGCGCTGGTCGGGGGCGCCACGGCGCGCCTGGGAGACCCGAGCGGCCGCACCAAGGAGCGCGAGGCGCTGGGCGCGGAGTGCGTGGGCGCCAACGCGCGCGCCCTGCGCGCGGGGCTCGAGGCCCTGGCGGCCAACCACCAGCAGCTCTTCGGCGACGGGCGCGCTTGGGGCAGCTTCACGGTGCTGGACAACTCGGCCTGGTACGGGCAGCAGCACCTGGTGGACTTCCTGGCGGCCGTGGGCGGCCACTTCCGCATGGGCACGCTGCTGAGCCGGCTGAGCGTGCAGACGCGGCTCAAGAGCCCCGAGGGCATGAGCCTGGCCGAGTTCCTCTACCAGGTGCTGCAGGCCTACGACTTCTATTACCTGTTCCAGCGTTACGGATGCCGGGTGCAGCTGGGCGGCTCTGACCAGCTGGGCAATATCACGTCCGGATACGAGTTCGTCCACAAGTAAGCGCCTTGAGACCCCGGAGAAGTCCGGGGGCCAGTCGTTCGCACGCTCGTAGCCTCTGGTTCACTGTTAGCGTGGTGGGGTGCTGTGTGCCCTCGGGCTTCTGTGGGTTTATCCTCACTTAGGGACTGTCATGGCGTGGGTTACACGGACTGGGAGACCTCACCGGTCGAATTAAGGGCATTAGGCGCTGGGGGCCTCATCCAGAAATTCTGCAGGAAGGGGACCCCCAAAAACATGGGGCGTGTTCTGTTGGCTTCCTCGAAGTCGCCCTGGCTCTGTTTCTGAGTTGCCTTCAGTTGTTGACTGCCCTGCTGGGCTCCGCCTTAGCTCCGTATCCTCTGGGAGGCTGGTCTCAGCCCTTGGGTTGGCATTCTAAAGAAAAACTCAATTTTTGCGGCTCCAAATACTTGACAAGTGTATTTTTAAAGATTTATTTATTATTTGAAAGCCAGAGTTACAGAGAGGGAGAGGTGGATCTTCTGTCTGCTGGTTTTCTGCCCAGATGGCCTCAACAGCCGGGCTGGGCCTCTTTGCCGGCTTTCACAGGTGCGTTAGGGAACTGGGTCAGAAATGCAGCAGCTGGTACTGGAACCGGTGCGCATGTGGGATGCGTGCCCGGTGGGCGGCTGCTTTCCTGGCTGTGTCACAGCACCGGCCCCAAGTATTGTGTTTTAACGACGTTTTCTTGAGGGTGGTGAAGTGGGGACCAGCTCACGTGTAACACAGCAAAACTCAGCCCTCTGTAAAGCAGCTGCTTTGCCGCGTCCTCCTGGCTCCCTCTTCACCCCGTTTCCCTCTTCCCACCCACGCTTTCACGGCCTCCAGTCCCTGCTGCGGGTTGGCAGGGTGGCAGGTGTGGAAGTGCAGTGGAGGCAGTGACAGGAATCCCGAGTCAGGGGTCCAGCGAGTTCAGACTGCGAGCTGCCAGCAGCTGGGGGCCTGCGCTGACCCTGACGCTCTTCTCCGTGCCCAGGCTGACGGGAGAAGATGTGTTCGGAATCATGGTTCCTCTGATCACCAGCACCACGGGAGCGAAGCTGGGGAAGTCGGCTGGCAACGCCGTGTGGCTCAGCAGAGAGAGGACGTCTCCGTTTGAGCTGTATCAGTTCTTCCTCAGGCAGCAGGACAGCGCCGTGGAGAGGTGAGCTCTGGCCAGTGTCATCAGCCCCTGTACAATGGGAGCCCTTGAATCTGTAGGTGTCGTTTCTACTCCTTTTTTTTTTTTTTTTAATATTTATTTATTTATTTGAAAGAGTTAGAGGGAGCTCTTCCGTCTGCTGGTTCACTCCCCGATTGGCTGCAGTGGCCGGAGCTGTGCTAATCGAAAGCCAGGAGCCAGGAGCTTCCTTGGAGTCTCCCACACAGATGCAGGGGCCCAAGGACTTGGGCCATCCTCCACTGCCTTCCCAGGCCATAGCAGAGAGCTGGATCTGAAGTGGAGCAGCTGGCCTTGAACTGGTGCCCATAACTTATGCCGGCACTGCAGGCGGCGGCTTTACCCACTACGCCACGGCACCGGCCCCTGTACTCTTACTTTGCTTAGGTTCTGTTGAAGGAGTGAAGCCCGTCACAGAACGTAGCCATGTTCACTGTGTTCCAGAGTCACCGCTGGTTAGTAGGTAACATGAAAACTGCAGTGGCTGGCTAGGAAACTCAGTGCCGACTTCGACCTGTATCTAGTAAGTACTTGAGGTGCTGTTGCTGGCCTGTTACATTTTTGATTCTTCATCTTAAGTACCCATATTTGCCTGTGTCTGAAGTATGTAGCATAAAACACCTTTAAAGATCCTACCATCTCCCCCATTCCCAGCGCCACTCCCAGGATTTTTTTTTAAGGTTTATTTATTTGAGAGGAAGAATTGCAGACACAGGGAGAAAGAGAGAGAGAGAGAGAGGTCTTCCATCTGCTGGTTCACTCTCCAAATGGCCACAACAGCCAGAACTGGGCTGAACCGAAGCCAGGAGCCCAGAGTTGCTTCCAGGTCTCCCACACGGGTGCAGGGTCCCATCTTCCACCACTCTCCCAGCCATGTTACCAGGGATCTGGATTGGAAGAGGAGCAGCTGGGACTCTCACTGGTGCTCTGATACGGCATACCGAGCAGCGGCTTAACCCATTGTGCCACTTGCCTGGCTCCTAAAGTTCCTTTTGAAAAAGGATTTTCTCAGGGCTGGTGCTATGGCATGGCAGGTTAAAGCCCTGGCCTGCAGTGCTGGCATCCCATGTGGGTGCTGGTTTGAGTCCCGGCTGTTCCACTTCCGATCTCACTCCCTGCTGATAGCCTGTACCCATGAGGGAGACATGGAGGAAGCTCCTGGCTTGGCTTCAGATTGCCTCAGCTCCAGCCATTGAGGCTGTTTGGGGAGGGGCCCAGCAGATGGAAGACGGTCTCTCTCTGTCTCTATCTCCCTCTACCTCTCTCGTTGCTCTTTCAAATAAATAAATCTTTAAATTTTTTTTTTGCCATTAGCTCACACAGCCTTAAACTCTTGGAAGAATATAAGTTAATGAGAAAGCAAATATATCTGAAGGAAGAAAAAGTTTGTTTTTATGATTTTAAAATTTTACTTGGAAGACAGAGTTACAGAGAGTGAGGAGGGGGAGAGAGAGAAGAGAGATCTTCGAACTGCTGGTTCATTTCCAAATGGGTGCAGCGCCTGGGGCTGGGCCAGCCAAAGCCAGCTGCCTGGAGCTCCATCTGCGTCTCCCATGTGGGTAGCGGGGTCTCAGATCCCTGGGCCATCTGCTCCTGCTTTCCCAGGCACATTAACAAGGAACTGGATTGGAAGTGCAACAATGAGGGCCTGAACCAGTGCTCGCATGGGATATTGGCATTGGAGGTGGCTGCTTAACTCATTGTGCCACCACGCCAGCCTCAAGAAAAAGTTAAAGAATCATTTTGATACTCATCTATTATCATAATAGGAATAATTATTTAAGGTATGTGGCTTTGCTAAAACATTAGAAAATACTGTTAAAAAATACTTAAGGGAGTTATACCATGCCATGTAGGAATTCTAAATTTGATGCAATTTTTTATACAGTCCCAGCCATATCTAAATTGATTTTTGGTTGTGAAACTTGACAAGCTAATTTTTTTTTTTAAACATTTATTTTATTTATTTGGAAGAGTTACAGAGAGAGGTATAGAGACTGGGAGAGAGAGAGGTCTTCCATCTCCTGGTTCACTCCCCAAAATGACCGCAATGGCCAGAGCTGAGCTGATCCGAAGCCAGGAGCCAGGAGTTTATTCTGGGTCTCCCACAAGGGTGCAGGGATACAAGCGCTTGGACCATCTTCTACTGCTTTCCCAGGCCACAGCAGAGAGCTGGATCAGAAGTGGAGAAGCCAGCACTCGAACCAGCGTCCTTAGGAGTTTCTGGCACTGCAGGTTGGGGCTTTAACCACTGTGCTACAGTGCCGGCCATTTGACAAGCTAATTTTAAGATGTACAGGAAGAATGGAGTAGAAGATGGCTTCTTACAAAATTATAGTAATTTAGGTTTTTGTTTTCTTTTGATTTATTCTTAGCGTACTAGGTGATACAGTCCTCTGGTTCTGGTATATATAGATCTCATATGTACTGTTGTAAAGATTTATTAACCTATTGATTGGCTGATTGATTTGAAAGGTAGAGTAACAGAATCTGATCTGCTGGGTTACTTTCCAAATGCCTGCGGCAGCTGGACTCGGCGGGCAGAAGCCGGGATGCAGGAACTTCATCGGGGTCTTGTACTTACCTGGGTGGCAGGGACTTCAGTATTCGGGCTGTCATCGGCTCATTCCAACCACATCAGCAGGATGCTGGATTAGAAACAGAGTAGCCAGCACTGAAACCGGGCACTGCAGTGTGGGGTGCGGGCGTCCCAGGTGGCGGCCTAATCTGCGGTGGTACAGCGCCTGCCCCAGGAACTGAAACATGTTTGGAAGATTGATTTTCTGTTTGGCCCTAGTCCATAGAGATAGAGTTGGGGTAGGGATTCTGGCCCAGTGAGTTAAACCACAGCTTGGGACACCCCATTTTGGAGTTTCAGGGATCAAGTCCTGTCTCTGGTTCCAGTCCAGTTGTTAGCGTGCCTTGGAGACAGCAGGTGGTGGCCTCTGTCCTTGGGTCCCTGGCTGCCCCATAGTAGACCCCAGTGGAGTTGCTAACTTCTGACGTGGCCTGGCCCAGCTGTGATATTGTGGGCCCCAGTGAGGGCCAGTGCTGTGCAATAGTAGCTTAAGCGTCTGCCTGTGGCACTGGCATCCTATATGGGCACTGGTTCGAATCCCATCTGCTCCTCTTCTGATCCAGCTCTGCTATGGCCTGGGAAAGCAGTAGAAAATGGCCCAAGTGCTTGGCTCTCTGCACCCACGTGGGAAACCCAGAAGAAGCTTTGGATCAGCCCAGCTCTGGCCATGGTGGCCATTTGGGGAGTGAACCAGCAAATGGAAGATCTTTCTCTTTGTCTCTCCCTCTCCTGTCTGTAACTCTCTCAAATAAATAAATAGATTTTTAGTAAATAAGTAAATAAATAATCTGAATGTTAACCACTGTATTGTGTTAAACCAAAATCATGTCAGATTAGAGAATCCAGATAGAGTGGCATATGAGAGGTCTTCAGAAAGTCCATGGAAAATGCGTTGTAGGAAAACTGCGTGGACTTCAGAATCTTTTGCTCCCGAGTAAAGTTACTTCTTCAGAATTCCATCTTCCGTGACCTTGTGGAAGCCCCTGCTCCTGGTCGCTTCGTCTCTGACAAAGCAGGCACTTCAGCAGTGGGCTAAGGCTGTCTTTTCGAAAGATGCTGCTCAGATAACTAGATGTCTGTGGGGAAGAAAAAAATATACATAAAGGTCAGCTCCAGGAAGCTTCTAGACCTATGTCTATAATAAACGACAAGCCAGCCTCTTGGAACATAAATATAAAAAGTATTTTTATGACTTGGGAGTCAGGAATGACTGATAAGCCAGACTAAGAATGAAGATCTGTTCTTGAAACATCACATTGAGTGGGAAACGATGCTTTTTTTAAAAAACCTTTTTTTTTTTTTTTTTAAGATTTATTGTTTGAAAGAGTTACAGAGAGGCGGGAGAGGCAGAGGCAGAAAGAGATCTTCCATCTGCTGTTCAGTCCCCTTAGGCTGCAGTGGCCAGGGCTGGGCCTGCCAAAGACAGGAGCCCTGAGCTTCTTCCAGGTCTCCATGTGGGTGCAGGGGCCAAGGACCTGGGCCATCTCTGCTGCTTTACCAGGCCACAGCAGAGAGCTGGATCAGAAGTGGAGCAGCTGGGACTTGAACCGGCACCCATATGGGATGCTGGTGCCGCAGAAGGCAGCTTAACCCACTGCTCCGCGTTGGCGGCCCCAGGAAACAATGTTTTTAAGGTCATGCATCTAACAAAGAAAGCTTATGTCGAAATTCATATAAAGAATATCTCTAGACCACCAAGAAAGACCAGGCAGCAGGAAATTGGAGAGAGACTTGAACATACTTTCCACAGAGATCCCATACAGAAGGCCCAAAACATGAGAAGGTGTTGAGCCTCAGTGAGAAGGAAAATGGGAGGTGTAACACAGACAGCACTGCCCAGCCTGCAGCGTGGCTGACCCCGAGAGAGCTGGCAGCGCCGCGTGCTGCTGAGGGCGTTCCAGGGTGGCGCGAGAGAAGAGTACCAGAAGCAGTGGGCAGGAATATTAGGCAGCACTCAGCAGAGCTGAGCGTGCACGTAATCTGTGACCGTGCAGCTCCTCCCTGCATCCACACGCAGTAGACGTGAGTGCATGCGTGCAGCAAGTGGCACGTATGGCGATGTCCGTGGCAGCATGACTAGCAGTTATCCCGAACTGGAAGTAACATAGATGTGCACAGCGCAATGTGTAGATAAATACACAGCAGCGTAGATGATCTCCCACAGATCGACATGCCGAGGTAGCCGAGCACAGACCTGGCTCCTACCATGTCGGTTCCTGTGCAGTCTTAGAAACAGGCAAAACCAAGGAATGATTTTGTGAGGCACAGTGGTGGTTATCTGGGAGGGCCGCTCCAGGGTGTGACACGAGGGCTTCACTGGGCCGGGGTGGGGTTGCCTTTTTTAACTACAGGGAGAGTCACGGAGATGGTCCCTTAAGGCCGTGTCTGGGCTTCCTGGGCCTCTGTGTAGGTGCTGTAGCACCAGAGAGGCTGTGCGGGATGGTTCTCGCGTCACTGCGCTCTGGTTGTCAGGAAAGGACAGGTGCGGGGCGCCTGAACTGGCCCAGGCCTTCCAGGCTGAAAGTGCACAAACAGCTCGGCAAAGTAGCGTGACCCTCGTCTCTGTCTTCTGTCGCTTTGTGTGCATTTCCGCGTGTCTGCGTTCTCTGTAGAAGAGTTCAGAAGTTCAAGGGCAGCAGGATGTTGTTGCTGGCGTGAGCGAGCTGCTGGTGAACACGAGGCGTGTGATGTAAACGAAGCCCTGGTTTCTTGTCCCGAAGGTACCTGAAGCTCTTCACTTTCCTGCCCCTTCCAGAGATTGACCACCTCATGCAGCTGCACCTCAAAGAGCCAGAGAAGCGGGTGCCCCAGAAGCGACTGGCTGCCGAAGTCACCAAGCTTGTTCATGGCCGAGAGGGCCTGGACTCCGCCAAAAGGTAGCCGCCTTCGCTGGTGCGCACACGGTTCCTGACTCCCTGGGCCTGAGGGCGTTGGCACCTGTGCTGCCCTCGGGTGACCCCGGCGTTCACTGCGGACAGCAGTGGTCGGTGTTTGAGTCTGGTGCGTTAGAATCGCCCGCTCACTGGGCAGAAGGGTGGTCTGGAATGAAGTTTATGAATTCGACAAGATGCGTGTTGTGCTTGCAGCCTGGCATGGCGCACACGCCGGCGTCGGGCGTCGGGATGTGCAGCCGAGTAGCGGCGCGTGACGTGGCCCTCCCCGCGTGTCCCCAGGTGCACCCAGGCCCTCTATCACAGCAGCATCGATGCGCTCGAGGTGCTGTCTGATCAGGAGCTCAAGGAGTTGTTCAGAGAAGCTTCGTTTTCCGAGTTAGTTCTCGACCCCGGAACCAGCGTCCTAGACACGTGCCGCAAAGCCAACGCCATTCCAGACGGCCCCCGCGGGTAAGATGGTGGGACACTCGGCATCAGTGGGGTTGCACCACTAACCGTGACCGTTGACAGCGTGTTCCAGAGCGCGTGTTTTCCTGCAGAAATTGGGTCCGTTCCAAGAACATAGTGAGAACTGAGCGTGCGTCTGTTGACAGTCATTTGTTCCCCTTGGAGCGAGGTGGTGCCACGCCGCCCCTCCTCCTGTCAGCCCAGCCGGTTTTCCCTGCTGCACCCTGCGGTCCATGGGCTTGGGGATGTGCTTACAACTTGAGGTCACAGACACAGGCCCACGGTCACACGGCCCTTCTCATACTTGGGCTGGATCTGTGTGTGTGGGAGGGGGCGCCCCGCAGCTCGTGTGAAAATGAAGGAAGCCTGTGGCAGAACCTTGAGAGTCTGTTAGGAGCAACACGACAGGCCCCCGGAGAGTGGCCTTGTTCATCGTGAGTGAGTAGGTCGCGCGTGTTAGTGCACACAGCACTCCACACAGCAGCCGGGCGAATTGCTGATGCTCACCTGTCTAAATGGGCGGTGAGATGCAGAAAGCCAAGTGTTAGCCACAGAGGCTCAGGGGGCCTCTTCTGTAGGAATTTGAACAAATCCAGGTTTTTATCTTGAGTTTGAGTAATATTTCATAAGTGTTCTCCATCGGTAGTTTGGATTGTTTGCCTTAGGTTTGTCTGTATAGAGAAAGCAGCCACTGTTCCTGGTATCAAACACTGGTGTCTTTATTATACCCTCATTTTGAGGGTGATGTGATATATTTTCCTACAGTAATTGCTGATGCCAACAATTTTCTTTTTTTCTTTTGAACATTTCCTGTAATGTGTGTGCTGATACTGGAAACTTTACCACTATTAAGACCCATACCTGGTTTAGCCAGGGTCTTAAGTAATATTGACTGCATCTTATTTTTTTTTGGAAGATAGACTTAGAGAGAGAGAGACAGAAAGGTCTTCCTTTTTCCATTGGTTCACCCCCCAAATTGCTGCTGTGGCCGGAGCTACGCCGATCCAAAGCCAGGAGCCAGGTGCTTCCTCCCGTTCTCCCATGCGGGTGCAGGGGTCCAAGCACTTGGGCCATCCTCCACAGCCTTCCCGGGCCACAGCAGAGAGCTGGACTGGAAGATGAGCAACCGGGACTAGAACCTGGCACCCTTATGGGATGCTGGCGCCGCAGGCAGAGGATTAACCAAGTGAGCCACAGCACTGGCCCCATGACTTTGTTTTACATTGTATAAGCAAACAGGTTGGTCTGTGCACAAAACTGGAAGCTAGCTAAGAGCCTAAAATTATGTTTCCTAAAAAAGAGGTCTGTTCTAACATAGAAAATATTTTACAGTTGATTTTTATAAAACCAGGTACATTCGTTTGTTAATTTTATTTGCTAACTCATTCAGATCAGAGAAAACCAACATTTGCCTTTTTGGAAAATAAAATTATTTATTTACTTGAAATATGGGGTGAGAGGAGTGACAGGGCTGGGTCACACCAAAGCCAGGTGCCAGAAACCCCAGACAAGTCTCCGATGTGGGTAACAAGATCCCAAATACTTTTATCATCTTCCACTGCCTCCCAAGAGCATTAGCAGGAATCCGGATCAGAAGAGGAGGCGGGGCGTGGTCCCAGGCACTGGTGATGGGATGCATGCCTCCCCAGCTGTGGCATAACCCACTACGCCGCAACACTTATCCCAACATTTGCCTTTTAATTAAAAAAAATATATATTATTATTTGGAAATCAGAATTACACAGAGAGGGATCTTCCATCCACCGGTTCACTCCCCAGATATCAGCAGCCAGGGCTGTTGGAGTAGCCGGGTCTCAAATGGCACCCATATGGGATGCTGGTACTGCGGGTGGTGACCTAACCTGCTGAGCAACGGCACCAGCCCTCAGCGTTTGCCACCTTAAGGCCGTCCAAGGCTTCGGCGCTCCAGTCCTCACCTCAGAATCTTACTTTTCTAGTTCCTCCCTCTCCTTGGCCCGCGAGGGAAGGGAACTGCTCTTCACTGCAGTCAGACGAGGTGGCTCTGCTTTGAGGACAGTTTCCAGCCCACGCTTATCAGTGCTCCAAGAGCAGCCTGTAGTTGTCCGTGCCGCTTACCCTGTAGTCACCGTTCTCATCCATAAATCCTCGGTTCTCTGCTAGTTTGGAATACCCTTTATTTAAAATTTATACCTAGCATGTAGTAAGAACTGTGTTTATAGAATGAATTGGATGGGGCTGGCACTGTGGCCCAGCAGGTTAAAGCCCTGGCCTGAAGCATTGGCATTCCATATGGACACTGGTTCGAGACCCGGCTGCTCTACTTCCAATCCAGCTCTCTGCTATGGCCTGGGAAAGCAGCAGAAGATGGCCCAAGTCCTTGGGTCCCTGCACCCATATGGGAGACCCGGAAGAAGCTCCTGATTTCAGATTGGCACAGCTCCATCCATTGTGGCCATCTGGGGAGTGAGCCAGGGGATGGAAGACCTCTCTCTCTGTCTCTGCCTCTCCCTGTAACTCTTTCAAATAAATAAAGTAAGTCTTTAAAAAAAAAAAAAATGAAGTGGATGATAAACAGTTCTGCATGTGCCATCAGGTTTCCAGTAGTCTAGAATGAGATCAGCCACTGCGTTTTGATTGAACAGTTTGCTAGTGCTTGCTTAGTCTCTTTGTAATTTGCAAGGAGTTTTGGTTTTATAAACAAGTTTCTTAAAGATTTCCATGGATAAAACTATAGTTGTGAGTTACGTTTCCTGGGTCACTTACTAAAAGCAGCATTGTTCTTACTTCTGGAAGTTTGTTTCTGTCAGTTTTTCAAAAATGGGGGAGTTGTCCACCCAGAAATAGGAACTCCACTATTCCCGTTCGTTTTTGAAGCCACTACCGCCGGAGTGGTTCTGTCAGGAGCTGTGCGATGCTCTGGCCTTCCCACCGCTGAACGGGCAGCTTGTTAGGCCGCCCTGGAGCTGCCTTCCAAGTCGTGGCGTGTGAGCGGTGTTCTAGTTCAAGGCACTGGTGAAGGAATTCACGGTGTATTTTTGGAAGAAGTAACAGTGATTGGCTCTCTAGTCACCAAGCGTTTCTGTTTCCAGGTATCGGATGATCACAGAAGGCGGAGTCAGTATTAATCACAGACAAGTAACAAATCCCGAGAGTGTTTTAGTTGTTGGACAACACATTCTCAAGAATGGACTTTCTTTACTTAAAATAGGAAAACGGAATTTCTACGTAATAAAATGGCTTCAGTTATAATGAAAGCTCCTCGTGGTTGTTCAAACTTACCCATCCTTCATTCTCAAAGCATAAAAAATGTTGGCTCCAAAACTTAGACCTTTGCCTGTGCGAGTCAAAAAACAGACTGGACTGTACACCAGGTCTCAGTGTAAGTAACTTAACTCTTTTTATGGGCTGGTTAATAAATCAGGTCTTGTTTAACGATGGGCTCTTCTCTTCCTGACCCACAACATTAAGGACTGCCAGGGATGCCCCTGATTTCCAGGGCTGATCGCTCGTCAGTACCTGATGGAGGAGCAGTGCCTCCCCCATCCTGCCCCGGCTCTCCTGGGAATGACGGGCGGCCCTCGGTCGCTCCCCGTCAGCTAGCTAGGAGCTCGCCAGGGCTGATAGCTGTTCTAAAACCGGCAGTGTTCCGGGGAGTCCAGGATGGGAAACGTCAGTTTCTGACACTTGTGGTGTTCAGCAAGCAAGTACAGCTCTGCTTAGAAAGAAAAGCTGGACAAGGCCACAGGTGGCATTAGGAAGTCCTGGACGGGACTTCTCACAAAGTTTCTAACTTCATTTTCCAATCCTCGCCCGTGTTTCAGTGTAATTCTGTTTACCACAGCCTTGTTTGGTCAGTGGCTTCCTGAAGGCAGCAAGATTTTAAAACTTAGAAACTTGCAGATTTTTTAAGTTTTACCTTCTGCTCCCAAGCAACTTGAGATAAACTGAAAAATCAAGTGACTAAAAATACAAGAGGCACATACTACATCAAATAAGTAATGCTGTTATTAAAATGGCCAGGTAGAGGAAGTTTTCAGGTCACCATTAAAGGACCTGGAGTTCAGACTGAGTTCGGCTTCAAGCCCATCAGGCAGGTTTTTCTCCAGAACCATCTGCAAAATCAGAGTAGTAGCACCTCCATTTTCCTAGAGGACTGAAAACCTACAGGCAGCACAGCATGGCATTAGCGTTCACATTCTGCTTGCTCCTTGCATTGCTTGGAGCAAGTCACCACCTTCATATGCAGGAATGCAAGTGTAGTAACTCTTGGTGTAGTATTAGCAGTACAGATGGACTGCAAGTACTTTTTTTTTTTTTTTTTTTTTTAATTTGAAAGGCAGAGATAGGGAAGGGGAGAGCAAGCTATTCTGTGGTTTGCTTCCCAAATGGCCACAGTGGCAGGGGCTGGGCCAGGCTGAAGCCAGCAGCTTCTTTGTGGTCTCCAAACTGGGTGCAGGGGCCCAAGTAGTTGGGTCCTCTGCTGTTTTCTCAGGTGCATTAGCAGGGCACTGGATTGGAGGGGGAACAGCTGGGACTTGAGCTGGCACCCAGATGGGATGCTGGCATCGCGGGCAGAGGCTGAACCACCTACGCCACAGTGCTGGGCCCTCCAAGTAAATATAAATGTTACAAAGCTGCAGTTCAAATTTTCTCCCAAGGGAAGAGTTAGGCAGAAACCATTTAGTGGCAAACTGTAATGTCATTTCATACCAACAATTTTATTTACACAGCAAGAACATACAGGAAAATCCAGAGATTATCTCTACATTCCAGAACTTCACGCAGGAAGGTTTACTCTTTCCTTAAGTTTCTTGCCTGTTTTACTTTGTACAAAGTGTGTAGTACTAGCAAGTAATTACCACAGCATGTCTTTGAAGCTGACATTTTCAATCTGTGATCTGTTTGATATGCTGGAGAAAGGTGCGTTACAAGTGTTTTCCCTTAGAAATTTGAAAGGCTAGAATGGAAGTCATCTGATCAGTTAGCTAAAGTAAATCGTAGATGGCTGTAACTTCAGAACTGATGGGGGATGATGACAGATTCAGTGTTCCAACAAACACGTTTTACCATGTGTTCTCAGGATGGTACTGTTAACAGATCAAAGTAGTACCATATCCTGTATCAGACAGACTGGGGTTCTTTTGTTCAGTCTGTAGTATATAATTTAACGTGTTAACTGTTGGCACAACATGGAACTAGGTATCTTAGCGATTTGATCCTATCTTAAAATGTGTAATGTGGTTCATCCCAAGAATTGCCTGGGGACTTTTCTTCAAATGTTCACGTTCTAAACCTCAGTCGTCCCCCCACCCCAGCCTTTAGGAGAGCACGTGTTTCCGCGTGTTTTTATGCTGCAAGGCAAGGAAGTCAGAACACAGTGGTCCTTGGCGTCAGGATCTCATGCAGTGCGAACTAAGGTGGAAGCAGGTCGGTCACTGGGTCAGGTACCGAGCTTTGTTGCTAATGCAGGGCGCCGGGATTCTTACTCAGATTCCAGGTTTAAGTAAAAATAAAACACTTTGATTTGTAACGCACTAGGGCCGTGCAGACCCAGGAATAGAAGGGCTCCGTGACTAGCTGCACGCCACTTCCTCCCTGACGTGTCGAGGGCTGCAGAGAAGCTCGGCTGGACTGCAGAGGGGAGAGCGGGTGGAATGCAGTCATCTAGGTGAGGGGCTGGACTGCCAGGCCGCCGAGAGTGCATGCAGTGCGGTGCTGTGCAGGGTGGTCTCGGTGCCCTTCCTCGGCAGAGACGGCGGCACAGCTTTAGTCTACGCACACAGGCTACAAGGTCATCTCACCACAGGCAAACTGCACAGCTAGACACGACAGTTCCTTCTAAGTTCAAAGAAAAACTGCAGTAAGACGACTTGATGTGTTTGTATGTACTGGAAAACTTTAGAAACAGCCATTTATTATGTGGATTAAATGTGTGATTTGTTCTGCAGTACACAGTATACGCTTCAGTTTATAGCCAGTCTTTACAATGAGCAGACTCGTACCACTGTAATCACAGGAGTTCATAAATAAAATTCTACTCCAGCAGGCAGTAACCAGCGAGTTTCCTATCAGCAGTCTCTATTAGATAGTCCTCTTCACCAAAGGTGAGTCTCTCGGATTTCAGCAATAATCTGACTGGCTCCTTGTAATGCCTGCATTAAAAAAAAAAAAAAAGGCTTGATATGCTTATTAAATTATGAAAACAACTGAAACATATGAGGCAATTTCTCTAATTTATATGTGGTAGATTTATACTAACCAGTATCATATCTGGGATTTTTTATTCCAATGCCAATTTCAAAAGCTATGAAGTTTATACATACACATGCAAGGTTCCGAATGGATCTTAAACTGTCTGTATATTCAGTATCAAAACAAGTATCAAGCAATGCACACTGATACCTTCAGCATGTCAGCTGCTTCTTTCCTGCGCTGTGCCATGTCCTCGGATTCAGTCAGCAGATCATCCAATAAGGAGGATTTGTACAGCTGTCCTACTAACTCACTCTGAAGAGTGTCTTTCACATGATTCACCAAAAAATGCATTACTGCCTTTGGCACGCTGCAAAACAAAACCAAATTATGAAGTTTTATTCCAAATTCTACATTTAAAAATTAAATAATATTATTGTACTTTGAGTATTTCCTTAAAGGCATAATTTTGTCCTTTGGATTTTTGCTTAATTAAAATCAAATAATACAAAAAGCCACAATTAGTGAGAACTTACCTTCTTTAATCTCATCCATTATTATCCTTTATCAACCCTCTACTGTGAACATTCACAGTAGCCAAAAATTGGAAATACAATAAAAATTGATGAATGGATAAACCAAATACGGTATACCCATATAATGTAATAATACTCAGCCCTGAGAAGGGATGAAATCCTGGATGCAGGCCTAGTAAGTGAAAGAAGCCATGACACAGATGGCTAGGATGAGCCTTACACCCGCGGGGGAAACATCCAGAACAGGCCAAGCCATGGAGGGAAGGCAGAGAGGGCAGGGTTTCTTTATGGGGTGACGCACGGTTCTGTGGAAAAACTAAAACCATTGCAAAAGCTGCTTCAGAATGAGGCCACTGTACAACTACATTTGGATTCTTCCTAATATTACACAAAATGACGTAACAGGCAACATAAAGGAAAAGGAACATTAGATGGGGACACATGAAACGATGAAAAAGCATGCCCTTCTGGTGAACGCATTTGCTTTGATAATCAAAAAGGTAAGGTAGTATTACCTAGCCAGAATCATTCATCAGGATTAAAATTTAGAGAAAATACTTTCCAACCTGGCTAAGATTGTGGTTACCAGGAAGAACCAAAGAGTATCTGATTTCTTAACAGCTTTTTCTAGCTGTCACATGACCACCAGGTCCAGATCATTCTGTGCTGAGTCTCCTGGAACAGCTGCAGAATTGAGTGGATTTAGGGTAAACAGTATCCCCCAAATACTTTTAAACACATGTGTTCTCAAAACTGGCCACGGACTCTCCCGGCAGCATTAACTGTGCTAACTTACACGAATCAGTACTCACCTGTCTTGAATATTCTTCCTGACAATAAGAAAATAGGATTTGATGAGTCGTTCAATAACCTCACAGTCTCGCTGTTCGCGGGCAGAGAGTTTTCGTGCAACAGGAACCGGCTGGAAGTGGCGTAAGGGGAAGAAAATCTTACTTGTGTGCCATTTTGAAATGGCAGCAGCTAGCATTCCACATTAAATGAGCGAAGCCTGATCCTGTTGGCTTACCACGTCCAGCAGATTGACAGCGTGGCCTTTCTGTGGACTGGCTGGCATAATGGGAATTGGTTTTGATTTTTCTTCAGCTAATAATTCTTCAGCTTTTGAGGTTTTCAGCATTCCCCGCCAGTTGCCTGTTGTTGGTTCTTGAGCACTGTCTCCAACCCCACCACCGCCAGTTGCAACCTGAGGAAAACACGTTCCAAAACCTGTACCAACTACATTGCATCTCACACGAACTACTAAACACAGGGAGCTGCCTGTGACAGAAGTCAAGAACACAAATCCTGACCCACTCAGTTTCGACTACTCAGCAGGATGATGGCGTCAGAAAGAACAGGAGGTGAGGCGTGTGACTGAGCTGTCTAAATGAGATTGCTGTACCCTGTCTGCCACACTTCAGCCAGTTTAGGTCCTCTTCTTCCACCCCTCAGGACTACATTATGGAAGAAGTACAATGTGCCCTTAAAACCAAAATACTCATTACAAGCACACACAAGGAAAAACAGAACTACCATTCAGTTCCATTTCTTCAAAGTAATCTGAAACACCACTGAACTACAGTCTCTCCACAAGTCCTATCCAACTTAAGAGTTGATCAGATTTCTCAATTTAGATGGTAGGAAAAATATAAGGTAGAAGTAGAAACCACATTCCCTGCTCTTGGGCTGACAGTCAGTGTCAGCCGCCTCAGCCGGCACAAGCCGAGTTCCTCGTGCCTGCCCCGAGAGGGTCCGGTGCCGCCACTACTGAGTGTCCACACCCACAATCCACACGCGCCACAATAATGGGGAAACAATTTTTTTGAAAGAGATGCTTAAGACCTTACAATCTCAAAATGGATTATTGAAGTTTAAAAGGAGTAGTATGGTAAAAACGGCAGGTTCTGGTAGCCATGTAAATTGAAGTACCAGCCAAAATCTGTCTCTAATGTTAATGTGAGTGACATCTAAATAAGGCAGATGATTATTATACACAAATGTTAGTCATTAAATTGTAAGTGCCTGCCAACTAAACATGAAGAACAATGAGATATTAAGGAAAATGAGCACATCTGATGTGAGCCATGAATGAAATAAAACTTGTGTGATGATTTGGATGATGGCTCGATAACTGAGCACGGTGCACTGAGGAAGGTGAGACTTCTGTATAGGGCTTTGAGATTCAAATCTTATAAATCTAGACCCAAGGTAGGAGGAGCTAAATGGCAGAGAAACTAGAAATAGGGATGGGTCTGAAAAATTTGAACATTATTCAATTTTCCCCTAAAAAGGTTACTAGCAGTTCCAAATTCTCCCAGTCCCCGTTTGTTTTGAACTCGCTGTATCTTCAGGGTGACAAGTGCAAGCTAACCAGAAGTCTAAGAAAAAAGCGTTAGAGGGTTATCCATTAGTACTGGGCAGTTCTCAGACCCTTTAAAGAAGAAATGTCCAAAAGTACAATTTCCATCCCTGAAATCTTAATTCTCTACCAAAATACTACATTCGAAACAATCCTCCAAGGTAAGAGAAGCAGTCGTACATGGGTTAGGTAAAAGGAACATTAAGAACATAACAGACAAGAGAGATGCCACTGTACAAACAGGCTCTCCAGTGGTTTGTAAGAGACTCACAT
The DNA here is from genome assembly GCF_964237555.1 of Oryctolagus cuniculus. Taxonomy (NCBI): domain Eukaryota; kingdom Metazoa; phylum Chordata; class Mammalia; order Lagomorpha; family Leporidae; genus Oryctolagus; species Oryctolagus cuniculus. The sequence continues at coordinate 128,798,809 of NC_091440.1, read as the reverse complement.
TTTTAGTTTCTCTTCTGCTGTCCTGAATTAACTGTTAAAAGATACGTTAAAACATGCAATTTAACAAGCAAAATTTAAATACCAGTGGCTTGAAATTCAAAAGGGGCAGGATAATTTCCTCTTTAAATTACTTCTTTTTCGGTGTTTTCTACATTGCAAGCAAAAGCATGTCGGCAATATTTTATACAGTGTGCATCGTTACATAGTTTGGTAATGTCCAGTAGACTGAAACATCTGACCTTAGTACAAAATCCCACATTACAATTCTTCTATTCAGAGTACTCTTCCCAGGTTACGTTGCACCACATAACTAGGCATGCAGGCTCAGAGTCCCAGTGAGAACAGACCTTGCCATCAGCCTCAGCACAAGCAGCAGGGGAGGGCTCCTGGGAGGCAGGTGCCAAAGCACTTGGAACTTTAGAAGACTAAAGGCAAGAAATGCAGGAAAAAATCAAGGATGCCAAAATGCATTCAGAAACTTTCTAGAAATGTGAATTTTTTTCCCCTCTAACAAAAATAACATGAAAAACAAGAGTTATCATGGGAGATAAAACTGTTCGTTCTGCCTTCTTACTATACCATGATTGCCCGTGTTAAGTTTCTCAGGTTTGCTGTTTCTAAGACCTTGTCTGACAAGAATTCAAGGTAACCGATTTTCACACGCACATTTTAACATTTTAACATATACAACTGTTAGGAGTAATGCTCACAATCAAAACCTGTTACGTGTACATTATTCCTCCCTCTTCAAAAAAATCCCTTATTGAAGTCACTGGTTGTTTGAACTAATTTTAAAGTTGATAAAGCCACCATTTTTTTTTTTTAAAAAGGTGACCTAATGCTTATAAACTACCTGTAAGCATTTATTTCAGTGAATTCAAAACCATATTCCCTTCAAATTACTCAAAGCCCATTTTAAACTTGTATACCTTTACTTGATTACATAGCTCCCATGGAGTTTTACAAGAAGTTATTCATCAGGACTGCAAAGTATCTTAGTCGTATCAGTCCATCTTTGAGTATTGGGAATAGGCTTTAAAAACTTGCCATTACCTTGTCTCGTGATACAGCTGAAGGTAATTCTCTGGCTAGTCTGTTTCTCCTTTGTTCCTATAAAACATAACAAGCAAAACAAGAACGATCATCACAGTACTTTGACATACACCTGCTGAAAAAGTCATGTTAATTGAAGCTCATTTTAATTAAATGTTCATTTTAATTGGGATTCCTTAGAGATATCCTCCCATGTTGGCATTCATGCCATAATTACCATATTTGAAAACAGGTAAGAAGGGTTGGGTTAAGGCACAACTTATGACACTGGTATCCCATGTAAGAGTGCCAATTTGAGTCCCAACTGCTCCACTTGCAATCCAGCTCCCTACTGATGCACCTGGGAAAGCGGCAGGAGATGGCCCAACTTCTTGGGCCCTTGCCACCCATGTGGGAGACCCTGATGGTGTTCCAGGCTCCTCGCATCAGCCTGGCCAAGTCCTGGTACTCACACTAGGACACAGGTGTTCCAAGCAGGGGCTTAGCCAGTGCACCAAACTCCCATTCCAAAAAAACAGACTTCAACAATCTTCAGGATCAACAGTTAAGAGCATGTTAAGGTTTACATTTTGAAGAGGGATTACAAAGCAAAAGGCAAGGAATCTGGAGAAAGAATCACCCTAGTCCATCACCAGCGAGCTGTGACTGACAGCTGGTGAGGCTTGCTCTCTGTTAACCGGACAGGATACCAGCTCTAAGCCCTGGTTTCTACTCTGCTAACATCTGCTCTCAGGGATATTGTGGACACTGAGAATATCCACTTAAAGTTGTTTTTTGTTTTGTTTTGTTTTTTGGCACAGTCATTAAAATCAGAGGCATATTCATTTTTTAAAATTTTATTGGAAAATTGTATTTATTGATTAAAATGACATGATTATAATAGACTTTAAAGTAAAATTATTTTGCAGTTGAGTCAGAAAAAATCTTTTAAGGTTGAATACAGAATGAATTTTAATTTTTCCTATCTACTAAGCAGATAGATCATGCTTACCATGTTATATTATAAACTGTCTGTATTATAGCATGAAATGAGAAAAGTGAATATCATTCAGTGCAAGAAAATGAGTCAATTTAATCTTTTTAATAACTTTCACAATCACTGCTTAGTAACTTATAAAGCACCTTGTAGTGATTTAATTTTGTTAATATAGTGTAGGCATATTCATTTGTAAACAGTTTATAAAACTGTTCCTGACACAAGTCTTTCATGAAGCTGGTTTCAATGTTAGAAAAACTTAATGTGCCGATTTATTTTTTTTTAATTTATTTGGCAGATAAGAGTTAGACAGTGAGGGAGTGAGACAGAAAGGTCTTCCTTCCATTGGTTCCACTCCCCAAATGGCCACTACGGCTGGCGCACTGAGCGGATCCGAAGCCAGGAGCCAGGTGCTTCTCCTGGTCTCCCATGTGGGTGCAGGGCCCAAGCACTTGGGCCATTCTCCCCTGCACTCCTGGGCCACAGCAGAGAGCTGGCCTGGAAGAGGGGCAACCGGGACAGAATCCCGCGCCCATATGGGATGCAGGCGCTGCAGGCGGAGGATTAACCAAGTGAGCCACAGGCGCCGCCCACAATGTGCCGATTTTTAACATAACATAGTCCACTTTCCGAGTGTTTTAAAGTGCCTAATGTCAGTATTTTGGAATTTTTTCTCACGATTTGAAAAGTTCCAGCTCTATAACTACAAAAATGTTTCCTAATACCCGCTACTAAATTAAGGTAAAGCAGGAAAATGAACTGATCTTAGATGTGACAAAGAAAAAAAATAGCATCTGGATAAACTGTTCTAACCACCAGCCTTGGTGCCATGTGGCCTCTTACAGAATACAACTTGTCACAGTTACATCAAATGTCCTCAACTGTGAAATGAAATGCATCTACGTCAGTACGGGGAAGACAATACTCTGCTTTCCAAGATTTAGGAGGAGTTGAGCACTCCTTGAAACGCTTCCTTCCCCGCGTTCAGGACAGATGAGAACAATCTTCCACACTTCGCTGTGCACACTGGGAGCAGAGTGAACTGTGACAGGCACTGAAACGCAGGGAGACAGCGCTGCGGCCGTCCGTCCGCGCATGCCCAGATTCTCCTCTGCGTTCCAGTTCCATAAACAGAAACCAAGAAGAATGCTTCAAGGTGGTTCTGAGAATCAAATTTAAGAAAGCAACGTAACACCCTCAGTGTATTTCCTGGCATGGAACAGGCACCAATGTCGGTCTGTCTGTAGTTATTTCATGTTCAACAGGTTTGGTAACACTGAGTGAGAGAGTTTCTGTCTCTGAAAAAGCAGCTAAACGGCATTTACCTCTATGTTATTGTTCATCAGCCCACAAGCATCGGCAAAGTCGGGATGTTTTGTGTTGATATAAGCCAGCTCGATTGCCACTAAGTTATGGACCTAGAAAAAAAATTGGGGTAATAACACAGAAATATGTCAACACAATTTTACTTTGAGAAACGTATGTGTATGTGTGTAACTGTTATACAGACAATACTGACAATGTGAAAAGTACAAGAAACTCATGCTGAAATACATACAATTATACTCCAATTAATAAGTTATGCCAACTAATAATTTGCTCTTGCTTTTAAATTACTTACATTTCAGCATCTAAAACTGCATTTCTATGGGGGGGGGTGGATGAACAGTATTATCTCCTCAAAGCAAACTGTAGAAGTGGCCAGGTTACTCTGATCTACTTCACAAATAATAAGAATTTGTTATTGGGTTTCAGTTTACTAATGGAGAAGCTAACTACTGAAAACACAACTAAGGGACAGGTGTTGTGGTCAGCAGGATAAACTGCTGCTTGGGACACATGTGTGCCATTATCAGATGACCTTGTTCAAATCCTGACTACTCTGCTTCCCATCCAGCTCCCTGCTAACGTACCTGGGAAGGCAGCAAACAGAGGCCTAAGTACTTGGGACCCTGCCATGCATCGGGGAGACCTAGATGGAGTTCTATGCTCCTGGCTTAAGCATGGCCCAGCCCTAGTTGTTACAGGCATTTGGAAAGTAAACCAGCAGTTGGAAAATTGATCTCTCCTTTCCCCACCTGCTGCCTCCCTGTTTCTCTACCTTTCAGGTAAATACATTTTCAAATCTGAAAATAAACAATTTGTCATTAGAATCAGTGGTACTAGGAGGCGGGCACTGTGGCCAAGCCTGTAGCACCAGCAACCCATATGGGCGCTAGTTCAAGTCCTGGCTGTTCCACTTCAGATCCAGCTCCCTGCTAATGTGCTTGGGAATGCAGTGCAATGGCCCAGGCCCTTGGACTCCTTCCCCCGTGTGGGAGACCCGGAAGAAGCTCCTGTGTTTGGACAGGCCCAGCTGCAGCTGCTGGGCCATCTGGGGAGTGAACCAGCACATGGAAGAGCTCTCCTTGTGTCTCTCCCTCTCCTGTAACTGCCTCTCAAATAAATAAAATCTTAAAAACCAAAGCAGTGCCACTGCATAATACAGTAAAGCTATTCAGTCTCATGAAAACTTGTGGATGCAAGCCAAAAATGATTAAAACACCAAAAAAATGCACTTCTTAGAAGAATTATTGAAAATGTGTTCCTTTTAAATACGAAACTCACTTTTCCCTCACAAATTACTTAGATCTAAACTGCAATAAAACCAAATTTTTGTATAAACAAAGCAGCCAAACTAAAATTTAAACTTTTACTAGTATTGATTACAACTGATGATTTATGACGCAGTAGCTCACCATTTCATTTGTAACAGGCAGCCTCTTACGCAGAAGACAAGTCACTACTTCAACGATGGCATCATGAAGTTTAGGAAACCGTAGCAATTCCTGTTTATGATGGAAGCAAGGAAAACATAACCACTGATTTCCTTTAATGGAAAATTAATCACTGAAGTGCTGAATTTGGAAGTTACATGTAAGAATATGCATTGAAATGACACTGGTTTTGATGGACTGGATTTGGAAATCACATTTAAGAGTACCGTTTCACAACACTTTCAGATCTTAGCTCTGAGCCCATCTTAGAGCTTTGCTGCCCCGCACCCGCTCCCCAGCCGCTCCCCGGCCACCCGGCGGCTACCTGCGTGCTGTAGTTGCTGCAGTGCTGGATGATCCGCTGCATCTCCTCGTGGACCAGCTCCACACAGCGCAGGCTGGGCTCCTCCAGACGCTTGATCTGCCGCTTGACCAGCAACTCAAAGGAAACTTCAGGCACAAACAAAGCAGGACGAGGACCCTGAGGAAATAAACGTAGAGCTTTTATTACAGCACATGCAATTTCAGCTCTTCCCAAAGGTTAAGGAATAATCACGTGTGGTATGTTTCGTTGAAAGGGCTTCTTAATTTCCAGTGAAAGAGCAAAGTAGCGCACTGTAAATTCATTTTCATGTACGGCTTTTAAAAAGCTTTAACTTGATTTTTACAAGATAAAAAGCATACTCACAGTAGCATTTCTGATCGCAGTCAAAATGTCAATAGTGTTAAGGCCACCCAGTGGGTCAACAGATTCTAAGGTTCGCCCAAAAGTCTCATGGAAGATATAACAAATTCTAGCACCACCACATCTGAAAGGCAATCAAGTATATTTATTTATTTATTTTTAGCATTACTTTAAAGAAGCTGCAAGTTGAAAGTCTTCTGTAAGTTTTAAAGCTTAAACAACTCATCTAGGGGCAGGCATTGTAGCACAGGTGTGGGGAGCAACCGGACTAGACTGAGTTACTGGAATTAAGACTTATTCTATGCATCTGCTCTCCCACAATATGGCGCTGGGAGAGAAGTAAACAGCTTCCGCACAGCTGCCTCCAGTTCAACTAATAAACTGTAGGACTTGCTATTGATTGGAGGAGAGCAGCGTACTCGGCGTGTGGGCAGCCGAGTTGGGATTGGCGGAGGAGGACTATAAAGGAGGAGAGAGACGGCATGCACCGGTAACATCTAAGGGGAACATCTAGCTGAAGGAACACCTGTGCAGCCCCCGAGAAGAGCCGGCCGGCGGTGTGCCGCTCCCCTGCGGAAGTGGGGAATGTGGCCAGGGGGAACTGCCCTTCCACGGAGGTGGAAGGGATAGTAGCCAACCCGGGAAGAACCAGCAGCAAACCCGGGGAGGGCCGAGCAGACAGAAAGAACAGCGCAGGGTCCTGTGTCGTTCCTCCACGAAGAGGGGGAGCGACACACAGGGGCTGACTGTCACCAGGAATGCCTGTATCCCGCATGGGAGTGCTGGTCTGAGTACCAGCTACTCCAGTTCTGCTCCAGCTTTCTGCTAATGGACCTGCGAAGGCAGCAGATTATGGGCCCCATACTTGGATGCCTGCCACCCTTGTGAGAGACCAGATGGAGTTCCAGATTCCTGGATTCAGCCTGGCCCAGCCCCAGCTGTTGCAGCCATTTAGGGAGTTAACCAGCAAACAGAAGATATCTGTCTCTCTGCCACTAAGCCTTTCAAATAAATATTTTTTAAAATGCCTTCCTTTCTGGGGCCGGCACCATGGCTCACTTGGTTAATCCTCCGCCTGCAGTGCCAGCATCCCATATGGGCGCCGGGTTCTAGTCCCGGTTGTTCCTCTTCCAGTCCAGCTCTCTGCTGTGGACCGGGAGGGCAGTGGAAGATGGCCCAAGTGCTTGGGCCCTGCACCCACATGGGAGACCAGGAAGAGGCTCCTGGCTTCGGATCGGTGCAGTACCGGCCGTAGCAGCCATTTGGGGAGTGGAACCAATGGAAGGAAGAACTTTCTCTCTGTCTCTCTGTCTATAACTCCACCTGTCAAATAAAAAAAAATTAAAAAAACAAATGCCTTCCTTTCTAAGAAAGACTCAGATAAACATTTATACTTAGTTCCTTCCCATCTCCACAGGTTCTCAATTTGGAGTTACCCTGAATTTTTTTCATTGGAAAAACAATCATTTCCTGAAAAGTGTACATAAATACACATATATATTGTGACTGTGCTGACATAAACCATCAGTTAAGCATGGCTGTACACCTTGTCTCTGTCCTCCTTGTCTTCAACTAGCCTGTAAGCTCTCTAAGCACCGGAAGCTGCCTTGTGTCCGCTGGCCGACCATCTGGAGTAGAGGTTGGTAACTTTTTCCTTAAAAGGCCCCATGGTGCAGATTTTGGAAGTTTTGGGCTGTGGCAACTGGTTACCTCTGCCATTCAGCACAAAAGCAGCTACAGAGAGTACTGCACATCAACATGGCCCTGTTCCAACGAGACTCAGGAACACTGAAATCTGAGGTATATGCAACGTTCTCATGTTGCCAAATACGCCCCTGTCACTCCACTTCTCCACTGACAATGTCTACATCTCTACAATGTAAACATCACCCTTAACTGGTGTGCTGTCATCTGCCCATTTCTGCTCTAGACGATTAACTCTCTTGACCTCAGTCCTGCGCACATGTTATTCTCCTGTGCTTGACTCAAGTCTAGCTGATTCTACAAATACCTTCATTGTGTGTCTCCAAACCATCCCTCCCTCTCTGTGTTCAGGGCTAGGCAGTACTTTTTTTTTATTAACAGTAGTTAGGCAAAATGTACTAGTAGTCCAACATTATGCTAACTGAAACAAGCCAAGCATAAAATGATAGTCTGATTTTGATTATGTGCTTTATGTAGAACAGGCAAATCAAGACCCAGAGTTAGAGTTCTCTAGGAACTGGGGAGAATGGGGAGTAGTGGCTTAGCAGATATGCAACCACTGCTGAGGTGGTAAGAAATGATGCAAACAGATACTAGGGATGGTTATACAACATTATGAACATGTTAATGCTACTGTACTGCGCCCTTAAAAATGGTTAAAAATACCAGTAACCAGTCTCTCTGCTGCCAACCTTGCACTTCTAATAAGTGGATCACTACTCTAAGACAGTTATATTTTTCAACAGCTATGGAAGTTCTACAAATTGACAAGAGCCTCACTGCCTCTGTGTCCATCACATGCACGCTGTCCTCCAAATGCATCTGCACTACTGCTGTCCAGCCCAAAACACCCTCTCCTTCCCACCTTCCCACACCACTCAGCGCCAACTCAAACGTCACAAGTATGGTGCTCTCCCAGTCCTGAGACAAAGATAAATGGTCTCATCAGCATCCTAAACCTTGATTAGGTGGACAGATAACTGATCACCTGTTTACCAAACTGTCCATAAACGTGTGCACTTTTGAGATATGTATATTTTATAAGCTGTATTTAAATACTTAAAATAATTATACTGTCGCCACCTAATCAGGCCTCATGTTACCTCAACCTGCCTTACCCACTGTTGCTTAGACCTACTGTGGTAATATTCATTTCCTTATATATGGCATATATGAAATAACCATTCAGTATTTTATCTGTTAAATACTCTGTTTCTGGAGTTAACTCATGTGACAGACCATCTGCGTCACAAAATGGACACAGAACCACACACACACAGATGTGTGAGTGTAACGTGAAGTCTAAGTGCCATGGATTGTTCCAATGTCCATTTTCTTGCCGTGCTGTAGTGAGGTAAGTAAGGTGAGGTGAAGGGTGCATTTTATCATTTCTACAAAATGGTCTTCCTGTTTGCTAGCTTAGTAGTCAGATAATCTGAGTTAAATGTCACTTGAACAAACAAACAAAAGGATCCAGCAATCCAGGTACCCAAATCTACAGAAAAATGTCTTACTTACAGCTCTGAAGTTTCAATATATTTTGCTGTTCCTTCAATAGTGTTACAGTATTCTGTGGCAAATTTGGTAATAAGCTGGAGTAAAGTAGCACTTTTGTCATCCACAGGCTCCCCATAGCTGTTCAGGAGAGACTGGTACTGAGCAGCTAGAACGTTTATTCTTGTTTTCAGCTCTGGCAAGCAATCTCGGATGTGATGCATCAGCAGCCTAACAAACATCAGAGAGAGGGTTTTAAAGTGTGAGTGTGTATTATGAAGCCCCAAACAAGTCTTACTGTTAAAATGCAAACATTGGGAAAAACTCGTTAAATCATTTGTCTTGGCAGGTGTAGTGTTACAAAGTATGTATTTAGCTTTTCTGAACATTTCCTGGCACTCATCTCCTAAAATCCTTGGAATCTCCAGAGCCATGAGTGTTTCTGTAAAGGCATCAGATGACTTGTGGCCGGGGCCCCCGGAGAGCTTCAGGATGGGGGCTGGTCACGAGAAAGCCCAAGGCAGGAAGGAGCAGTGGTCAGCCCCACTCTCCAAACTCTGGGGAGAGGACAGAGGCTGAGGGTTGAGCTCATTCCCACAATAGCCAATAATGTGATCAACCATGTGTGTGGATGCAGCTTCCAGAAAAACAAAAAGGACAGAGCACATGAAGCTTGTGGGCAGATGAACACACGGAGCTTTCTGAGCATGATGTGCCCAGAGAGGGCACGGAAGCTTCAGGCCCTTTCCCACAGGCCTTGCCCTGTGCATCTCTTCCGTCTGGCTGTTCGTTTGTATCTTTTCTAATATCCTTTAAAAAATGTGTAGAAATACATTTTAGGGTTTATAAAACTGCCCACATATGTTGTATGCCTTATAACTATTTATAAAGCTGACCATATGTATTATATGCCGTTGTCTAGATATATATTAATATATATAATTATAATTTTACCACCTAATCAAGCTCAATGTCCCCATCCTCAAGTCAAACTTGCTAATAAGATCACGGAAAACCCAGTTCATAGCCCATCGGTCAGATGCACAGGCCGCAGCCCGTATTTCCACTAGTGTCTCAAGTGCAGGCAGCCTTCTGGGACTGAGCACCCAGCAAAGGCATGTGATGCTGTCTCTAGGGAAGCAGAGTCAGACTGAATTAAATTAGAAGATACCCAGCTAGAATCCACCGGAGAACTGAGTATTTAGTGTACTGGGGAGAAACCCACAGATCTCATGTCAGAAGCATCCTCTGCTGTGTGAGAACAGGATGGAAACACTCTTCTAGATTTTTCCTATTTCACATGCGCAGGAAATACTGCAGTCTTAGATTAGGGTAATAAATACTTAGTCTGAAAAAAAGTGGCACAAAGGAAGCTGTTTTGGTCATTCCTTTTAAATTTGCCTTTGACCAATCAAATTATACCAAATGCTAGAGAACCAAATATATACTTTAAATAAGCAAATTATTTTCATATTATTGCATTTACCACAAAGAAAGTAAGCTATTCGATCCAAAGCTACCTATTTAATTTGGGTTTCATTGACTTAACTTCTGCCATGGGTAGCCAATATAGTGAAAATCAGTATTCCTAGGATCCAGATACCTAAGCCTTTAATTTAGGGAAAAGATTTAAGTAAAAGAAGTGACTTTCACTTCAGTCATTTGTAAATCGTCTAGAAAAATCTTCTAGTCCCTACACCTACAACTTAAATTATTTCTACTATGAATAGAAACAGAAGACATTCTAAATTTAAAAAGGATGATGTGAAAATTAGACACTTTAATTCAGTCCCTGAAATTCAGTCATATGCTATCTAGTTCTATCCTGTAATCATCAAAATAATCAGAACTCATCAAAAATGTCATAATTACAACATTTAAAATTCACTTAAGTGTTCTAGAGTACAGGACGATTTAATGTCTGCCATCCCAATAAAAATAAAAATAGAGACGTCTGATTTCCAAGAACCTATTACACAGAATCCAAAAGTGAAACCATAAGGAACCCAGGATGGAAATGCAGGGAACTGAAAATGCTTTGTAAATCTCAAGTACCTGCTGGCAAAACAAGAACATCTCATTTGCAAAAGGTAAAAAAATGTTACCTGTTCAGAGTCCTGGCAAGATACTTTGTCCCGTTTCTATTGGCCAGAGACGGGTATTTCTTTTGAAGAAAAGCATATTCATCACGGATTGAGTCAGTTACACTCTTCTTATTGTTAATGTCTAGCTGGCTCCTAGAGTTGAAAAACAACAAAACTATTCAAGTCAAGTCAACTGTTGTCCTCTCATCCTGTTTTATGATGAAAGGGATGACAGTAATGTTAACACTAGGCTTTGCTCCCTGATACATGACATGGGTTATTCTATTTAATTCTCAGAATCATTTCTCGTGATAGGTACCACCCTATTTTACAACAAGCCAGGATTCAGACCATGTGACTTACAGCAACTGGTGCATGCATAAGCCTCATTATTAACGGCAGCCAAGAGCAGTACAGGCACAAAAATGGAAATGTATCTTAATCAACTGTGTATTTCATCCATGGACAGGTAACTAATACCAAAAATAATTAATTCAAATTGAAGAGTGATCATCTATAAATGTAACCAACAGTATTATGCCAACCGCTTGCCTGAAAGGGAAGTTGGAATGGGGAGCAGACGGATGGGGAGGTGAGTAGGGATAAGGCGGAAAGATATGTGAATAAGTAGACAACAGCAATAGATCTTAGGTATTGCTTAGCAAAAAAAAAAAAAAAAAAAAAAAAAGCTTAAGACCCACAGATGTTAGGAGTCATTTAAACCCATATTACATGTCCATCTGGTTTGTACAAGGATTGGGAACAGCAGCCATGTCTCAAGATTACCTACCATGTAAAGACTTCGGGCTAAGAGCATCATCTAAATCCAGCTCTACTCTTCACTAGCCATTTTCCTTTGGCAAATATGTAACCTGAGTGTTCTGATTATAAAGTAGACAGCAACACCCACCTCACAGAGTGCTGCGAGAGTTCAAAGGGACACCATTTGGAAAATGCTCAGAGTGTCTAAAACCTAGACACTTCATAATAGTTTCCTTCTCTATAATTATTAAAACTAGCTATTTATAATAGGATACTTTTAATAAAAATTGCTCTAAATAATATCCTGGCAATTATACAAAATCCAATCTAATCCTAGTGGTAGGAGTTAAATGAATTTATTCACATCCTTCCACCTTAAATTCTGTCCTCATTGGGAACAAACTGGTAACACTTTTTTTCCTTGCCCAGTGCCCTTCTCATACATAACTGAACTTAACAGGCAACAACTCTTCAAGTCTGGCTATTAAATTGTCTTCCATTTTGTGATGCTTTGTTTAGAAAATATTTTCCATTATAAATATCTAGAGGAAGCTTTTCCCTTTAGAGCAATCAATTCTTTAGCAATGCCAACAGTATAGTAAAAGGAGGGGAAAATAAAACAATATCACATTTCTGACCCGTTTTAGAAATGTAGGCTTGCTTTGAAATGATAGTACTGCAATTCTTATTGCATTTTTGAATGCTAACCTGTTTACTACTCCAATTATTCCAAGTTTGACCGGAATAACCCTTCCCATCAATACATCCATGGCATCAGTGCCTGCATCCATGAGATCAAGTTTAGTGATTACAGCTAGGGTTCTGCGACCTGATAAATGCAAAAAAAAAAAAAAAAACCGAGAAATTAATCCATTAAATAAAGCCACTAAGTATTATTAATCACAAAAAATTCTCATCTACAATTCCACTTTAATCTGTCATCATTTTAGTAATCCTTTTATAACCTTTGCTTACAAGCACTACAATTTGAAACGTACGATATAAAAATCTGTTTGCCCATATAATTCTGTATTACCTTTTAGGACAGACTTTCTTATATGTATTTCTAGAGTGTGTTCAGAGTTTACTGTGTTGGTGTATAGTTGAGTTCTGACAAATGCAAACAGGCGTGTCACCACCACCTCAAGACAGAGCAGTTTTACTGCCCCTCAAATGTTCTTGTACTAACCAATCAAACCTGTTATCCATGCCTAACCTTTTTCTAGAATGCTCTATAATGCAATCATATAGCACACAGCCTTTGACTATGGCTGTTTTGTTCAGCATAACGCAGTTGAGAGTCACCTGTGTTGCTGTATCGGTAGTTCATTCTTTTTATTGCTGAGGAGTGCTTCATTGCATGGATGTACTGTGATTTTGGTTATTAGCTCCCCACTTGGGAGATATGTCTAGTTTCTAGAAATTATAAATACAGCTTCCATGCATATTTGCATACTAGCTTTTAAATGAACACAGGTTCTCATTTAACACAGGTAAATACCAAGAATCAGATTGTTGAACTAAAACTTCACAGAAATTGCCACACGGTTTCCTAAAGCGGCTATACCACCTGCTCCAGCAATATACAAGAGTTCTAACTGCTCACAGTATGAGGTTTTACATAGGGCATTTTTCAGTAACAAGCACCCTTCCTAAACTTCATTATCAATTCCTCAGTCCTTCGACGGCCATATTAGGTTAATTTAATTTTTTTTATTTATTTGAAAGACAGAGTTACAGAAAGAAAAGGGAAACAAGGAGAGAGCGAGCGAGCTTCCATCTGCTTGTTCACTCCCCAAGTGGCCACAACAGCCTGGAATAGGTCAAACCGCGGCCAGGAGCCTGGAACTCCATCCAGGTATCCTACATGAGTGGCAGTGAGCTGGATGAGAAGTGCCAGCATTACAGGCAGTGGCTCTGCCTGCTGCACCACAACACCGGCCCTTGGTTTAATTTTTTGATACTGTAAATAATACTATTGTTAACTATGTATTTCCAGATTGACAATTACCAGATCAGAAGTATGACCATATCTGTGGTGAAAGGGTCAGTTTAAAAGTGCTAATTCAGGGTCGGCTCTGTGGCGTGGTGGGTTAATCCAACGCCTGCGGCACCGGCATCCCATATTGGCGCCGGTTCTAGTCCCGGCTGCTCCTTTTCCAATCCAGCTCTCTGCTGTGGCCTGGGAAAGCAGTAGAAGATGGCCCAGGTCCTTGGGCCCCTGCACCCACGTGGGAGACCCAGAAGAAGCTCCTGGCTTCTGACTGGTGCAACTCCAGCCCATTGTGGCCAACTGGGGAGTGCACCAGCAGATGGTAGACCTCTCTCTCTCTGCCTCTCCTTCTTTTCTAATTCTGACTTTCAAATCTTTAAAAAAAAAAAAAAAAAAAAAAGTCAACCATCCAGGAACAAATGTTAGGGTACACCAGGTTAAGCTGCTGCTTGCGATGCTCATGTCCCCTGTCAGAATGTGTAGCATCAAGTTCTACCACCTCCTCCTCTTTTTTCTTTTTCAAGATCACTTATTATTTGAAAGGCAGTGTGTCAAAGAGAGATCTGCTGGTCACCAACAGTCAGGCTGAAGCCAGGAGCCCGAAATTCTGTTCTTGTCTTCACATGGTTGGCAGGGGCCTGAGTATTCTGGCTATCTTTTGCCTTTCTAGGTACACAGCAGAGAGCTGGATCAGAAGTGGAGCAGGCCAGGATTCAAACCGGCACTCCTAAAGGGGATGTCAGCGGAAGCTTAACCCAACTTTGCCACGGCACCAGCCCCTCTCTTCCAATGCACCTTCTTGCTAATCAGTCTGGAAGGCAGCTGATGGCTTTAGTGCTTGAGTGTTTGCCACCCAGGTGGAGACCAGGATGGAGTTCCTGGTGCCTAGTTCCAGCATGGCCCAGTCGTAGCTCTTGCAAGCATCTGAGGACTGTGCCAATGATGGAGGATCTTTCTCTTTCTCTCCTCTCTCTTGCCGCTGCTGTCTCCCAAATTAAAAAAAAAAAAAAAAAGCTTTTTAAAAAATGTCAGCATTGAAGGCTGGAGTTGAGCTAGTTGGTAAAGCTGCCACCGGCAATGCCAGCATCCCACATGGGTGCCAGTTCTGAGTCTCGGCCGCTCCATTTCCATTCCAGCTCCCTGCTATCATGCCTGGGAAAACAGTGGAAGATGGACCAAGTATTTGGGCCCCTAAAACCCCTGTGGGAGACCCAGGTGAAGCTTCTGGCTTCTGGCTTTGGATAAGTCCAATTCCAATTGTTGCAGCCATTTGGGGAGTAAACCAAATGGAAGATAAATCTCTCCTGCAAATAAATAAATATTTTTTAAAAAAAGCCATTCATAAACCTAAATCATTATATTTATACCTCTTAGGAAACTTTTTGTTTTAAAGGTATTTTATTATTTAAAGTCATTAGGGGTAGGAATCTGATCTAACAGTTAAGATGCAGCTGGGACACTTGCCGTATCTCTGCCTGGCTACCAGTCCCAGCTCTACTCCAGCTTCCTGCTAATTCACACCTGGGGATAGCTGAATTCTTACCACCCATGTGGAAGACCTGGACTGAGTTCCCAGCTCGCTGCTTCAGCCTGGCTGAGTCTCACCCAGTGCAGGCATGTGAGGAGTGAACCAGTGGATGGGACGCTCTCTCTCTGTCCACTTCTCAAATAAAAGGTAACCATTAAAGATACAGACATTATGTGAATTATTTTTGCCTAGCCTGTACAGCAACTTGACAAACTTATTTTTCATCAGAATTTCTATTTGAAATTATAAGCAAAGTAGGAAAGCATTCCTTTTTTAAACTCTGTATTAATAACTGGAAATATTCCTTTTAAAAATAGAAATTCCTTTCTTGAGATTTATCATTGTCAATCAAGCATCTAATTAAATATTAACACCTATCCTTACCGTCTGGATCTACCTCTCTTGAAATTTTCAGGGCCTCTGATGTCGCCATATCTGTATTAGCAGCAGTGACAGCGAGAATAATGGAATTGGGATTGCTGATGAAACGAAGAATGAGCTCTCGGATCTGAAGCTCAATATCCTTAGGTTGATCACCTACAGGCACCTAAACCAAACAGAGATGAGCAAGGAACTAATAATAAAATCAACTCAGCAACCCCCCCCCGTCATTAATTTACAAATTACAGGTTATTTCTCTATTTGCAAACTGTTAACATAATGAAATTAATGATACTACAGGGGTATGCATGAATTTGGTTAATGTGTGAAACAGCAAAATTTAACTATTGCAAGTATCCAAAGTTGACCAACATGATCCCATGTGAAGGACTAGTCAGTGCTAACTGCCTGAGAGACAACTCCATTCAGTTATCCCAGGTCTACTGATGGCCTACCATGCTTCGGGTCCTTTTCTACATGTCAGAGTATAATACAGCAGTGAATCTAAAACAGACCAACCGTTCTGCCTTCATAAACCTGTGTTGTAGTGATTACAAATACTCATAGTATCCAGGTGGTAGAATGGGCTATAATAAATACAACGGTAGACTCTGCAGGGATGATCTGAAACTGGGTTGTTACCTTTGAGAGAATGACAGAAAGTGAAGATGGAAAGGGAAGGGCACACGCAGGTGTCTGGGAAGGAAGTCCCAGGCGGGGTGACAGCAGGCAGGAGCATGGAGCAAGAGTCAGAAGAAGAGCATGGAGACACCAAATAGACACTTAGATTTCTGTAAGAACTCGGGCTCCTACTCTGAGTGGAATGGGAGGCTACTGGGGCGAATTTTTAGCGAGGATGGACACAGTCTAATGTTTAATACCATCACTCTGGCTGCTTAGTTAAGAACAGGCAGATAATGAGAAAGAGCTGTTATTTATTTGCTTGTTGTACCAACCAAACCAGGTGAATTGACACTGGTCTAATGAGACACAGTAGCATTCTGGGTGTCCTGTACAGGTGAGGACAGCAAAGAGGGCATGCTGACAGGAAGTGTAATGCAGAATAAAAAGCATAAGGATGACTACAAATTTTGGCTAAGCAATTGGTAGAAGGGAGTTGTCATTTATTGAGAGGGGAGAAGATTAAAAAAGGGTCAAATCTAGGAATTTGGTATCCAACTTGTCAGATCTATAACGCTTACAAGACACTTAAGTGTACAAGGGTACTTCAAAAAGTTCATGAACATGAAATTTAAAATGTTACTTTGGTGTGTAAGTTTTTCAAATCAATGTGCAGTTTTTCTTAATACACATTTTCTACAAACTTTTTGAAGCTTTTTATCTGTCAAGCAGACAGATATACAAATATCTGGAGATACTTGAATGCCATCAACATACAGAACCTTAAGTATTTTAAAGCCACAAGATCTGAAGAAATCATGTAGGGGACGGAGTCCAAAAACTGAGCTATGGGGCACTCACTGTTCAGACAATGGGGAGATGAGAAGAAATCAACAAAAGAGACTGAAAGAAGTGGCCAGTGAGCTTGGAGATAAACCGGAAGAGTATGGTATCCTGGAAGCCAAGTAGAGAGAGTGTTTCAAGGAAGGCTCAGCTCTATCAAATGCTTCTAACAGGTAAGTGTGACTGCAAAAAGAAGCTGGTTATTCTCACCCGGGGTTAGGGAAAAACCACAATGTTTCAAGCAAAAATTAACATAACCAAAATCACAATGAGTAACAATGACTCCTTACCTTGGTCATTCCGGGCAAATCCACAAGTGTCAAATTGACAACGTTGGGTGAAAAGATCTTAAGATGAATTGGTTCAGGGCTTACTCCCTAAAAGTAAAATATATATTAAAATTATATTAACAATTCAATGAAGAATGCAATACTGTAGTAAATCTCATTTCAAGCAAACATTACATCTTTTTAAAAATGTATTACATTACAATCTATAAAACGTTTTAAAAATCTAAACCTGTTGAAATACATGGGACATAAATCAGCTGGGTTATAATACTACTGAACCCCATACCAATAATAAGAACAATTTATTTCCCCTGTATTAGTTTGGTTTCTTTTCTCTTGATTCTAAGCATGTATCATTTCTTAAATATGTTTAATACAGTGCTGAACAAAACAACATATTTCTCACTATCCAAATTTAAGAGGTCCCAGAGGTTCAGACAAGGAAACACAGGTAAATTATTCAATTAAATTTGATGGGGTAGATGGGCGGGCGGGCGGACATTTGGAAAGATGGTTAAATCAAATTGCTTGGGACATCTGTATCCCATATCTAAGTACCTAGTTCAAGCATCCAGCTCCCTGCTAATGTGCACCCTGGGAGGCAGCAGGTGATGGATCCCTGCCACCCATGTGGGAGAACCAGACTGAATTTCGGGCTCCTACTAGCTGTTGCAGGCATTTGAGGAGTGAACCAATACATCAAAGATCTACATCTGTTTCTCTGTCTTGTAAATAAAATGAAAATACACAATTTTTGAAAGGGTTATTGCATAGTGAGGTTGTTTCTTGTGCTACAAAAAGGGGGAAGGGATCAATTCGGTTCTTGATCTTTGAATATCAAGTGGCAACACTAGTGTGATAAGAGATTTCTAAGGAAATACATCTGGGCTGGTGCTTCCGTGTCTATCCACAGTGCTCCAAGTCCTCGTGCAGAGCCCCTGGAGTACACGTTTCGGGCCACTCATGTGCCCAGTCCGTCCAAGGTGGTTGCATTCTCTCCATTACTGAACTGAGAGGGGGACTGTGCTGCTTGGATGAAGCTTGTGGGATTTTTGGTGAAACTGAGTGATGAAAGTGTAACCACTGCACTGAAGAATGGGACACAGGTCCATGGAACAACCATGGGTGCAGATGCCAGCATGAACACATACCTTGAAGCTGTGAAAATGACCCAGAGGAACAGAAACCTGTACAGCTAGATACACGGAGTTAGAGGAAATGCCATTCCCCAATTTATTCTACCAGACCGCTTCCCTCTGAGCACCCTTCACAGGGATGCTAAACTTAAGGTAAAAAAAAAAAAATTTTAAAGATTTATTTTACCTACTTGAAAAGCAGAGTTACAGAGTTAGAGACAGGGAGAGACAGCGAGTGAGAGGTCTTCTATCATGATGCTGGTTAACTCTCCATATGGCCATGACGGCCTGGACTGGGCCAGGCTGAAGCCAGGAGCTTTTTCCAGGTCTCCCCCTTGGGTGCAGGGGCCTGAGCATTTGGGCCATCTGCTGCTTTCCCAGGGGCATTAGTAGGGAGCTGGAATGGAAGTGGGGTTGCTGAGACTGGAACAGCTGCTCTGGCACAGCAGTGGGCCCCCAGGGTGAAATCTAAGAAAAGGGGAGGTACTGCAGGAAGAGGTCGAGGAGAGGAAGGGGACTCAGCCACAGCAGAGAGAGGGTCCGAGGTGATGATGTCTCTCCAGATTACTGTGTGAGTGATGAGCAATTTGTGATTTTATGTTTCTTGTACGGGTTTTGTCACTTTTTAATAAACATAAATGTTGGACAGAAAAAAAAAATGTACCTGAATCATTAGGGCCCTGAATTAAAAGTCAAAATTCGGATGGTGAGAGATCACCTTTAATTTTTTCTTCTGTAGACTAGATTTAGATTATTACAGACTCCCCCCTCCTTTTCACCATGGGCCCTTTATAAATTTTAGGACTGAGTTAGCCAGATATTAAGATACCTAAGAGGCAGGCATTTGGCCTAGTGATTAGACTCTGGTTAGGATGTCCATGGAGTGCCTGGTTCCGTTTCCAGCTCTGGCAGCTGACTCCGGCTCCCTGCTAACACACACCCTGAAAGGCAGCAAGGACAGCACAAGTGACTGGGTTCCAGCCACCCAGGTGGGAGGCCTGAACTGAGTCTGGCTCCTAGCTTCAGGAGCCTGTAGCGACCTGGCTTCAGCCTGTCCCTGGCTCTGGCCCCATTACTGCAGTATGTGAGGAGCGAACTAGTGGAAGGTGGCTCACCTGCTCTTGCCCTCTCTCTCTGCCTCTCAAATCACACAAAGGGGAAACAGACACTGAGATGTTCCTACCTTGTCTTGGTACCCACTCTCTTATCCTTTAATCTGTCCTCTTGTCTATTTATCCACTGTAAACTTCCCCTCTTTAACCCACTGAACATTTTAATTTCCCCAGAAGGTTTTTTGAGCATCCATTACTCTGAGTTCCCTATGGAGTTACGATTGTTTTAGATTACTCTGAACTACTTTTCCATTTTAAATGCCCCACTGTTCAGAAGTGATTCAGGGTCACTACCTGGGTTGTATGTTTCTCAGGATCTTCATGGCCATGGCACTCCTTATCATGTCCAGTACAAAGACTTGCCCAAATGCCTTTACAACTCCAATCTCATGGACATTTTAAATCCTTCAGGGCTACATACTAGGCATATGAAATCATTTATATATTCAGTTATATAAAATTACCTAAGATCAAGCATCATTTACTTTATTACAAACCTAATTTAGGAAAGGAGATTTTTCAGAGATTTGAAAATGGCAAACATTTCGTCTTTCAGACTCTGGATGAAAAAGCCTATTAAATAAGTAAATTATATCCTCTGAATAAATTAAATATCTTGTAGGTATAAAGACCCAATTTTTCATTACATTCAATTTAGTGTCACTAAAAACTCACTTCTGAATCACCACGGTTTCACAGTCTCTAATCTCTAGCACTGTGTAAAATCACCACCAATTTTACTGAACTCAGTAAATATACTGGGATCATAGGAGAGACATTCAAGCTGGTGTTATGATTAATAATGTCAAAGAAGCCAAAATTATCTCTGACATAATTACAGGACTGAGGACAAGGTAATCCAACTTCCAGCCACTTGTTATACTTCTGCACAATGTGATCCTTAATCACTGCATCAAATGCCCATTCCAGGTTGTTTTTTTTTTTTTTTTTTTAAGATTTATTTATTTATTTATTTGAGATAGAGTTACAGACAGAGAGAGGGAGAAACAGAGAGAAAGATCTTTTATCCGCTGGTTCACTCCCCAAATAACCACAATGGCTGGCCCAACAATCAGGAGCCAGGAGTTTCTCCCAGGTCTCCCACTTGGGTGCAGGGACCCAAGCACTCGCACCCTCTTCTACTACTTTCCCAGGCCATAGCAGGGAGCTGGATCAGAAAACTAGCAGCTGCAACTAGAACCTGTGTCCATATGGGATGCTTGGCCGCAGGCAGAGGCTTAGCCTACTACGCCACAGGGCCAGTCCCCTCATCTTTTAAGATTTTATTTATGTGAAAGGCAGAGTTACAGACAGATCTTCCATCAGCTGGTTCACTCCCCTATATGGCCCCAATGGTGGAAGCTTGGTCAGGCTGAAGCCAGTAGCTTAATCTGGGGTGCCCACTTTGGGGGAGGGGCCCAAACACTCGGGCCATCCTCCCACTCTCCCAGGCACTTTTAGCAGGACCAGAGGTAGAGCAACCAGGACTCAACTCAGAGACCATATGAGATGCGGAAGCTAAAGGCGGCAGCTTAACCCACCGCACCACAAGGCCTCCCCCTATTTTAGATTTTCAGTCTTGGAAAAAAGAAAGCAATCCACTGGTAGTGTACTACTTTTCATTTTTACTGTAAAAACTACTTGATTTTTCTCCGCTTGTTTTCACAAGTCTAAGCTTACTAAGAGTTCTTCAAAAATACATTCATCTCATAAACTGCATAGTACCTCCTGAGTTAGAGTACAATCCATCCATCAGAAACAGAGAATGTACTACGGCCGTATTAAGTAGAACAATTACAAAATCATAAAGTTGTATGTGTAAGATAGAGTAAAAAATAAACTCCTAGATAAAATATGTGATTTATATAAAAGCTCTAAGAAACAACAAGGACTATAAGCAAAGTTTTTATGTATTAGTGGAAATCATCCACTTATTTCAGGGTCCAGCACCATGAATCTATAATGCCCTTCATACATTATATACAGAATACCCTCAATTAAATATTGACAGATGTTTATGCCCCAGCTCTAAAAAACAATGCATACCTTATTATTTCCTGAAATTCTTTCTGTTTCATTTTCAATTTCTTGTCGAATTTCATCAAAATCTGTGTAAAGCTACAAAATTATTGGAAGAAAAAGCCCAATATTGAAAATCAAAGGTTTTTATGTGGGGAAAGGGGATACCCATAATGTATTTGTAGGATATCAGTTGATTTACTTCAGAGAATTAGTAAACAAATTCATATTTTTATCATTTTCCCAAAGCTGCCTGGTTCCACAACAGTTAACAATCTCCAAATTTGAGATAACTGAGCTTAATTAAAGTTTATTTTCCAAATAAATTACTATGATTAGCAATGTTGCTAAGAAATATTTCACAAGAAACAGTTGCTTCAAAATAACAGAACATACCACCAGTAAGAAATTAAATGATCAACTACTATGCAAACATGGTATTTCTTCATTATATATTCTTGTGTGATTACCTTATTTTTGGTGTGAAGAAATTTACCCCATTCTTCTGCTTCTACCCCTGGAAAAAGAAAAACTTATTTATTGGAAACTGTGGAAATTGCTTTTTATCATTAGTCAGCAACACAATAAACTGTTACCTGTTTCTATTTTGTCATCAACTGCAAACTAACAAGAATTTTAAGAACTGCTAAATTATATTTTTCATATTTAAAAATTATCATTTCAATAACCAATTTCGGGTAGAGTCACTCACAAGTCTTCCCACCAGTTGAAATCCAGAATTCATGAATGAAAGTCTCTACTTCTCTTCATTTTTGAATAACTGTATTACAGTAAAAGGTATAGTCTTTACACATCTATATGCAATAGCAGTTTATGTGATGGAAGTACTAAAGTAGATATCGGCTAAGAAGAAAAATAAAAAATCCCAGTGAGTGGTGTGCAAGTATATTACACCTTGTAAATACCACACAAGGAAAAATTTCAGCATGTGAGTGAAACGGGTGGTTTTTCAATTAAATTTGGTTTCCTCTTGGTTATCTGTAAAGGCAAAATTTATTACTCCTTTAAAGAGCTCTCTCACTAGTAGGGAGCTAGCAGCTTTGTAAACAAGAAGCCTTTCACGGTCATTTTGCCTCAAGGTCAAGACTGTTTTCCCCAGCCTGCGTTGTGGCTCACTTGGTTAATCCTCCGCCTGAGGCGCCAGCATCCCATATGGGCGCCGGTTCTAGTCCCGATTGCTCCTCTTCCAGTCCAGCTCTCTGCTGTGGCCCAGGAGGGCAGTGGAGGATGGCCCAAGTGCTTGGGCCCTGCACCCACATGGGAGACCAGGAGAAGCACCTGGCTCCTGGCCTCTGATAGGCACAGCGCCAGCCGTAGTGGACATTTGGGGAGTGAACCAACGGCAAGAAGACCTTTCTCCCTCTGTCTCTCTCTCTCACTGTCTATAATTCTACATGTCAAATAAATTAAAAAAAAAATCTATAAAAAAAGACTGTTTTCCCTTAAAACTGGAGAAAGGAAAGAAGGGAAACGGAGGACAAGAAAAAGAAAACAAAACCCTGGAATCTGCACCGTACGGAGATGCCACCTCCATCAGGTGTCGACCAGAGTTCTGTTCCTGCAGCACTTGGCAGAAGAAAGGACAACGTCTGCACTGTGTGAGGTGGGCTTAAACTTGGGGAGCAAGTGTCATTCTCCTTTCCCAGAGAAGCTAGACATGTCTAGTTGTTCAAACAGAACTTAACTTTTCCTCCCCAACTATGTTGCTTTTGCCAAATTCAGAGAAGTTGAAAGTCTTAGTGATTAAGTATAATAATAGCTTATTAAGCAAATAAGCTACCTGAAATAGAAATAAAAATGACTGTAAGATATTCACCTATTTACATATTGGGGTTCAATTCTCTGGTGGAACAAAGGTCAATAAAACTGGATCCTTTTTCCAAGTAAAATGCTCACCTACTTGACGCTTAGTACCTTCTTCCAGGAAGTCTGGAGGACTGGAGTAATATGGGTGAACAGAACTCACAAAGGCAGGCACTCCATAGCAAAAGGATGTTTTTAATTTACCTTGTCATAAAAAAGGCCTGACTTCACAAGCATATTTTTTAAAAAATAAAAATAAAATAAATTACATTCACCACCATAAAAGCTTCCATTTTGATGCAATGCCAAAAAGATAGCAAGAACCACTAAAACCTGCAATCAATGTGGATAGGCAAATAAAAATGAAGAAAAAAAAATGCACACAGCCTGTAAGAGTACATAGCACACATGCAGGCAGGAGAGAGAAAGAGCCAAAAACAAGTGGAGAAAGGAAACCTTTAGAAAGGTGTCTCGAGTTTTTCCATGTAGCAGGGTCTGTAGTTAAAGAGAAACAGCACAGAATGGTGAGTTTAGTGCTTATCCCTAAAGTGTTAAACCTTTTTAAAAAATTAAATGTGCAAACACCTGATCACACTTCAAATGCACACAGCATTCAGTTATTCAAACTTTGCAGCTAAAATTAGACAATTATATAGTATTTTAAGTGATGTAAACAAAGCATAGTGTTATAATTTACTTTTAATGTTGACAGAAAACACATTATCCCTTCTAATTAATTATGTCACCACTGTTTCTAACTCTGATACAAATGAATTTACAAGTCCATTTACTAAAAATTTTGTCTGGGACCACTGTGGAGCGGTAGCAGGTTAAGCCACTGCTTGCAGTGTCAGCATCCACTATCAGAGTACTGGTTCAAGTCCCGGCTGTTGCACTTCTGATCCAGCTCCCCTGCTATGTGCCTGTGAAGGCAGCAGAAGATGGCCCAAGTACTTGGGTTCCTGTCACCCATATGGGAAATCTGGATGGAGTTCCAATATCCTGGTTTCAGCCTGAACCAGCAGCCATTATAGCCACTTTGGATGTGAACCAGCAGATGAAAGATCTCTGTCTCACCCTCCCTCTTTCAAATAAATAAATCTTTTTTAAAAAATTAAAATTTTGCCCGAGACAGCTGATAACCTACTGTGGAAAAACACAAATTTCCCAATAAAAAGAGTCTGTAAAGTATACTAAGTAAATCTTCGAAGGCCTTAAGAGTTGATAAGTATACGCCAGTACAGACTCCGTTAGCTATGCTGAGCTTTAATGAGGGTATTTTCTTTGAAATACATAATGAACTTAACAAGCCATCACAGAAAGCAAATGTTCCCCCCTTTGTACATTAAATCCAGAGGGAGTCCACTACTTCGAGACTACTCATAGCACAGCCCTCCAAGCAGTGAAGACCAATTCTATGTTCTTACTGCCTTTTGGGAGATGGCTTTTACAATTAGGTAACTCAACTGCATGGGAACAAATATTCAAATTACACCCAGATTTGTAAGCATTATCCTATAAAGCATAAATATTTATATTAAAAAATTAAAACTTGCTTTAAACAAACTTTCTCTTCCAAAAATAAACACAATTCCTGCAACTGTTCCAAGTTTCCATGGACATTGTCCAGAGGTATACTAAAAAAAGCACAATGTCAACCTCTCATCAACATCACTCTTGAATTTTGTCTTAAAGGAAATCTGAGAAATGCTTCATTATTTCTTAACAAAATGTGAAAGATAATTGTGAGGTTCAAACTAAACCACCATCCAACTCTAAAACAGTTCCATTTTGTCTTTAATAAGCATTTAACAGAAAATTCTTTTACACTAGAAGTGGAGGACAAGCTGAGAATACCATAAATCTACATACTGACACCTCAATGTATCCTATGTACCTGGAAGAATGAAAAATGCCCATAAATAAATTTTCCTCATAACTGAACACTAACATATTTTAGGTAATTTGGATGGACATATCTGCAATGGATTTCATTTCTGCTTCTCAGAATGTACTGCTCTTAGCCTATTACTGGTAACTTGGGCCTTTAAATCACAAAGCCCTCACAGGCTGTAAACCCCCATACAAAATGGTTAGTGACTGATTTTTTTGTTTTCTGAAGTCCTTACATCTGCTTATTTTTCCTCCCTTCTTTCCCACTGTTAGGCTGTCAGTTCTCACTCTTTTAGCTGACTAATGATTCCGAATTTCCTCTAGGTTAGAATTATTTAAGGTAAGTTAAAACTATCCCAAGGATAGAGCAGCTCTGACAAGAAGTTAAGGACATAGCCTAGAAAAAAAAAAAATCACATGAAATTCAGCGCTTAGATTTATGAAAACTATTTTGTATTCTGGATACCTGAGTTGTGATTTTAAGCAAGGTAAGTACATATACACACATACTCACATGCATGTGTGCATATTCATGTAGAATGATACATACAATAAGCACTAAGCTTGACAAAAGAAATCATAGACAGGTGAAGATCTGCAGATTTACTGACCATCAAGGACAGACGTCAACAAAACACAGGGGACACACAACAAGGAGCAAACATTAACAGCTGAAATGTACTAAGGAAACTACCCATATCTGCAAATAGCTTCTGAGACACAGGATATCATCTAGCCTTCGAAGGGACTGAAGACAATGACAAGTTAAGAGACTTGGTAGCAGGTATTTGGCGTAGCAGCTAAGACACTGCATCTGATGCCAGAGTGCCTGGGTTCAAGCCCCATCGCCACTTCTAATTCAGCTTCTTGCTAATGCAGAGCCTGACAGGCAGTAGTAACGGCCCAAGTACTTGGGTCCCTGCCACCCCGTGAGAAACCTAGCTTGAGTTCCTAGTTCCTGGCTTCACCCTGACCCAGTCCTGCTTGCTGCAGGACAAAAATTTAACAAAAAGATTTTATACCATACAGTTTCTTAAAGTCTTAGTTAAGGTGTTCAGTAAGTTTGTTTAAAAGAAATCATGAAGGATTAAATTTAGAAAGTGTTCGTCTGTTCTCTCTGAAGCTGAACCACAGGTGAAACCAAGAAGACTAAATTTAAGGTTCAAGATTTCAAAAATAAATATTACAGAAATGCAAAGTGATGAATAACATACCAAGAAGCTACCCAACATAATTAAAAGTTCTACATATTCTCCAGCAGTCTACACGAAACAGTCCTTGTTACTATCTACATTATTAACTTGCTTCAGTGATTAATGTTTTAGAGTCATAATAGATGTTCCCTTTAAAAAAAAAAATCACAGGCACCGCGGCTCAATAGGCTAATCCTCCGCCTGCGGCGCCGGCACACAGGGTTCTAGTCCTGGTCGGGCGCCGGATTTTGTCCCGGTTGCCCCTCTTCCAGGCCAGCTCTCTGCTGTGGCCCAGGAAGGCAGTGAAGGATGACCCAGGTCCTTCGGCCCTGCACCTGCATGGGAGACCAGGAGAAGCAGCTGGCTCATGGCTTCGGATCAGCATGGTGTGCCGGCTGCAGCGGCCATTGGGGGGTGAACCAACGGAAAAGGAAGACCTTTCTCTCTGTCTCTCTCACTGTCCACTCTGCCTGTCAAAAATAAATAAATAAATAAATAAATAAATAAAAATTTTAAAAAATCAAGCCATCACAACCCAGAGCTCCTATAATAAATGAAGAAATAAATCAGATACAGAAATTAAAGCAACTTCAATGTTGTCAACACTATCATCCCATTTTAAATAAGAATATAAGTAGAATGGGGGCCAGTGCTATGTTGCAATGGATTAAAGCCCTGGCCCGCAGTGCCAGCATCCCATATGGGCACCAGTTCAAGTTCTAGCTGCTCTACTTCCAATCCAATTCCCAGCTAATGTGCTACTGCTCCTGGGAAAGCCGCGGAGGACAGGCCAAGTCTCTGAGCCCCTGCACTCACATGGGAGACCTGGGGAAAGCTCCTGGCTCTTGGCTTCGGATCGGCTCAGCTATAGCCATTGAGGCCATTTGGGGAGTGAACCAGCGGATGGAAGACCTCTCTGTCTCTACCTCTCTCTGTAACTCTTTCAAATAAATAAATCTTTTTTTTTTTTTTTAAAGAATGTAAGTATAATGAAATGGCAAAGAGGGGAAGGCATTTGGCACAGCAGCAGTCAAGACGCTGTGTAGGATGCTGGCATGCCATACTGGAGTGCCTGGATTTGACCATGACACTGCTTCTGACTCCAGCTTCCTGGTAGTGTACACCCTGGGGGACAAGAGATGATGGCCTAAGGGGTTAGATCCCTGAGATCCACATGGCAGACCCAGATTGAGGTCAATGCTCCTGGAATTGGCTTGGCTCAGCCCACAGCTGCTGGAGGCATTCGGAGAATGAACCAGCATAAGCTAGCTTGCTCTTTGTGCCTTCAAGTAAAATGAAAATAAATGTTTATTTTTTTCTAAAAAAGAACTACATTGAAAGAAGATCTCTGTAGATAGACACAGTAGGGGCCAGTGCTGCGGCATAGCAGGCTAAGCCTCTGCCTGCAGCAATGGCATCACCTATGGGCGCCGGTGCGTGTCCTGGCTATTCTTCCTTCGATCCAGCTCCACTGCTTATGGAAAGCAGTGCAAGATGGCCCAAGCACTGCACCCACGTGGGAGACCCATAAGAAGCTCCTGGCCTCAGATCGGCTCAGCTCCAGCTGTTGTGGCCAACTGGGGAGTGAACCAGTGGATGGAAGACCTTTCTTTCTATCTCTCCCACTCTGTCTGTAACTCTATCTCTCAAATAATACATAGAAATCTTTAAAAAAAAAAAAAGTTTTAAAGAAAGAAACACACAGTATTCTGCTGCAAAATTCATTTAATAATTAGAACTATTTTACAGACTTAAGAAACAAAATATGAGCCAAACACTGAACTAAACAGGAAGATTAAATATTTTACTCTCAGTAAACATTTCAAACACCAGTAATACAAGTATGATTAATAAAGGATATACATTTAATAAACAACTTAAAATCTGCATTAAAGGAAAACACGCATTATTTCCATTCTCCATCCTTTCTGTTCAGAGTCCACTAAAGGGACCTTAAGAAAGGTTAGCTGGAGACTAATACTGAACACACTAGAGCGGCAGATCTTTAAAAATCAAAGTAGTAAGTGCTATATAGTTAGACCTCAGCAAGAGAAGGAGGATAAAAACTAAAAACGATCTTAAAATTAAAGTCTCCTTCTATAAGCAATATTCATTCATCCTATATTCATGGGCAAAAGAATCAAAATTAGCAGGTACATGCTAAGACCTGAAAATAGAAGGTAAGGATGCCAAACAAAAAAATTTTATTTAAAATGGAAACTTCAGACAACAATCTAAATGACTTACATTATAAATCAAGGAAAAAAACAATCAGTGGTATAACGTAAAATAAAAAACTTTACAACACTTCAAAACAGAATTAAA
The DNA here is from genome assembly GCF_964237555.1 of Oryctolagus cuniculus. Taxonomy (NCBI): domain Eukaryota; kingdom Metazoa; phylum Chordata; class Mammalia; order Lagomorpha; family Leporidae; genus Oryctolagus; species Oryctolagus cuniculus. The sequence continues at coordinate 128,770,137 of NC_091440.1, read as the reverse complement.
AACTTTTTCTTTAAAATAACTGGTTCCTGTTTACTAAGTTCAATAACACAAACAAGGACCATTCTTAGTAACTTTACTCACGGCCTTTCAAAGAAACAAAAACAGAAACTTTTCTTTTTTAACTCTGAAAAAGATGCATTCTATACTTCTCTTTGTGGGACTTCTGATTTTGCTATAGGCATTAATTTCTAATTGCCTAATCAACTCAGACATTTTTAAGAATAGACCAAAAAGGAAAGAGTTTTCAAACAATCTGCATCCTAACTCTGAAATTTACCATTTTCTTCTCCGCTTGTTTTTCGTTTGTCTTCTGGTGACACGTGGACCAGCTGCAGAATGAGAGGCCTCCGGGTGACAATGCCAGTGCCTCTGGGCAGCAGGTCCCTCCCCACTAGGCTTTCCAGCACTGAACTCTTCCCACTGCTCTGGAGACAGAATACAAAAGAGCATGGTGAGTTTCTTTAACCATAACAACGAAGCAGCATACAGAGAAATTATCTGAAAGGAAAATTAGTAGACTTTCAAAATAAAATTTAGTTACATTTTTCTATGGAGACTTTTATCTCTTTAAAAAAAAAGAAATCCAAAAATAGCAAGTAAATGCCCCCACTTTCCATAATTTTGCTATTTTTTTTTTGCTCTCAGTGAACCAGAATTTTTTTTTTTTTTTTTTTTTTTTGAGAGGCAGAGTTAGACAGTGAGAGAGACAGAAAGAAAGGTCTTCTTCCGTTGGTTCACCCCTAAATGGCCACTATAGTTGGCACACTGTGGGCGGCGCGCCGCACCGATCTGAAGCCAGGAGCCAGGTGTTTCCTCCTGGTCTCCCATGCGGGTGCAGGGCCCAAGCACCTGGGCCATTCTCCACTGCACTCCCGGGCCACAGCACAGAGCTGGACTGGAAGAGGAGCAACTGGGACAGAAAACGGCACCCCAACCGGGACTAGGACCCAGGGTGCCGGCGCCGCCGGCCAGGCTTCCAAGGTTCCTAACCCACATAATATTGGCATAAATAAAGCCATGCCATAAAATGTGGTGATTTTACTTTAATGGGGAGGATATTTTTTTCTAATCTGCTTATATTTTAATATAATGATCAGGGATATCATTCCATATCAATGTATTAACTTCTGTGTTTAATAGTTAAAACAGTAGCCTACTATATGGTAAAACCACACCCTAACTGATGGCATTTAAATGTTTTTTGTTATTATTAACAACACTGCAGTGTGTATGCTTATTATACATACAACGTTACTCAATATCCTGCTACCTCTTTAGATTTAGTTCATTTAAATTAGACTGCTTTCAAAAGTACTGCCAGGCTGAACACCACATCATGTGTTCAGTTTGCTGCATCCCCATCAGGACTGGGCATAATCACTTTTGGAATCTTTGCTACTTTGATGGACACTGGCAGCTCATTTAAAGTTGCATTTCTTTATGACTGAGGTCAAGGATTCTTTTTCAAGGGTTTTCTGTTATGCTTCTTTTAGTGATCTGTTCATTCAAATGCTAGTATTTGATATTTCCTGTTACTAATAAAGCTGTTTAATCCATAATGTAAACATTTCATTTCTTGTTGTTGGGAACATTGTCTCCCAACTTTTTAGTTTGAGATTTTTAATGATACCAGTAAGCTGTAGCAATAAAAGCAAATACTCACTCATATGCCAAAACACAGATTGACTTACCAAAACTGACATATTTGCTTTGTTTCTGCTTATACACACATATACATATTTTCTTTTGTTGTCCCGTTTGAAATTTACTCACTCATCTCAGGACACTTCACTTCAAAGAACTGTGGCATGTTAACTCCTAAGAACAAGGCATTCTTCCATAACTACAGTACAATGATCACACTCAGGAAATCTAACATAGGTGCCATATTAGCATCTAATATATACCAAAAATAAGTAAGCCCCTACTATACACTTTAAGTGTACATTAGGCTAATTTACAGAGGCTTTACTGTCAAAGGGACTCCTTACAAAACGCAGGCGAGGCTCAAGGAAGACTCACAAGGGCTAGCACGTGCAGCAGGCTAGTCACCGGAGGCGCTCACGTCCCTCGTCCACCCCAAGGGAGGACTTGCAGGAGAGCCACAGCCAGCCAAGGCTCCTTCACACAGGAAGTACCAGACAGGGCAAGAAATACCCGGATTCTGTCTTCCTTCCTCCGATTTTCTGCCAGGAATGGTGAACAGTCAGCCTAAAGATTGCACGGCTTGAGTGTGAGCTAGACTTTCTGGAACTGCTAGGTGCTGCTATACAGGGCCGGAACGACCCTCTTGAAGTAAAGGAGTTACTTTCTGTAATTTTGTTTCTGTACTCTGAAATAAACACAGAAATTTCCTGTTCTTTATGTCTGATGAAAGTGGTCCGTTAAAAAAAATCATCTAATTCTCTTGGATTTTCAATGTACAGGCTCATAATATTCTTAGAATTTGTTATTTTTCTTATTTCTAATATTTTATTTTTATGTTCTTTTTCCTGACCAGAGTTTTCCATTGACAATTAAGTTGATTTCATCAGTCAAGTATGTCTTTTATTATTTTTGCCACGTCATGTTTTCTGTATTAATTTCTTCTTTCTGTCTGGTTTTGTTGTTATTGTTTGTAGGGAAAGGAGAATACGTTATTTTAAAGAACTCCTAGGATTGCATATTTACATTATTCTTTTTTCTTTTTAAAGACTTATTATTTATTTGAAAGGTAGTTAGAGAGAGGCAGAGGCAGAGACAGGTCTTCCATCTGGTGGTCCACTCCCGAAATGGCCACAAGGGCTGGAGATGGGCCATTCAGAAGCCAGGAGCTTCTTCCTAGTCTCCCACATTGGCGCTGCAGGGGCCCAAGCACTTGGGCATCTTCTACTGCTTTCCCAGGCCGTAGCAGAGTTGGATCGGAAGTGGAGCAGCCAAGTCTCGAACCAGTGCCCGTATGGGATGCTGGCACTGCAGGCGACAGCTTTACCCACTACACCACAGCACCAGCTGCTAGCTATTTCTCTTATCTCAGATACCAACACTGGTACCTCCTATCAACTCATATACCAACACGCACCACCCCCTTCAGTTATCTCTATTCTTTCTTCTATACCAAGATTTGTGGTTCTCAATGGTAGTATATGATAGAACTTTGCACCACAAAAAAAAAAAACACTTATTTGCTTTTCACATTATACAGATTCTTGAAATAATGCCAATACTACCACTACCAACATAATTACTGAAAACAATTTTCTAAATGTTTCCCATATGATCCCTCTATCCTCCTTATCACCGCTTTACAAATCATTTTCTCCTTTTAAACTCTCATTTGGTCTTGGTTTAATTAATGTGTCAGGAACTCGATATTGATGCATCTCCAGTCAGTCAGGCATTGGGGCCCAGTGTGTTAAGGCGCATCATGGGAAGCCTGCATTCTCTTCAGCCTGGGTTTGGGTTCTGGGCTGCTCTACTTCCAATCCAGCTTCCGGCTAATGCATTCTATGAGGCAGCAGCAGATGTCTCAGGTGCTTGGGCCCTTGCTACTCACAGGGGAGATCTGAGCTCCTGGCTGTGACCTCACAGAGTCAATCTGTTGGGGGCATCTGAGGAGTGAGCCAGCAGATATCTGTCTGTCTCTGTCTCACTCAGTTAGGTTATATGTAAAACTGTTAACTTGTACTTTTTTGAGTATCTTACATATGAATACTGTCTTCTTTTTCAAAATGTTGCTATTCAAAGTATGACAATAATATTTTTCCTTCATGTAGAAGGGGCTTTGTGACTTCCACCTGATTGTCTGAAGGATTTTTATTATTCCTTTGAAGTCCGGTAATTTTTCTAGGCCATCTCTGTTTTAGTTTTCTGTGTTAACATTCTCAGGTATGTGCCGTATTCTTTCAAAATGTCATTCCAATCTGTTTTAATTCATTAAAATTGTCTTAATTGTTAATTTTTAATCTGTTCTCTTACTATGATTTTCTTATTTAGGAATTTCTGTGATACATATGTTAAATCTTCTTGTTTCTAACATGTTAATTTCTATCACTGGAGGTCCTAGAATCAAGTCCCAGCTCTACTCCAGGTTTCAGCTTCCTAATGCATATCCTGGGAGGCTGTAGTAATGGCTCACATACATGAGTCTTGGGCACCCACAAAGGAGACCTGGTCCAGCTTCAGCCATTGTAGGCATTTGAGGAATGAACCTGGACGGATAACCTTGCTCATCTCTTTCTGTTCCTTTCATATAAAGGGAAATGTAAATAAATAAAAATTAAAACAAAAAGAATTGTAATATATTCTTATAAGGGACCATTATAGGACAGTGTAACTAAACCAGGGACGCATATGTGCGAACAAATTTCTACATTTTCCTCCATAAAAGAGATCTAAACTAACTTAAGGGACCAGTTCTGATAGAAAGATCAAGTATTATACTCAGTGGGCAAGAGTCTGGCCTAGAAGTGGAGCCGCTAGTTAGGCGCCTGTGTCCTAATCTCAAGTACTTGGATTTGATCCCTGACTCCAGCTCGGGATTCCAGCTTCCTGTCAATGTAGACACTGGGAGGTAGCACTGACAGCTGAGGTACTTGGGTTTTTGCCACCCATGTGTGGTTCCTGGAGTGAGTTTCTGGCTCCTGGCCTGGCCCTAGCTGTTGGCAGGCACTTGGGGAGTGAACCAGCAAATTAGAGTGTTGTCTCTGCCTCAACTAACAGCTAAGTAAAACAAAACTAAACTCAACCATGCGAAAGAGGACTGTAAGCAATCCAGATGATATTTGTTTCCTTTCTCATTATTTTAGACAGGAAATGAAGAGGCCATAATGTTCTCTTGTTATTTACTCACGTATGTTTCCTTCTTAAAAGAAGGGTTAAAGAGGCTACATGGTCCAGAGCTTTGGGGCACTGCTGAGACCAGCCCATTATCGTCCTCATCTGGCCTGTATTGGGAGCCCCACTGGAAGGGCAATGAGGGATGCTCAGAGTCAGCATGACATTGGTACCAAGTTTGACATCAATACGCTGGTCTTACCTCTGAGGCAATAAAATCTAATTTGTATAACCAAAGCTCCTGTAGAAATGAAATATACTTTCTGACTTCTAGTGGAACTTCTCCTTGATATTTATATGCCACAGCCTGTTGGTAAAAATACAAACACTTCAGATGTACAGTGAGTCTCACGTTAAGGTGGATAGTACCCTGTAACTGGCCTGTGTGTGGCCTTTGGCAGCCCGAGGACTCATCTGGTGCTTCTAGAATCCACAGAAACCTAAACTGGAGAAATTACAGACCCAGCATTCCAGGGTGACTGGTCAGCCCAGAAAGCACCTGACATATCACCTTCTTTCTTGGATGAGAACACTTCATCCCTGCCTCCTGTGGTGTTCCAATAGGAACAAAATGACAGGAACTGCCTTAGTCACTTCCAAACTGGACTATGACATCTTGGAAAATGAAGCTCCTACACCACCCCCAAGTCTTCTCTACATAATGGGCACGCACGCTAATAATGCAAATGAGTGTTACTCATACAGGGATGTGTAGGTTCACACTAAAACTTTTCATCTGTTTATTTCTCTGGCACATGACCAAGCCTCCAGTGTGCGGACCTTTGAGGAAGAACCACATCCAAACCACACTATTCTCAAAAAGATCAGAAAAGAAAAAAGAATGGCTACAGTAATATGGGTGGACACAAATTATTTTAATTTCCTTAGGAACTCAGAATCTTAAAACATTTCTCCATGCATCTCACATTTACTGTTGCAGATTCGAATCTGATGCCAGTCTGATTTTCTTTCCCTTTCAAGACCGTTCTATTTAGAAGTATTTAATTCCTTTTGTTTTCATTTCAGAAATTTAGCAAGGGTATGTCTCTTCTTTCAGTATTTATATCCAGCAACTGAGATCTTAAAATGTCTTAAGTCAGTGTTAGAGAACTTTTACCTTTTGGTTATTAATTCTTTTGTCCTCTGTTCCAAATGCTCTTTCCCAATCATATATAAGGATTTGGGCTCTCTTAAGACTCTTATCTCTAATAAATTCCATAGCATATGATTTTTAGTTTTATAAGATTTTTATTTCTTTGAGATGTGGAAACGAAGAGTTCTCTCATCTGCTGGGTTCATGCCCCAAATGCATACAACAGACGAAGCTAGGAGAACAGAACTTGAACCATCACCTGCTGCCTCCCAGGGTGCACCTCAGCTGGAAGCTGGAGTCTGGAAAATAAACAGGCTTCTAACTCAGGCACTCTGACATGGATGTCTAAGTCCCAAGCAGGGTCTTACACATACTGCAAAAACTTGCCCCAATAACATGTTTATGAACTGTCTTTTAGTAATCAATATTAAATATCTCACAAATATCTCACAAAATGCTTTTTAAATATACATAATTATATATATTTTAAATGTTGGGGCTGGCACTGTGGTGCAACGGGTTAACGCCCTGACCTGCAGTGCCAACATCCCATATGAGCGCCGGTTAGAGACCCAGTTGCTCCACTCCAATCCAGCTCTCTGCTATGGCCTGGGAAATTAGCACAAGATGGCCCAAATCCTTGGGCCCCTGCACCCCACATGGGAAACCCAGAGGAAGCTCCTGGCTCCTGGCTTTGGATCGGCGGAGCTCCGGCCGTTGTGGCCAACTGGAGAGTGAACCAGCGGATGGAAGACCTCTCTCTCTCTGCCTCTCCTTCTCTCTCTGCATAACTCTGACTTTCAAATAAATAAATAAATCTTTAAAAAACTGTCTACTTCAGCCTTCTCCTTTATGGCTTCTGATTTTCATATATATGAATGAATATACAAATAAGAATAAATGGCTTTTTAAGAGGTTGTTAGACACTGAATTGTGTCCTAATATTAATGCACTGTGGCCCTAATCTCCAGTAGTAGCTCAGAATGTGACTGTATTGGAGACAGGGCCTTTGGGGAGGCGGTTAAAGTAAAGCAAGGCAATCAGAGCAGGCTTACTACAAGCTGACGTAATGCAAGCTGCCTCTATGAAGAGGCAATTTGAATATATAGACGGCAGGGATGTGCGCACACAGAACACAGAGCATGTGAGGATGCAGGTTGAAACGCAGCCAGCTGCAGGCTGCGGAGGGCGAGGCGACTCAGAGAGAGCAGACCCGCGGGTAACTGACCCTGAACTCCTCAGCCCCCAGAACTGTGAGAAAGCGCCCTGCAGTCTTCTGTTAGGGCAGCCCAGAGAACTAAGATCACTAACTGAATTTCCCAGACAAGTTCATGAATGAGAACACCAGATCTCTGTCAAGATGGCATCAGAAAATCAGTAATACCTCAATAAAGGTATTTGTTTAAAATGTCATGGTATTCTTCTAACATTTTGTCTATGCATTAAAAATATAACACTACTTCTTACATCAGCCAAAACTTAATCACTTTTCTTAAAATTTAGTCTTTTTTAAAGTACAACCGTTTTAATTAGTAATAACAGTACTGACCATAATACATAACCATCACCATTTCAAGTGGTTAACCTCATTTACATCTAACAACTCTACAAAGGAGTTGCTATTTAACTTCATTTTATAGGTGAAATAGCCTTTTTTTTAAAGAAAAATTATGTAGCTTGCCTATGTAAACTTAGGTATCAAGTTAACAGGGTTTTATTATATAACCCAAATAATCTCCAACTTTTCCCCTTCTTAAACACATGTAGAAACAAAATATTTCACTGCTCTCTTCACACTATAAAAAAAAGAGAATATAATGATAAATGGCAAAGCAGCCGGGGTTAGGCAACTGGCAGCAGTAAGAGCTTAGGCCATCTAGATCCTGGCTGACCCATCTAAAGAAGGTGATATTCAGGTCCACTGGGAATGAGTTGGATTTTGATTTCTTTAAGGAAAAACTAGAAACCTGGGCCTTTCAGCTAAATCCACCAATTTTTAAATACTGGTAACAAAGTCACTTTTTAAGACTGCTGTGTCTTAAAAACATACAAACTATACAAAATGTGTGTGGTTTCCTTTTTTTTATTTCTCACCTAGACTGAGCACTATAAATAGGGCTGGCTCCTGCAACACTTGGTTATGTCAGTGCCTGCTTTCCCCTGGTGATTTAACATCCACCATCATCAGTATCCACACCGTTTCCAAGACAGTGAATAGTTAGAGGAGTTCCAAAGTGGCCAGTCGCAGCTGGCACACTCTGCAAAGACGACTCCACTGGCACGCCAAGATCTTCACTGTCCTTCAGCTCCACCTCCAGCTCCTCCCAGAGCTGATTCATTACCTTGCATTGTATTTAGCAGCTGCAGATTTGTATGCCAGATCTTAGTGCAGTCTCTTCATTTCTTCCACACTAGACTGGGATTTATAGTGTTTTAAATTTGTATTTTGAAATGTGGCCATTCACTGAAAAGGTTTTGTTCTATTTCCAGCAATTCTTCTCAGATAACCAGCATCAGGCGGGACTGAATTATAAATGTTCACTCATGCCACTTTAAGGCTGGTTATTTTACATTGTGTAAGCTAAGTTTTTTAATTCTTTTTGATATTAATAACAGATAAAGATGTACTCTTAATCCTTTCTAAAGATTTATTTATTTATTTGAAAGGCAGAGTTACAGAGAGGGAAAGGCAGAGGCACAGAAAGAGAGAAGGGGAGGGAGGGAGGGAGAGAAGGAGGGAGGGAGGGAAGGGGAGAGGTCTTTGATCCACTGGTTCACTCCCCAAATGATTGCAAAGGCCAGGGCTGGGACAGACTTTAGCTGGGAGCCCAAAGCTTCATCTGGGTCTCCCATGTGGGTACAGGGGCCCAAACACTTGGGCCATCTTCTGCTGCTTTCCCTAATGTAAGAAGCATTAGGAAGGAGCTGGATCAGAAGTGGAGCAGCAAGGACTCAAACTGGTACCCATATGGGATGCTGGCGTTGCAGATGGCAGCTTAACCTACTATGCCACACCACCAGCCCCTATACTCACTATTTTTTAACTTATTTTGAAACAACTGCAGATTCTTTCTCTTAAAATCCATCTCTCAATATTCTTAGAAATACCAATCTCGGAGCTGGCATTGTGGCATAGTGGGTAAAACCTCCTGCAACGCCCATGAGTCTCGGCTGCTGCACTTCCAATCCAGCTCCCTGCTAATGTGCATGGGAGAGCAGAAGATGGCCCAAGGGCTTGGGCCCCTGAACCCATGTGGGAGATTCAGAGGAACCTCCTGGCTCCTGGCTTCGGTCTGGCGCAGCCCTGGCATTGTGACTATTTGGGGAGTGGACCAGTGCATGGAGGATCTCTCTCTCTCTCTCTCGGTCTCCACTTGCTACCTACCCATCTTTGTAAAGCTGCCTTTCAAATAAATCAATCTTAAAAAAAAAAAAGAAAGAAATGTCAATCTCAAGGTATTTTGAAGAGTTAACCAGTTTTTTTACCTTATAACTCAAACCTTCTACCTAATGACAAAATATAAATCTGATGTTTAAAATCCCTACTTTGCTATGTTAAAATAATGTTCTTATGTTGATTACTTATTACAACTATAACTCAATTTTAATACACCAACTACCCAGAATCCAAACTTTCTAAAATGCTAAAGATCTAACAGCCTTTACAAGTCTAGCATTCTCTGACTTACAGAAGCGAAGAGAGAGCAAATGATTGAGATATATTATAGGACATAATCTTGAACAGCAAAAGTCACATCCATAAAAATCCAATTTTCCCATAAAAGCAAAAAAAAAAAAAAAACAACAAGAGGTAAATGTAATAAACATATAATCCAAGAAGTTCAGTGAACTCCAAGTAGGATAAACACAGAGATTCACTTTTAGTCAAAAATTATAATCAAACTGGTGAAAGACAAAAACAAATGGTGAATTCAAGACAGAGAAACAACTCGTCATGTACAAGTGATCTCAAAAAAAAAATAACAACACATACTGGCTGATGCTGTGCTGTGGCATAGTGGGTAGGGCCATCGCCTGCACTGCCAGAGTCCCATATGGGTGCCGGTTCGAGTCCTGGCTGCTCTATTTCCAATCCAGTTCTCTGCTGTGGCCTGGGAAAGCAGTGGAAGATGGCCCAAGCGGTTGGGCCCCTGCACCTGCATGGGAGACCTGGAGGAGGATCCTAGCTCCTGGCTTTGGATCAGCTCAGCCGTGGCCACTGCAGCCATTTGGGGAGTGAACCAGCAGATGGAAGACGGTCTCTCTCTCTGCCTCTCTGTAACTTCACCTTTCAAATAAAGAAATAAATAAATCTTTTTAAAAAAAATAGATACAGGGGATTCCTCATCAGAAATCACGTGGGCCACAGGCAGTAGAATAACCAGAAGTGCTGACAGAAAAACTTATCATTCCAAAATTGTGTCGCTGAGTTAACATTTGTTCTTAAGATGGCAATATTCACCAAAGCAATCTACAGACTCAGTGCAATCCCAGGGTATTAAGATCCCAATGGTCTGGTTTACAGAAATGAGTAAGCTAACATAAAATTCTTATGAAGGGCTGTGTGCTTGGCACAGAAGTTACGTCACTTCTTGCGACTCCCACAGCGGAGTGCCTGGTTTAAGTCCTGACAGCTCTGTTTCCAGTCTAGCATCCTGCTGGTGTGCACTCTGGGAGGTAGCAGATGCCGGCTCCAGTATTTAGGTCCCTGCCATCCACATGAGAGGCTTGGATGAGGTTGCTGGCTCTTGGCTTAGGCTGGCACAGGTCTGGCTGCTGTAGGCATTTGGGGAGTGAGCCTGAAGACTGAAGCTTGCTCTCAATCGCACTCTCTCTCTTGTCCCCATGTGTGTGTGTTTCACTGTCTTTACAATAAAATGAAAAAAGATAAAAAAGAAAACTCTCAGGAACAATCTGATTGTGGAATGATGAAAATAATTTTTAAAGTAGTAGAATTGATATGGAATGGTAAGGGACCTGAAATAGCCAAACCAGTATGAAACAGATGAGCAGTCAGCAGTCTCAGACCTCTCAATTTTAGTAGATACTACCACGGTCGGCATTGCATTGCAACAGATGAAGCCACTCCTGCAATGCTGCCATTCCATATCCCATCATGGGTTTAAGTCTCCACTTTCAGTCCAGTTCCCTCCTCCCCTCCTTTAAGATTTATTTTATTTATTTGAAAGAGAGAGAGAGAGAGCGAAAGAGCCAGAAAGAAACAGAGAGAAAGAGGTCTTCCATCTGCTGGTTTATTCCCCAAATGGTCATAATGGCCAGAGCTGAGCCAATCCGAAGCCAGGAGCCAAGAGCTTCCTCTGGGTCTCCCATGTGGGCACAGGGGCCCAAGGACTTTTCCCAGACCACAGCACAGAGTTGGATTGGAAGTGGAGGAGCTGGGACTTGAACTGGTGCCCATATGAGATGCTGGCACTGAAGGCCAGGTCTTTAACCCACTGCACCACAGTGCCGGCCCCCTCCCCTCCTTTTTAAAAGATTTTATTTATTTATTTGAGAGGTACAGTTACAGACAGAGGAAGCGACAGAGAGAAGGGTCTTCCATCTGGTGGTTCACTCCCTAAATGGCTGCAAGGGCCAAAGCTGAGACGATCCAAAGCCAGGAGGCAGGAGCTTCTGATGGGTTTCCCACACAAGTACAGGGTCCGAAGGACTTGGACTATCTTCTACTGCTTTCCCAGGCCATAGCAGGGAGCTGGATTAGAAGATGAGCAGCTAGGACATGAACTGGCACCCATATGGGATTGCCAGTGATGCAGGTGGAGGCTTAGCTCACTACAGCACAGCGGCGGAAGATGGCCCAAGTACTTGGACCCCTATCATCCATATGGGAGACCTGGATGGAGTTCCTGGCTCTTGGCTTCTTGGCCCAGCCTTAACCAGTGAGGTTATTTCAGAAATGCACCAGCAGAGAGAAGATCTCCTTCTCTAGCTGTGTCACTATGCCTATCAAATAAACAAACTAAGTGTTAAAAGAAAAAAAAAAAAAAAAAGGCAAAGATATACCACAAAGCTATAGCAAACTAAGCAGTATAATACTGGCTAGACATAAAGAACCAAGACTCCAGAAACAAATCCAAAGATCTGTGGTCAACCGATTTTTAACATCAGCGCCAAAACTATTCAATTGGGAAAGAATAGTCTCTTCAACAAATGGTGCTGGGTCAACTGGATGGCATATGCAAAAGATGACGCTGGACTTCACTTCATACAAAACAAAAATTTACTTAAAGTAATAAATACTGTAAAACTAAACTAAAACACTTAGAAGAACACAATAAATCCTTTTGACCTTGAACTTTGCAATATTTTAGATATGACACCAAAAGCATAACAAAACAAAAAATTGATAAATTAGATTTCATTTGAAAATAAAAACTTTCGGGACCAACACTGTAGTACAGCAGGCAAAGCTGCTGCCACAGCACCAGCGCCTGTATGAGTCTGTTTTTTATGCATTATCCAGAAGAAGTACATCCACAGACTGACAGTAGTGTTTGCCAGGGGCAGAGGAAGGAAGAAAAGAAAATCCTTAAATGGGTACAGTTTTTTTTTTGGTGATGAACATGTTTTCAACCTAGACAAAACTGGCAGTTTCATATCATAAATCTACTAAATACCACTGAACTATTTTTAAAAGATTTTATGTTAAGAGCTGGTGCTGTGGCATAGCGGGTAAAGCCACTACCTGCAGTGCCGGCATCCCATACAGGTGCCATTTCTAGTCCCGGCTGCTCTACTTCTGATCCAGCTCTCTGCTATGGCCTGGGAAAGCAGTAGAAGATGGCCCGAGTCTTTGGGCCCCTGTACCCACATGGGAACAAACAGAGGAAGCTCCTGGCTTCAGTTCGGCAAAGCTCCAGCCATTGCAGCCAACTGAGGAGTAAACCGGCGGATGGAAGACCTCTCTCTCTGTTTAACTCTTTCAAATAGATAAATAAATCTTTAAAAATAAAATTATATGTTATATTAATTTCACCTCAATTTTTTGTTAAAAATTTTAAAACAGTTAGTAGTTGACTATACAAAGAAACTACAAGAAACAAGAGAAAACAATGTATTAGAAATAGGGAAAAGCAGTATCTGGCACCAAATTACTAACCTAACAGACTCATCACCTCTATAGACACAGAACAATGTATAATTATCAGGAAGGACAGGCCAAGCTTTCAGAAAGAACTTAAATGTAGACAGCAGCACTTATAGGTCAAAAAGAAAGAGGCTTCAAACTCGGAAAACAGTCCGGCAATCATAGCATCCCACATAAGGGCAGGCTCAAGTTTTGGTTGCTCTACTTTCAATCCAGCTCCCTGCTAAAGCACCTGGGAAAGCAGCATATGGCCCAAATACTGGGTCCCCTCCACTCCATGGAAGAACCAGACTGAGTTCCACGCTCCTTGGCTTCAGGCTGGCTCAGGGCTAACCACTGCAGCCATTTAGGGAGTGAACCAGCAATAGAAAATCAAACAATCAATAAACCTCTCCTCTGCCCCATAACTCTGCCTTTCAAATAAATAAATAAATCTTAAAAAAAAAAAAAAAAGTTGGTCTTAAGTGAAGGAAGTGGGAAAGGAGTACTAAGTTTTTTGTTTGTTTTTCAAAGAAACAATTCCAGGACAATTTAGTTCTTTCAAAAAGACAGACAAGCCTTGGTAACAATGTGCAGAAATTAGAACCCCCACACACTGCTAAAGGGAAGGTGAAATGGTCCAGTCACAATCAAAAACAACTTGCAGTTCTTCAAATATTATTAAAAGTTACCATATGACCCACAATTCTGAGGATACTCAAAATCTTCTGGAGCCGGCACTGTGACATAGCAAGTTAAGCCCTCGCATGCAGTGCCAGTATCCCATATGGGCACCGGTTCGTGTCCCAGCTGCTCCTCTTCCAATCTAGCTCTCTGCTTATGGCCTGGAAAAGCAGTAGAAGACGGCCGAAGTGCTTGGGCCCCTGCACCTATATGGGACACCCGTCAGAAGCTCCTGGCTCCTGACTTCACATAAGCCCAGATCTGGCCACTGCAGCCATTTGGGAAGTGAACCAGCAGATAGAAGACCTTTCTCTATGTCTCTCCTTCTCTTTGTCTATAACTCTACATCTCAAATAAATAAATAAAATCTTAAAAAAAAGAAAATGGAATTAAATGGGTAAGTTTATTTTGGAGCAAAAACCTGAAATTTATGTATATACAGGGTCTTCAAAAAGTTTATGAAAATGCCTATTATTAAAAATTGGCCGGCGCCGTGGCTCAATAGGCTAATCCTCCGCCTAGCGGTGCCGGCACACCAGGTTATAGTCCTGGTTGGGGCGCCGGATTCTGTCCCGGTTGCCCCTCTTCCAGGCCAGCTCTCTGCTATGGCCCAGGAGTGCAGTGGAGGATGGCCCAAGTGCTTAGGCCCTGCACCCGCATGGGAGACCAGGAAAAGCACCTGGCTCCTGGCTTCGGATCAGCGCGGTGCGCAGGCCGCAGCGCGCCGGCCAAGGCAGCCATTGGAGGGTGAACCAAAGGCAAAAGGAAGACCTTTCTGTCTCTCTCTCTCTCTCTCACTGTCCACTTTGTCTGTCAAAAAAACAAAAAACAAAAAAGCAAAACTATGCATGCATTTCAAATTTTTTTTGCACCAAGCCAAACGTGCCTTTTGAACTCATTTTTCTACAAATAGTTAGAAGTATCCTTATACTCCTAGTAAGATGTACACTCAAGAGAATTAAAACAGGTTCATGCAAAAACTTGTCCATAAAAACTTGCAAATTTTTTTGCAGCAAACTTGCTTTTTGAGCCCATTTTTCTACGAAGAGTTTGAAATATCCTTATACTCCTAATTATATGTACACTCAAGAGAATTAAAGCATGTTTGCACAATAACTTGTTTACAAAATATTCACAGCAGCATTATTCATAAAAGCCAAAAAGTGGAAACAACCTAAACGTCCATCAATTAATGAATGGATAAATAAACAGCAGCTGTATCTATCCAATGGAATACTATTAAGCCATAAAAAGAAATGAAGTACAAGCTGAGTACCCCTTATCTGATATGCTCAGCACTGAAAAGTCCTTCAGAGTTGTTTTTCAGATTTTGCAATATATGCATATATGAATATATAATAAGAAACCATGATGATAGGATCCAAGTGTAAAAACCAAAACCACTTATGTTTCATATAAGCCTTATTCACATAACCTGAAGGTAATTTTGTAGCACAAGTGTTTTTACTGCACATGTATTTTGACAGCAACCAAACACTTCAGGTCAGGTACAGAACATCCCACTGGGGACATCACGGTGGACACAGTTTCAGACTTTGGAGCATTTTAGATTTTCAGATTAGGGATGACGAACCTATACTCACATAGAATTCTCTTACATGCTATGATATGGATGAACCTAAAAAACATTGCTTTGAGCAAAAGTCAAAAGCAAAAGACCACATACTGTATGGTTCCATCTATAGGAAATGTCTACAATAGACAATTCATATAGACACAGAAAGTAGAACAGTGGTTGCCAGGGGCTGGGACAGAGTGAAATGGAGGAGTGACTGCTAATGAGTATGCAGTTTCTTTTCAGAGAAGTGAAAATATTCTGGAATTAGATAGTGGTGATGGTCACACTATGTTGTGAATATAATAGAAACCACTGAATTGTATACTTTCCAATAGTCAATTTAAGTTATATGAATACATTTCAATTTTTTTAATGTTTAAAAACTGGTTTACAAATTGGTGCTTAAAACTGAAATTTCTTTTCCTTTTAGACTTGTCTGAGTTACTGAAAATAGGGTGCTGAAAAAACTAAATAAAAGGCGAAGTGAAAGTACATTATTAGAAACACTAAACAGAGTCTAGGTTCACGTCATCTGCACTGAGATACCTGTACTGGGTGGTGGTGTGGATCACATACCTGCAGGGCTTCCCCTTCCAGTCTCAACTTAAGAAATAGTGATTAAATTTCCCAAGGTGAGTCAAAAAGGTTGTTTTAAGTCTTATCTCCTTCTCCACCTGCAAAGTACACCATGGTCTAAAAGTATACCTTCTCTCTCCCCATTCTCTACTCTTTCCATACAGCCGATCTCAGTGGAGAAAGAAAGCAATTTATTTAGGTAAATCATAAAAAATGTGAATGATTGATACCCGTACACATGATCCCCTCCCTTCAACTCCTCCACTGCTCTAGCACCGCAGATAAGTATTATTTGGGGGATATTAAAAATCAAAGTTTAGGGGTAGGCACTGTACCACAGTGGGTTAAGCTTCCAATTGGGACAATGCAGCCTATGTCAGAGTGGCATCTGAGGCACAGCTACCTTGCACTCCCAATCCTGCTTCCTGCACATGATTTCCCAGGTACCTGGATTCCTAACACCCTCATGGGAGACCCACCCAATGGAGTTCCAGGCTCCAAACTGACCTAGCAGGCACGTGGAGATTGCACGAGATGGAAGATCTGTCTCTCCGACACTGAGGCTTTCAAAAGACAAATCTTTGAAACAAAAATCAAAGCTGAGAGGTAGATGTCTGGCCTAACGATTAAGACGGCCACGTCCCACATGGCAATTTCTGGGCTTAACACCCAGCCTGATTCAAGCTTCCTGCTAATGCAGACCTTTGGAGGCAGCCATGATTGCTCAAGTAATGGGATTCCTGCCAACCATGAGGGACACAGAATGAGTTCCAGCTTCCAGCTGCATCTCAGACCATTTTCAGTCCCCACCATTGCAGGCATCTGGGAGTGAACTAACAACAGATGAAATAGATCTCTCTCTCTGCTTCTTAAAGCAATATATATATTTTTTTAAATCAAAGTTTAGGGGCAGCATTGAAGTACAGTGAGTTAAGCCACTGTGATGCCCAAATGCATACTGGAATGCCTGGTTCAATTACGATTTCATGCTAATGTAACTGGAAAGTAGCAGATGATGTCCCAAGTACTTGAGTTTCTACTACCCATGTGGGTTTCTTGGATAGTATTCCTGGGTCCCGGCTTCAGCCTGGACTAGCTTAGGCTGATATGTGCATTTTAGGAACAAACCAGTGGATAGAAGATATCTCTGTCTTTCCTCTTGCTCTGTCACTGTCATCAAATAAATATTTTTTTAAAGCTTAAAAATACAATTTAAAACATATAAGGCTGGGGCCAGCACTGTGGTGTAGGGGGTGAAGCTGCTGCGTGCAGTGCTGGCATCCCATATGGTGCCGGTTCAAGTCCAGGCTGCTCCACTTCCGATCTAGCTCTCTGCTATGGCCTGGGAAAGCAGTCAAAGATGGCGCAAGTCCTTGGGCCCCTGAACCCACATGGGAGCCCCGGAGGAAGCTCCTGGCTCCTGGCTTCAGATTGGTGCAGCCATTGCGGCTTCTGGTGAGTGAACCAGCAGATGAAAGACTTCTCTCTCTCTACCTCTGAGTCTCTGTAACTCTGACTTTCAAATAAATAAATAAATCTTCAAAGTAAGAAAAACAGGGCCAGGAAATGTTGTCTAGGAGTTGAGGTCTTGGAGCAAGAATGCCACCAAATCAGTCTGACACTGAATGGTAGTATGCCTTAGACTCTGCTTCCGGGGTCATTCCTGCTTTTTCTAGCATCAAACATTCTAGTACTCAAACACACACTTACAAACTTCACACCTATGGTGCTTGCCATAGGTTAGGGGTTAGGATCCAGAAGGCTTATTTTCAAAGTGATTTTTATGTGCACTCAAGTTTGAGATCACTGTAAGAAGGAACCTGCAGCCACTTAAGGCACAGGTAATATGCAAGACAGAAACCCCCTGTTTTATGATATGATCATCCCCACTGAGATATTTACTAATCACAACTAGTAGAAGAATGGTTTTCTTTTCATCACACCAAAGAAAATGGTGGAGAAAAATTGTTTCTATTCTTTATTTGTTCCATGCTTGAATAAAAAGGATTGATTTTTAGTTAATAAGGACTTTGATGGGTATATCCCTCACTAATCAAGCACAAAAACTGATGTCATGAGAAATTTCAAGCATCACTATGCAAATGTAGCATAAGCTGTCAACAAGGCAGGATGGCTTTCGGTAGCACAGGTTAATGGCTTTCAGAATGGGATCTTGGCTTTTCTCCCTAAGCCCTCTCCATTTCACCAACCTACAGGTTAAGTGATACAAATGAACTCTATTGGGGCCAGCGCTGTGGCATAGTGGGCTAAGCGTTGTCTGCAACACTGGCATCCCATATGGGCGTCAGCTCCTGTCCCGGCTGCTCCTCTTCCAATCCAGCTCTCTGCTATGGGCTGGGATAGCAGTGCAAGATGGCCCAAGTGCTTGGGCCCCTATACTTCACCATGGGAGGAGACCCAGAAGAGGCTCCTGGCTTAGGATCCACCCAGCTCCAGCTGTTGGGGCCATCTGGGGAGTGAACCAGCAGATGGAAGACCATTCTCTGTCTCTCCCTGTAACTCTACCTCTCAAATAAATAAATAAAATCTTAAAAAAAAAAAAAAAGGAATTAGCTATTTTGTGTAGGAAAAATCCTTGCTTTTAAACTATTTATGCTGACATACTATAGCCCTCATTCTTTTCCTGCTTCATGCTTAGAAAGGACCGAGACTCCCTTAAAAGCATATGCAATGTTTCTGGTCGGCAGCTAAGCAGCACTTTCAAATTACTCCCAAAGATTTAACTTATCATTGTCTCTCTAATACTATTTACAAGAACAGAGCAGTTTTACTGATTGTAGTCCTAGTGCATTAGGACATTATCCAGTCACAGTGAGCAACAGTCACTCATTTAAAATATTTACAGGGCACCTACCACATACCCCAAACTTAACAAAATATGTTCAATAAAAATACTGCTCCTGGGCCAGCGCCGTGGCTCACTTGGTTAATCCTCTGCCTGCAGCGCCGGCATCCCATATGGGCGCCGGTTCTAGTCCCGGCTGCTCCTCTTCCAGCTCTCTGCTGTGGCCCGGGAAGGCAGTGGAGGATGGCCCAAGTGCTTGGGTGCCTGCACCAGCATGGGAGACCAGGAGAGGCACCTGGCTCCTGGCTTCAGATCGGCACAGTTATGACCGTAGCGGCCATTTGGGGAATGAACCAACAGAACGAAGACCTTTCTCTCTGTCTCTCTCTCTCTCTCTCTGTCTATAACTGTACCTGTCAAATAATAAAAAAAAATACTGCTCCTAAGTTACTGTACTTGATTCAGTCTCCAATCACAACAATACTGAGTGTGACAAACGCCAGACTATGTAGCCAAAGCACTGAGCAGAACCTGGACCAATCCTACCCAAGAAATGTGCCTCTAAAATAATTTATATTGCTTAACTATTTAAAAAAAGATGCAAAAAAAAAGAAAAAAAGTCCAGGATCTCTAGGGCTTCCTAGGTATGCAGTGTTTCACGTATCCCGACATGAACCCATCAAGTCCAGTCTTCAGCTCTGTGAATTTATCAGTTACCATACCGGTGAGTTTACTGCTCTGTTTTTCACAGGTGTTCCATCTACAGGAGGCCGGGACATGGCGGTTACACTCCTTCTCTTAGTATTTACCCTGTGTTTTCATTTTGTAACAAGATGTAGCAAAGCAACCCGTGGAAAACCTCGGGGAAACCGTCCCCGTCCCTAGTAAGAAATGAAGGTATTTAAAACCCACGTACTAAGTACATCTCTACGAGGCATCTCCGTACACTCCAATATGCTTCCTTCTCAGTCACGAAAAGCAACAAAGAAAACGAAGCCAATACTTCTCTGCCTTTCTACAAATAACGTGCATTTCCTCAATATTTCTGCATATAAAAAATTAGGAGTTATCTGTGACAGCCAGCAGGAAAAAGGCCAGAAAACCTGATGCCCAATTTAGGTCACGATCACAAAACCGTGGAAGACCAAAAAAAAAAAAAAAAAAAAAAAAAAAATTCACACCAGTCTCCGCAGAAAAATAGAATATTCCTCCCCAGCACCCCCCGGAACCCCAGGTGCGAGCGGGCCGGAGGGCGGGCTGGTCCGACCCCGCTCGGCGGTGCAGAAGCCCGGAGGGGTAGCAGGGCCGGGAAACACGCGTGCGCGCCCGCCGCCCGCGACCTCGCAGCCCCCGGGCAGGGCGGCCCCCGCGCCGCCCGCCGCAGCCCCCCGCCAGCCCGGCGCGGCCGCGCGCGTCCCCCAGCTGCCCTTGGCCGCCGCCCGCGGGCTCGGGTTCCGCCCGCCGGCCCCGCCGCGCCGCTCCGCCCCGCGCCGCCAGCCGGGCCCGGGGCTCTCCGCCCGGCGCAGCGCGGCCCCCGGCAAGGCCCTCCGCCCAGGCGCCCGCGGCCGCGGCCCTGGCCTGCGCGACCGCCGCCCTCCTCGCTCACCTGCGTCCCCACCACGACGATCTGAGGCAGCTGGATGATGTCGGCGCCCACCGTGTTGAAGACATCCTGGAGCTTGTTGATGACAGGAATCAGCGCCTCCATGACTCCGAAAACACCGGACCCCCGCCCGGCCGGCCGCGGCAATGAATGGGGACGCGGCCCAGCGTCCGCCTCCTTCCTCCTCTCCTCCGCCCTCTCCTCGGCAGCCGGCCCCCATTGGACCGGGCCCGCCCGCTCCCTGCCCCCTCCCGGCAGGACTTGCGCTCCGAGGGAGGCGGGGCAAGCAAGGGCTGCCGGGAGTTGAAGTTCGGGGGCGCCTCGGGCTCCCAGGAGGCCACGCGGCAGGGCGGGCCCGAGCGCGCAGGGGTGCTTGGGGCGGGGATTGTCGGTCTCCGGTCGGAAGGCGGAGGAGAGGGGCGGGGAGAGAAGGAGTAGGAGGAGCGTTGATGGCTGCTCCGCTGCTCGCGGCAGGTGAACACGCTGGGTGTGAGTGCGCGGCAGTGGCGTCCCGCCTACCCAGTGTCCTCGAGAGCAGGGCGGGTGGGGGAAGCCCCTTGGCCGCAGGGGCGGTAGCTGGGGCGGCGGGTGCAGCTCTGCCCGCCCCAGGGTGCGCGCGTCCCCCCGGGCATTGGTTCGGAACCGAACCTGAGCGTGTGGGAGTGCGGTGGGGGCAGGAGCGGGCTTTCGGCCTCTGAAGTGCGTGTAAAGCTGCGTTCGCGGTGGCCGCGTGGCCGGGGACGTCGAGGCTGGTGTCTGCCTCCCTCACTTCTGCTCCGGCTGTTCGTTCCTGAATGGTGCCTTTCTTTTCGGGCAGATGCCATGCCTTGCTGTGCGCCCGCCCTCGGGTGGGTTCCTGCCTCGTAAAGGTGACGTTTGGGCCGAGACACGAAGCAGGTGAGTTCACCCTGCGACGCAGGGCACAGGGGATGGCCCCTTTGTAAGTACACGCCTAGGGTGCTCTGAGGCCTCTGCACTCAGTTTCCAGGAGGTCAGGACACCCACCGTGGCTGAAGTTGTGCGCTGGGCACTCCGCTGGGCGCCCACGTTGGCCCCGGGGAACATGCTCGATGGGTTCAGCAGCACAAATGCTAAGTGCGTAAGAAACCGCTTCGAACGAGTGAACGAAATTTGGTTGAGATACAGTAAGACCTTGTCTCCGCCTGTTTGCAATGTCTGATACGCAGTACTGCAGGTGGGCTTCAGATGGCACAGAGCATCGTACGGCCGGGCGGAGCTGGGGAGAGACCTGGCCAGGCTGGCTCGATAGCGAGGCTGTTAGTCCATGGATCCATCAGTCACATAAACAGATTAATTGGCTCGTGAGGGTGGAGCCAGTCACCTGTTAGTCACCTGTTGCACGTCTTGATATCTCAGAATGAGGATTACATTTCAGCATAAGGTTTGGAGGGGACAAACCATATGTAAACTGTCTCAGGCCTGAAGATCTACTTTAGTGGTGTTCGGGCATCTGCTGACGTTCTGTGAACCTTCCCTTCGGTTCTTAGGAAAAGCAAGAATTTGGGCCAGGTGTTCGTCGTGAGTACCCACATCGTGATTGGAATACCTGGGTTGCAGCCTCGACTCCGTTCCTTTTCAGTGTCCTAATGTGCACCCATGGGAGGCTTAATTAGATTTTTAATTGGATTCTTGCCAGCCGCGTGAAAGACCAGGACTGAACTTTTGACTACTGATTTCCGCCAGGCCCACGCCCAGCTGAGTGGGCTTTGAGATGCCAACATGCTTCCCAAGGAAACTGTCTCTCTCTGTGTCTCTGCCTTTGAAGTAAGTGAAATGTGTATGTTAATATATACATTAAAATTGAGAGCTCAGGTGGACCGTGTGGCACAGTTAAGCCACTGTTGGGAACACTCGTATCCTTTATCAGAGTGCTGGGTGAGTCCCTGCTGCTCCACTTCCGGTCCAGCTTCCTGCTGATGCTTCCTGAGATGCAACAAAGGATGGCTTGGTGCTTTGGCCCCTGCACCCACATGGGAGACTCAGATGGAGTTCTGAGCTCCTGGCCCAGCCCTGGCTGATGAAGGCATTTGGAAAGTGACCCAGTGGATGAAACATCTCTTTCTGTCATTTTGCCTTTCAAGTAAATGAAAATAAATAAAAGCTTACTTTTTTTTTTTTTTTTTTTTGACATGCAGAATTAGAGAGACAGAAAGGTCTTCCTTCCATTGGTTCACTCCCCAAATGACCACGGCGGCCAGCGCGCTGCACTGATCTGAAGCCAGGAGCCAGGTGCTTCCTCCTGGTCTGCCATGCGGGTGCAGGGCCCTAGTGCATCCTCCACTGCCTTCCCGGGCCACAGCAGAGAGCTGGACTAGAAGAGGAGCAACCAGGACAGAACTGGCGCCCCAACTGGGACTAGAACCCTGGGTATTGGCACCATAGGCAGAGGATTAGCCTAGTGAGCCGTGGCACAGGCCATAAGCTTATTTTTGAAACTTAAAAATCCAGGCCAGGGGGCCGGAGCCATGGCTCACATGGTTAATCCTCCTCCTGCGGCGCCGGCATCCCATATGGGAGACCTGAAAGAAGCTCCTTGCTCATGACTTTGGATCAGTTCAGCTCGGCCATTGCAACCATTTAGGGAGTGAACCAGCGGATGGAAGATACCTCTCTCTATGCCTCTGCCTCTCTGTACTCTGCCTTTGAAATAAATAAATAAATCTTAAAAAAAAAAAAGAAACAAACTTAGAAATCCAGCATTAAAGTTAGACAAACATTTCAGCAGTCCAAAGAAGGGACAGCAAAGCATTTTGTTCCAACTTCGTTTATCTTCTATTAATGCTAATATTCTATAATAGTATTACTTGTTCTGTTTCTCAGCCCTCTGTTGCTAGGACTTCTGTTCTTAAAGAGGAAACTAGGAGTTCTGTTCCTTCCAAGAAAAGGCAGACGGAGGGGATAGACCTTTAATGAAGCTTCGTGGGCTTAGACACGGGCTTTGAAGGTTGAGATGCCCTAAGGCAAAAATGAGGCAACTACCAGAGTTGTCTCTTATTTGTGGCACTAGCAGCCATTTCTACTTGGTAGTGGCAAAATTAGCAGAACAGGCATGCATGTATTTCAGAAGGCAAAATGTCATGGATTTTGCATGCATTGTATGTTTCGATTCACATTAGAAGTTATCTGTTGGGATAGACCATCCAGAGCCTTGTATTCACATGTGATTTTTTTTTTAAAGGAGAAGAGATCTCATCCTGGCTATCGCTCAAAAGTCGTGCTGTCGCTGCCACCGCCCGTCACTTTAAACAAGATTTCCAGAGCTGTGTAGGCTCTAGAGGATTGAGTTAATCAGGCACAGAGAATAAGAAACAGGAAGGGATGAGGCCTTGAAAAAGACTGGCTATAATTTGATAGCAGTTGTTTTTCCACATAAGGGAGGATACTCTGTGTGCAATTTATTTCACTGGAGGAAACATAGAAAATCAATTTGGGGTTTTGCATTTTGAGTTCAGAACACTCCTGCTTATAGAAAAGCATTTAGTCTGTGAGTGTTTCTTTTCTTGTCTAAAGTAGGATGATGTGTTCTTCAGTGGGTAGTTGTGGAATCTCATTACGCCATTATCACATGTGGTCTCAAAAGACCTTTTTAAAAGATTTTTTTATTTATTTATTTGACAGGTAGATTTACAGACAGTGAGAGGGAGAGACAGAGAGAAAGGTCTTCCTTCCGTTGGTTCACCCCGCAAATGGCCGCTACAGCCAGAGCTACGCTGATCCGAAGCCAGGAGCTTCTTCCTGGTCTCCCACGCGGGTGCAGGGCCCAAGCACTTGGGCCATCCTCCACTGCACTCCCTGGCCACAGCAGAGAGCTGGCCTGGAAGAGGGGCAACCGGGACAGAATCCGGCGCCCCGACCGGGACTAGAACCCGGTGTGCCGGCGCCGCAAGGCGGAGGATTAGCCTAGTGAGCCGCGGCGCCGGCCCCCCAAGAGCTTTCTAATAAGCTTGAAACAAAATGTTTGTCCCTTTGGTTGTGGAACAGTAAGAATATGAGTCACTCTCTCCAGAGGTCATGTTTCCTTCCACATGGGATAAAGTGATTTGAGAGAATAATGTCCTTTATTCACATTTTTAAAAATTCCTGGAGGCATTTGGCATAGCACTTTAGTTGCCCCTTGGAATGCCCACATCCCGTATCAGAGTGCTTGGTTTGAGTCTTGACTACTTAGCTTGCTACTGATACTGGAGGCAGCAAGTGATAGCTCAAGTACTTGGGTTCCTGCCACACATACAAGAGACCAGGATTGAGTTCCAGACTCCTGGCTTCAGCTTGTCTCCGCCCTAGCTATTGCAGGCATTTGGAGGGTGAACAAGCAAATGGGTAATCTCTGTCACTCTGTCTTTGACTCTCTGCTTGTCAAACAAAATGAAAATAATAAACCAAAAAATTTATTCCCAAATTCAGTAAGTGTCCCATGTTTTGAAATGTACATGTATAGCATATAAGGTAGGATTTTTTTAAAAAAAGATTGATTTATTTGTGAGAGTTACACAGAGAAAAGGAGAGGAAGAGAGAGAGGGAGGGAGGGAGGGAGGGAGGGAGGGAGGTCTTCCATCCGATGGTTCACTCCCCAATTGGCTGCAATGGCTGGAGTTGCACCAATATGAAGCCAGGAGCTTCTTCCGGGTCTCCCACACGGGTGCAGAGGCCCAAGGACTTGGGCCATCTTCTTCTTTCCCAGGCGTAGCAGAGAGCTGGAACGGAAGAGGAGCCGGTACTCAAACCGGCGACTATATGGGATGCTAGCGCTTCAGGCCAGGGCGTTAACCCACTGTGCCACAGTGCTGGCCCCTGGTAGAATTTTTTTTTGAGGATTTGTTTACTTACATGAAAGGAAGAGTTAAAGAGAGAAATAGATACCTTCCATCTACTCATTCACTCCTCAAATGACCCCAGTGGCCCAGGGCATCACAGGCCAAAGCCAGGAAGAAGCTAAGAGCTTCATCTGGGTTTCCCTGATGTTATTTGGCAGAAGCCCACATGCTTGGGCCATTTTCCACTGTTTTCCCAGATAGATTAGTGGAGAGCTGGACTGGAAGTGGAGCAGCAAGGAACTTGAACCAGCACTCACATGGGTTGTGGCACTGCAGGCCATGGCTCAATCTGCTGTGCAACAAGGTAGGAATTCTAATTCCGATTATTAATTGCTCTCATGTCACACAGTATTATCAAGCTGTAACTTATTGAGTGCTAATTGTGCACAAGGCACCATGCTAAGCATTTTATAATAGCCTAATGAGATAGGTTTACTGATGCAGAGACTGGGCCTCTAGAGACGGTACATCTACGTAGCTGGTATGTGGCAGAGCAAGGATGAAAATGGGCTGTTCAGCAAACTCGTAACCCTGCAGTATGCTGTCATTCTTCATCATGCATTCTCTCATTCATTGAAAACATAAAGATCTTCAAAAAGTTAGTGGAAGGCCAGCCCTGTGGCTCACTAGGCTAATCTTCCGCCTGCGGCGCCAACACTCCAGGTTCTAGTCCCAGTCAGGGTGCTGGATCTGTCCCGGTGCTCCTCTTGCAGTCCAGCTCTCTGCTGTGGCCCAGGAAGACAGTGGAGGATGGCCCAAGTGCTTGGGCCCTGCACCCACATAGGAGACCAAAAGGAAGCACTTGGCTCCTGGCTTCGGATCGGCGCAGCGGCAATCTGGGGGGTGAACCAACGGAAAAGGAAGACCTTTCTCTCTCTCCCTCCATCTCTCTCTCTCTCTCTCCCCCTCCTCCCTCCTTCCTCCCTCCCCCCGCCTGTCAGAAAAATTAGTTCATGGAAAATGTGTATTATGAAAAAAATAGGAATGAAGACAAACATTGGGCAGAACAGTTAAGATGCCGTGATGCCTGCATTCTATATTGGAATGCCTGGTGCAAGCGAGTCCCAGCTCCTCTGCTTCCATTCCGAGTTCTTGATAATGTGCCCGAGAGGCACAGGGGATGGCTCGTGCACTGGGTCCCTATCCACTTGGGAGACCCAGGTGGAGTTCCAGGCTCCTAGCTTTGCCCTGGCCCAGTGCTGGCTGTTAGAGGCATTTAGGGCTGAATCAGTGGGTGGATGATCTCTGTCTCTGCCTTTCTAATAAAATTAACACAAATTTAAAAGTTTTTTTTTTTATTTTTTTTGACAGGCAGAGTGGACAGTGAGAGAGAGAGACAGAGAGAAAGGTCTTCCTTTTGCCGTTGGTTCACCCTCCAATGGCCGCCGCGGCCGGCGCGCTGCGGCCGGGGCACTGCGCTGATCCGATGCCAGGAGCCAGGTGCTTTTCCTGGTCTCCCATGGGGTGCAGGGCCCAAGGACTTGGGTCATCCTCCACTGCACTCCCTGGCCACAGCAGAGAGCTGGCCTGGAAGAGGGGCAACCGGGACAGAATCCGGCGCCCCAACTGGGACTAGAACCCGGTGTGCCGTCGCCGCTAGGCGGAGGATTAGCCTAGTGAGCCGCGGCGCCGGCAAATTTAAAAGTTTTTTAAACTAGGCATGAATTTCAAATTTATTTTTCATGAGAATAAACATCTTTTAATTACATTTTCACATGAACTTTTTAAAGTCCTCTCATTTTTATTAAGTACTTGCTAGGCACTTAGTCCTTGGCCCAGCACTGTATGTTGCTGGAAGACAAACTGCTAGTTTGTCTACATGATGGTAACATTTTCTCCAGCCCACCCCTACATCACTAATTGTGAGCTCAGTACTGGTAGAGGTGGATTATTTTGCTGGTTTTCTCCACTACCTGGTATGCTGTTTATTCTGTAACATCGGCCATGTGGACCTGAGGCTCCTTTTCTTTTATTTGGAAACTGTGGGGTCACAGACTTCAGCTGCTCACGACCAGTGCAACTACAGCCAGGACTTGCAGTGAAACCCAGCCAGCACGCATGAGGCTGGCTTGGCAAGTTCTCCTCGTCAGAGCAGCTGCCAAGTTACTTAGCCGGGGAGCTGGCTGGCTTTGTTCTAACTAAAAATCCCTAATAAGAGGAAGTTAATTTTGAATTAAATTAATAACTGGCAATGAATAGCTCTTGGAGAAGGTCATTGAGACTATTTTTGTAGTATGTGCCCAGTGTCATTTTAGGCCAACATTTTGATCATTAGTCACAGCCAGGCTGCCACTATCCATTCCTTCAAATCCTAGTACTGTTTGTAGACTCAACAGTAACATAAAAATAACAACTCTCATGGGGATGCCTCTGTCGTATTTTGGAAACTGCTTGTATTTTGCAAATATGGTGAAGTAAACAACTTTAATCCCTTTGCACGATTCCTTAGGCCTCAAGCCTAACACACATAGTTAGCAGGTGCAGGAAATTGTCTGCATATGGTGGAGTGGGCCAGATGGTTTGGAAGCCAGAAATTGATTCTGGCAAGATAATGACAGCCCATTAGAGGGCAGTGTGACAGCACAGGAGCTCTGGAGGACAAGGCAACTTGGGCATTCAGATCCTGTCCAATCTCTCTTGAGTGTTTGCTTCCGGTTGGTCCTCACCTACACACCCAGAGAACTTAGCTCTTCCTTGAATCCTTGTAACCTCATAGATGCGGGGCACGTTTTCCAAATGAGTTCATAGAGTCATTTTGTTTCACAGCAAAGCCAACAGGTAGCATCCCAGTCTTTAGACCACTTCACCTGCTCTTGCTCAGAATTTCCCACTAGCCTCTTTACAACAGAGCCCTTAATGTTTGGCATTCTTAGAAGCTCCTCGCACCTTCCTGTTTATCTCCTCTCCAGCTCAGTTTGCCCACTTTTTATATGAAGAGGAATTTAGCTTCAGTCCAGCTGTGCAGAGCCTTGGAGGCAGCTGCTATGGCTCTAGTAATTGGGTCCTTGCCACGAATGTGAGACATGTGGATTGCGCGCCCAGCTTCAGCAGCCCAAGCCCCAAGCATTGCAGGCGTTTTGGTAGTGAGCCAGTCGATGGAAACTTTGTCCCTGTCCCTGTCTGCCTCTCAAATAAATACATTTTAAAAATAAAAAAAAAAAATAAGACACAGGAGTTATACAAGGCATCTGTTTTTCTTCTACGGATCGTGAGAACCATAATGTGGTTCTAGAACTGATGTTTCCCTGAATCTCAGATGATGATCGAGGTAAGGAGATCCTGGGAACCAGCTCCTGGCTGGCACAAACGTATCCGTGATTGTCAGTGCACCAGTTTAGACATTACGTGGAGTAGTTCCTGGAAGTGACTCTGGCCATTCCAGCAGGTTTGTAAACATCTAATTCCCTCTATTAAATCTCTTTCTACAGAAACTTCATGAAAGAATGTGTTAGTTTCCATAGGGCCTCTGTAAAACACCACTCCCTGACTGGTGTAGATAAACAAAAATTTATTGTCTTGCAGTTCTGGAGGCTAAAATCAAGATTGTCAACAGGACTGGTTCCTTCTGAATACTATAAAGGGAGGTCTTTTTTTTTTTTTTTTTTTAATTTATTTTTTTTGAACAGCAGAGAGAGAGAGGGAAAGAGATTGATGTGATGTCCCCTGGTTAGGCCCTAAATGTCTACAACAAGCAGGGCCTGGTCAGGCTGAAGCCAGGAACCTGGAACTCCGTCTGGGTCTCGCAGGTAGTTGGCAGAGACCCAACTACATGAGCCATCATCTGCTACCCTCCCAGGGTGCACAGTAACAGGAAGTTGGGTCAGAAGCTGCGGGTTATAGTGGCACTCTGATACGAGGTGCAGGTTCTCAAGCAGCAGGCTAACCTGCTGTGCCACAGTGGCCACCCCTCACCTCCTTCTTTTTTAATGCATGTAAGTGTATGCACATGTGTATGTAAAACACTGTGTTTTTAGAGCTGTAGTGGTGCCTCCATCATACAGCAGGCACTCACTCTGATAGAGCTTGAAAATAATTGTTGGGGTGAGTTTCAATAAACATTCCTTACTTAGTCTGTGCATGGTGGGAGGTGTGTGGTTTTGGATACAGTATGCACACTATCTGAACTTTAATTTTTTCTGCCTATAAAAGAGACCAGCATTGCTTGCCGTGGATCATGTAATACAATTTGGTAGATGATGCACAGAGGGCTACTTGGGGTTGTGGAAATGGCACGGGGTGGTGGGGGCCATACATTGTATGAGTATTCTTAGAAGGACAGTTTTTACAGCAGTCAAACTATGCTGAAAACCAAGTTCTGCAGCTGGCACTGTGGTGTAGCTGGTAAAGCCGCCACCTGCAATGCCGGCATCCCATGTGGCGCCACTTCGAGTCCCTCCTGCTCTACTTCCAGTCCAGCTCTCTGCCATAGCCTGGGAAATCAGTAGAAGATGGCCCAAGTGCGTGGGCCTCTGCATCCATGTGGGAGACCTGGAAGAAGCTCCTGGCTTCAGATCATCCCAGCTCTGGTCGTTGAGGCCACTTGGGGAGTGAACCTACGGATGGAAGACATTTCCCTCTTTCTGTGTCTCTCTCCGCCTCTGCCTCTCTGCCTTTCAAATAAATAAATATTTAAAAAAAAATTACCATTTACCTCTTCACATCTGCAATTAGATGTAAAATTTTTTTTAAGATTTCTTTATTTATTTGAAAGAGTTCATAGAGGGAGAAACAAAGTCAGCAACAGAGATCCATCTTCCATCCACACAGCTGGGTCTGGGCCACACTGAAGCCTAGAAGCAGGAGCTTCTTCCAAGTCTACCTTGTGGGTAGCAAGGGCCCAGGCACTCAGACCACCCTGCACTTCTTTGCCCAGGCAATTAATAGGGAGGCAGATCGAAAGTGGAGCAGCCAGGATTCAAACCCGCGCCCATATTGGTTGTTAGTGTCACAGGAGATGGCTTTACCAGCTATGCCACAGTGCCAGCCCCAGTGTAAGTTCTCTTAGCCTCAGTCTCCTTATCCATAAAATATTGAGTGGTGGGGACCCAGCTACTTGAGCCATCCCTGCTGCCTCCCAAGGTCATGTTAGCGGGGAGCTAGTGGTAGTAGAGCTGAGTAGCAAGCCCGGGCACTCCTCTGTGGGACGCAGGCATCTGAACCTCGGAGCCAGAGCTCCTTCTGCCCCCACCATATAGCTCTTTCAGAACATATGCCCCATAATACTAAGTGTTAGTATTTAGCATCGGCTTTGATCCCACAGGATCTGGGCTTAGAATCTGCCTCTGCCACTGCTTAGTTGTATGGCCCTGAGGTTTTCTCATGTATTTTTTGAGTCTTAATTTCTTTGTCTTACCTTACAGGATTGTAAGGAGGAAACTGATGCTTAGTAGAGTCCCAAAAGTGTGGTAGATACAAGCAGCTGGCATTTTGCTCAGGTCTTTGATGGGACCACACATCAGCTATTTCCCTCTTTGCTCCTAGCTCTTCATTGCGTGGATAAATGCATTTGAAATCTAGTGCGGATGCATTGAAGACAGGTGTGAAAGCCAGACCCTTTATCAACCCTTTTGTTGTTAAATCTTTAAAGTTCATTCTGCAGGCTCAATCTTACCCAGCAGTTCAAAATGAACACAGTGGGTAAAATGAATGCAATAAAACATTCAGACCTGAATGTTAAGCGTTTTTTTAAAAACTTCCGCAAAGGGCACTTGTCTTCAAGGCATATGTTTTGTCAAGTATGTTATCAAGTAACATCAGTTCTGTTTCCTTGTTGTATGTTTAAGTTCAATAGGAATGCTAATTATAGTAACATTTTGGAGCGAGGAGTAATTGTTGGGATCTGAGTCATGGCTCAAAGGACTGAGAAAGTGGAGGAATATCCAAAGAAAGCAGTACGTTCATCTAGAGAACTAGAAATGGCTCTAAAAGAATGAAGTTCAGCAGCCATGATTCAAGGCCATCTAAGGACAGTGATGCCAAAACACCGCAGGTCACGGATCATGTTCCCAGTGCAGCGGGACTCAGTCTATTCTCATCTCTGCACAATTTCCCAGATGTTATGTAAGGCATACGGAGTCCTGTTGCTCAAGAACCTTACTGCTCAAGGTTCGCCAACTACAGACTGACTATCAGAGGAAATTATTTAAAGTCATTAAGTTGTCTGGTTAAATGTCGTCATCTTTCCATTGGGACCTGGGGAAAGTAGAGCATTGGACATAGAGGCAGGAGAAAGGATGGGGTTGCAGAAAACTGACGGGTGGCAGTCTGGGTCTGCTTCATCCACAGTGGGGGAGCAGGAAGAGCAGTGGGCAGCTGGAAACGCACATTCTGGAGCAGGGCTCGCCAGTCTCCATCTGGGGCCGGGTGATTGTTTTATCAGTAGGGTGTGAGGAGGGCACTGTCCTTTGCATCATCGGGTATTTATTAGCATCCCTGGCTCCCACCTCCAAGATGCCAGGAGCCCACTACCCCACACCTGCCCCAGGTGTGATAACCATCATGTTGTCACAGTTTGCCAAATGTCCTTGGGGAAGGAGGGGAGTTGAAGTAGGAAATAAGGTTGAGAAGCATAGCTCTGGAATGGGAAGAGGCGAAGAACAGGAACTCACTCTGGCCGCCCTGCAGTTTTCTTTCTCCTCTGTCAGTGGCTTGCTGTTTGAAAAAGGATTTTTATGGATCCTTCCATTTCTTTGTCTCATTCGACCAGACACTATGTTGGTTTTCATTGCAGTCAACAATGAAACAGGCTGAGCTCACCCAAGACCCTCAGTGAAGCTCTGGGGTAGCAGGGTGGGCAGCAGGAGGGCATGACATCATGGGGAGCAGGCCAGGCCAGCAGTCACATGAGGACAGGATGCGTGGTGCAGACTGAAGTCTAATGGTCTCCTTCAACTATCCTAGTGGCTCATAGAAATGGGGGTGGCAAGTAGAAGAAAGGAATGAATCGTTTGGGAGAAAACTCACACACCCTGCCCACCTGGCAGGATGCAGGCCCAGGTGCATCACAGGTGCAGTAGGGGTGGGATAAGTTTGTGTAGTTCAAAAACAGTTCCCAGGCCAGCGCTGCGGCTCAATAGGCTAATCCTCCACCTAGCGGCTCCGGCACACCGGGTTCTAGTCCCGGTTGGGGCGCCGGATTCTGTCCTGGTTGCCCCTCTTCCAGGCCAGCTCTCTGCTGTGGCCAGGGAGTGCAGTGGAGGATGGCCCAAGTACTTGGGCTCTGCACCCCATGGGAGACCAGGAGAAGCACCTGGCTCCTGGCTTCGGATCAGCGCGGTGTGCCGGCCGCAGCACACCAGCCGCGGCGGCCATTGGAGGGTGAACCAACGGCAAAGGAAGACCTTTCTTTCTGTCTCTCTCTCTCACTGTCCACTCTGCCTGTCAAAAAAACAGTTCCCATGAGATTGCCAGGTGTTCCTTTCTCCTCCCAGTTGAATCACCTGCCAGAGGGGCTTTCCTTTTTTTACCTAAAGCACAGGTAACACTCTGAACAACAAGATACAGATATTCCTTGAAGCACTGTTGGAAAGAGTGAAATCTTGGAAATAAGCAGGTTTCTAAATAAATAGTGGAAGAATAAGAATGAAATTACTTGTATAAAGTTAGTATGAAGAGTATTTAGCATGTATGAAACCTGCAAATTTTGGCCATTACCATGAAAAACGATTTTTGAAGATAGGAAAGTGTTTAGGATGCAACCTTAAATAAAATTAATAGGACCTCAAACTAAGAATAGTGAATCTCTGAGAGACTTACATGAAGGGTCTTGAAAATGTTCATAAAAAATGTGTATTGGGACAAAACTATGCTTAGATTCATTTTTCCATGACATTTCTGATATACCTTATATTTGATCTCAACTCAGGACCAAGCCATGACACTCTGTCCCTTAGGGTTCAGTCATAATTTCTGAAGTGAACAAGCTTGGAGGAATTTGCTTTGCCTTTTTCAAGACTTTTTTATTTATTTGAAATAAATCTCATACCCACTGGTTCACTCCCCAAATTCTCACAATATCTAGAGCTGCTCTAGGCTAAAACCAGGGACCAGAAACTCTGTCTGCATCTCCCACCTGAGTAGCAGGGGCCCACCTTCTTCAGCCCTCACAGGCTGCTGCTTAATGCACAGTAGCAGGAGACAGGAATGGAGAGCGGAGCCAAGACTTGAACCCATCACTGTGGGTGATGACATGGGAGGTGGGCATCCCAAGCAGCACCTTAACGACTTTGCCAAACACCTGCACCTCCTTTCATGGTTTAAGGAGTAGGAGAGATAGGGAGCAGGCTCAAGGGCCAAAGGCCACTGGCCATACTGCTCTTCTTAGCAGAGCTGGGTGAGGGGCTCGCTAGCCTGGGAGCCCTCATGTTGTCATTGTCCAAGAGATGGTAGAACATGAATGAGCACTGGGCACTGTGGAAACCTGGTGACATGGAGAAGATTGTCAATTATTTTCTCAAGTAGAGAGTGGTTACTCGTTGTCGTTTGAGAGTCCTGAGGGACACTCTTGAGCAGCAATAAGTGATCGAACAGATTTCTCATGAAACTGGGTCCAGTGGATTCCATGTCCTTTTATTTTGTCAACAGTTGAGTATTTACAATTCTCTTCCCCATACTGAAGAATCCAGAATAGAAGAGGTTGTCAGCTGCCCCCAGGTTTTATTTCTTCATTCTTTCCTTGCTCAAAATAAACGTTGAGCAAGCATTGAAATGGGATTAATTTTTTTTAGTTTAGTTTTATTTATTTGAAAAGCAAAGCAGTAAAGAGAGAGAGTGAGCGAGCGAGAGCGCCAGTGGATGGGATCTCTCTGTGTATCTCTGTGTCTGACTTTCCAATAAATAAGTTTCACTCCTCAAATGCCCACAACAGCTGCAGTTGGACCAGACGTAGCCAGGAGCCAGGAGCTCCCTTCAGCTCTCCCACATGCGTTAGCTGTCGTCTGCTGCCTTCCGAGGTGAGCATCAGCAGGAAGCTGGTTAGGAGCAGAGGTGCGGTTTCTTCTCATGCAGTGTGATAGGATTTCAGTGCCACAAGGAGCGGCTTAACCCACTGTGTCACAGTGGCCACCCCAACAGGATTAATTTTAAAGGGCACCAGGTTATCATTTCACCTAGGAAGCTGTGTGTTCCACTAGGTCCTGGTTTCACACTGGCCTTATGGGCCACTTCAGAGCCTCATAAACAGTGAGACCGTCGGCAGAAGCTGAAGGAGTATGTGTGTGTTGTTTTGCTTGTTCTGTCATCCAGAAAATCTGAACACAAAGACCCAAGCAACACATGCAGGTTGAGACTGGGGCTCAGGTGATGATTATGAAGACAAGGTGTGGGAGCGAGGAACTTTGCTTTTTTTGTGGATCCCTGCCTGACTGACAGAAAACGTATGAAGGCCAAGAGAAAGGTTGGATTTGCCCCTAAGCCAACACCATTGTGTAAGTAATAATGCATGTGACTGATGTCTCAGAGGGCCAGTAGTATCTTCTTAGATAAGGTGGATGTTAGCAGTTTGTTAATAATGTTTCTTACTAAACTTTAAGTAGAGCTTTAGTATTGGGAAAAAATGGAAAACTCAGAGAAGAAAACTTGAAGACATTCAGGCTCCCATTGATTTATTTTTCAGTTTTCATGTATTCATTATATTTATTTAAAAGGCAGAGAGCCAGATTTCCTGTACACTAGTTCTTTCCCTAAATGCTCTCATTGGCCAGGGCTAGGCCAGGCTGAAACCAGGAACCTGGAATTCAGTCCACATCTCCTATATGGGTGGGAGGAACCAAATCACAGTGTGCATTAGCAGGAAACTGGAATCAGAAGTGGATCTGGTGCTGGAACCAACACTCCCATATGGGATGTGGGCATCTACCCACTAGACCAAATACCTGCTCCTGTTTTTGAGTTCTTGTATATTGATCTTTGCTTTAAAAAAAATATTTATTTATTCAACAGACTGAGTTACAGAGAGTGGAGAGTTAGAGATCTTCCACTCACTGATTTATTCCCCAAATGGCTACAGTGGCCGGAGCTGGCCTGATCTGAAACTTGGAGTCTCCCACATGGATGCACGTGGGCCGTCTTCCACTTCTTTCCCAGGTGCTTTAGCTGGAAGCTGAATTGGAAGTGGAGCAGCTGGGATTTGAATCGGTGCCCATGTAGGATGGGGGCACTGCAGGCAGAGGCTTTACCCACTAAGCCGCAGCACCGGCCCCTGGTCTCGTCTTTAGCTGTTTGAAGCAGAGTCGGAAAAAGCTCTTCCATAGTTTTTATCCTTTAATCTCATACTGGTTTCATGGATTTTGTTTTTCTCTTGGTTTTGGTTTCTGTTTCTGAATCCTGAAACGTAGAACTTGTTCTACCAAACTTTTTCTGTTGTCATTTGAAAACAGTAGAAGCGCAGGTCTTTGTGGAATTTTTTTTTTAAACAAATGAAAATGCATTAGTAAATGACGTACAGCTCCTTGGCCGACATGCATGAAGGAACTCAGGAACTTGGGGAGGTCGGAGACGTACTGAATGTGCCACTCTCTTCTTGCCAACACAGTATTTTCCTCCCAATAATCTGTTAGTTTACTTTGGATCCTGAAATAAGCCAATCATTGCAGGTATAAAAACAACACTTCAAGTGACCAAAATGAGCTCCTTGTGTAATTTTATAATGTACATATTGGTTTGTGTTTCTACTCTAGAATCTCTGGTTAAAATCAGATGTTTCTCTGGTTTTAACTTCATATTTAGGAATCTCGTAGTAGATTAAATTGCAGATTTGTGAGGTCAGAAATTTTCTTTGGGTGTTGACATATAAATACACCGTGACAGTGTTTTGATATCTATTAACTGTTCACCTATTTTAAAATATCCAGACTACTTTGTTTGTGAAGAACATATCTTCTCATTGGAGAAATGAGAAAATATGGAGGTAGTTACTTGTGTGCTCCCAGAAAAAAGATCTGTCAGTACTGAATATTCAAAGTCATCATAGACCTTTAAAATGATAAAGTAAGCACACAATTATCTGATTATATTTTTCTTAATTTTTTAAATGTATTCAATGGGGCCAGAGTAACTGTGGTGTAAAGCTGACCCATATCCATATGGACATTGGTTAGCATCCCTACTGCTCTACCTGCAATCCAGCTCCCTGAGGATGCGCCTGGAAAAGCAGTGGAAGATGGCCCAAGTGTTTGGACCCCTGCCAGCCACATGGGGGGCCAGGTGAAACTCCTGGCTCTTGGCTTTGGCCTTGCTCAGCTGTGGCTATTTGGGCCACTTGAGGAGTGAACCAGAGGATAGAAGATTAATGCTGTTCCCTCCCTCCCTCCCTCCCTTCCTCCCTCTCTGTAACTCTGACTTTCAAATAAATAAATAAAGCTTTTAAAAAAGCAGTTGTTCAAGAGGGAGAGAGAGCGCTCCCATCTGCTGGTTCAGTCCCTAAAGGATTACAAGAACCACGACTGAGGAACTCCATGTGAGTCTCTGTGCTATCCCCTGCTGTCTCCCAGCATCTGTGTTTGCAGGACGTTGAAGTCAGGTATCAAACCCAGGTACTCTTATGTGGGTTACAGGTGTCTTCGGTGCTAGGCCAAATGCCTGCTCCTTTATTTCTTTAAACAATTTTCACTTGTATGAAGAGAGGAAGAAAAAGAAAGTCGCAGTATGTAAGCTTAGAAACAACTCAGGAAAATAAACAGTTGACAGAGGGAGAGACAGAAAGGTCTTCCATTCATTAGTTCATTCCCCAGATGGCCATAAGGGGCAGAGCTGGGCCGATCCGAAGCCAAGAACCAGAAGCTGCTGATGGGTCTCCCGCATGGGTGCAGGGGCCCAAGGACTTGGGCAGAGAGCTGGATTGGAAGAGGAGCAGCAGGGACATGAACCAACACCCATATAGATGCCAGCACTGCTTAGCCTACTATGCCACAGCGCCAACCCCTCCATCAAAATATTCATTCTTCCTTTTACGCTTTATATTTTAGAGAAGTTTTAGGTCCACGGCAAAGTTGGACAGAAAGCAGAGCTCCCCTAAATGACCTGCTTCGCCCAGGCACAGCTTCCCCAGCTGTCAGCCTGCTCCACCAGGGCAGTGTGATGGACCTGACACTGACACACCCTCAGCAGGGCTCATGGTTTCCAGGAGGGTTCCCTCTGGGTGGTGTTCCCTTGATGTGACAAATGCATAAGGGGTGAGTCCACCACCACAGTATCCTACAGACCGGTTTCACTGCCCTCAAAGTCCTCCAGGATCTGTCTGCTCCCGGTTCCCTCTCAGAGCTGCCTGGCAGCCGTTGCTCTTTGTCCTTTCTCTATAGTTGTGCCTGACCCAGAATGTCACGTGGTGGGAACCATGCAGTTTGCAGCCTGTTCAGTGGACGATGTCCGGAAGGGCATTCTTCTCATGGCTTCCTGGATCCTCTCTTCTTAGAGCTACATAATACTCCATAGTCTGAATGTACAGTAGATTGTTTATCCAGTCACCTGTTGAACAACATCCTGGTTGCTTCTAAATGGTGGCACTTGTGGATAAATTTGCTATAAACAGCTGCTGTGTGTTTCTGTGTGGACATAAGTTTTCAAATAATTTGGATAAATTATAGCAAGTGTGATTGCTAGCTAGTGTATATGACAAGAGTATGTTTGTTTTTGTTTTGTTTTTTGACAGGCAGAGTTAGAGAGAGAGAGAGAGACAGAGAAAAGTCTTCCTGCCGCTGGTTCACCCCCAAAATGGCTGCTACGGCTGGCGCGCTGCGCTGATCCAAAGGCAGGAGCCAGGTGCTTCCTCCTGCTCTCCCATGCAGGTGCAGGGCCCAAGCACTTGGGCCATCCTCCACCGCCTTCCCAGGCCACAGCAGAGAGCTGGCGTGGAAGAGGAGCCACCGGGACAAAATCCGGTGCCCCAACCGGGACTAGAACCCGGGGTACCGGCGCTGCTAGGCGGAGGATTAGCCTAGTGAGCCACGGCACCAGCCGAGAGTGTGTTTGATTTTGTAAGGAACTACCAGGCTATCTCCAAAGTATCTGTGCCATTTTAAATTCCCACTGTCAATGAATGAGAGGCGCTGTTGTCCATGTTCTCAGGAATGTTTGGTGTTGTCATTGTTCCTATCCAAATACATAAGTAGTGTTGAAAATTTACATTTCCTGAAAACAGTTAAAACTATTTTTGAAATATATATATTCAGACTTACATAAAAGTTATATTAATATAAGAACTCCAGTTTGCCCTTTACCCATATTCCATTTGTTATTTTTTTCACCATATTGACTTTATCATTCTTCTGCTTATTCTCATCTCTGAAACCACTGAGTGTACATTGTGGAAATGGTGCTTGTCTGCCCTCAGATACTGCAGTGTATATGTTCAGGAGTAAGGATTTTCTCTTACACATTTATGATGTAACTGTAAAGACAGAGTATAGTGTCATTGTCTGATCTCTAGATGTTTGTTTTCACCCATTGCCTCAGTATTATCCTTAGGGGAGAGAGAAAAACCCAAACACAAAAACCCTAGCGAGCATAGTTCCAGTCTGAATTACATACACAGTACATTAGTTGTCGTGCCTTTACAGACCTTCAACCTGAACGTCTCCTCAGTCTGTCTGTCTCTTTTATGACCTTAACATTTTTGAAGGCTATAAGCCAGGTTTGTTTTTGTTTTTGTTTTAAGATTTATTTATTTATTTCAAAGTCAGAGTTATACAGAGGGAGGAGAGGCAGAGAGGGAAAGAGAGAGGTCTTCCATCTGCTGGTTCACTCCCCAATTGGCCGCAATGACCGGAGCTACGCCGATCCAAAGCCAGGAGCCAGAAGCTTCTTCCAGGCCTCCCACATGGGTGCAGGGGCCCAAGTACTTGAGCCTTGTTCCACTGCTTTCCAAATGTGTTAGCAGGGACCTGGATCTGAAGAGGAGCAGCTGAGAATCAAACCAGTCCTCAAACGCAATGCCAGTGTTGCAGGCAGCAGCTTAACCTGCTGTGCCACAACGTTGGCACGCATTGCTGTCACTTTTAATGTTTATATTCTACTGTCAGCTGGATTCTGATCCTTCTGACATGTTCTCGTCATGCTTTAGGTACTTTATTATTTTGGGCCACAATATAATATTCCAGGTTTATCCTAAATTTTTTCCCCCATCCCTCAGATCATGTGTTTCTCTGGGGGCTTCTGGTTCCTTTATCTGAAAAATGGTTTGTAGAAATAAAATGGATACCAGCTACACTTGTTGCTCTTGGAATGCCATTACTTATGTGTATATTCACACACATATATCCCCCTCTGTATCTATGAATGTATATATCTGATCTGTAGCTACAGACACCTACGTAGCTAATGAAAGCACAAGTTCATAATGATACTTTTAATTCCAATCCAGTAATAAATTAGCTTTGACAAAGTAATAATTCATTTGTTGTCATTCCTGTATAGGATTTAGTCTCACATTCCACCTTTCCACTGCTTTCTCTGACAATAAGAAACTTCCCGGCCAGCTCCGCAGCTCACTAGGCTAATCCTCTGCCTGTGGCGCCGGCACACGGGGTTCTAGTCCCTGTCGGGGCGCCGGATTCTGTCCCGGTGGCTCCTCTTCCAGTCTAGCTCTCTGCTGTGGCCTGGGAGTGCAGTGGAGGATGGCCCAAGTGCTTGGGCCCTGCACCCACATGGGAGACCAGGAGGAAGCGCCTGGCTCTTGGCTTCAGATCGGCGCATCGCACTGGCTGTAGTGGCCATTTGGGGGGGTGAACCAACGGAAGGAAGATCTTTCTCTTTGTCTCTCTCTCTCTCAATAACTCTGCCTCTCAAAAGGAAGGAAGGGAGGGAGGGAGGGAGGGAGGGAGGAAAAGTAATGTCAGAAATGCTAGGTCATACCACTGGGAAAAACAAACAGCTAACTAGTGTTCAATATCTGTTGCATTCTCAGCATGTATAGTCAGCATACCATGTTGAGAAGTTTTTAGGGGCGAGTGTTGTGGTACAGCCAATTAAACTATTGCTTAGATAACCCATATCCCATTTCAGAATACCTGGGTTGGAGTCCTACCTCTACTTCTATTCCACCTTCCTACTAAGATCTCCCTCCCCTCCCCTCCCCTCCCCTCCCCTCCCCCCCCTCACACACACACACACACACCCTCTTTGTTTCTCTGTCACTTTGCCTTTCAAATAAATAAATAAAACTTTTTTTTTTTTTTTTGACAGAGACAGAGAGAAAGGTCTTCCTTTTGCCGTTGGTTCACCCTCCAATGGCCGGCGCACCGCGCTGATCTGAAGGCAGGAGCCAGGTGCTTCTCCTGGTCTCCCATGGGGTGCAGGGCCCAAGCACTTGGGCCATCTTCCACTGCCTTCCCGGGCCACAGCAGAGAGCTGGCCTGGAAGAGGGGCAACTGGGAAGCCGCTGGCGCCCCCACTGGGACTAGAACCCTGTGTGCCGGCGCCGCTAGGTGGAGGATTAGCCTATTAAGCCGCGGTGCTGGCAATAAATAAAACTTTAAAAATACTTTTGCTAGTCTTTAGGATATTGTCTTCAGTGTCATTATGTTAATTGTTCAGTATCATTTGATATATGGATGAGTTCTCTTGATTAAATTTGTGTTCCATTATAGATTTGTTTCTTAAGATTTATTTTATTTATTTAAAAGATACTTACAGAGAGAGGTTGAGACAGAGATAGAGAAAAAGAGGTCTTGCATCCCCTGGTCCACTCCCCAAATGGCTGCAGTGGCTGGAGCTGAACTGATTCAAAGCCAGGAGCCAAAAGCTTCCTCTGGGTGTCCCAGGTGTGTGCAGGGACCCAAGAACTCAGGCCATTCTGTGCTGCTTTCCCAGGTATATTAACAGGGAGCTAGATTGGAAGTGGAGCAGCTGGGACTTGAACTGGTACCCATATGGGATGCTGGCACTACAGGCTGGGGCTTTAACTCATTGTGCCACAGTGCTGGCCCCTGTTAAAAGTTTGTTTTTTTTTGTTTTTTTTTGTTTTTTTTTTTTTTTTTTAAAACAGGTGGGGTATGTGTGTGTAAAACATTAAGATGGTTCACAAATCAAAATTCTATAAAGGGGTGTACTCAGCACGTACCATGACTTTGTTTAGCACATAGTATTTCTTTGTGGAGAGTTCTTCCTCCTGAATGTGCAACTCGATGCCATGGTTCAGTCTCTGCACTCTGCTCCCCTGCTCGGTGCTCCCCAAGCACACGCAGGCATACACGTACGCATCGAGCAGACATTGAAAAGCCAGCTACATCATGATTTTTAGGATGACCTGTGTTCCTCCCTCTCTGGAACACAACATGATTCTAAATGGAAACAATAGTCTTAATCTTTGTGCAATGTATTGTTTTTACTCTGTGTATGATAAATATATATATGTTATCATATAAAAGTATTTCTTTTAAAGATCTATTTATGTTAATTATTTATTTGAGAAGTAGAGTTACAAAGAGAGGGAAAGAGAGAAAGAAAGGCCTTCCATCCTCTGGCTCACTCCCCAAATGGCTGCAACAGTTAGAACTAGGCCCATTGGAGCCAGAAACTTTTTCCAGTCTCTCACATTGGTACAGGGGCCCAAGCACTTGGGCCATCTTCTACTGCTTTCCCAGGCCATGGCAGAGAGCTGGACTGGAACAGGATCAGCAGGGACACAAACCAGTGCTGATAGGGGACGCCAATGCCACAGGCAGAGGCCTAGCCCAGTATTACACAATGTCAGCCCCAAGATTTATATATTTGAGAGGCAGAGTTACAGAGACAGAAAGAGACATAGAGAGGTCTTCTGTACAGTGGTTCATTACTCAAATGGCTGCAACAGCCAGAGCTGGGCTCATCTGAAGCCAGGAGCTTCTTCCAAGTCTCCCACATCAGTGCAGGGGCCCAAGCTCCTCCTGGGCCATCCTACACTGATTTTCCAGGCTGTTAGCAGGAAGCTGGATTGGAAGTAGAGCAGCCAAGACTCAAACCAGCATCCATATGGGATGCTGGCACCACAGGTGGAGGCTTGACCTATGCCACAGCACCGGACCCTAAAAATAGCATTTCTTAGAGGCCCAAGTTGTGGTGCATCACGTTAAGTTGCTACTTGAGACTCACCACATCCAATATCAGAGGGCCTGAAATTGAGTTCCGGCTCCTCCATTTTTTATTCAGCTTCCTGCTAATACTCCAGGGAGGCATCAAATGATGCCTCAAATACTTGAGTTCCTGACAGCT
Source organism: Oryctolagus cuniculus (assembly GCF_964237555.1). Taxonomy (NCBI): domain Eukaryota; kingdom Metazoa; phylum Chordata; class Mammalia; order Lagomorpha; family Leporidae; genus Oryctolagus; species Oryctolagus cuniculus. Next base: position 128,727,875 of record NC_091440.1, on the reverse strand, counting down.
TGCAGGAGACTGGGATGGAATTCCTGGTGCTTGGCTTCAGCCTCCTTCAGCCCCAGCTGTTGTAGGCATTTGGGAAATGACCAGCATCTGAAGATCTCTTTCTGTCTATGCTTGCCTCTGTGTCACTCTGCCTTTCAAGTAAATAAAGAAAACTTTTTAAAAACATTAAAAAAAAGAAAAAAACGGAGTCAGCATTGTGTCACTACTGGATAAGCTGCCATTTCAGATACCCCCATTCTGTATCAGAATGCTATCCAAGCCCCAGCTGCTCCAGTTTTGATCCAGGTTTCTGCGAATGCACCTGGGAAAGCAGGGTATGACAGCTCAAGTGCGTGGATGCCTCCTACCCACATGGGAGAGCCAAATGGAGTTCCAGGCTCCTGGCTTTGGTCTGGTCCAGTCCAGGCCATTGCAGCTGTTTGAGAAATGTACCAATGAATGGGAGATACCTTTCCCTTCCTCCTCCCTCCCTCTCTCCCCTCCCCCTCTCTTTCTCTCTCTCCTTCCCTCTCTCTCTCTCTGTTGCTCTCTTTTATCTCTTCCCTTTGTCACTTTGACTATCAGATAAATTTTTAAATATCTCTGAAAAAATACCATTTCTTCTGAAAATGTCATAATAGGCTGTGAGGCTCAATCTTACTGTACAAAAGCAGATTTCCTTTGTTAAGAACAAGCAACCTTGTTTTGTTTTTACTTCAGGGCAAACGAAACATGAATCGCTTGCTTTCTTATGAAAGGAGACCCTGGGTCAAGCCCATTCTGCCAGCTCTGCTTCCTCAGGATGTGTATCTGTGTGTGCTTCTGGATCCTTCTCGAACAGTGGCCACCTTCTCCAGTTAGCTCACAGCCAGTGTTGTGATGGTGGTGGGCGGTTGAGAGAGAGAGAGAGAGAAAGCTCCCATACACTTGTTACTTGTTCACTTCCCAGATGGCAGGCCATGGCCAGGACTTGGGGTGTCTAAATGCACGGACCAGTAACTCAGTCCAGACCTACTATGTGGGTAACAGGGACACAACCACTAGAGGCATCAGTACTGCTTCGAGGATTTGCATTGACCAGAAGCTGGAACTGGGATCCAGAGCCAAGGATTAAACCAGATTTTCAGATTTGCTTATTTGTTTGACAGGCGGAGTTACAGAGGGAGAGATTTTGAAATCTTCCATTTGCTGCTTCACTGCCCAGATGGCCACAATGGCTGGGACTGGGTCATGCTGAAGCCAGGTGCCAGGAGCTTCTTCATTGTCTCCCAGTGGGTGCAAGGGCCCAAGCACTTGGGTCATCCTTTGTTGCTTTCCCAGGCACAGTAGCAGGGAGTGGGATCAGAAGTAGAGCAACTGGGACTTGAACTAGAGTCCATGTGGGATGCTGGTGTTGCAGCCTACGGCTTTACCTGCTATGCCACAACACTGACCCTGAGACTGATTTTTGAAAGCAGGAGCCTGCTGTGAAAAAGTTGACAAAGATTTTCACCTTTTTTTTTTTTTTTTTTTTTTTTACAGGCAGAGTGGACAGTGAGAGAGACAGAGAGAAAGGTCTTCCTTTGCCGTTGGTTCACCCTCCAATGGCCGCCGCGGCCAGTGCGCTGCGGCCGGCACACCACACTGATCCGAAGGCAGGAGCCAGGTGCTTCTCCTGGTCTCCCATGGGGTGCAGGGCCCAAACACTTGGGCCATCCTCCACTGCCTTCCCGGGCCACAGCAGAGAGCTGGCCTGGAAGAGGGGCAACCAGGACAGAATCCAGTGCCCCGACCGGGACTAGAACCCCGTGTGCCGGTGCCGCGAAGCGGAAGATTAGCCTAGTGAGCCACGGCGCTGGCCCATGATTATATTTTGAAGTCCTTTATAATATTTTAAGCTCTTCACCAGGAATTGAGCTTTGTTATTAAGAAGAAAATTTGACTTCATAAAATATTGAATATTTCTTTTCATCTTAGTCTCTACTGCAAAAGTCTATACCTTAATCATCTGATACTCTGGAAGAAAGATTCTATTTTTCCTTCTATGTAAAGTTTCAGATCCAGTGAGTGTTTGAGTGCCTACAGTGTGCTGGGCACTGTTGTAGGAAGTGGAGACATCAGTGATCAAAACTGATTTTAAAAACTCTTGCCCTGTGGAACTTTGTTCTGGTAGATGTAGACATAGAATGGAAAGTAAACATGCTCAGTGGGGGTGGGCAGCTAGCTTCAGGGTCAAGACAGCGGTTAAAATGCCTGACCCCATATTCAGTACCTGAGTTCAATACACGGCCCCGGCTCCAGCTCCTGCCTTCAGCCTCCTGTGTATGTGCACCCTGGAAGGCAGTGGTAATGGTTCAAATAAGTGGGTCCTTGCCACCCACATGGGGAACTTGATTCAGTTCATGGCTCCTGGCTTTCACCTTAGCCTTGTCTGATGTAGGCTTTTGTGAAGTATTGGAATTCCTTGTCTACCTCTATTTCTCTATCTTTCAAATATGTTTTTTTTATTTTTTTAATTTTTTTATTATTTTTTTTGACAGGCAGAGTGGACAGTGAGAGAGAGAGACAGAGAGAAAGGTCTTCCTTTGCCGTTGGTTCACCCTCCAATGGCCGCCGCGCCCGGCGCACCGCGCTGATCCGATGGCAGGAGCCAGGAGTCAGGTGCTTCTCCTGGTTTCCCATGGGGTGCAGGGCCCAAGCACCTGGGCCATCCTCCACTGCACTCCCTGGCCACAGCAGAGAGCTGGCCTGGAAGAGGGGCAACCGGGACAGAATCCGGCGCCCCGACCGGGACTAGAACCCGGTGTGCCGGCGCCGCTAGGCGGAGGATTAGCCTAGTGAGCCGCGGCGCCGGCTTTCAAATATGTTTTTTAAAAAAAAAAAAAAAAAACTAAAATCTGTACATTATAAGATGCTGTTTTAGAAAAAGCACTAGTGTAATTGGCCCTCTATGTCCCATGGTTTCTATATCTGAGGATAAATATTCAGGAAAACAAATCTCTACTGAACACGTACAGACGTTTTTTCTTGTCATTATCCCCTAACAACACAGTATAACAAGTCTTTGCGAAGTTCTCATGTTGTATTTGGTGTGAAACTAACATAGAGATGATTTAGAATATACAGGAGGGCATGCATGGTTCCTGGCAGACACTTTGCCGTCTTGAGTGAGCTGCTAGAACATCTGCAGGTTTTGCTATTTGTGGGAGTCCAGAACCAGTCTCCATGGCTACTGAGGGACCACTGTGCCACTCTGGTAGTGGAGACACTTGTAATTCAACCCTCGTGTCAACGTGAGCCTCTTGAGGAGGTGAGATGCCAGCACAGGTTTTCAGTTGGCAAAAGCATTAGTCAGGCAGCTGTCTGGGGAGGGTGCACTGTGGGAAAGGGAAACCACGTGTACCTCACAAGGCTGGAGTGTGCCTGGCTTGATGAAGGAGAAGCAAGGAGACCTGGGAGACAGATCGGCCTAATGAGGCCACCCTAAGGACTTAGGTTTTTGCTCTGAGAGACACGGGGAGCACCTGGAGGGGTTGGCTGCGTAAGTGTGACTGGCGGCGCTGTGGTCTGAACGTTGTCCCCTTGACAACACATCTTAATTCAGTTGCCACTGTCACAGTAGTAAGAGGTGGGGCCTTGGGGCAGTACTGTGGTGTAGCCCGTAAAGCCCCTGCTTGTGGCCCTGGCATCCTGTTTGGGCACTGGGTCAAGTCCTGGCTGCTCCTCTTCTGATCCAGCTCTCTGCTAATGGCCTGGGAAAGCAGTGGAAGTGCTTGGGCCACTGCACCCAGAAGCAGCTCCTGACTCCTAGCTTCAGATCGGCCCAGCTCCGGCTCTTGGTGCCATTTGGGGAGTGAACCAGCAGATGGAAGACAGTTTTCTCAGTCTCCTCCCTCTCTGTAACTCTGCCTCTCAAAAAATAAATAAATCTTTAAAAAAAAAAATGGCGCGGCTTTTCAGGGGTGACTAGGTCACGAGGGCTCCACCTTCATGGGTGGAGTTGCTGCTCAGTATAAAAGAGTGAGTTCAGCCCACTGTCTCCCTCTTACAGAGCAGGAGGGGTTCTGTCTGGTGCAGGCACCGTGAAATTGGACTTCCCAGCCCTGGAACCGTAAGTCAGCATGTTCACGTTCGTTATTCATTGCCCAGTCGGAGGCATTCTATTGTAGTAGCACAAAATGGATTGAGACAGGAGGGAAGCAGAGTGGTAGGCAAAGGTAGAAGCTTTGAGGCTGATGAGGAAGCCCTTGGACGGGCAGGGCCAGAGGCGACGGTGGTTCAGAGCAGGATGGGAGCAGCGGACTGGTCAGCGAGAATCTCATGCTGGATGCGTTTGGATGAGGAGCTGACAGAACTTGTTGGTGGTCTGGATGTGAAGTCTGAGAATCCGAGAGAAACATTTCTGGCCCAAGCACCCTAAAAACCAGAGTTGCTGTCAGCTGGGACAGGGAAGGTTTGGGATGGAGGCTTTTTGGGAAAAGGTATTTTAATTTGGAATGTGTTGAATTTGAGTTGTCCCTTAGACAGCCAGGTGGAGCTGACATTTAAGTGGTTTGATAAATATGGTGTCCCGAGGGAGAGAGAACTGTAGATAGAAAATTGGGAGCTGACAGCACGAGCCTATATTGGTCACCAATGGATTATCAGTGGAACAAGTAAGAGAACCCAGGATATATTCACCCCTGAGACCCCTGAGAAGTGCAGAAAACAGCAAAAGAGACGAACAGTTGTCCAAAGAACAGGAAGAAAACCCGCGGCCTGGAAGGGGAAGTGGGGTGACGCTGTCTATGTGGAAAAGCTGTAACAGCTGACAGAAAAATCCATTACAGAGGGGCCGGCGCTGTGGCGGAGTGGGCTAGGCCTCCACCTGCGGTGCTGGTGCCTGTGCCTGCTGCTGCTCTTTCGATCCAGCTCTCTGCTGTGGCCTGAGAAAGCAGTGCAAGATGGCCCAAGTGCTTGGGCCCCTGCACCCACGTGGGAGACCCGGAGGAAGCTCCTGGCTTCAGATCAGCCCAGCTGCAGCCATTGTGGCTTTTTAGGGAGTGAGCCAGCAGTTGGAAGATACCTATGTCCCTCCCCTCTCCCCTGTTTCTTCCCCTCCCTCCCTCCCTGTCTGTAACTCTGCCTCTCAATAAAATCTTTTTTTTTTTTTAATAAATCCAATAAAGAGGAGCATTTGTGATTACCAGAAGGGGAGTATGGTGAGAGCTCTGGTGTTGGGGATAGGCTCAAATAGGAAGGTGGATAAGGCAGGAAAGAATCTGGTGATGTGATGTGGATGGGGGAGACCGTGGAAATCCTCTGATGATGGTGGCTTCTTTTTAATTTTTTTTTTTCCTTCTGCTTGAAAGGCTGAGAGACAAAGTCAGAGATCCCATACCTTCAACTGCTCACAGTAGCCAGGGCTGGACCAGGCCAAAGCCAGCATCTAGGCACTTGGAGCATCCTCTGCCGAGTCTTAGGATGCATCCGCAAGAAGCTGGACTGGAAAAGGAGTGAGGACTCGAGCCAGGCACTGACCTTGGGATGCCGCGGTCCAAAGCAACAGCCTAACTGCTGCAACAAATGCCTGACCCTGGCTTTGATCTTAGTCAAGTAGCAGAGGTGGCCCTCAAGCAGCACAAATGATTGAGGAGAGGGTGGAAGTTTGAATAGAGAAGAGGTCTGACATAGTGATCCAGTAATGCATTTAAAGTGAAGCCTGGGAGGGTATTGTGGAGGTTAAGCCACAGTTTGAGACACTGCATGCCATACCAGAGGGCCTGGGATTGAGTCCTGCCTCAGTTTCCTGTCCAGCTCCCTGGCACTGTGTCTAGAGAGCAGCTGGTGATGGCTCAAGTTCTTGAGTCCCTGTCACCATTCGGGAAACCTGATAGGAATTTCTGGTCCCTGGCTTGGGGCTGGCCCACACCTGGCTGTTGTTGGCATTTGGGCAGCACTTGTTTCTTACCACCCCCCACCTCTGCTTTCAAATCTTAAAAGATAGGCCGGCGCCGTGGCTCACTAGGCTAATCCTCCGCCTTGCGGCGCTGGCACACCGGGTTCTAGTCCCAGTCGGGGCGCCAGATTCTGTCCCGGTTGCCCCTCTTCCAGGCCAGCTCTCTGCTGTGGCCAGGGAGTGCAGTGGAGGATGGCCCAGGTGCTTGGGCCCTGCACCCCATGGGAGACCAGGATAAGTACCTGGCTCCTACCTTCGGATCAGCGCGGTGCGCCGGCCGCAGTGCGCCAGCCGTGGCAGCCATTGGAAGGTGAACCAACGGCAAAAGGAAGACCTTTCTCTCTGTCTGTCTCTCTCTCTCTCTCTCACTATCCACTCTGCCTGTCCAAAAAATTAAAAAAAGAGTGCCCCGGTTCAAGTCCCGGCGTCATTCTAGCCACCCATATGGGAGTCTCTGATGGGGCTCTGGTTTCCTGACTTTGGCCTTATCACCCATCCATGGTTGTGGGTATCAGGGAATGGGAGATCTCTGTATGTCTTGGTGTTACTGCGTTCCCCACACCCCCCAAAAAAGTTCATGGAAAATGGAATCAGGAAATAAGTTTATTTTGTGCAAAAAATTTTAAAATCCATGCCTAGTTTTTTTACATTTCCCATGAACTTTTTGAAGTACCCTCATGTATAATCCTAGATGAAATAACATCTAAGACATTAGAATTAATTTAAGGACATATTTATTTACAAGATAAAAATGTTTAATAGGAATTAAAGTGCTTAATTTTACAATGTTTCTAATTCTCTGCCTTATGACCAAATATACATATGTTACACAGTATATACACTATCTGCAAGTATTTTACATTCATACAGCTAGAAAAGAAATTACTGGTCATGTACACTTCTTCACATTTGAGCCAACTGTAGAATTCTGGTAACACACTTTGCAAATCTATCAGTCAACAGTTCAAAAGAAAAACCCAGGTAACACTCACCAGTCAATTGTCACAACATGAAATGCTAATTTGGTTAAAAAGTTGGATACTATACAGATGTGATTGTTTGGCTAGTGAAGAGACCCCTACTGACAGATACATTCCAATACCCACACACAGTGTAATGTATAATGCAGTCCTGTTAATGCTAATAGTCCCGATAGAGCGTTTCTTCCCACATCTACTGTTAAACTCTGTATTGGTAGTATTCTGTTATTGAAATATGCTATGAGATTTCTTGATCTTTTCACTAAGTCTACCACAGCTATAGGGAAAGGGGCAACCCTTAACTGTCAGTGGCCCCAAGTCGAGAAAAACCTTGAAGATGCCCTGTGCTACTTCATCTCCAGACATAGAAGTGACGGCGCACTCTGCTAAATGCTCAGTCCCGAAAGTAGCCCACGACTGACTGAAGAGTGGTTTCTCTGCCTCAGTCAGGAGAACAGAGAATGGTATAAAAGAATGGAATTCTTCTTAAGCAAAAAGTGATGGAAAAGGTATTGGAAAGATACTGTACTCTATAACTTAGAGGCCAAGGTCAAAAGCATAGGTACAAGGGTCCCCATCCACATACAGCTACATGGATTTCTATTTTTATAGTGTATCTGCCTTCTGCAGTTGAAGGTTTGTCTTCCTCTTAACACAGCACTCTGACCTGAAGAACAGCATTCCTCGTACCCACATCTGTCTTGACCTCATTCCTCGCTACCTTATCTACAAAGAAAGCAAAGCCATCTTCCTCATGACTAAACAGAATTGACACAGATAAGGGTAAATTACATATTTCAAGTTCAGGTAAATTATGGTAAAATATTTAAGTTAAAAATTCTATAAAACCTTCATTCCTATGGGAAGAATTGAAAATCAAGTATTTTTACACATATATACACATACAAATTCACAGGGTTTTTAAATTAGACCTAATGGTCTCTATGTATAATACTCATATTCTCTACATCTGGAGAACCATAGCAGATAGTAATATGAAAATAAAGAGCAGTTTGATTTTAATAAAATTGGTAAGAATGAGGAAACAGCATGATCACCTGCAGATGCCAATACAGTCCTAAGAATAGGAACTGGTTAGCCACAGGTCTTTTAATACATTCCTGGAGAATACAGAGTTTAAGAATGAAAACACTGAGATATTCTTGCCTTTTAAATTAATCTTAGCTTATAAATACCATGTGCTTAATCTTAGACCTGCTAAGAACATCATGGATGCAGGAGCTTTACTTAATCCTCTGCTCTGCATTATAGCAAGGATACCTAGAAGAAGAAAACAAATCAGGACTGTTGTCCCTGAAAGCTTCCTGGTCCTGTTGGTGCCTACTCCTCAGGATATGCATATACATATCCCAGAAAGACCATTACTGTAGATGTATCATGGACAACATGCTCAGATTAAGAACTCAAGGCTTTGGAATGAGATACAAAATGTGAAGGAAAATCCAAAATCAAAACCTTCACCCTGTTTCCTTAGAGACAGAAAAAGTACAGGAGAATTGTGAGCTTGCACAGGGATATTTGATGGAAGACATCGATGAATCCTGAATAACCCTGCAGTACCATTGCTTCTATATTTTTCTTTATTGGTTTATGACTGGAACCACTGCTATTTGGAAGAAATCTAAGTGTGTGCGTGTGTGTGTATGTAATGGGGACAGGGTACATTTAAAAGGAAAGTCAGGTAATTTTTAAAACTGGAGGATGGGTCATCCAGTGAAGAGTCAGTACGCCAACCCTTTTGTCTATTTAAACGACATGGCCCCAAAATGCAGCTTGATCAGGTAGTTCCAGTTTGCTTTGCTTCTGTGTCCATAGCCTTTGCAAAGGTAAAAATGTTTCTAATTATTTAATTCCAAGAAATGATACCCCCTTCCACTCACCCTCTATTTCCCTTCCCTGTATTCAGCAATTTGAATTATTATACGAGAAAGGTAATTCTATATATACGTGTGCTAGTATAAAACCATACCCTGAAGAGTTTTATTGCTTGCATACACAATGGCACTGTAGATGCCATCATTACAAAAATGGCTGGTGGCATTCTTCATTATTGAGCCCCACTGAGAAAGTTTGATAACATACCACATGGTTGATTTTCCAGAAAAGCGAAGTTTAAGTTTAGAAAACAGTGTTTTGTAATGAGAAGCAGTTTCACCCAGGAAGTATTTTTTAACTTTGGAGTGGGACTTTGAATTTAGGAAAGCAACCACTGTTCTTTTTCAAGTTCAAGTTGGTGTGACTGCTCAGGTGTCTCAGAAGGGAAAGACGCTGCATGTCTTCCTGACCAGTCTCACTGGAGGTCTTTAGTTTGTGTCAAGTGTTTCACTACCTCGGCCCCAGTGAAAGCATTAGTGATTCTTCACCAGGGGATATGGCGACTGCGGTTCCTCTGCTGACCTGAAGCTCTTCGCAGGTACTGAAATTTCTTCATAGAAAAAGAGAGGTGGACGTTGTGGTGCAGCAAGTCAAGCCCCTGCTTGGGATGCCTGAGCCCCACACTGCAGTGCTAGTTAGAGTCCCAGTCACTCTGCTTCCAGTTTAGCTCCCTGCTGGGATGTGCCTGGAAAGCAGTGGATGACAGCCCAAGTGCTTGGGCCGATTTTAAAAAAGAATTACAGATAATGTTGAGCACAATAATAAGTATTGTCTTTATATGAGTATTTTCTCACTAAGTTAAATAACATTAGTATTCATTGAGCCAAAATGTGAGTGTGTCCATGTTATTTCTATGCCAGAAGAACGTAATGGCAGGGAAACTGTAATGTCCTTGCTCTCCATTACTTTTTTTTGTTTTGTTTTGTTTTGACAGGCAGAGGGGACAGAGAGAGAGAGAGAGAGAGAGGTCTTCCTTGGCCGTTGGTTCACCGTCCAATGGCTGCCGCGGCCTGCGCACCGCGCTGATCTGATGGCAGGAGCCAGGTGCTTCTCCCGGTCTCCCATGGGGTGCAGGGCCCAAGCACTTGGGCCATCCTCCACTGCACTCCCTGGCCACAGCAGAGAGCTGGCCTGGAAGAGGGGCGACCGGGACTAGAACCCGGGGTGCCGGCGCCGCAAGGCGGAGGATTAGCCTAGTGAGCCGCGGTGCCAGCGCTCTCCATTACTTTTTAAAAATGATCACTCATAAACCTTGTAATTAGCCCAGATACTTCCAAGTTCTAGCTTCCCCTGATAATCATTCCACGTCATTATTGGTTGAGATTAAGAAAACCAAATCATCATTGATAGCTGCAGCTTAACTTTCTCCATAGCCACTCTGAACACATGAGTATCTCTCACTGATGCCCACTAGACACACACACACAGAAAAGACTGGCAAGCAGAAGAGAAATAATGTCAAATTTCTATAAACCTGCTCTTGATTTGCTAGGACTACCTTTCTCTCTCTCTGGCTCCAGGTATTTGGTTTAATGTTAATTATCTTGATGGCATTCCTTCTGCGGAGAAGCAGACAGTCATGCTGTCAGCCATCACTGGTTCACCTGCTCCTTTGGAGTGGGGAAAAAACACGAGCATAAGTCTTAAAGCAGCAGGGGCTAAGTAAATGTGTGGGGTCTCAAATGCTGAGTACACCTAGATTTTTGTGGATTTCTAGCAGACGGATGCACAAATGGGAGAAAAGGATTAAGATAAACAGTTAACTTAATACCACAGTTAAAGCCCAAGTACAGTGTGAAGAGCAGCCTTCGCGACAAAATTAAACTTTTTTTGATCCACAAAGGGGAAACATTTCTCACTGTCCAGGCACTTGCACCTCTCAGAAGGCTGCCCTTAGAATGGTGCCTTTTCAATACTGTGTTTCCCCTGTCTCCTCTCTGGTGAGGAGACTGGATATCACTGTCCTGCACTCCCGATCTGCACTGCACACCCCAGACACAGCTTGGGTATGTGGATCTTGTGAAACGTCTGACAGGGGACTGGCCCGCACGGTTACCGAGAGTAGTCCTCACAAACCGATCTCCGCAGTCTCCTGGCACGGGAAACCCTTCCAGCAAACGGAGTTTTCACACGTCTGTCCTAAGGCCTCACGTCTTGGACAGTTCGGGTTTTGGTGAACCTTTTTGTACATGTTGATCTTAACTACTGCGCCAATTACAGGATTATAAAAGATAACCCATGACTCGGACCATCCCAGTAACGAAAACACAACTGAATTTCAGAATAATCAAGACTGAAGCAATAGTAAACCCGTGTATTCTATTATTTTAACAGGTATTAATAGCACCTTCTAAGAGAGGCACTGTTTTAGAGAGACACATAACAGACATACAGCACCCTAAAAATACTGTTGGGGGTGTTTGTATATATCTCCCATGCCACATAAGTTACTGCTTTTTCTTAGGAAATTAGTAATACCCTTCAATTCCAATCAGGAAAACATCAATCACTAGAAACACATTTAAATTTAGCACACTGCTCAGTCTCAAGATAAAACATGCTTTATATTAAAAAAATAAATTAGAGATAAGTATGAACCTAAAGCTGAGGAGGTATGGGGGGGTGCGGGTGTATATGTATATATGCTGAAATTTAATACTATATACACATAATTGCTATGTACTTCATACATGTTTGCCTAGAAATACTAAGACAGTATCTTATCCTACTAAGTTGAAAGTCTGAACACCAACAATTTGTCCTTTTTCTCTTGTTTGAAAACGACAAATCATCTATGCAGCTTGAGATTTATCAACTAAATAAGTTAATACAGTAGCCTAAACTGTCCCTGTATTTTTCACCATAGATCTATTTTGGCAACATGGAGGTATATCTTTCAAACTCTAACAGATCCTATGTGTGAAAGAGAAGATGTGAGAGGATTTCTTAAATGAAAGTGGCCCATTCTAACTTGATAACGGTGTAATCTACTGATACCCTCTTCTTCAAGACAGAAGTACATAATCAAGAAATCTCTTTAAAAATTCCATTTTTCACATTATTTCAAAACTTTATCAGGAGAACGGCTCTGCACATTAATTTCACTAAGAGTACATAAACATAGGAAAATAGTCCCCCGAGATGCATTTGTGAGCCTCTATTTCCAACATAAAGTGCTAAGAGATGAGGAAGGAGAGCTGGGAATGTCTTGGGCTGTAAGTCTTGAGACCCCCCACACTGTGGCCGGTCCAGAGTTCAGCAGTCTGATTTTCTCTTGGGTTCAGGATGATCATCCATGGTGGCTAGATGTTCACTGGGACCATCTGGAGTCTCACCTTTGACAGCTAAAAAGATGATTTTTAGCCACTTCTGTTTCAGTTCCTCGCTATCTGCAGCAAAACTGTGCACAGATTTGGACTGGGTCAGTTTGAAACTGTGTGGCAGGTCTGCACTCCTTGGCAGGTCGTCCACGATGTAGCCCAGGAGGGGAATGGTGGTCTGTGCTCGGACGTCCTAAGGGGAAAACACAGAGCATGAGGTGTGAGCTCGCCGTGCATGGCCCATGCTCCCTGGGGTGGGCATTTGCCATGTAGTTGGGACACCAGCACCCCGAATCGGGGTACTGGGGCTCTGCTTCCTTCTACTGATTGCAGCTTCCTGCTAGTGTGCTCACTGGGAGTCAGCAGGGGCTGGCTCAACTGGTTGGGTCCTTGCCACCCACGTGGGAGACCTCACCTGAGATTTCAGGCTTTGACTTGGCCCAGCCCAAGGTATTGTGGGCATTTGGGGAATGAACATGTAGATAGGAGACCTCTGTCTCTCTGCCTTTCAAATACATAAAAATGAAATGATCCTCTGTTCCTACCACTGCCCCCAGCAGCCTCTCATTGTGACTCTCCATGGGCGGAGGGTACCCAGTGTGCCTGTACATGAGGCTGCGGGAGTAAGTGGAGAGCTGACACCCAAGTGAGCTCGAGTCTACCCTCCGCTCTGAGGGACCCCATCCAGCTCTCCATAGTGGAACTGGGAAGAAAGTAAGAGCTCTCTGAGTACATAAAGTGTACCAAAAGTAGTCTTGTTTGCTCATTCATTCATTCATTCATTATGCAAAAAAACTATAGAAAAAAATACATACTGTAGCATTTGTAGTCAATGCAGACATAGGCTAAAATGCTATATATACACAAACTATTTTCATAATTTACTTAAGTGGTGATTAAGGACAATGTAACTCAGTACCTGATGCTGCTCCTGTTAGAAGCTAAGTCTACTTACCAGTTCCTTTAGATTTACCTCAGACCTATACACATAATTCTCAAAAATTGCTAGTGAAACATGTTAATTGAAGATTGATTTAAATGCCTTCTCTAAAACTGCCCTTTCCCAGCATGCATCCATAGAGTAAAACACAAGCAAAAAAAAAAAAAAAAGCCAGGGTGAAAGAGATGGAAATAGATCTTCCATCCACTGGTTCACAACCCTAAATGGCAGCTGGTCAAAGCGACAAGCAGAGATTTCCATCCAGATCTTGTAAATGTGCACCAGGGAGTCAAGTACGTGAGCCATTATCTACTGCTTTCCAGGTGCAGTAGCAGGGAGCAGGATCTGAAGCAGAGTAGCAGGACTCAAACTGTCTACAGTATGTAGTTACAACCTGCTGAGACAGGTACTCCCATCAGCCACCCTCACTCACCCAGCCTTTTCTCAAACCACAGGACAGGGCTGAGAGGGGAAAAGGGGCCCCGTGGACCTCAGAATAAAGAAGTGGCTGCTGTGAGGAGGAACCAGCCTACACTAACTGCTTCTTCTTTTCCAGTCAGTGACAAAGAGAAGCTGCCTGAGCTCTCCTGTTCCACAGAGGGGCAACGAAGGGGTCTGACCCATCCGCTCGCCTCCCTCCGTCCCGTCAGGTAGGTGTGCTTAGGATACCTGGGGGGCCCCGTACATGTACAGCACGAGAGGGTCTTGCTTGGGGATCACACACCAAGCTTTCTGCCAGGGTTTTGACTTCTCCATGTACTGAAGAAAGCTGCACACCACGCTGTTTCCAGATACTTCTGCAGATTCGATCTAGAAAAATAAAACAGGGCGAGAGAATTCACCTTGTGGGAAATACTTACCAAGTGCACTGTGACTAGATCAAATGTGTCCTTGGATTCTCCAAGAAAAGATTCATTTGCAATTAGTATTTAAACACACTATCACACAGAGAAATACTCAAACTATGACTATGCCTTGAATTTAAATAGATAAAACGTTTCTTGACCGCTTACTGGGCAGGTATTTTTCTTATCTCAATGTTCTATGTCACTTAATTCCCACTGCAACACTGAGAAATCACTAATTGCAATATCTTTGAGGGACAGGGTTTAAATACGAGAATAGACCCACATGTTGAAAAATAAGTGTACTATGGTCCAAAAAGTTTTTCAAATTCAAGCAAACAAGGAATCCTCAAAAACTTTGTAAGAAATGCATGTTAAGAAAAATGCATGATTTCAAAAGTTGATTTTGTTACAACATTTAATTGCATTTTCCCTGAACCCTAATTAGAAAACTAGCTAGAGATTTTTATTTCAGAAATACAGCCTGAAAACTCACCTTCAAAACAAGTTGTCTGACTCAGGATATTGCGCCTGAGGAGTTGCTGCTACTGACTGCGGGGACGGAGGGAGTTCCTGGGGGCAGTGAAGCCTGCCTTTGACCTGCTGTCCAGGCAACACCCACGCCAGGAGAATTCAGCATGAAACTTCTCAATTCTGGGCCTACAGTTAAACCTAACGGACCTTGAAGTTCAACGGAAAAGACTGAGGTACACTTAAACGGTATATATGCTCCCTAAAACACCTACTGGCAGTTTAAAATTCTGAAACCAAGTAGGCCTGGGACTTCAGACCCATAGAATTTTGATCCTGTGCCTGTTTTTCAGACTGCAAGCTACTATGAAATTACTGACAAAATGGCCTGAAGTTTAATATCTCTGGATATTAAACTTATTTTAGATATAATATACTCTAGTTCCTTGGAATGGGGGTATGAATTTATTTTAAATTGTGAGTCATATGTACTTGAGGCACCTAAAAATATTTCAATGCAGTCTTCAGATTACTGTCACTATTAAATGACCATAATAAATAATGAGACTTTTAAAATGAAATTTTTAGGTAATAGTACTTCAGATTAGAAGAATATCATGCAGTGCTTTAAAATTCAGAGAAAATCTATAAAGAAATATATTCTTGGCATTAGGAAAGATGCCAATTAATACTCCAATATTTGGCTAGGGCTACCACCACAAACATCAATATATTTCATTCACAAATGCTGTTGGTTTAATGTTATAGAGCCAGGTCAGATCTCAAAAGTCAGCAATACAGAACAAAACTGTGAATCTTGGTTTTTAACACAGTTTGGGTAAAATAACAAAGAGAAATAATAATTTGTATTCCTCATGGTAAAGAGTTCTGTATGCTGTTTATTTAAGAATCTAAAATATAGCCAATATTTAACATTTCCTACCTCTAAAATTCCTCTCCTCTTCTTTTCTTCACTGTCTGTGAATCCACTGATTATTAGATAACAGTCTTTACAGACTTTGCTCAGTTTACCACCATCATACTCGAGCTGAGCTTTGTAGTCGGAACACTTCCAACAAACCACCTTAAATTGAAAAGAAGGGTAAAGAAGAGTGACTATGATAACAACACTTCCTCAGGTGCAGCTGCTGACTTCTTACGCACTCAGTGTAGACGGCAGCTGTGTATCAGACTAAGTGCATCCCTAGAACCAGGGCGTCGCGTGGAGCTGCTGCAGTGCGGCTGCGCTGGGCTCTGTCTGCTCCCGCGTCCTCCGCACCCCGGCCGGCCTCCGGAGGAGCAGCAGCGTCTGAGGCTGCAGCAGGCGTCGGCTCTTCAGAATTCCGCATGCCTCATCGCTGACCTCCCCAAGAGAGCGCACACTTCCCGGCCCCCAGGGCTCTCCTTATCCACCTCACCCTGCTTACAGCAGGAACCTTCCCAGCCCCTCTGGCCACCTCACCGCTTCATCGCATTCCAAGTCCCCAGTGTCTGTCACCTAACCTCGGGCCCGGGTTTGGACCACTTCTTCAGCTGTGTGTCAGGTCCTCGCTGCCTGCCAGGCTTCTCTCTCGCCTCCCTCCAAGCAGCAACCGTATGTTCTTTGAAAAACGCTACTCTGCTACGTTCCTCTTCTATTTAGAATCCTTCGGGTTTCCCTTTATTCTTGGGGTTGGGGAGACAGCAAGCTAAGTCCAGTGTGACTCCTCCTCTGCCCACTTGCTCCCGCTGCTGTCTTCTCTGACAGTTGATCTTGCGCCCACTCCAGCAGGGCCCTGCCCCTTCTTCTCTCACCTCTACTTTGAAATTGAGCTTGCTCCTCCCGCATATGTTGACTGAAATCTCATTTCCTCCAGGAAGACTCGTCCAAGTGCATGCTAAAATTCACTGTATTAGTTCATAAAAAGTTACTTATTCAGGGGCCGGTGCTGTGGCGTAGTGGGTAAAGCTGCCACCTGCAGAGCCAGCATCCCAAATGGGTGCTGGCTCAAGTCCTGGCTGCTCCACTCCCGATCCAGCTCTCTGCTATGGCCTGAGAAAGCAGGGGAAGACCCAGCTGCAGCCATTTGGGGAATGAACAGGCAGATGGACAGTCTCTCTATGCCTTTCAAATAAATCTTTTAAAAAAGAAAATCATGCAGAGAGAGATTTCCTACCCGTTGGTTTGCTTCCCAAATGCCTGCAATGATGAGGGCTGTGCTAGGCTGAAGCAGGAGACCAGGACTTGAATGCAACTCTCCCGTGTGGGTGACAGGGACCCCCGTACTTGAGCCATCACCTGCTGCCGCCTGGGGTACACAGTAGCAGGCAGCTGAGGTCCTGATTGTATGGTTTCTAAAAACAGACTCATGCGATTACTGGATTGTTTCTCTCTCACACTTGGCCATCAGTCTCCAGGAGAGATTGTCCTTGAGTGTTTTGCTCACCAAGCATGCAATAAACATTTTGAGCAAGTATGAATCAAGTATGTATTTTTTCTCCACAGTATATTTCCCTATTATAAGGTAATTGTTTATCCTCTCCTAACCCCAGTTTGTAGAGGCCCATATAAGCCATGTCGTAGGAAGTTTGTTGACTGAAGGCAACTGTGTAAATAGTAGAAATCATTTCAAGCCAATGCAAGGACAGACTGTGAATGTTCTACCCTGAGAGAAAAGATGTCTGCTCTCCATTTCATTATGATCTGAAACCTGCCTTATTAGTTTTAGGGAAAAAAGAATAAATCTTCAGTACAAGGAACAATAAGCTAAAAGAACAATCAATAAAAATTGCCTTAGACATATCAAAAACATAGGGAGGAGTCCTCAAAAAGTTTATGGAAAATGCCTGTTATTAAACTGTGAAAACTATGCATGGATATCAAGATTTTTGTGCCAAAACAAAGTATCTTTGTTTTTTGTTTTTTTTTAATGTGAAACCATGCCATTTGATTTGCTGGTTCAGTCACCCAAATGGCCAAAACAGCTGGAGGTGGGCCAGGCTGGAGCCAGTTCATTGGGTCTCCTACATGGGTGGCAGATACTGGACTGCGATCCAGTGCTTTCCTAGTTAGAGTAGCCGGGAGCTGGATCGAAAGCAGAGCAGCCAGGACTGTAGGTGGCACTGTGATACAGGATGCCAGCATCCCACATGGTGGCTTACCATGCTTCACCACAACACGAGCTCCAAAACAAACATCTTTGAAGGCCATTTTCCATGAATTTCTTGGAGTACTCTTATGTCTGAATATACAACACTGTAATCCTATGGTTCTGGGGTTACTCAAGCCTTTAGGAGAAAGGACACAAGCCACGTGCCACTGCCTGTCTCAGCCTGAGTGCATGCTCCTCGCTCTTCCCGTGGGAAACTCAGCTCCAGGGCCAATCAGCCCACGATCAGCTTATGCTTAGATGCAGCAGCATGGCTTTTAAATGTTACCTGTGGTATTAAGTATTAGTGAACTGGCAATTGGATAAGGAACTTGACGTACATTGCTACACCCCAAAATAAGATGCAATGAATACATAAAAGAAATGCTGTGAGCTGAAATAGTAGTGGTAAGTGAGTAAGGCCAACTCAAAGTTTCAGCTGGACAATGCTGGCGTATGGAAAAGGGCCTAAGAAAGAACCCAGTATAAACCCACAGTTAGAAATGATCAGTGATCTCAGGAAGTAAGCCACCATGAACTAGAATTAACTTGAAAAACTAAAGTTTTGGAACTAAAGATTTGGAAGGAAAACCGATTTGAAAACTAAAAATGAAGGCGCAGGATGGACCTCTGTGGGGTGCCCGGCTTTTGTCCCGGCTCCGCTGCTTTCGCTGTGGCTTCCCACTCCCGTGCCGGGGAGGAGTATCAGCAATACCACCGAGATTCTCAGGGCACAGCAAGCCCCAGGCAAACAGCAGACACCACTCATCACGCCTCGGTTCCCCAGAGACGGCCCAGACGCCTCACACGTAGGTGAGTCGCGCTCAGTCCACCATCTGCCCTCGGAAGCTCTGCTCCGGACGTTCAGGCTCTTCTCAGAACCAGAGGCCCCTTAGCCTCTCATCTCACCTCTGAGAGCTGGGGGTTGGAGACTCTCACTCTGCTCTTGCCTACAAAAGCTGCTGGCACTGCCCAGTTCTCTGCCTCCCCCACCTGCCCCTATTCACGCACTGGGGAGTCTATACAATGGATCACGGTTCTCCAGTCTACCACCATGCGGGCTCACGTAAACATGCACATGACTCTGACATCGCAGGCAGTCAACCATAGCTGTCCATTCCTGTGGACACCCACTGTGTCACCACCAGAAAATGAATCACATCTGCCAGGCCAAGCTCAAACATCTCGTCAACATTTCTAACTCGCTTGTTAGAACGTAAACATGACCATACATTTTTGAAGTTACAAAGTTCAAACCAACACCCTCTCTCCCACCAAGTCTAGACTTCCCTTACTCATTACAGTCTGATTCAAATACCTCTCCTATTGTCTTCTCAAAAATGATGATTTTTCAGTGGCCATTGGTTCTCTCATCAACTTGCTAATGCCACTTTTCCCCTTACTCATCTCACTCCTGCCCCAGAACTTTCTGGCAGACTCAGAACAAATCAGCCTCACTCTGGAATACTTAACATACTAATATTTAAAAGATTGATTATAAGATTTTACTGCAGAGTGGCAGAGATCTCCCATCTGCTGGTTCACTTCCCAGTGGCCCACATCAGCTGAGGCTGGGTCAGGCTAAAGGCAGGAGTCTGGAATGCCATCCCGGTCGCCCAGTGCGGTGGCAGGGGCCCAAGCACCTACACCACCTTTAGCTGTAATCACCGGGGCATTAACAGGGACCAGGATGTTAAGCTGAGCAGCCAGGACTCAAACTGGTGCTCCAGATGGGATGCCGATGTCGCCAGCAGCAGCTTCACCTGCTGTGCCAGAAGGCCCGCGCCCGCTGCCTCCCACCTTAGGATTTGCTCTCTCTCACCACTTCAGCCTAAGCTTAAGTACCGACCCTGCAGTCAGGTATTGCTTTTTCTCATTAGATTCGGTTCCAAATCTTCCTCTACTACTAATCCTCTCCGTCTTCACGGCTGATTGCTTTCTTACTCCATCTGTAGTAGTGTGAAACTCTTCTCTCTAGGGTGCTGGCTGTGTGTTGCTTACACACTTACTGAGGACCTCCGTGACCAAGAAAGCCCACTCACATGTCCACATGCTCGGCAGTGATGCCTTCTCCTGGTCAGCGCGTTGAAGGACTCCTTACATTTCATACACATGGTCACTTCGTTGTCTCGGATCCACCTGGGGGCTCTCTTCCCCAGCTCAGCAGTCTGAAAAAGAGAAAGACTCAGTTCTAATAGACAAGCAACAGTCCCATCCGACTATTTTTTAAAACCACTTTAATAAGAATACTTCAGTTGCATTCTCAAACTGAAGATCCAGTAAAAGAAAAAAGGTTGAATGAATTTGAGCAGTCACTAGTGTATTCATTTAAAAAACCATGAGACTCTGCCTAAGTAGTTCTGGCACGGCCAGGGGAGAAGGTTGCATAACAAAATGTTTACACGGATTTCCTCCAACTGCAAAGAGGAAAAAAAAACCTTAAAAGTATTTAACTCAACTTACAGACACCTCGGAGTGGATGTCGTTATCCTTTGCAATTGCGTTTCTGAAGGTTTCATGCCTTTGATGAAAAGCATCCACAGTCTCTTGCAGGGCCTGAAATTCACAGGACACATTAAAGTATCCATCCATGCAGACTGCTAAATCTACTCTACATCAGGTGGGAATCACCTTAGAAATTAAGCCAGCTTGTTTTGATGACTATTTGACACAACAGTATGAGTATCTTCATTTATGTATTCGCTTACAGACAGCACTGAAGACAAGAAAGAAATCAGGCTTACCTTGATCCATTCTTCTTTGTCTTGCTCAGAACTAAAAACACAACAAAATTAAAGTGAGTGCAAGGGACATTAATGAATTACACTTGGTAAATAAAAATATGCTTTCGAGTTGTTTGAACATTCCAAAAAATTCAGACATGCCCTTCAAGTTATTACAACCCAAATTAAAAATGATCTTGGGTGGCTGTGGTATAGTGGGTTAGGCTGCATCTACAATGCTGACATCACATAGGGGCCAGTTCAGTTCCCAGCTGTTCCACTTCCATCCCAGCTCTCTGCTTATGTGCCTGGGAAAGCAGAGAAAGATGGCCCCGGCACCCACGTGGGAGAGCCAGATGGAGTTCTGGGCTCCTGGCTTCAGGCTGGCCCAGCCATGGCCATTGGGCAATTTGGGGAGAGAACCAGCAAATGAGACAATGTCTCTCCCTGTATCTAATTCTGCCTTTCAAATAAAAAATTAATGTCTTAAAATTACTGGCAACTGAACAAGTCAGTTTAGACAGAGGTTCACGCTATCTACTAACTTTGGTACACGTGCATTTTGATAAGGAGACATGGGTTTGGCTTCTGTTACTATATACTGCCCCTCACCCTGGTTAACAATCAGAATCTAACCATATATTCCAGGGGCTTTGTGTATCTCAACTAGTATAAATATAGAAAAGTACAATTTCTGAAAACAAATGAAGGCTATTAAAGGCTGCTAATCACAGCCCATCTTTAAAAAGGTTATAATTATCCTACAGAATCTAAAATATCTACATAAGGCCTTAGGGAGCAATTTAACATTTCCTGTGATAAACAGTTTAATTTTCTTATTCCTGGATGGTCAGGCAATGCCATTCCTAACCCATTATAGATAAACAAAACACAACATTTTTAAAGGCCTGCAGGAGAGAGGCTTCACAGATTAGTGGATCCTCCTAGCATTTAGTATTATCCTTAGGGACTGACTGCAGTCATGTCTCTCTGTCCTATTAATGCAAATTTCCTTCATTTCTTTTCCCTGGTGGTGGCGGGGACAAGGGCTGCTGTCACATGCTGTCTCTGTCACATCTCCTTTCCTGGGCCCTCAGCTGGTAACACCTCCAAGAGTGGGCTGTTTGCATACGTTTCACTAGCCAGAGCCAAGGCTGACTTCCAGCCAGCGTGTCTCCTGCCTCATTGCCATATATGTTTTTAAAACCTTTGTTTTCAAGTCCGATCCCATCCCCTGGCTCACTTCCCAAATGCCTGTAACAGCCATGGCTCTAAAATGGGCGGCAAGGACCCAAGTACGAGCCATCTGCCGCCTCCCAAGGTGCACCTTAGCAGGAAACTGGAAGCCAGGACTCAAACCAGGCCCTGCGGTAATGGACTGCCAGTGTACACCACCGCACCAAGTGCCCGCCCCTCCCCTGGGGTTCCCATATGCGTGAGATTAGCTGGACGTCTGTTCCTGGAACACCGTCCATCTTCCCAGCAAATTTGCTGAGTGCCATGGTGTGCCTGAAATCTGTGCCTGTACAGGGAATATACTGCTTGTGGTCCACCTGCGTGCTTCAGTGTTGCCCCTCAAAAAGAAAAAGGGGGCGGGCGCTGTGGCAAAGGGTTTAGCTGCTGTTTGCACTGCCAGCATCCCATGTGGGTGCCATTTCGAGTCCTGGATGCTCCACTTCCGATCCAGCTCCCTGCTGATGTGCCTGGGAAAGCAGCATCAGATGCCCCAATTGCTTGTGCCCCTGCACCCTGCAGGAAACCCGGAAAAAGCTCCTGGCTTTGGCCTGACAGAGTCCCAGCAATTGTAGCCATTAGGGGAGTAAATCAGTGGAGTAAGACCTCTCTCTGTCCTTTCAAATAAATAAAGAAATCTTTAAAAAGAATTTAAAAAGTGGACACAGATGCCCTGGGAGCACAGTTTGCATATTATCACTCTGAAATATGACAAGCCTTTTATGCTCAGTTTTTAGTCATGCAGACCTTTAAAATTTTTGTTTTAAATGCTTTGTTTTTAGTTTCCATTTAGCAATGAAAACCACTGAATACAAACTACGAAAAAAATTACTTTTCCTCCTTCAGAAGGTAGACAAGTAAGCAAAGTGAAGAAGTCAGTGCTAAGGCTGACTCATACCTCAGCAAGAAAATTGGACCCTTTTCTTCCCCGACTTGGCTGCAAAAGCGTCTCAAATAGACACCCAAATTTCAGTTGCATGCAATGTCTCTGACCCTGTTTCTTCCCTGGACCTAAAAGGTTTGTGACCATTCTCGAGAGAGCCATGGTGGACCCAATGGAAATCACTAACGACTCACTACAGGTCTTCAGCAATACCATTTAACCTAACACAACTAGAGCAGTGAGAAATGCAATGACTATGTTTCCAGTATTAATTTGAATGATTATGATACACTGTACTGGGATGTAGTAAAGTGCTACCTATACTTGAGAAAAGGCCTGGGATGGGCACGTGGAACAGAAGGTTGAACTGACAGCTGCGGAATATGTATATGTGTGTGTGTGTGTGTGTGTGTGTGTGTGTGTGTTGCTCTGCCTCCCAAACAAAAAGTAAAGAAAAAATTTCTGAAGTAGGCATTGCGAAAAGCTGGTTTAAGGCACTGTTTGTAACACCAGCATCCCATATCAGAGTGCTGGTTCAAGTCCCACCTTCTTTGCTTCTGATGCTGTTTCCTACTGATGTGCCTGGGAAGCCAGTCGAAGATGGCCCAACCACTTAGGCCTCTGCCATCCGAGTCAGAGACCAGGCTGGAGTTCCTGGCTCTTGGTCCGGCCTGGGACCTTCTCTGGGACCCTGGGGTGTGTGCTCTCAGCCCTGGGATCTGCACAACACTCCAACCCGGGACCTTCTCCGGGACCCTGGGGTGTGTGCGCGCTCAGCCCTGGGATCTGCACTCAACACTCTGACCTGGGACCTTCTCCGGGATCCTGGAGTGTGTGCTCTCAGCCCTGGGATCTGCACTCAACACTCTGACCCGGGACCTTCTCCGGGATCCTGGGGTGTGTGCTCTCAGTCCTGGGATCTGCACTCAACACTCTGACCTGGGACCTTCTCCGGGATCCTGGGGTGTGTGCTCTCAGCCCTGGGATCTGCACTCAACACTCTGACCCGGGACCTTCTCCAGGATCCTGGGGTGTGTACACGCTCAGCCCTGGGATCTGCACTCAACGCTCCGACCCGGGACCTTCTCCGGGACCCTGGGGTGTGTGCTCTCAGTCCTGGGATCTGCACTCAATGCTCTGACCCGGGACCTTCTCCGGGATCCTGGAGTGTGTGCTCTCAGCCCTGGGATCTGCACTCAATGCTCTGACCCGGGACCTTCTCCGGGATCCTGGGGTGTGTGCGCGCTCAGCCCTGGGATCTGCACTCAACACTCCGACCCGGGACCTTCTGCAGAATCCAGATTTGCAGGATGCCAGGCCTTTGCAGGGTAAACAGGTGACTGCTCCTGGAGCAGTTCCATGAAAACCTGACAGCACTCTGTCTTCCAGCGGTTTCTGTGTGAGGAAGCTGGGATCGCCTACACTGGTTCTCATGTTTTTGTTCAGCCCCAGCATGGCTGAGCTAGAGGAGTGTCACCCAGCACGCTGGTCCTTTCCCACTCCCTCAGAAAAGCATTATTTTCAGCCATGCCTTGGCAGTGCTGCTGGCCAGGGGCTCCCTGAGCCCCAGATCCCCTTCGCGTGGCCTCCAGCTGTGCCAGGAAAACCCTTACCTTTACCACGCCACCTCCTCAGCAACACTGTCTTCAAAATACTCCTGAGACGCCAGCCTATGAAAGACTCCCAGCTCAGCATGGACAAATAACCAGTGACACCCATTTGCGGACAAATAGGGTGACAGAATGCGGGAGGACTAGAAAGAACTGTTTCCTACAATTCTCAAGATGTTGGCTTCATTGCAACAAATTCACGCTGAGTGCCTAAAAATTCCCAACATTCAACCAATTGACTGAATGCTACTGTCCGCAAACCACGACCCCAGCCTTTGTGCTGCAATTAACAGAGGTTCCTGCCTTTGACAGGCTCCCAGCTCTCCACGTGCACCCAACCAGATTCCCAGCGACCTGCGGCAGCAGCTTAGGAAAAGCCACCACGTTTGCAGAAGGCTGTGTGATGGGGACGTCCCTTACCTGGCCTGCAGTTCCAGTGTTCTCTCCTTCCCAGACACTTGGAAAGTGTGCGGATATTCTTCATTGTGCGTCTCTACAATTTTCATCCCATCAATGCCAACCCTGGTTCGAACGGTGAATTTAGAGCCCACCAGGCTGAATCGGGGCACGCAGTAGAGCAGCATGTTGTTGAACTGCAAGGAAGCCGAATGCCTATCAGCTGTCAGGATGAGGGAAAGTCAGCCATGATCCCGAGTAGCCCTGGACAGGAACGCTGTGGAATGTGCAGGGCTGTGCTACTTGTACGTGAGCATGAACATCAACTGCAACTTTGAGATCTTATGCTTCTATTGACAATCTTCACATCCCTAAATTTTTAAAGCTGCGTTTCCCTTTCACAGGTCAAATATTTTATTGAAATTTATGTTAGCCACCCATGATTTTGTACTCATGTTTTAAGGACACTCGTTCAGTAGTTACCCCTGCAGTACCAGATGCACCAGGAAATGAAGTTCTTACCCTTGCAAGTTCAAGTTCTTATACTCCAAAATTTCTAAATGTGTTTTAAGGGCAAATCTAAAACAGCTGTTAAAAAAATTAACAATTATTTTTTACCACTGGGTTTATCATCAAGTTTTTAAAAAATACACACTTGAGTCGTTTGAACATCATTAGAACCTGTCAAGTTGGCACACTGAACCTGATAGCCATGGGTCCGGCGCTGTGGCATAACAGGTAGAGCCACCGCCTGCACTGCCAGCATCCCATATGGGCGCTTGTTGGAGTCCCGGCTGCTCCTCTTCTGCTCCAGCTCTCTGCTATGGCCTGGGAAAGCAGTAGAAGATGACCCAAGTCCTGAGCCCCTGCACCCACATGGGAGACCTGGAAGAAGCTGCTGGCTCCTGGCTTTGGATCTGCACAGTTTTGGCCGTTGTGGCCAATGGGGGAGAGAAGACCTCTCCTCTCGGCGTAACTCTGACTTTCAAGCAAATAAATAAAATGAGCCACATGCCTAAGACTTCCGTCATGTACTCGATCACAGAGTTCAAGGATTATGAATAACTGGATCTAGCTTAAGAATTTAGCATATACATTCTGAATTCAAAGAAAAGCCCACCGTTTTATCAAGAGCTCTCTAAAGACAGGGCCTTATTACTTACAAGAACTACTTTTAAAATGAAGAACTATAAGGGCCGACACTGTGGCGCAGGGGTTAATTCACTGGCCTGAAACGCCAGCATCCCATGTGGGCACCAATTCGAGACCCAACTGCTCCACTTCTGATCCAGCTCTCTGTTATGGCCTGGGAAAGCAGTGGAAGATGGCCCAAGTCCTTGGGCCCCTGCACCCGCATGAGGGACCCAGAGGAAGATACTGGCTCCTGGCTTCAGATCGCACAGCTCCAGCCATCGTGGCCAATTGGATGGAGGACCTCTCTCTCTGCCTCTTTATCTCTAACTCTTTCAAATTAATAAATATTTAAAATTTAAGAACTGTATTTTGAAATACAAATTATCTACAGTGTCTCATTTCTGATTTATTTATTTACTTAAGAGGCAGATATATATATATATAGAGAGAGAGAGAGAGAGAGCGCGCGCGCGCGCGAGCGAGCCTGTCACATGCTATATATGAACTCTCAACTGCTGGTTCACTCCCTAAATGGCCACAATGGCTAGGTTGAGGTTAGGCTGCAGCCAGAGGGCTGGGAACATACTCCAGGTCTCATATGGGCTCAATAACCCAGTTATTTAAGTAGTCACTGCTGCCTCCCAAGTCAGTTCCTTATTTTTAATCAACAAGAAACAGCCCTTGCTAACCAGGACTATGAAAGATGTTATGTGAGAAAGCCAAAAGTTCATTTTCAGTGACTTTGTGAAAACAATTTAATTCATTTTTGAATATGCTGAAACAAGGGATTAGACTAAATATTTGGGTTAATTTGTGAGATTACCAGATGGACCATACTTCTTACTTAATATTCTTTTTTTTTTTTTTTTTTTTTTTTTGAAAAAAGAGGTTTGTTTTTATCTACTTAAAAAAAGCAGAGAGATCTTCCATCTGCTGGTTCATTCCCCAAATGTCCCCAGTAGTCAGGTCTGGGCCAGGCAGAAGCCAGGGACCAGGAACACCATCCGGGTCTCCCACCTGGGCGGCAGGGGCCCAGGTACATGAACCATCAGATGCTGCCTCCCAGGTACAGTGGAAGGGTGCCAGGTCCCAAGAAGAGAAGCTGATATGATAACATCTGCTACGGGATGCAGCCATCTCAAGAGACAGCTTAACCTGCTCTGCCACACGCCCACCCACATTATTTCTCAGATTTTCTCTAAGATTTTTCTTTCCCAGGCATTTGCCGGTGCAGACTGAGGCTGGACGAAGAGTAGCGTCGGCCCCACCCTGCCTCTCCGGAGCCGTGCAAAACGCCGCCCCACAGGACCATTCTCTGCAGAAGCCACAAAGTGCCGAGAAGATGAAATGAGGAAACAGGCGTGACGTGCTTAGAGCACTGCTTTGCATAAACTAAGTGTCATGTTCAGCAACTGTAGCCTCCCTCTCAGCCGGGAGTCACGCAGGACCCGTCCTGCCAGGCCCCCTCTGCCGACCTGCACTGCCGTGAAGATAAGAAAGGTGGACGGACGCTGAAACCATCCCAACGTGTTTATGTAACATGCTCCACTGTTCTCATTCGGGAAGCAAACTTCTAACAAGTTGTTTCTTGTACAGCATTTTGTAACTGCCTGTAACCAGTGTCAGAAATTTCAGTGCCACACTGGAGAGTGTAGAAATAAGAGTACTAAGGAGCCGGCGCCGTAGCGTAGTGAGTAAAGCTGCCACCTGTGGCGCCGGCATCCCATATGGGCACCGGTTCGAGTCCTGGCTGTTCCACTTCTGATACAGCTCCCTGCTAATGTGCCTGGGAAAGCAGCAGAGGATGGCCCAGATCCTTGGGCCCCTGCACCTGCATGGGAGACCTCGAAGAAGCTCCTGGCTTCAGATGGGCACAGCTCTAGCCATTGTGGCCATTTGGGGAGTGAACCAGTGGATGGAAGAAGACCGTCTCTGTGTCTCTCCCTCTGCCTCTCTGTAACTCTGCCTTTCAAATAAATACATCTTACAAAAAAAAAAAAAAAATAGGAGTAGGAGTATTAAGTACATTTTAGATACACCCCAGCAAGCTGACACTTCACATTCAGATTTCTGACTGGGGACCTGTGCCTTTATCACTAACTGGCCACTACATTCTGAGTGTGGCAACCTCAGCATCGCTGGGGTGCCCAGCATCCAAAGCTGTGAGGAAACTGCCCACTCCAGGGTTCCCTTCACTGTCCCTCTGATCAAGGCAAAGCTGGCAGACTAACCGCCATGTTAACCTTCCTCTACCTCTTCTGCCGAGGCCGCCTCCAGAGGAGGTGTGGTCCAGGCTGAGGCTGCTGCAGGTGCCACAGTGTGTCCTCACAGGCAGAGAGGCACCCTTACGCCATCAACACTCACCACATTGTTTCTGCCCACTCCGTGACCATTGTGAGAGTAAGATTTCTGCATTCTGATTCTTGTGCTCAGGTGTGCTGTATAAAGTTCGGCCAAGTCTTGTTATTTGATAATACACAAAAACGTGACTACGGAGGTTCTTAGCCTGTGCCTTTTGCGGTTACGCACACACTGGATTCTCTTCTACACTGGTGAGAGCTGTTGCAGGATACAGCACCGTGTTGTTTAGATAGACGATGCTGTGTTTGTAAAGAAGTTAGCTGAGCCTGCTCCCTCCGTGAACTTTGCTCCTGTGCAAAAAGCCACCATCACTTTCCACAAAGAAAGTTATTTCTCTCTGGGTTTCCCCGGTACAAAAAGAAGAAGTTACAGCAACTGCAGCACAAAGCATTTAGACTTTCTCTTTCATGGCAGGTGATTCACTCTCCCATGCCCATGACTCAGAAGCAGTGGTCACTGGAGCACTTTCTGCAAGTCTTACGTTGTGACAAAACCTAGAGGCCAGTCTCAGTATTATTAACATCATAAGGAGTGGGGCCAGCACTGTGGCACAGCAGGTTAAATGCCACCTGTGAGCACAGCATAGCACGGGTTCGATTCCTGGCTCCTCTGCTTCCAATCCTACTCCCTGCTAATGTGCCTGGGCAAGCAGAAGGTGGCCCAAGTACTTGAATCTCTACCACTGGACGGAGTTCCTGGTTCCTGACCTTAGCCTGGCCCAGTCCCAACAGCTGCAGCCATTAGGGGAATGAATCAGCAGATGAAAGATCTGTCTGTGCCTCTCTGTCACTCTGCCTTTACAGATAAATATTCTTATTTAAGTTGTATGTTAAATTCTCTGGATGCAAAATAATAAAAGTATGAAACATTAAGAATAAAAATGATGCAGGGAGGCACCCCTTCAAGTGTTCAAGTGTTTATTTCAAGCCTCTTGACTGAAATAATTGATTCTCATGTTCTGATCAGTAACAATTTCATTAAACTCTGTTTTAGAAGGTCAGAGTGAATTGTTGGAGACAATTTCAAGGACTTGGCTTCATTCAGAATTTAAATACAGGGAAATGCCTGGATCTCTCAAGCTACAATGACTTGTGGACTAGGATGACTGGAGGGCCAGGAACAGGAACTCTTGGGGCCTGCTATGGGATGACTGGGCCCTTTGTTTTAGAACCTTTCAGATGTCAGATACGGTTATTTAGTCAACACAGAACACTACTAATCATGACAGTCCGGTGTGGAGGCAAGCAGAAGCGAGGGGAGGGGTGGGGGATTGGCCTGCTGTTTTAGCTACCAGCTGAGACGCCTGCATCCCACACTGGACTGTCCAGGCTCACTCCTGGCTCCGGTTCCAATTCCAGCTTCCTGCTAACGTGGACTCTTTAAGAGGGAGCAGGTGATGGCTCAAGTAGGTGGGTTCCTGCCACCCACAAGAGAGACCTGGATTGCATTCCTGCCAATGTGGGAATTTGGGGAGTGAACCTGAAGATAAAAGATCTCTGTGTGTCCCTGTCTACCTCTGTGCCTTCCAAATAATTGTTTTAACAGGGTACTTGAAAAAGTTCATGGAAAATGGAATTATAAGATGCTTACTTTGTTGCGAAAAATTTCAAAATCCATTTGTAATTTCTCATAATACACATTTTCCATGAACTATTTGAAGACTCATAGTATGGATGGATTTCAAGATTTTTCCACACAAAAATAGATGTTTTAAATTCCATTTATCATTAACTATTTTACATACCCTCAAATACATACACAAGCGGATCATTTGCATCCTGAGATCAGATTCTAAATAGAGAAATATAACATCTCGAGTAGGAAATAGAAAACTAGCCTCCATTTTCTTTCATAGAGAAAAGAAAAAAGTGGGACTTCTCAAGTTTTTATACATGGAAGAGCAAGATGCACCATGGGAAAAAAATGCCGAGGGGACCCTGACAGGCACAGGGAGTCCCGGGGCAGGTAGGTCCTCAGAATGACCCTGAGATGGGCGTATTTCAGAAGATGGCTGTGGCTTCCCTGAACGCCCTGTCCTGTGACTTGGTTCTCCTGGGAAGCAAGGGTGCACTATGTCCGACAGCGTACAGTGCTGCGACGCCGAGGGCACTTCCCCAAGGCCACTGACTGCCCTGTTCCCCCAGCCAGCTGCCTGATTCGGTTCAGCATCAAAATAATCACCAAACAACTATTTCCAGAATGATTCACAATGTGAAAATTAAAGCAAGGCAAATGGTTAGATGCAGAGCTAAAATTTTAACTACAGAGACTGTAACTGTAACGAAGAAGAGAAAGAAAGATGACCCAAGCACTCGAGACGAAGGCAGAGGGAAGGCACTAATGCTGGGATGTGGCCCAGCACAGGGTCTTGAGCCTCTCTGACTCTGTGTGCTGATCTCTGACATGCTGAGGCCTTGCTGGCAGGGAAGGGATGGCCCAGCTCCTGGAGGGAGCGAAGCACTCCCTCATGAGCCCCCTTTCACGGGGGAAACAGATGGATCCAGAGCTCATGCCTCCAACCACGCCTCGTGCAGTGTCCTGCTCTGACCACCACCAGGGCAGCCATGGACAAGGGTCCTCATGACAGAGAGCCCGCTGAAAGGATTCTAACTGGCCACCCCTACCTTGCCCTGCCCCTGCCTGGCCGTGGAAACCATGCGGAAGGCTCTGGGCCACGTTTTGTGTGGGTTCCTCCTACTGCCTACTGATCCAGGCGCCTGCCACTGCCCCCTCCCCTTGGTAGGGCGTGCTCACTCCTCTTGGGCTCTGTCGTTTCCACAGCAGTCCACTCCCGATCTGTTGGCTTTGCCATACCTGAATACTAGTGAAACTGATGCTTTGTGACAGAACTTGGAGTAGTAGAACTGTGACTCCTGGCATGAGATAACACATGCTTATTTTCTGTTTCATTCTCATAGACTGAGAAAGCTGAGCTACTTCTGCTTGCCACAAATCAGAATCTTTATAGTTCCTTTGTATGTCTCTATGTTTTTAAAAATTACTGAAGAACCAACTACTAATAAATTCACCCTTTTGCAATGTACAGTTCATGTTTTGTTTTGTTTTAGTAAGAGTTATTTATATGAAAGAGAGCAGGAGATAGAAAGAGATCTTCATCTGCTGATTCACTCCCCAGATGGCTCCAATAGCCAGGGCTGAGCCAGGCTGAAGCCAGGAGCTTCCTCTGGGTCTCCACGTGGGTGCAGAGGCCTAAGCACTTGGGCCATCTGCATTGGAAGTAGGGCAGCTGGGGCCTGAACCAGTGCCCATATGGGGTGCGAGGACTGCAGTGACTACCCAGTGCACCACAGAGCTGGCCCCCAATTCATGGGTTTTAGTGTAATGTGCTAGACCATCATCACTAGGTCTAGATTTCAGGACTCTAAAATGAAACTTCCTATCCACTCTTCGCCACCACTATTACCTCTTCTGCCTGTGGTGGACACTTAAAACACATGGAAACATGTAGGATGCCTCTGTGGCGTCCTCCACGTGACAAACTGCTTTCGAGGTTCGTCCATGGTGACCTCCTTTTCTTTGACGTTAAATCGCAATGGACAGATACACACGTTGTGTTTACCACTCATCAGTTCACGAACATTTGGGCAGTTTCCACTCTTGCTATTATGAATAATGCTGGCATTTGCTGGCTACTGATGTCCAAGTTTTTGTGTAGACATGCTTGTGATTTTCTTGAGGTAAATTAATTTACAGTGAAACGGCTGGGTCACGGGACAAATATCCCTATGAATTGTTAAGTTATTTTATTGAACACCAGAGAGACAGAAATCTGCCATCTACTAGCTCATGTTCCAAGTGTCTGCCAGAAGCAGGTCAGAATGAAGCCAGAAGTCAGGAACTCAAACCGGTCTCCCATACAGGCCACCACAACTTGAGCCATCGCCTGCTGTCTCCCAGAGTGTACAACAGCAGGCAACTGGGATTGGGAAAGGAGGTGGGACTCAAATGTAGGCAGTTGGATATGACATGCAGGAGTCCCAAGTGGCTCTTAAGGTCCTGTTGACCACGCAGGTTCAGCCCCATGAGACGGCGCCTGCAGCACAGAGGCAGGCGCCAGGCAGCCTCGGTACCAGTGTGCTTTGCTGCTCTGCCTTTAGTAACGGTCTGACAGTAGCTCACATGTAATGTCAATGCTAGCTGCTAGTAGGATCCTTATGATCGCCTTATTAGAGAAAGGAACTGAAATACATTAGTAAACAGAAGGAAGGCCACATGGACAGAGACTGAACGAACTGTCCCGACGCCCCAGGAAGGGTCTTGAACGCGAGAGAAAAGCCCCAGGCTGACCGTCATTTCCAGGAAGTGAAGGAAGGGACGAGGACTGACTGCAGCAGAATGGAACTGACGCAAGCTCACGAACCTTTGCCGGCCAGATCTTAGGCACACGGCATACAACTGTGCACGTATGTTTTTTCACCTGGAAAGGCTAAACATAGCAACTGCAGAGGACTGAGAGAACTGTGTCAGGAAACGCTACACCGACAGATGTCCAGGAAGTGGTACCCATTATCCTACAGAATGAAAGGAAAGCGCAAGTCTGCAACAAGCCAAAGGAGAGGATGTGAGCAAGTATGTCAGTCCACACCTGCACACACTCAAGGCCGAACTGCCTTCCCTGTGAGCTGCCCAACTGCACTGCCCCCTCTCAGTACGCAGAAAACTCAAGAGAAAAACAGTGCCGCTTCGGTGCCTTACATGGAATCCCGATGGCACTGAGTGAAACGGGCTGCATCTACCTGCACGGCAGGCAGGCATCCTGCCCTCTGAGATGCATACAACCGTGTTGACGAGTCACTGCTGGGTGTGCTGCCAACGCTAATACTCACTAAGAAAAGGTAGCGTTCTTGTGCCGACGTGTTCCGAGCAGCCAGTTTGAGGATCTGCCCTTCTTTTATGAGTTCATTTGAAGGATTTACAATGTCTTCTTCTTCTCCCAACATTTCATAAATCTCTAAGAGTTTCTTTAGGTTCTCCTAAGAAATTAAAACACAGCAGATCAACAATAAGGAGTTTCTGACTCAATACCTTTAATAAAATTATGACCTTAACTCAAATCAGGATAGTTCAGAAAGGATAAGCGTACGCTTGAATATAAAATGTACCAGGTATCAGTAAATTCAAACCTGATTAAAGAAGGGAGAGGATTATTCCAAATAACATGAAACATTTTGTAAATGTTCTATTTTGTTCAGCTCTGTAAGTTCACTTTGGCTCAAACCTACAGAGAGTATTAGGTTGTATTATTGACAGTTTTCTAACCAGAAGGTTCCTGTCTCCTCTAAAAACCACTTACCATTTTTCTTATTGCACTATTAGAATGGCTTGCTGCTGTAGATATAATTTCAAGTGATTCTAAATGGGAAAAAAAGAAAAGCAAATAAATATGCTTTGTCCTTCCCAGACTACTAGGTAGCTGAATAACTTACACACTAAAATAAGAGGAAATCTGGGAGCAAATCCACACCGAAAGCAGTGGCAGTTTCCATTTATAAACTGGATTCTTTCAGAGTTCAACTGTGAGCTGATGATGCGGTACTGAAGGGCATTTCCTTACACCAAGTCATATATGCTAATGAGGTTCATAAATATTTAGTCCACGTCAGAACTTCAAAATCAACAAGCACTTAAGAGTAACACTAACAAGACACTTTGCCAGATGCTTCCATAGATACAGTAAGTAATCCTTACACAGCCTTGGATGGCGAGTGCATCAGGAGGTAATACCACTTGGGAAAGGACACACAGCCAAGTTACTGTAGGGCCAGATGTCAATCCTGTTTCTAACCCCAAATTCTACAACATTGCAGTGGTAGCATTGCACTAGTTTTATGGGCAAACTAACCACTGAGTAGAACCAGTTTTCTTTGGGAAGGAGCACTCACAGTTCTAGCCTGGATCGGGTGAAAGGGACTCTCCCGGTGCCAGTGTTGGAAGGTGCTGCTGCTGGGGCAGGTGGGGGTGACAGATGGGGACGGGCAGTCTCTGCTGTGGACATCGCGGACGCTCCAGGGACAGCTGATGAGAAGCTGTGGAAGCCCAGGCCTTGTGCCGGATCAACCCCAGGGACTCCCTCTCCGTCCTCAATCACGTCCTGTTTTCTTCCCTTCTTTTCTCTCCTGTGATACTGGCATGCCTCATTCTGTGACCACAACAACCCCATCACTTCTGGACTACATGTTCTGTCTTAGCATTACCGCACAGACTGCACTTTTGTTGCTTTCCCTCCTACTCTTAGGTCTCTTTCGTGAGCCCTACTTCTGTGATTTCCTTAAAATTTTAGTGTGAGTAGCAATGGAATACCAAGAAGAGTAGTCACATACCCTACTATGCTACCAGCCTCCTTGCTCCTGACACAGGTATTTTAAGGAAGACAAAGGCTTTGAGTATAGAAGACACTGAACTGTTACTGACAATTTAGAGAACTATATTGATTTGAGCAATTCTGTGCATTCAATTGAGGATAGAGGAAGGGGACAATATGGGATGGGGCCAATGCTTACGACACAAGTTTGAGGAAGAGCAATGGTGTTTCTGTCTCCAAGCCCCAGTTCTGCACTCGGGGCAGGCATTTGGCCTGGGAGTTAAGAAGGCAGGCAGATGCCCACATCCCATAGGGGAGTGCCTGGGTTTGGGTCCCAGCTTAGGCAAGACTCCAGCTTCCTGTTAATGCGCATCCCATGAAACAGTGGTGACTGCTCAAGTAGTTGCGTGTCTGCCACCCACACGGAAGACTTGGATTGAGCTCCCTACTCCCAGCTTCAGCCTGAGCCAGCCCTGGCCATCAGAAAGTCATCTGGAGAGTGAATCAGCAGGCGGGCTCTCTCTCTCTCTCTCTTACATAAATTGAAAACAAACAAAACAAGCACTAACACGAGATGGGTGGAAAATGGCGGGGGGCCAGTTCCAAGGAAGCAGGTGACTAGAGGAAGGTGGCGAGTTAGGTTTACTCTAACTAGAAGGACAAAGGGAAGAAGAGAAGTTTCTGTGGTCACCAAGATACTTGGATGTCCTGAGAAACAAATCAGACAGTTTGTGCTCAAGACCAAAGGTAAGGTTTTGTGTTCTTCGTCTCTCTCACCGAGGCTCACTTCAAACAGAAGAAATAACAGGGAAAAGGGGCCGTGTCTCAGTATCATACTCCATCATGGTTAGGACTTGCTCAACACCAAGCCATTTCTATCTTAAATTTCCATTCATCCCTTTACAGTTCATTTTTAAAACTGCCTAAGAAAACTCACAATTTCAACTCATGACTTTTTCATTATCATCAAATGAAAAAGTAAAAGACAACTAAGAAAACTGGAGTTCATTTTCTTAAGACAAATGTTACTGGACAACAAAAAAGCACCATTTCCTGTTATGCTGTAGGGCAGGCGGGGCCAAGGCTGCTTACGTTATTTTTACAGCAAATGCCACCTTAGCCGTCTGGTATCCACCAACTCATCTGACTACACAGCAGCACTGGTCATTCTGAACGGCTGTTCCTCCTACGAGGACGCAGTCTCTATTCCGGATGGCTCTGAGACTACAGTTTTGCATTTCATAGTGATTAACAAGAAACCCACAGGAGAAATGTGACTGGCACTGCTCTCAGCTTCAACTTGCCTAACTGAGAGGTGTCGATAACAACCTCCACGAGGATTACTTTCTGGCGGCAATACTCGGCGAGGGGAGCTGGGAGACACGTCCCACTTGGGAGCCCCAAGGCTGCTTGGCCACTTGGTTAGTCCAGAACGGGGGAGAAAAGAGAAAGCATTACTTTTGGCGTCGTTGCCGTCCGGGGAGCCGGCGGGCAGCTTCCTCAGGTAGTCTTTGAGGAGCATCTCGTAGCGGGGGATCCGCTGCACGGGCTCCAGCATGTGGTGCTGCAGCGTCAGGCTCCCGCAGATCTTCTGCTTCTGCAGGAGAAACCTTGTCAGAAACACAGTCCCGGGACCACGCTAAGAACACAGGAGAGCAGCAGAGCTCTTCCACAGAGAGCATGACTGTGTGATCACCAAGCGAGGTGCTGGGCGCCTGTATAAAGGCAGTTCTGTTTTGTTTTAGAGTTACTTGAGAGGCAGAGTTACAGAGGGGGGACAGACAGGAAGATCTTCTACTCGCTGGTTAACTTCCCAAATGGCCACAACAGCCAGGGTTGGGCCAGGCCAACGCCCCCAAACATGGAGCTCCATCCAGGTCTCCCACACGGGTGTGCAGGCCCAAGGACTCGGGCCATCTTCTGCTGCTTTTCCAGGAGCATTAGCAGAGAGCCGGTTCGGAAGTGTGGTGACCAGGGCTCAAACTGGTGCCCAGATGGGATGCTGGTATAGCAGTTTAACCTGCTGTGTCACAGTGCCCCCACGGAGGCAGGGCTCTGAACCCGACCTCAAACTACGAAATCTCAATCTTTGGGGAAAGAGGAGAACGTGCATTTCAAATAACACCTGTATTACAACACTGAAGTCTGAGGACCATTAATCTCATGGAAGAACAGACAGGAGAGATCTAAATTTGAGGCAAGCAAGTTCCAGATTGCTGGCAACCACTTCAGTTACTCATTACCAGGGACTGTGAAGTCATGCCAGTAAGTCAGAGATTTTTCAAAGCATGCACCTGTTCATGAGGTTCACTAAGCACAACTGTATGAACTGACTTTGGACTTAGTAGAAACTATTTCCTAGTGAGCCTATCATAATCATCATTCCTTTTGAACTTAAAGACTCGAATGAAGAATGACAAGACTTGGGCATCTTGTTATCTGTTAAAAAATTTAATTTTTCACTAGGCCAATACATTCTGTTTCACTAGAAACCAAGTTCTACAAATAGATCTCTGTTACTTTGGGCAAAATTTAATCTGTATCACTTGCTTTTTCCAAATAGTTGTTAACAGGGGGAAAAGCAAGTCATATTAATGTTCTTCTTAAAACAGAAACCTGATTAAAAGATTCATCAAACTCACACCACGCACAAGCACCGCAAGATGCAGAAGGTGTATTAGGACATGGTTTTGCGTTCGCAGCAAAATTAACTGACGGTTTCACAGAGAAAGGCGAGTTTAGCACAGCCTCTCTCAGCACATGCGCTGGTGGGAGGGGAAGTGAGTGGGAGCAGGGCGCATGCGCAGCACGAGGGCCAAGGCAGGGGCTGTGAAACCTGTTCCATGAAAGGGAGCGAGGGGAAGCGGGCAAACAAGAAGGGAAGGTGGTGAGTGAGGAACGCCAGGGACCTCCAGAGCCAGGCCGGGTTTAATGTGCGGCAGCCACTGCAGGCTTCTGTCTACGGGGCTGCTAGCATCAGCGCTGAGCTCTATTATGACAAACCCACTAGAGGCCAGCACTGTGGCCCGGCAGGCTAAGCTTCCGCCTGTGACACTGTCATCCCACAGGATCACAGTTCCACTGCTGTGCCACTTGCAGTCCAGCTCCCTGCTGACGCACCTGGGAAGGCACTGGAGGAGGGCCCAAGTACTCGGGTCCCTGCACCCCTGTGGGAGATGAGAATGGAGTTCCAGGCACCCAGGCTTCAGCTTGGAGCCATCTGGGGAGCGAACCAGCAGACAGAAGATCCCTCCCGCCCTCCCTCCCTCCCCCTCTCTCTAACTCTTGCCTTTCCTACAAATCAATCAGTCCTAAAATAAAAAGGATGAACTTATTGCAGTGTGGCTTCACGGGAGAAGCAGCAGCTGGTCTAGACGTTACTGTAGACCAGAAGGAAAGAAACAGGGCATGGAAGTAGAGGGAATATTAACCTTCCTTAATATAAAGTGTAAGGTACTAATTTTACAGGTTTAATGAGCTCATTTGATTTTCCCCAACAAAGCAATTATATTAACCCAGGAAATTATTACTGAATTTCAAATTTTCACATGAACTGCAGCTCAGACACCAGAGCTTTCCAAGGCCAAGTGAGTAAACTCCAGACCAGGGTCGGTGATTCCCAACCTCCCACTGTTTAGAGCCTGGGTCATTTCCTGATGACCCAGAGGCGGCAGGTGCTGCAAAGACAGAATTCAGCCTGAAAGGACAATAACAACTACTCCCGCCCCCCACCATCACCATGATTTAGTGAGCATTGCTGTGCAAGAAATGCCAGCCTACCCACCTTGAACACGCTATCTCACAGTCAATCAAACCCATGGATGGAAAGGAAAAGTAACAAACACAAGATAGAGCCAAGAGGTGGAGCTGCGGTGAATGAGAGATTAATGATACTGTTTAATCAACTGTTTAATCCTGTATCCGAGTCATCTTCTCTCTAAGGCACGTACAAGCCAGAGAGAAAAATATGCTTGAGAGCTAAAGACAGGAATAAAACACGTTGGCTTTGTTTTGACAGCAGACGCTTGTGCACAACTGATGTTACCTGGAGTTTAGGGACAGAGGACTAGCCTAGGAACAACACGCGCAGAAGCATCTCCTGGCATGGGTAGAGGTGTGGAAGACGTGGTCTCACTGAGGGTCTGAAGAGAGAAGGCTGGGGCATGCCAGCCTTGTGCTCAGCCCAGGTTTCACCATCATGAGGAAGGACTAGTGACAAAACCAGAGGAGGAAGCAGAGGAGGGCTAGACCGTGAGAGAAGAGAGGTGCTCAGGCCAAGGAGGGAAGGGACGAGGCAGGGCTTCCCGCCACGGCTAAGGGAGCAGATCAGCAAATACTTGCTATTAAATCCAACCTCAAGCCGGTACTCAGCCTAGCCTTTATGGTGCCGTTTAGGACGCCTTCATCTCGTATCAGAGTGCCCGGGTTTGGGTCCCGGCTCTCTTCCAGGTTCCAGCTTCCCGCTAACGCAGAGCCTGAGACACAGCAAGTACAGCTCGGACACCGGGTCCCTGACACCCACACAGGAGACCTGGACTGAGTTTCTGGCTCCCAGCGTGGACCTGGCCTAGCTCAAGCTGTTGGAGGAATTTGGGAAGTGAACCAATGGATAGATTTTCTCTCTCTCTCTCTCTCTCTCACGCACTCACTCTCTCTCTCTAACAAATTTTAAAAACAGCTGTAAGGCTGTATATCACTGACAAAACCATTTCAGCATTTCAGATACTGATCGCAGGAATACAACAGTCTGAAAAGCACATGTGCTGTGCAAACTGTCGGACTGCGAGTGAGAACAGTGGGAGTCCGGCAGCCCCGCCTGCCAAGGCAGCACAGGCGTGAGGACTGGCACTTTCTGTGCTGAGGCTGTCAGGGGCTCACTCCATGTGGAGTGTGGGCGGTGCACACACACAGCAGGTGAAGGCCTCTGAGGTAGTGGGTGGGGAAGGTTGATGGCTCTGCTGGCGTTCAGCTGGGTGTGTGTGCAGAGAGATTCCTGCCTGAGACTGAGCAAACCACCAGCTCAGGCAGGCAGGGCACAGCTGCCATCTCCTCCGGCAGCTGGGGGCCGTGCACACGGGGATGGGACACATGAAAGGCTCTGGGGGGCTTGCAAATAACTTATCATTATTTAAAGATTTATTTACTTGAAGGCAAGGTGACAGAGAGACAGGAGAGACAGAGACAGATCTTCCATCCACTTGCTCACTCCCCAAATGGCTCCAACAGCCTTGTCTGGGTCAGGCAGGAGCCAGGAGCTCCATCCCCATCTCCCATAGGCAGCAGGGGCCCAAGCCATTAATCGCTGCCTTCCGAGGTGCACCAGCAGGGAGCTGGACCGAAAGCAGAGCACACAGAACTCGAACCAGCCCGTTCATTCCCCCAAACGTCTGCAACAGCTGGGCTGTGCCAGGCCAGAGCCACGGTCTCCCACATGAGTGGCGGGTGCCTAAGTTCTTACATAAACCACCACTGCTGCCTCCCAGAATACACACTAGCAAGAAGCTGGATCGGAAGTGGAAGCAGAGCTCAAACCCAGGCAATCACAATGCAAATAAGGGAAACACTGAGTTTGGGGGCAGATGCCGTGCTGCAGTGAGTGGACACCCACTTCCCATGTCAGAGTGCTAGCTCCAGTGTCAGATGCTCCGCTTCTAACCCAGCTCCCTGCTAATGCGCCTGGGAAGCAGTGGGTGGTGGCTCAAGGACTGCTGGTCTCCAAACCTAGTGGAGAACCTTCGGCCGAGCGGAGGCAGGTGCACCTGGGCATTTTCTCTCGGATTCAGAGCAGGAAGGATTTGGGCCGAGTAGCTGACGTCCCTACACCCCCACCTCAGGCCGAGAGGGCCTTGTGACTTATCCGGAGACACGTATGCAGGTCCTCGACCACAACAATCCTATTACCTGAATTTCTTCAACCACTGCTTTGAACTGAGGCACGCGCTCCATCATGTTTTTAACCAGCTCCATCGCGTTGTCAAACCCTTTCACATACTCTCCATACATCTTGAGGAACGGTGCCAGCTTCTGAAGAATGTCCCCAATCCGAGGGGTGGTCTCCCTGTTCCAAATACAGAAGCACAACATCAGGACATCTCACCGGTGATCCCAGGGACGGGACGCAGACGAAGCAGTCCCTTTGCACACACACCCCTGTGCCTTTCCAGTTCTGGTCTGTGGGGAGACTGGGACAGAAAGCAGCAGCAGGCAGGGAGATGCCATGGAGCTCTGGAAGCTCCCAACCCCCGATAGCCGCCAGTCAGAGACCGGCTGGAGCGCGGGGAGGAAGTGCTTTCCATCTGACGCTGCGATGGAATGTCCCAGTTTCCACCGTGGGCTTGGATGCAGAAACTGAGCACGAGTGTCTAGCTATGTCTGCATGCCGGGTGTGGCATTTCTCTGTCAGTGGAAAAGCTGAACGCCACAGCCCCTGTGTGCCTGCCGCGGCCACGGCCCCTGTGTGCCTGCCGCGGCCACGGCCCCTGTGTGCCCATAGCCCCTGGTACCTGCCGCGGCCACGGCCCCTGTGTGCCCATAGCCCCTGGTGCCTGCCACGGCCATGGCCCCTTTGTGCCTGCCGCGGCCACGGCCCCTGTGTGCCCACAGCCCCTGTGTGCCTGCCGCGGCCACGGCCCCTGTGTGCCCACAGCCCCTGTGTGCCTGCCGCGGCCACGGCCCCTGTGTGCCCACAGCCCCTGTGTGCCTGCCGTGGCCACGGCCCCTGTGTGCCTGCTGCAGCCACGGCCCCTGTGTGCCTGCCGCGGCCACGGCCCCTGTGTGCCCACAGCCCCTGTGTGCCTGCCGCGGCCACGGCCCCTGTGTGCCCACAGCCCCTGTGTGCCTGCCGCGGCCACGGCCCCTGTGTGCCCACAGCCCCTGTGTGCCTGCCGCGGCCACGGCCCCTGTGTGCCTGCTGCAGCCACGGCCCCTGTGTGCCTGCCGCGGCCACGGCCCCTGTGTGCCCACAGCCCCTGTGTGCCTGCCGCGGCCACGGCCCCTGTGTGCCCACAGCCCCTGTGTGCCTGCCGCGGCCACGGCCCCTGTGTGCCCACAGCCCCTGTGTGCCTGCCGCGGCCACGGCCCCTGTGTGCCTGCCGCGGCCACGGCCCCTGTGTGCCTGCCGTGGCCACGGCCCCTGTGTGCCCACAGCCCCTGTGTGCCTGCTGCAGCCATGGCCCTTGTGTGCCCACAGCCCCTGTGTGCCTGCCGCGGCCACGGCCCCTGTGTGCCCACAGCCCCTGTGTGCCTGCCGCGGCCACGGCCCCTGTGTGCCTGCCGCGGCCACGGCCCCTGTGTGCTCTCTGCTCCTCTTACCATTCCTGCATTCGCTTCTCCAGCTCTGGCAACAGGAACTTACTATGGAAGGCATTGATTGAGGAAATGTTAGAAAAGATTTTATTCACCATCTCTGCTGGAAAGGAGCCTTGGTTTGCTTCTTCCAAGAGCTTGCAATAAAAGACCTGAACAAGAGAAGAAAACAAACATTACTTCAAACTGGTTGCTTCCCCAGCTGGTGCGGGGTTAGGCACAAATGTGTTGGCTCATGGTAACTTTCGGTTGCACAAATGGAAAAATTCATGGTTCGAGAAGATCACCTTCGTACGGAATGCAGAAGTGAGTATAAGCTTAGATTCAGAAGCACCAGGAGTAAGAATTAGCACACTGTGACTCTAACCTAGGCTATGCCCCTCTCTAGGGACTGTGAGGACTTACTTGTTCTGTGCCAGGGAGTTTCCAGTGGAGGCAAACAGAATGTACCCTTCCTGCCTGCAGCTTGAGTCAGAGATGTGAAGACACTTTACATCTATGTCATACTTTGGGTTTTTTTTAACATCTCCTTATGTTGTGAATGGCTTCTATGACATGACACACTGCCCTTTATACTGTAGTTATTCTCATTTTTCCTATTAAAACCGTGTTCCTTGGGAAGGAGAGGATGTCAGGATTTATTTCCCAATAACAGGTACTTAATATGTGACCAATGAATGAACCAAAGTTCCTTTCCGTTCTGATATGTTTACTTATTTATGAGAAAATAATAATAAAGGATAGCAACGCAGTGCAAGGGTGCTGGGAGAAGCGGATCTTCAGCACCTGCTGCCAGGCACCTTCAAGACAATTTAAAACACACGGAACTGTGGCAGCCTCAGCCCACTGCATGGGGGCTACTCCATGGCTGCCCCAGCATTCCATTCAACATTAGCAGGAGCCCAGTTCCTTCTCAGTGTCCAGATGCTTGCTGATTTTCTAAATTCACCTCTACTGCACTTTCTCAGGAGGCCAAAAGAACACAAGATTATGTCCTTAGAGGCTGTGTGTAATAATTAAAACTCAGCAAGTGGCCGGCACTGCGGCTCACTAGGCTAATCCTCTGCCTGCAGCACAGGCACCCCAGGTTCTAGTCCCAGTTGGGGCACCGGATTCTGTCCCAGTTGCTCCTCTTCCAGTCCAGCTCTCTGCTTTGGCCCGGGAAGGCAGTGGAGGATGGCCCAAGTGCTTGGGCCCTGCACCCCATGGGAGACCAG
Source organism: Oryctolagus cuniculus (assembly GCF_964237555.1). Taxonomy (NCBI): domain Eukaryota; kingdom Metazoa; phylum Chordata; class Mammalia; order Lagomorpha; family Leporidae; genus Oryctolagus; species Oryctolagus cuniculus. The sequence continues at coordinate 128,685,215 of NC_091440.1, read as the reverse complement.
GAGAAGCACCTGGCTCCTGGCTTCAGATCGGTACAGCCCACCGGCCGTAGTGGCCATTTAGGGGGTGAACCAATGGAAGGAAGACCTTTCTCTCTGTCTCTCTCTCTCTCTCACTGTCTAACTCTGCCTGTCAAAAAAAAAAAAAAAAAAGACTCAGCAAGTAAGTTAATTTGACTTAAAAAAAAAAAAAAAAAAAAGCAAAACACAATGTGGTAAGAGGGAGAGCCATGCCTCCACTCTGGGAACACTGTGAAGTTTCAGCTCTGGGATTCAGAGAAGTTGTTTCAAGGGTGCAAACTCTACATGAACTGATGGTGTTTTGTGATGAAATCCCTTGAAAAACAGGTATTTGGGCCACCAACTGAATATTCCCAAGAACACAAGGCTCACAGAGGCTCCCGGAGGTTCACCTTAGCTGGCGTGGCACTGGCTCCTGAGACAAGCAGCAGTGCCAAGGAGTGCCTGTTCCCATGGAATTCAGTTCTCCAGTGGGAGGAGCGAGACAGTTCTTGGAACGAACATTCAAACGTAGTAGTAGCTTTCTCTTCTAACAGGAGGAATCTGCATGAGCAGACAAGTTTTTCGAACGTCTTGTCTTTATTGCTGAAACAGCATTAAGATGCCTTAGCATTCAGTAATTAATCATACGATGCACTTTTCAATGGTTAAAAAAATCCTACTTGCCAGATGCATATTTAAAAGGCTATTTAAGTCTACACCACAAACTACAAGATGTACAAAGTAGATTCACATATTACAGTATTTAAAGTTCATGGAAAAATGGATTTGACTGATAAGCTTTATTTTTGTGCAAAACCACTTTGAAATCCATGAATTGTTTTCTCATAATATGCAGTTTTCATAAACTTTTGGAAGACCTCTTGTGTGCGTGAATTTCAAAATTTTTGAACCAGATTTTTTTTTCTTTACTTTGAAAGAGAGAGAGAGAGGAAGAGAGCGCGCGCGTGAGCGAGCTCCTATCTGCCAGTTCACCTCCCAAATGCCCACCTGGAGCCAGAAGGTGGCGGCTCAATCCAGGTCTCCCGCATGGAGAGCAGGGACCCGAATACTTGAGCCATCACCTACTGCTTTGCAAGGTGTACACTGGCAGGAAGCTGGAATTGGGAGCTGGAGCTAAGAATCCAACTCAAGTACTCCTAAGAGGGACACAAGTATCCTAGCCAGCACTGTACCTGCTATGTGCACCTTGCCCTAAACTTATCTTTTAACTTGATTTTCCACAAATGTTTTGAAGTACTCTTCTATGGATTCATCATATACTGAATGGGAAATTTTACACCAAGCACTGCAGTTAATTTTTCATACAAGGTGATGGCACCAGTGAAGATCACTCACGTAGTGCTCAACAGCAAAGGAGACGGACCCAGTGGAACATGAGGGATGTTCCTGGGGGCCCAGAGAAAAGCATTGCGTGTCAGAGAAACCCCTACTGCTTTGATTTAGAAATGTTAATACCCAGAGTGAACTGACCCATAAAGCTGACCTTGGACCAAATACTTTCACCAGCCAAAAACAGCCCTCTTGCAGTTTCTAAAGCAATGCCCAATTGTAAGATAATTCTGAAAGGGAAAAGCTTACCTGATCTAAGAGGTCCAGCCGGCTGACATAAGCTCTTTCTGTGACTAACAGTTCATTGGCGATCTTGTGAAGTTTTTGCTCATTAGTCTCCTAAAAACACAAAAGACATTCCCACATTAGACAGGCGTTGGCTCATGTTTCTCTGGCACGGAAGACCTCCCCAGATGCCCTGACCCAAACACTTCCGGAGTTCTCAGGTACCCCAGAGCTCCCAGGGAGGCCGGGAAGGGCCCCCGACCACAGCTAGAAACGGGGATCTGCTGCACTTGACCGGGAGCTGTTTCTGTGGCCCTGCAGCCACCAGCACTGTCCCTCCCCCTGAAACATCTGTGCTCTTTCTCAGGGCCCAGGACTAAGACCTCCCCCCTCTCCCTCCCTCTCTGAGGCCACTCTTTGGAAATGACCTCATCCCTCCCTCAGACGTCCTAATTATTAGCTCTACGCAGGCAACTTTTTGCCTTTAGAGACACATTTTACTGTGAACGATTTCAGCCACAGGTAATAGGAGGGGAAGCAGCAAGATGAGCCCCAGGCATCCGTCTACGCCCCCTCCACTGCTCTCTGCCCCCATGATTGTAAACCCCACTTTATTATCTCCTGGGTATACATGTATTCAAACTCTCAACATACGTGTAAACCTTGCCAGTGTTCGGGATGACAGGGACATTTTTTTCTTTGCTAGTTGTGCTACCTCCTGTGCCTAGCGCAGCACTTCAATAAAAACACTGGCACTCAGCAAGCGCGTCCAAAGGAAGGGAGGGAGGAGTAGCAACCTCCACCCCCAACGACAGCTAACGCACGTTACTTCTCCGACATGCCGGCGGGGTAGACCAAACTCACCTCTTCCGGTAAACCTGCACCCTCCCTTCCACCTGCAACGTTCCAGGTCTGCTAACGGTGCCATCCCTTCCCAGGGGCTGGCTTTGGAGTCTTGAATTATTACGGACATTCAGCCGCCGGCCGGCCAGTCCTGCTGGTGGCATGCTGCCTCCAGCCTTTCTCCTGAGGCTCTCTCATCCCTGCCACCCTGTGTGGTGCACCTCATCGCAAGCTCAGGCCAATCGCCAGTTCCCATATGATCTGGTTCCAGTGTTTTTGGCTCTAACCCGATCTGCACAGGGCTGCATGCTGACTCCTTCTAAAATCCCGCATACTATGGTCGGTCCTTCTCACAGGATGAACAGCCTTCGGCAGTGCTGTTCTCACTGATGAAAGAGCCTGGACCACTACTGCGCGGGGTTGTCCACGTCCCCACGGACTCCTCACACTGTGTACTCGCTGCACCTCTGCTGTCACAGCACACACCCCCATCTACAGCACGTCTGACCACTGTGCAAACGTGGCCATGGCGTCCCCAAACCCTTCTTCTTCCCATTCTCTCTGCGCTACTTATCTCTTGCTGAGTCTCTCTGGGTGTCTAACACTGGATTTCCTTTTCACAGCCTGCTGTGTCTCCATTCCTCGTCCACAGAGCTGACTTCAACCATTCTAAGCTGTTGAGCTTGTCTGATTAGAACACATTTTTTTAATTGTTATTATTTTTTTAATTTTTTTTTTTTTTTTTTTTTTGACAGGCAGAGTGGACAGTGAGAGAGAGAGACAGAGAGAAAGGTCTTCCTTTGCCATTGGTTCACCCTCCAATGGCCGCCGCGGCCGGCGCGCTGCGGCCGGCGCACCGCGCTGATCCGATGGCAGGAGCCAGGAGCCAGGTGCTTCTCCTGGTCTCCCATGGGGTGCAGGGCCCAAGCACCTGGGCCATCCTCCACTGCACTCCCTGGCCACAGCAGAGAGCTGGCCTGGAAGAGGCGCAACCAGGACAGAATCTGGCGCCCCGACCGGGACTAGAACCCGGTGTGCCGGCGCCGCTAGGCGGAGGATTAGCCTAGTGAGCCGCGGCGCCAGCCTGATTAGAACACATTTTATATCTTATACGTAAGTCTTTAGTCTGAGAAATTTTACCAAGTACACTGCGGGAATATCCAATCAATATAAAAGATGACACAGTACAATGAGGTTAGGAAAAACTGGTAGCAAAGTAGACCAAAGCCTTTTTTAAGCCAGTGTCTAATAACTTGACATTCCAAATTGTGTATAAAATGCTATAATTATATAAAATTGTAAAATGCTACAAAGTTCTATGAATGAGATCTACTTTTCCACACAACATCCTCTCTCACGTGCAAAGTTACTGTGTTGCTTCTTTCTACAGCATGGAATGAAGTATTTTTTGTATCAAGTCTTCAAGGAATATAACAGTGCTTACATGACCTATGGCCTCAGAAATACTGAAATAAAAATGACACAGTCATCAAATTCCAGCACGAGTCAACATTTTGCTTTAACGTAACACAGAGTAAAGTGCTGGCGTCGCTGCTGGCCTGGCTAGCATCCTCGTCCCCTTCCACTCCATTTCTTTTGTCTTTTTTTTAAAGACTTTATTTCATCTGAAACGCAGAATGACAGGGAGAGAGGGAGAGATGCAAAGAGAGATCTTTCATCTGCTGGTTCACTCCTTAAATGGCTGCAACAGCCAGGCTGGAGGCGGGGGCCTGGAACGCCATCTGGGGACAGGGGCCCAAGCACTTAGGCCACCTTCCACGGCTTTCCCAAGCACATTAGCAGGAAGCTGGATCGGAAGTGCAGCCGCTGGGACTTGTACCAGGGCTCATGTGAGATGGGGGCATCGCAAGCAGATTAACCCATGGTGCTGCCATGCTGGCCTGCTACTCCTCAGGGAGAATCCTGGGATTGATCTTCCTTGGGAGTACCAGGTGAGCTCCTGGTGCCTCTGGGATGGCCACCAAGCTGAGATCGGTCTGTGCAGGTAGGCCAAGTGATGTGTTCTCTGTAGCCAGAAGCATCCTGACTTACGTGGCACACTTGAGGCCTGTGCTACATATGCAGGATATTCCATGGAACTGAAAACCTTCCAACCAACTTCCAATTTTAAAAATTATTTATTTGAAAGGCAGAGTTACAGAGACGGAGGGAGAGATAGATCTTCCATCCACTGGTTCACTCCCTGAATGGCTGGAATGGCCTGAGCTGGGCTGATCCAAAGCCAAGAGCTTCTTCCGGTCTCCTATGCGGGTGCAGGGGCCCAAGCACTTGGGCCATCTTCTGCTGCTTTCCCAGGCCATAGCAGAGCACTGGATCAGAAGTAGAGCAGGTGGGACGCTAACCTGTCTCCGTAAGGGATGCCATCGTCATACTTGACCTGCTATGCCACAGCACCGGCCCCTGAAGCAACTTTTAAGTGATTACGACTTCCAAGAATTAAAAGTTGGTGGGGCCGGCACCGTGGCTCACTTGGTTAATCCTCTGCCTGCAGCGCCGGCATCCCATATGGGTGCCGATTTCTAGTCCTGGTTGCTCCTCTTCCAGTCCAGCTCTCTGCTGTGCCCCGGAAGTGCAGTGGAGGATGGCCCAAGTCCTTGGGCCCTGCACCCGCATGGGAGACCAGGAGGAAGCACCTGGCTCCTGGCTTCGGATTGGCACAGCACGCCAGCCGTAGCGGCCATTTGGGGAGTGAACCAACGGAAGGAAGACCTTTCTCTCTGTCTCTTTCTCACTGTCCATAAGTGTACCTGTCAAATAAAAAAAATCTTAAAAAAAAGAATTAGAAGTTGATGAAACTAAAATGTGACTTCAAAATCTGTGATGCACAGTAAACGTATCAGCAACCTGCTGCATTTCAGGGGAAGAAACAGGAGTATGAACAAATGCATACAACCCAAGACACAGAACACGTCACCCAGGCCCCAGCATTGTCCATGCCTCATGGAGCCAGCCCCTCTCCACCACAGACTCCTACCGCCAGCTCCTGGGAACCACTCGTGCGATTCCTTTCACACAGTGTCCAGTGAATGGAATCGCACTGACACGTTTTCCAGATGCTCCATGGAAAATGAGTAGTATGAAAAATGGATGAATGGACTCGTTATTTCTGCATCAAAATAAACTGAACTCCATTTCCACACACTCAGAAGTCCCCTCATTTGTGCATCCTGAGTCTTGTTTCTGTTAGAAGAATGCTCGAGAGACATCCCTACTGGTGTTAGCATCAGCAGTGTGTTCTTCGTAAGCCCTTCATTTTATTCTAATAAAGGTGATGTACTTATTTGCTTACTTTTTTTTTTTGAAAGGCAGAGTTACAGAGAGAGAAGGAGATACAAAACGCACACACGCGCCACACATACACTCACACACTGGGGAGGGAGAGAGGGAGAGAGGGAGAGAGGGAGAGAGAGAGGGAGGGAGGGAGGGAGGGAGGGAGGGAGGGGGAGAGAGAGAGAGAGAGAGAGAGAGAGAGAGAGAGAGAGAGAGAAAATGTTCCACTCACTGGTTCACTCCCCAGATGGCCACAATGGCTGGGGCTGCACTGATCCACAGCCAGGAGCCAGGAGCCTCTTCTGGGTCTCCTAGGTGGATGCTGGGGCCCAAGCACTTGGGTCATTCTCCACTGCTTTCTCAGGTTCACTAGCAGGGAGCTGGATTGGAAGTGGAGCAGCAGGGTCTCTATTCAGGGCCCATATGGGATGCTGGCATCACAGGCAAAGACTTTACCTACTATACTACAGCACCAGCCCCATCTTATTTTTAAGCTTCTTTATTTATTTGAAAGGAGGAGCAAGAGGGAGAGGGTGAGAGGGAGAAAAAGGAGGAGCAAGGTATCTTCCATCTGCTGATTCATTCCCTACAAGCCCGTAACAGACCAGGCTGGGCCAGCTGGAAGCCTGGATCTCAGAACTCCATCGGAGTCTTCTGCGTGGGTGGCAGGAACCCAACTGCTGGGGCCATCACCTGCTGCCTCTAGGCTGTGCAGAGCAGGAAGCTGGAACCGGACACAGAGTTGGGATTTGAACCCAGGAACTGAGAGACGAGATGCGGGGCTCCGAAGCAGCGGCTTTCACTGCCACACTGCAAACCCAGCCTCTGACAGCTATCTTTAAGGGAAGTCACCCAGGGGAACTTGTGCCGTGATAAGGCAACGCATCATTCACAAGCCAGAGCCTGTCACTCAGGGCGTGCTCTCTACCACTGCTAGCGCTCAGACACCCAGAGAGGCCTTCCAAAACCCTCCCGGACCTTCAACAGGATGCTTACGGACAACAAGCTTGTGCTGACTCCAAAGCCTGCATTTGCTGAACCTGGCAAACTGGATATCCGGGTCATGTTTTATCAAATCCAAGGGAGATGCCAGCAGGTATTAGCGAAAGCTTTGCTCCTTCCACACAGATGGTGCTGCACACATCAGCTCCCCGACCTTGCCCACACTAACACACACAGGGAAGCACAAGCAAGCTTGCTGAGGCGTGAGTTCAGCCCTCACACACAGGCCTGCAGCAGAGCAACTGGGGATTGAGTGGCAGAGCGGAGGAAGTCATCCACTCCCTCAGCCTTGTTTTAGATTCATCACAACAATGATCTCACCCTAACAACAGCTAACGACTAGTTCACCGACTGCTTGCTCTATGCTAGACACTGTGAAAGCATTCTGCATAAATTCAGTACTCTGTGAAGCAGGAACCAATATTACTCATGATTTACAGGCAACACAGCGAAGAACGAACGCTCAGGTTCCCAGGGTCACACGGTGCGATTCCGTCCACGCAGGAGAGCGCCTGATGGCAGTCATCAGTGGCTATGTAGTCTGGCGCTCACCCGCACCCTTCTTTGCAACAGAAACCACGGCCGTGATAGGTGCCTACAAGCACCCAGACTGCCAAGACGCAACCGCCCGCTTACAAAGTCACCCAAAAAGGGATGTGCTATCTATGACTCATGTTTTCCAACAGGACTCCTATTTAAAGCAAACTTTTCAGCATGTTAGTAATATTTATCAAGTGTACAAAATTCAGCCACTTTAACATAGTAAGAATAAAATGGCTTCCAACTTTAAAAAACCTACTTCACTGGAACTCATGTATGAGCACATTTTTGGAGAAATATACGATTTATCTGTATGCATGAGGCACTGTTAGACTTACATATAAATAATGAGTCAGGTAATTTCAAAATCGCTAGTTCACTAGGACAATAACCTAGTTTTTCTTTAAAAAGGACAGTTAAATGGGTAGATTCTGTTTAACATTTGCCACTTCAAAACTACAGAACCTGTTTTGTGCTTAGCACTTCATTAAAGATATACAATGTTGACCTAAGAATCCCATTTTTTCTATGCAAAATATACTTATGATTCATACTTTATTTTTGACAGGCAGAGTTAGACAGTGAGAGAGACAGAGATAAAGGTCTTCTTCCGTTGGTTCACCCCCAAATGGCCGCTACAGCCGGTATGCTGCGCCAATGCAAAGCCAGGAGCCAGGTGCTTCCTCCTGGTCTCCCATGCAGGTGCAGGGCCCAAGCACTTGGGCCATCCTCCACTGCCCTCCTGGGCCACAGCAGAGAGCTGGACAGGAAGAGGAGCAATCAGGACAGAATCAGCACCCCAACAGGGACTAGAACCCGGGGTGCTGGCACCGCAGGGGGAGGATTAGCCTAGTGAGCCACGGCGCCGGCCTGATTCATACTTTCAATAAATGGTGTTTTGAAGGCAACTCATCTTTTGGTATCCTTCCATCTTTAAATTAAACAGAATTTTAAAAAACTTGCAAATGCACAGCAGTCCATGGGTATACTGAGAGCTGACTGCCAGGGCGTATCCAACCTACCAGAATTGAAACTGGGAGATTCACTGCGTGACAGTGACCCAGCGTGCAGTTCTCTGTCTTCCGCTGCTGAATGCGCTTCCTGGGTACGGCTCTGTCTTTGCACCTCCAGGACCCTGTCGAGGGGTCTGCTTCCTGCCCGCCCCACGCAGGCACAGCCCAGTTGTCAGTCACTGTGCCACCACCTCTGGCACATCCCACAGTCTCGGTCTCGTCTCCTCACTTGCAGGTGGCACCGGCTCTGGCAGCCCCTTGCAGACCTTTGGGCACAACTCTGCCCTGTGGCAGGCGGCAGGACAGAGCGGCCCCCGCTGCAGCTCCTGGGGGCGCTCTAACCAGGCAGGCAGGACGCGCTCGCGCAGAGCCAGCGAGTCACAGCTGCCCTGCCCCGCCCACAGCCAAGGACAACATCAGGCGTCCAGACATGCTCTCCTGGGATTCTAACTTCCCCAAAACACTACAAGTCCTTGTGGTCCGTCCCATATACTTAGGAGAGGCTGTGAACGATCTGCAGTAAACAGTCATCAGCTTTATACAGCATCAGAGACTTCTCTGTCCTGGGAGCTCCTACTGTAGTCGGTTATATTCTGCCGTGGCCTGGAGGGCACAGGGCTGTACAGGTGCAGATACCCCTGCATTCCCAGAAGCCCGTTCACATGTGCAACCACATGTGCAACACATGTTGTCGTGTCTCCTACTTCTTGAGATGCATCAACACTTTGGTAAGTCACTTTATGGTCGTGCCAGACATCAAAGTCTTCCACGTGGCCCCAGGTAATCCAGTGACATCTGCGTGGATCCCCAGGTGCATACTATGTGCCCTGCTCTCCACGCCTCGCACGAACCCTCCCATGCCATCCTCACCACTGCCACGAAGGTGAGGAAGCTCCATCTCGGCGAGCCTGGAGACATTCCCTCAGCCATAAAGCTGCTCACTGACCAGACCACGGTCCAAACCCAGGTGTGGGAGCAATCAAACGGAGACTTCACGTTCAGGGAAAATCATGTAAAAATACCCCGAGGAGGGCCAGGAGTCTCAGGAAGATTGGTAGCCAGCAGGGAGTTCATTGCCAAGTTCACATTTTGTGCACAAAAGAGAGAGAGAGCACCCACGGGGGACACGCACACAATCTTTCTGTGCAGGTCCCTCCCACACAGCGCCACAGCACAAGCGGCCGGTTGCTGCCGCACACTCATTTAGCAAGCTTTGTGAGGGCAATCCCAGCACAGATGCTTCCCCAAACTTAGGTCCTGCACGCTGCCCAGCAAAGCTTGCTCGGAGCCTAGAGAACAGGCGAGAAGCACCTTGATCCGAGTGCTTAAATGACATCCTTTTGAGACGGAGGACGTAGGCTGGGTTACCTGCACGAGGCCAGACAGGAAGTCAGCGACGGCAAAGAGAGAGCCGTGGCTCTCTTACACCTCCCATTTGGAATACATGAGAACATACTAAACACTGAGTTGTGCAGAAATTAAATAGGCACCAAGAAGAACCTACTACATCCACACACCTGCAGTAACTCAATCAACCCACCTCAAGGTAGAGCATCCAAGTAATTGTCATAAACATTTCCCCAGAGTTAAAAGCTTGGCCGGCGCCGCCGCTCAACAGGCTGATCCTCCGCCTGCGGCGCTGGCACACCGGGTTCTAGTCCCGGCTGGGGCGCCGGATTCTGTCCCGATTGCCCCTCTTTCAGGCCAGCTCTCTGCTGTGGCCCGGGAGTGCAGTGGAGGATGGCCCAGGTCCTTGGGCCCTGCACCCCGTGGGAGACCAGGAGAAGCACCTGGCTCCTGCCATCGGATCAGCGCAGTGCGCCAGCCGCAACGGCCATTTTGGGGTAAACCAACAGCAAAGGAAGACCTTTCTCTCTGTCTGTCTCTCTCTCACTGTCCACTCTGCCTGTCAAAAAACAACCCTCATACACCCCCACCACAGGGCCTCGCGTGGTGACAAGCAATGGTCCTGGGGCACGAGACACACACCAGGAAAGCAAGGTTAACAAGAAGAGGCAGGCAGTTCTCTCAGTCCAGCAAGGAACCCCGCAGCTCCCATGAGAACTCGCAGAGAGGTGCCCGTCCCCCAGCAGAGGAGACAGAAGGTGGGACTCCATTCAACCACATCTCCGGTCTTGGGTCTGGTACCCTGACTTGTGAGTGAGGAGACACGACCACTCGTAGGCATCAAGGCTCTGTTTTAAGCACGACTATTAAACAATCCACACCTCTTAACCGTGTTATGAAGCAGATCCATGATGTCCATTTCACAGCAGAGGCATCTGAGGGCCAGAGAGACTGACCTTACTCTACTCAAGGTCACAGAGTTCATTAGCGCCCGGGCTAGGACTCAGACCCAGAGCGCCTGCCTGTGAGCCTGTGCTCTTGTCCACCAGGTTGCGGGAATGGCCCTCTATGCGCTGTTTCAAGCCGCACGCGCTAACTGCCATGTCTCCCAGGTCTTACTTTTCCATTTCTCCTTCAGGCACACTAAACCAGTTCCTTCTACACAATGACGTTCCAGCACCAGATCCTGCCCGTTTCTGGTTCATCAGCCCCACTCTCACAGACCAAAGCCCTCAGAAACAGGGTCACAATGCGAGGCATTAGGTGGGTTCACTGGCAGCTAAGCGAGACCCCTAAAAGGGTGGTAAAGACGTCACTTGCTTCGTCCTGGGGGCCGCTAAGCAAAGAAGCAGGTGTTTTAGACACAGCCCAGAACGGTCCCCGACCCTGCCGGTAAGCAAAGACCCGTCACTCGCTGATTACACTCCTGTCTCCATGGCTGCTTGTCAACCCTACACTCACAGACCAATCAAAGGTGTGTGCCTCTAAAACCCTTTCTGCCTTGTGGACTGGACATAATTTCAATCCCTTCAATTAGCCAATCCAAGAGCGACGCACCCTTTTTGGCCATTTCATGTGATGAAAGAGCCCGCCCTCGTGAGTTCCTGCAGAACCTCCTCCCTGGGGGCCCGCCACTCCCACTGCTGCCACAGGAGGCTCAGGCTTTGCTCATGCTCACTGTCCCCGTGGGACAAGAACCAACACGGCCCTCCTCCTGTAAGCATCCCACTGACCTCCAGGGGCACAGCCCAAATCCACACGTCGGTGACGGAGCAAGGGCAAAAAGCTTAGGTCACCTACGTAACACCAAGCAGGCCCCCATTTCTCTGCCCTGCTAACACAGCTCCGCCCCACCTGGACTGCTGGACCACCACCTGAAGAGTCCAGCCATCGGCCTGAGCTCTCCCCATCCTCCCACACTCTCTCCCCATAGCTCAGCCCGAGTCCAGACTCAGCCTCAGCCCACACCCCTCCCAGCGCACACTGTGACCTCGCAGGACATTCTGGACCAGCCCAAGCTCACTCTCTATCTTAGGAATAACCCGGTCTGCCTGTGGCTTCCTACTTTGTCTCTTTCCTGACACACGCACCAGGCCCAGGAGCCACCCCAGCACTGTGGTCTGCAGGGCCTCCTCGCCCCACTGAGCCCAGATGCTCCCTGGCTTCCACAGCGAATCCTGCCTGAACGCCGGCTTTATCTGGCAGCTCTTGGCTCACTGCCTCCTGGTGCTGTAACGGTCGCGTGCAGACCCTGAACCATCGGTCTCAAGGTCAAGTCTTCTCTCGGTTGTCCCCGCAGCACCTTGACCACGATGCATAGGCAGCATCAGTCGACTCAGCTGCATCCAGTTACCCAAGTCCACTGAGTTTGGGAGGGGTTTGGCGATGAAGTCCCACTGCAGGCCCAGGTCTCCGGGGGGAACTCCTACTTCTGTCTTCTAGGTGGGGACCAGGCTGTTTTCCTCAAAGTCACCAATATAGCTGTGCCCTCCACCCCCATCAGTCCCTGTTTCCAAAACACTGCACTCTCTCCTCCTGCACGGCCCATTCTGTTCCCGTCCCAGGATGTGTGTTCTCCAGCGCCAGTGCTCAGCCCGCTCCGGCTCCTGCTCATCATACTTGGCAGCAGTCCTGCCACATGTGCATCCTCCTACACCCTCCTTCCTGGCTCCAGAGCCCTGGCTCCACCTGCTTAGTGAACATCTCCAGAGGGACGCCTTTCAGGAGGCAGGAACGCAAGCTCATTAGCACCTCCACAGCCTCCCCCATCCACAGCCGCACCACCGTCCCTGCTGTCACGAACTGCTGGGAGGCCCAGGCCTGCAGACCTACATGAAGCGACTTGTCTGAGGTCATCGGCCAGCAAGTGGACGGAGCTGGGAGTGAACTCAGGTGCTGTAGGTCCACAGCCTTCACGTCTAACCAACAGCCAGAATGTCTCTGCAATAGTCCATCTTGTAGTGCATGTCTTCACAAAGACCTTCCAGGAGCCCCTAAATTCAAGACATCAAATCTAGTATTTTGCCTTCCTCCAACTTCTTGAGGACCTCCCATGAAGCATGGACTGAAGACAATTTTTTATACAAAACTTATTTTTTAATTCCATGTTCGTGTTTTTTTCCTTCCATGCTCCCACTCACCAGGCCGCTCCACCTGACAGCTGGGCTAGTGCAGGGGCTTCCTAACCTTGAACCCTGCTCCGGCTGACCTTCCTCTGATCTGACTCATTCTTCTAAAACCCACAGCTGTGTCATCATGTCCCTTCCATGGTGTAATTAAGTGCTCCAAGGCCACAGTATTAGGCTTGTCGAAGTCCGAATTAACATGGGAAAGTACCTATGTTTGATCCAACAACACAGGATCTGGAGTGGCCACACATTACGCTACTGAATATGGCTTTCAAATGTTAGTTCAGAAAACAACCAGCAACAGTGAACGCTGAAGTGGTTCTCTCCGGGTAGTGGAAATATGGGTGGGTTTTTATATTTTCTAGGCTTTGCTGCATCTGCTTGTTTTTCGATGAGAATTATTAACTTTTATTCCATTTAAAAATAAACCCCCTTTTAAAAAGTATCTGTTATTTTCAGGAAAACGTAAAACCTAAGCACAGGAAACCCATGCAACTTGTCTTTAGCTTCCTCTTTTTAAGCCAGGCCCTCCACCTACTCTCCTCTCCCCCGCCCCACCCCCAACTCACCTCCCCAGCCCCTCCCGCCTCAGTCTGAAGCTCCCACCACCACGGCCCCACCTTCCTGCTTCTGGCTCCGGGCTCACAGGTCCCCTCATCCCAGCACAGGCCATTGGTGACCACGAAGCACTGGCCCACTGTGTCTTCAAGTCCACTTCAGCTGTTCCCCAGCGGCCTGGCCCCAGCCAGCACTCCCGTTTCCAGAGTGCTCCGTGCACTGTGCCGCGGCAAGGCCTGTCTCTCTGCCTGCCTTCAGCCCATGGCTGGGACAGGATGCGTTTGCTCTCGCCAGCACTTCCAGCACCCAAAGAGTGAGCCTGGCCCACTGACCTTTGAAACACAACAGGGGCTGAGTGTGCAGATCTAGGCTCTGGAGTTCGTTTTTCTCGAGTCTTTCTGTATCTTTCCAACACGCTAAACTGAGCAGCTAAAAACACACTTTTCTGAGTTCACCACTCAGCTCCAAGGGAACCGAGAAAACCGGCTGTCAGGATTTTTAGGAACTATGCCCATGGGCGGCGGGGCAGCTTTCCCTCCTGCACACACCATTTTAAACTCCTGTAGTAAAATCCGCCCTTGGCGCCTGCGAGGTAACACGAACAGCACGGATAAGAAGGGCCGTACTGCTTCTTCGCTTGCACTTCCACTTTTCCACAATTAAAACTGATTTTTCAACAGAGGAAACAACAAGGGAGAACTTACTGTTTCTCTTTGAATCTAACATGATCTTAATAGTTGTCCAAGATGTGAACTGACAGAAATGTACAGTTTAAAAAAAAAAAACAAAAAACAAAAAACAAAAAAACAAAAAACTATGGGGCTGGCACCCTGGCTCACTTGGTTAATCCTCCACCTGCAGCACCGGCATCCCATATGGGCGCCAGGTTCTAGTCCCGGCTGCTCCTCTTCCAGTCCAGCTCTCTGCTGTGGCTGGGAGTGCAGTGGAGGATGGCCCAAGTGCTTGGGCCCCTGCACCCGCATGGGAGACCAGGAGGAAGCACCTGACTCCTGGTTTTGGATTGGCGCAGCGCGCTGGCCGTAGCAGCCATTTGGGGAGTGAACCAGCAGGAGGAAGACCTTTTTCTCTGTCTAACTCCACTTGTCAATTAAAAAAAAAAAAAAACACCTTGTTGTGGGGCAGCCCAGCAGGTTAAGCCACTACTCGGTGACACTGGCACCCACCCAGGTGCACAGGCTCCAGTCCTCAGTGCTCCACTTCCGAGCCAGCTCCTTGCTAATGCACCTGAGAAAGCAGCAGAACATGGCCCAAGTGCCTGGCCCCTGCACCCACATGGAAAACCACCCTCCTGCCTTCAGCCTGGCCCAGACACGGCTGTTGCAGCCATTTGGAGAGTGAACCAGTGTATAGAAGGAATTTCTTTTTCTCCCATCCCCATCCTACCCCATTCTGTGTGTGTGTGTGTGTGTGTGTGTGTGTCCCTGTGCCTTTCAAGTGAATAACTAAATCTTAAAAAATAGAACTTGTTGCCCAGCACAAAGAAACAGACCACCAAGATAAGCATGATGTTTAACTCTCAGACAACCTTAATGCCAAACAGTACAGCCAATGAAGTTCATCAGCAACTTTGAGACTTGCAACTGAGCGCAGTGGGCAGAAACGAACGGAAGAAGAAAAGTGAGTTCTGTTGGCGCGAAGCTCTGGCTTTCCTACTCGTGATTTGCTTCTCAATTCGCTTCTGTCATTCCTACCCCCAGGACAAGATTTTTAATTCCGTGTAACAGTTATAAACCCTCATGGCCTATATAAGTACATTGAGAATTAAAAATCAGGAGCAACAGGGCCGGCCCCGTGGTCTAACAGGGTAAGCTTCTGCCTGCAGCACCGGCATCCGATATGGGTGCTGGCTCGAGTCGAGGGATGTGGTGACTCTGCCTAGTGGAGCTTACATCCCACAGGGTCTCTGTCTTCACTGGAAACTGTCAGCCCCACAGAAAACCGAATGGTAAAAACTTTGACAGATTTGTCATTCACTAGCTGTATAAAGCTTCCTTTTCTTTGTTCCAAAACTGTTGAAATGAAATAACATCTATTAAAGCTGTAAAACGGGCCCACCACTGTTCTTAGTTGATACCTAAAGAAATTGTCAGAGCCTGTGCTGTGCATAGCGGGTGTAGCCACCGCCTGCAACGCCAGCATCCCATATGGGCGCCAGTTTGAGTCCCGGCTGCTCCTCCTCCAATTCAGCTCTCTGCTATGGCCTGGGAAAGCAGTAGAAGATGGCCCACGTGCTTGGGCCCCTGCAGCCACGTGGGAGACCTGGAAGAAGCTCCTGGCTCCTGGCTTTAGATCCTCCCAGCTCTGGCTGTTGCAGCGATTTGGGGAGTGAGCCAGTGGATGGGAAACTTCTGTCTATCCATCTCCCTCAAACTCTGCCTTTCAAATAAAATAAATCTTTTTTTCAAAATCTGTAACAACCAGGAAATGAACAGTTAATGCTTCCCCAAGTCCTGACTGTGCACGTCCCTCCTTCACCTTCATTACAGAGTTTCTATCAACTTAGGTCAAATGAAGAATCATCTTTTTCCTCTAACCCTATTATATTCCCACTTTAGAAAAAGATTTTTTTATTTATTTGGAAGGCAGAGTTACAAAGAGCGAGAAAGGTCTTCCATCCACTGGTTCACTCCCCAAATGGTCACAACTGTCTGAGCCAGGTTGATCTGAAGCCAGGAGCCAGGGGCTTCATCTGGGTCTCCCATGTGTGTGGCAAGGGTCCAAGTACTTGGGCCATCCTCTGCTGCTTTCTCAGGCACATTAGCTGGGAGCTGGATTGGAAGTGGAGCACCTGGGACGGGAACCAGCACCTATATGGAATGCCAGCACTGCGGGCAGCAGTTTTACCTGCTACACCACAGCACCAGCCCTTATTATATTCTTACTAAAACTGTTGTTAGAGTTTTAATACATCACAACTTTGAACTTCTGTTGCCAGTAACAGAGGTATGTTATCTATATAAACTTTAAAGTACAACTCTATACATTTATATTTCATAACATTTTCCATGTATTTAATTAGTTTATTTGGAAAGCAGAGAGAAAAGAGAGAGAGAGATCTTCCATCTGCTCGTTCACTTCCCAAATGTCCTGCAAAAGCCAGGGCTGGGCCAGACCAAAGCCAGGAACTCAGGGCCCCATCCTGGTCCCCCACACAGCCAAGTACTTGATGATCATCGATCGCCTCCCATCGTGTGTATTAGCAGAAAGCTGGATTGGATACGAATGGGGCTCAAAGCCAAGGTCTCTGATGTGGGACAAGGGCAATCCCAGCACTGCCTGACCGCTACAGCAAGCACCCGCCCCACCCATTGCCACTGGGTTGACTGTAGGAAATCCAGAGGAAGGAAACAGAATCAATGTGGGAAAAACCAACCAACGCAGCCTGTTAACATTCCTCCTAGATATTAAAGGGCTCATGAAATCACCAAGGTAAGTCTTCATTTACATGACGCTATCAAGGAAGGCATCATTCTCATTGGATGATTTCCAGACAACTGAAGCTTATAAACTGAGGTATAAACATTCAAGAAAAGGCAAGCATTTTTGTTAAATGAAATTCATCTTAAAATGCACTGACCCATGTACCTGAGTCTCCTAAACAGAGTATACTTCATGTAGTTTATTTATGATAGCTCAAATTCACCACGCCTACAGGACGCCTCCAAGGCAAACAGGCACACACACGCGCACACACACACTGTACGGCTCTGCATTTTAGTCCCTGTAATTACAAGTTAGAAACATTTCCTGTAACATCTCCGCTCTTGCAGATTTCAGTCGCTTAACCTGCTGAAATCAAGATTACACTCACTTCAAAGACACTGTTACCACCTTGCAGGCAACAGCTCAAGGTGTCAGAGTGCTAACAATTTTCTTTTCGTGTAGCAGTGCAAAAATCCTATCCCTGCTAAAGTGTAGCTTTGCTAGAATGAGCTGAAGCCGATAGTTTCAATGAGTTACGTAGTCTATATTTCCCAATGAAAGCAATTCTTGATGAAAATATTCCAGATCATCAGTGAACCAGTTCACAAGCTGAGAGCATTTTCAAATCAGCTTCCAAACAGTTATGAACAGCTGTTGGTGACGCAGTGCGATGTGCACCTGTGATTCCCAGTTACCTCTGCAGTTACCTGGTCCCCTCCTTTCTTCATCTCCTCATTCCCTGACTCGTACTGGGCATCTGGGAAATGCCCATTAATACAATACTGGCTTAAAGAAAACTTATTTGGCTTTGCTTATGTAAATCTGTACACCCAGTTCTATGAAGATCGGAATAACTTCTTTTTTTTACTTGCCTGCATAGTGAGATTCAAAATATTGTTATGCCTGAGAAGTGCAGCACGTTAGGTTATAAAGCAGCTGATGACTGGGAGGGCAAAGCACATGGGGGAATATCCCTACATAGGGCCGCACAGAACTACAGTGTTATCACTGGATGGGGCCTTCGGATGGTGCATTGTTCACATCCTTCAGCTAAACCCAAGAGCAACTTGACTGACTCAAACTCACACTGCTAGTTAGTGGACAAGCCACAAGTAGCCTCAAGACTTCTGGGATCCATTTGTTGGAGCTACTCTAAGAGTACTAACACTTCCATTTGTAAAGGTTTTCCATTTTCATTGCAGTAAAATATACCTGACAATATTAGCCAGGTTGCATCACTAACATTTATGTTTCCATTCTGAAACAAGGGGAAGGAAACACACAAAACCTCAGAGCTGGAGGTAGCACCAGCACATCAGTACTAAAACCAAACATTCTCTCCCAAGTCTCTCCCAAATGAATGAATAAACCAGACGTGTCCCCTTTGAGCTGGGAAAGACGTGGTGTTTGGAGCAAGAGCCTTGCGAAGAAAATGTTCTCCTCCCTCCCACACGCAGCGCATACCATCCACCGCTCCAGGAACACCAGGAAGAAAGGCCAGCTGGGCTCCGCTGTGTTTCACAGCCAAGTCCTAACCACATCTCTCCCAAACCAAGCCAGACTCACGGGGACAAGGTGCGGTCAATAATAACAGCAACAGGAAAACACCACACACCACCCGCAACCCCAGGCTTTATCACTAACTGAGACGGTTCCCCGGATAGGAGCAGCTCTCACTGTTCCGTAGTCACTGGCTGGTGGCATCATCCCAAGCGTAGCCCGGCTTCTTGGTCCTAATGCTCTTGTCCCTTCACCATGGCTCGGCACAGAGCCCTCGCAGTGAGCCCGGTGTGCAGACAGGAAGAACCCACTCGCTGCAGCGCTGTTTCCTACCCATTTCAGATCATGTTACCAAACATGACTCATTCTCTCCCACTCACTTCCTTATTTAAACTTTCCCTGCTGAACAGTCAGCATTTAAATTAATTCACTAGCTGGAAAGAAAGAAAGCATGGACTCTTCTTCATTTGGAATTTTTTTTTCAGGGTCAGTGAAAACTGAACCTGGAGATTGACTGCACGTCAGTTAAGCTTCCACAAGCACTCGCCAATTGCATTTTATAGTATCAGCCCTTCTGAATTTCTGCCCTTGTTAACACAAACTAGGACACAGCACCACAAAGGCTCCTAGAGAGATTTAAGACTTGGATCTGTCATTTACAGATTTTCCTACAATCATCAAATTTTTAATTCTTCCAATATCCCACCTAAGTCCCTCTTACTGATGACACTAAATAACTCAGAGAGGGAAGCTCTGTTCTTGTATTCCAGGAAGGGAACAGTTTCTGACACCAGGGAAACGTATGGTGACACTCGCATAGCACCTCCGATCCAAGAAATCCCCAGGCCTTTGTCAAGGCCATGTTCACCAGTACTCCCCAAGCAGAATGCTCACCAGTTTCCAATGGCCTTGTTCATGGAATTATACAAAGATTTCTGCTGTGACACAAGTAAATTATGAATATGAGGGGACTTCAAAAAAATCTGTAGAAAAATGCAATTGAGCTTATTTTGGTACAAAAATTTTTTTCCCAAAGATTTTTATTTATTTGAAAGGCAGAGTTAGAGACAGAGAGATAGAGATGGATCTCCCATCCCCTGGCTCACTTCCCAAACAGCCACAACAGTCAGGGCTGGGCCAGGCTGAAGCCAGGAGGCTGAACGCCATCCAGGTCTCCCACAAGGCTGCAGGGGCCCAAACACGGGGGCCATCTGCTGCTGCTTTCCCAGGCCCATTAGCAGGGAGCTGGATTGGAAGTGGCGCAGCCAGGACTCCAACCAGGAGCCAGTATGGGTTGCTAGTGTGGCAGGCAGTGGCTTTACCCACTGCGCCACAAGGCTGGCACCTCCCCCTTTTGTTTGCATAATATGTAGAAAATGCATATTACGAAAAAAAAAAAAAAACCCGCATGGGTTTCAAAATAATTTTTCCACCAAGGCAACTGTAAACTTTTAGTTCCCCTTTTTTCGTAGACTTTTTGAAGTCCCCGTATCTGCTTCAGCAGCAGGTCAGCTTTCTCGGAGCTGAGATTTTGCACGCGCACAGCAACAGCATCCAGGTGTACCTCCTCCTGAGACAGGCCTTGAACCCGCGGCTGGCCACGCTCCTGCCTTCTCTAAAGCATTATCGGTGGCTTCTGCATCCATCAACCTTTCCTGCCTTCATCCATTTATTCTTGCTGCATCAGAGACACAGCACAGCCTTAGAGTCAGCCCTGGGCTTTACTGGTGACACACAGTGGAGTGACCTGGAAAAGGACCATTCTTTCTCCTATAAAGGAACTGCTGAACTAAAATGATCCTTAGGTGCCTGTTGAACGCCAAGATTAAGCCATTGATCAAAAAACTGGGTAGCGGCCGGCACCATGGCTCACTAGGCTAATCCTCCACCTGCGGCGCCAGCATCCCAGGTTCTAGTCCCGGTTGGGGCACTGGATTCTGTCCCGGTTGCTCCTCTTCCTGTTCAGCTCTCTGCTGTGGCCCGGGAGTGCAGTGGAGGATGGCCCAAGTGCTTGGGCCCTGCACCCACATGGGAGACCAGGAGAAGCACTTGGCTCCTGGCTTCAGATCAGCGCGGTGCACCGGCCACAGCAGCCATTGGAGGGTGACCCAACGGAAAAGGAAGACCTTTCTCTCTGTTTCTCTCTCTCTCACTGTCCACTCTGCATGTCAAAAAAACAAAAAAACAAAAAAAAAAAACCAAAAAACTGGTAGCAATTAGGAAACATGAAAAAGACAAGAAGCCTAGAGCTATACATCTAATCCACTGAATAACCTGGAAATACTTCCATGTTCACGGCCACACAAGTAGCAAGTGGTGAATTCACCTTCCAAGTCTGTTATGTCTTCAACTAGACAAGAAACTTCTGAAAACCGCAGACTGTGGAACCTGCTCTTGCCTGGACCTCACCCGGGGAGTGGGGGGATGCAGCACCCACCCCGGCCCCTACCCAGGAATGTTGGCTTCCCACAAGACAAGAGCACACGTGTGCTTTTCCTCCATCCGAGTCTCCCCTGCTCTGACTCCTGATACCCCAAGAGACATCAACACAGAGAGAAACAGTGAAGTTGCTGCCGGTGCAGGAGGGGGAAGGTCCAGGAGCACAGGAGCCTGCAGGGCCTGGAGCCGCCGCTGTGAGCGCCTCGCCTGCGCCGGGCTCCGCGCTGCGGCTTGAGGGTTTACAAGGGCAGCAGGCCGCACCCGCTGAGCCCCGCGCTCTACCTTCATCTCCGCCGAATGGTCCGGCTGCTCCGGGTCCAGAGGGCTCTCTCCATCGTCCCTCTCCTGTGCCTTGGCTTCCAAGTCCGCCGCTCCTGCTAGCGGGAGCTGGGAGCCACCGCCGGGAGTCCCGCTGCTGTCCTCCGAAGCCATCGCATCACAGTCGGCGGCAGCAGGTGATGCGGGGCCAGGGGCCGCCGCGTCTCCCTCTCCGTTCACCAAGTGCGCATCAAGCAAGGGTTGGGAAGGCTGCGTGGGCGCCTCGGCGTTCGGCAGGGCTGCCTTGTCCTCGTCGCTCAAGGTCTGGCCCTTTGCGGCCATCACGCCGTTAGCCACGCAAGTCTGGGGGCCCTGAGTCTGACTGGCACCATTGCCCGGTGTGGGGGGCGGGGGCGGGGAGAGCAGCTTTTGTGGCGGGGAGGCTGTCAGCCCGTGCCTTGCGGGGGTTCTGGGAGCATTTGGGTTCGCAGCGGAATCTTTCTTCAAATCCGTACAATTTGATAACGCACTGAAAGATACAATAAAGAGAAGCATGAAACCATCCGCAGGGGAAAGGTGGAGTAAAGACGTGCTATCCCGCGCCAGTCTGCGATTCTGCGCATTTCCCCCCATGTCTGCTTCAAACATTCCTCCTGAGACACTGCTCGCATGTAAATGAAGACAACGGAGTGGTCTGGACACCTCCGTGGGCTGTGTGGAACTGTCACTAGTTCGTCCTAAGACGCGACCATAAGAAAGTCACATTCAGCCAAGTCTCTCCCTGAGATTTTAACTTGAGCGTTTTGAAAACAATTACAGCCAGCCTTCAACGCAGGAACAGATTATGGAACAAAAATATATTTTTATTTGGAAAGCAGAATATATTCTCAAAGGCTGTATTGAACACACGGCATCACCCTCCTAATGGTCTCTTCGACCTCCTCCAATCTCCTCTTTACAAGTGAGACAGAGGTTGAAACTCTGAGGGCTAGAACGCGGGGGCAGCAGTGATGGCTCAAGTAATGGGGTTCCTGCCACCCCTGTGGCTGATCTCAACGACTGACTTCCCAGCTCCCAGTTCTGGCCTGACCCAGGTCCAGCTGTCGCCGGCATTTGAGGAGTGATCCGGCGGCTCGAAGACCCCCTCCTTGCACCGAGTGTGTGAGTGTGTGAGTGTGTGTGTGAGTGTGTGCGTGTGCTGTGTCATGCAGGGGAGATCTGGGGTACATACAGGAGGGGAAAGGGTTAGGAAAGGCAGTAGTTGAACCAGAACCTAAACGATTCTTGTTGTTTTATAGACAGCAAACCACAGAGGAAAACAGTTGGCTTTGCCGTCTCCTTGGGAAAATCCAATGTTGAGGTCTGCAGGAAAATGTTATTCATGACTGAAATCCTGAAGTCCATCACAGGTGAGACAGAAAGAGGGAAAGAGGCAGGGGAAAAAGGAAACCACAGCAAAAACACAAAGTCTATGCACTTGCTTCAGAGGACTCTTCCTACTGAAACAGTGTCACTGGACAATGCTGTCACACACAGGGAAGGTCTTAAGGTGAGGGCAGCCTGGCCGTCACCGTCTGTCAGGTTCCTGCAGGCCTCAGATGGGACTCTACCACCCTGCCACAAAGTGCCGGGGGAAGTGGGGACAACCAGCACTCAAGCAGAAAACCACCCTGCAGGCGCTTGGCTGAAAAGCATTCCCACCCAAGTCTTCCAGACCCAAGGAAGCATGAATCCACCCAGGGTGTGCTGGTGACAGCCTGCCAGGAGGTGTCACACTTGTGCTGGCAGGGGGCTCAGGCACAAAGGATGCCGTCCTATCAGATGTGCCCAGACCCCAAGCCCCACCCCCAAGTCTGGACTCACAACACACCTGCCTCCAGGCCCTGGTAACAGACAGTGCATCTGTCCTAGGAGCAAAGCTTCAGGCTCTACATCAAAGAATCAACTGAAATCGGTATTAAGTGCACAAACAGCAGACATTTCTCATGTGTAGGGAAGAATCCAAAACAATGCGCACAGTGACGGAGCACCCCCCACCCAGAGCTGCTCCTAAAAGCTGGGGATGTGGCAGGGTGGGGAGGGGGCACCAGCCTCTCCTTACACGGGGGCAGCCCCTTGGAGTCTGCCAACAGCAGGGGCTGGGCTCTGCTGTTATTAAGTCAACTGATTGAGAAACAATGGATGTTTGTAATGAGATTAAATCATCCCAGTAAACAGTTAAAATTCAAGACGGCAAAAGTATTTTATAAATCCTACTTGAGAAGGCAGATACGGACACTTAATATTTATGCCGAAGCTCCCACAACTGATCAGGATGAAAAATGAAGGCCGCCTTCTAAATCACTTTTCTCCAGAACTTGGAACTAAATATAGTCTCATTTTACAGCAGGGACACTGCAGTTTTGTGCTTGGTCACAGTTCCCAGGTGATTCTGAACGTATTTCCAAAGTTATGATTTCATTAGCTAAGTGACAGTGAATCTAATAAATACACGAAATCATCTAATAGGAAGCCACAGCCCAGATTACACTGGAGTGGATGGAGATATCTGAACTCAGTGTTGAAAGAGGAGTTGTTCACAGTTTAAGTGCAGGTTTCTGGGTGTTATAAACAAAATCCATCAGATAATTTCTTTTTACATTTTTTTACCAGTGATTTAAAATTTTTTAAGCCAGTGATGGGAAACCTATCAAAAGCCTCTGGAGAAACAAGTGAGGGTCTTTCCAAAATTAAAAATAAATAACAATGAAAGCCCTCCCCCCAACCCACACACAAAATGAAAGAGAAAGAAATAGATCTATCCAGTGGTTACTCCCCAAATCCCGAAAGATCCAGAGCTGGACCAGGCTGAAGCCAGGAACTCCATCCAAATCCTCCACGTGGGTGACTTCAGCCACTGTCTGCTGCCTCCCAGGTGCATTAACAAGAAGCTGGATCAGCAGCTGAGGTCGGACTCAATTCCAGACACTCCCAGATATGGGAGGCAGGCAACCCAAGCAGCAGCTAAAGCCACTGCACCAGGATGCCTGCCCCAGTGAGGGTCTCACAAGTAGAAAAGGGCTTGTTTTCATATTTAAGCAAGAAATATGCTTTATTCCACCTACCTTTTTTTATTTAGTACCAGCAGGCTTTGCACCTGCTTGGGTATGAATGACCCATGTGAAATAAAATAGGTCAGGAAGCCGAGAGGGCCCCAGGGATGAGGCAAGCCCACCAGCCACACTCACACAGACACTAAGGAAGAGACAAAGCGGCAAACCTTGGCCCCTTCCCACCGACACCCAGTCCCCCGACAGAGGAGTGACACCATGAGCAGCGACACCCACAGAGTGACACACAGGGGGACGGCAGGAGAACACAGCCATGCAGAAGAGCTGGTGGCCTCGGGGGCTGCACACAGGTCAGACAGAGTAAATGACAACTCATATTAGGGCAAGATAACGGAGAAAGATACTATGCTTCTGAGCCAGCAAAGCTGGGGTTCTCTCATCGTTACAAAAATCTGCTTGCGTTTTCCCTCTTCCTCCTCCCGTGGTGAATGGACTCTTACCTGCCTCCTTCAAAGCGGCTGATGAGATCGGATACCTTACTGGGCTTTTCTTTTGAGACACAAGGAGCGGAGGAAGGCTTAATCTCCTCCATCCTCGGCTGTGCACTAGATAAAGCTTTGAGCCTGGGATTTTGGTGTTTACTGGGCGAAGGTGAGTTCTGCAGGTGTAATGGCTTTGGAGGCACTGTAGAAAAAGAAGAGAATGCAAGATTTCACCGACAAAAATTCTGCTGAGCTGGACGCACTTATCTTCAGCTTTATCCAACTACTATAAACTGACCTTTAACCAGAAGACCTCCATTTATTTGGGACATTTGCACTGTGGCCCTTAGAAATCTCATCTTCAAATTACAGTGCTCTTTCAATTTTAGTTTCTCTTAAATACGGCATTATTAAACATAGAGGAACCTACATGAGGCCACTGTGTTCCAAATTCTGTAAGAGCTAACACAGCTGACCTTGAAACTGAATGCCAGAGAAATTGTTTGCTACAAAACAGATGTTTTAGTGATAGCGCTAACAGATAAACCAGAATCCAGAATTACTAAGTTAAACAGCATAGAAGCCAATGAAACAATACCTAAGAATATAACACTGCATCTACATAGCATCTTCCCAGGGCTGGCATTCTGCTACAGCAGGTAAAGGAGCCACCTGTGATGCCAGCATCCACACAGGCAGCAGGTAGCATCCCAGCTGCTCCGCTTCCAATCCAGCTTCCTGCTACTGTGCCTGGGCAAGGCAGCGGGAGGTGTTCCAAGTTCTTAGGCTCCTGCACCTACATGGGAGACCTGGATGAAGCTACTGGCTCTGGCTTCCGCCTGGCCCAGTCCTGGCCATCTGAGGAGTGAACAAGTGGATGGAAGATCTCTCTCTATAACTCTTTCAAATAAATAAATACATCTTAACAAGTACATAGAGCATCTTACCAGAAGCATTGCATCTCTTTCGCTCTTGGGGAAAGTTTACAATGTATAGTCCTCTGGGGAGGAATCATTACTTGTATCTGAAGTGGATAAAGGCACCTGCCTGGGCCAGCAAGGCTGCGCTGATGCTATGCCTGGTACCAAGACACCAGCTCCTTCCATTATCAGCACCGCTGCTGCTCCTGACCAGCGCCGCAGCGGGAGGAGGAGGGACAGCAAAGCTGTGCGCTGTGGGCTGCTACACCACCCAGCGGCCGTGCATAGACATTCTACACATCACGCGCTAGTCAGCAAGCCCCTGGCTCCATTAACAGTAACATTTACATGGTGAAACACGGAATGCTACGCAATTTCCGGAACAGAATGCAGATGAGAAAATACAGGGCGCTCTGGGTGTGTGATCAGTACAATTACGCAACTTTTGAAAACCACCATGATTTCGCTCTAAGATTAATATTCACATTCAAAGACTGTAACGTATACGTATTTCTTTTTTAAGATTTGTTTATCTGAAAGGCAGAGTTACAGACAGGCAGAGAGAGAGAGACAGAGAGAGGCCGTTCATCCACTGGTTCACTCCTCAGATGGCTGCAATGGCCAGAGCTTTGCTGATCTGAAACCAGAAACCAGGAGCTTCTTCCAGGTCTCCCACACAGGTGCAGGGGCCCAAGGACTTGGGCAATCTTCCACTGCTTTCCCAGGCCATAGCAGGGAGCTGGATGGGAAGTGGAGGAGCCAGGACCCCCAAACAGCCCCCCTGGGATGCCGGTGCTACAGGCAGTGGCTTTACCCGCTATGCCACAACACTGGCCCACATAGATGTTTTTCCACACCTTGTTTGAACAGGTCAGATACAGTCATGTCTTTTCTTGTCCCCACCCTTCTCCCACCTTCTGGAAGGAGGGAGAGGCAGCACGCCCCCTCCCACTGCCGTGGCCCACTTTCCCCGGCCGCCTGGTCAGCCCGGCTTTCCGCTGTCCTCCCTCCGGCTGTCGGGGGCCGGCTGCTCCCTGGCCTAGATTGCCTCACTTCAGTGCCAGTTCCCATCTGATTACGCGCAGGGACCAGAGCCCAGAGCAGCCAGCAGTGAGCAGAGCAAAGAAGTCGCTGGAGCCTCTCGCAACGAACACGAAAATCTGAACAAAAAAGGGACCTCTCCTTTTATGCAAACAGCATTTTCCAGGATGGCTTCAGGGGGCACGTAGCAGCACCCAGGAGGAAGGAACAGTATTTGTATGTGTATTTGTAAATCTTACAGCAAAAGCTCTGGTGAGAAACAAATGCAAACTACAGGACTTTACAGGAAATTTTTCCCTCAAAAAAAATTTTTACTATTAGGAACAGCTTTTACATTTTAAACTAGAACACTGGAAGAGGAAGAACACACGTCCTTTATAATTCTGTGTGCTGAAACTGCTGCCAGTGACTCGTCTCTCCTTGCAAGTTTACTCAGCCAGCATCCCCCATTCATCACACAGCAGCAGTCCCTGGGAGACGCCTGAAGTTACAAAGGATCCCGGACCAGTCAGACTCCATCGACTGCCCAACCTACACTGCCCACTGCCCGCTGCCCCAGAGTGAACACAGTAATTTGCTTTGCAATAACTAAGTAGTAATGAGAATGATGAAAACATGAAATATACTACAGACTTAAAGCTCTTATCTCCACAAGGTTGGAGTTGGGGAGTGGGAATATGTTGCTTTTATTCACAATTATATTTACAGTGACTACTTGCACAGTTTGGTAGATTTTTGGAATCCAAGTAAGAGTGAATTAGGGGGGCGCCGGGTTCTAGTCCCAGCTGCTCCTCTTCCAGTCCAGCTCTCTGCTGTGGCCCAGAAGTGCAGTGGAGGATGGCCCAAGTGCTTGGGCCCTGCACCCACGTGGGAGACCAGGAGGAAGCACCTGGCTCCTGGCTTCGGACTGGCGTAGCTCCAGCCGTGGCGACCATTTGGGGGGTAAGCCAATGGGGGGGGACCTTTCTCTGTCTCTCTCTCACTGTTTAACTCTATCTGCCAAATAAATAATAAAAAATATTTAAAAAATAAAAAAGAGCGAATTAGAATTACATCCAAGATTTCAAAAACTTGTGGGGAGAGAGTTCATCAATGTTGACAGAGGCAGGGACTGGGTACCAGGCAAGTATGAGAGGGCTTCAAAAAATTCATGGGAAAATAGGACTGAAAGAGAAATTTGTACTGGTGCAAAGAAAAATCTAAGTTCATACGTAATTTTCTCATAATACACACTTTCTAGGAATATTCTTAAATATTTCTTTATTTAAAAGGCAGAATGACAGAGAGAGAGACTGATAGAGAAGATCTTCCATCCACTGGTTCCCTTCCCAAATGGCTGCAATGGCTGCAGCTGGGCCAGGCCAGAGTCCGAAGCCTAGAGCTCCACCCAGTCTCCCTGGTGGGTACAGAAGCCCAAATATTTGGGGCATCATCTGCTGCATTCCCAGGGACGGTAGTAGGGAGATGGACCAGAAGTGAAGCAGCCAGGACTTGAACCAGTGCTCATGCGGTACTTAAGCCACAATGCCAGCCCCCCTACCAAGTTTTTTAAAGACCTAACATTTAGTGGTTGGCATGTGGCACAGCAGGTTAAGTTACCACCTGCAATGCCAACAGCCCATATGGGCGCCAGTTCGAGTCCCAGCTGCTCTACTTCCAATTCAGCCTCCTGCTAACGCGCCTGGGAAAGCAGCAGAGGAGAGCCACTGCAACCACACAGGAGATGCAGAGGAAGCTCTTGGCTCCCGACTTTGGTCCTGACCCAGACCTGGTCGCTCAGCCATCTGGGGAGTGAACCAGTGGACAGAAGATCTCTTTAATTCTGTCTCTCCCTCTCTCTCCTCCCCGCCCCCACTGACTTTCAAAATAAACAAATAAATAAATCCTAATAAAATAAAAGAGTGATTACAAGAGGCCTTCCAAATGAATCTTTCAAAAATTAAAATACAGACCTTGCATTTATAGAAGTTCAAAATTGTTTTATACCACAAACCTTAGCTCTTTAAAGATTTATTTATTTTATTTGAAAGGCAGAGTCACAGAGAGGCAGAGGCAGAAAGAGAGAGAGGTCTTCCATTCCCGGGTTCACTCCCCAAATGGCTGCAATGGCTGGAACTGGGCCAATCCAAAGCCAGGAGCCTGGAGCTTCCTTCAGGTCTCCCACATGGATGCAGGGGCCAAAGGGCTTGGAACATCTTCCACTGCTTTTCCAAGCCGCGGTGGAGAGCTGGGTTAGAAGTAGAGCAGCCAGGACCCCGCACGGCAGGCGGCAGCTTTACCTGCGATGCCACAGCGCCAACTCTACCTTCTCTCTTAATTCTCTTTCTCTGTAACTTTTTAAAGCATCCCCACAGAAACAGAGGAGACATCAAATTTGGCATGGGAGAGAATGCGAATGCACAGCCAGCTGTCAGGACACACACTTTAACAAGAGAGCAGAGACAGCGTACAGACAAAAACATCTCAGGCACTGTCTTCAGAGAGGAATACTCCATCCTCTGGTCCGTCATTCATCAGGGCGTTACGGAGCGTGCTTTGCCTAAAGGAACTCACGGAAGAGCGGAAGTGACTCTCACCTCTCAGTTACCTCACCAGTAACTCGGAGACATCTTGGGCAGGATTCCCAAGGAACTACACCTTGTGGACTGTGGATGCTGAAAACGAAATTCCCATGAAAGAGCCAGATCTCGAGTTCCAACTCAGTGCTTTGTATCCAAAAAAAAAAAAAAAAAAAAAAAAAAGGCAGTAGGGGCAACCCCAGAAGTCAAAGAAGTTCCCGAAGGAAGTTTCCCTTCAAGGCTGTGTTTCTGAGATGCTTGGACACCCCGCAAACTGCAGCCGCCCACCACGCTTTCAGTCTCCACGAAAAAGCGCCAGGCCCCACTCACTCTCAGCCTCAACCTTCCCTCCTCTCTTTCTCCTCTTTTATTTTTTTTTTTAGGGGGGGTGGGGTGGGGTCAGCCTTTCCAAGTGCTTTCTGGATATCTGAGTAAACTACCAGCAGGTGTAATTCATTACATTTAAAACTCTAAATTAGTTTTAAAAAAGAGTTATTTATTGGGGCTGGTGTTGTGGTGCAGCAGGTTAAGTTGCTATGTGTCACCCAGCACCTGACATGAGTGCCGGTTTGAGTCCCAGCTGCTCCACTTCCAATCCAACTCCCTGTAATGCGCCTGGGAGAGCAGAGGAAGATGGCCGGAGTGCCTGGGACGCTGTCACCCACGTCGGAGACCCGGATGGAGTTGCAGGCTCCCGTCTTTGGCCTGGCCTTGGTTGTTGTGGTTATCTGGGGAGTGAACCAGCCAATGGGAATCTCTAATTCTGCCTTTAAAATAAATAAACTAAATTTATAAAAAAGTGTTATTTATTTGAAGGGCAGAGAGACTGAGAGCAGAAAACAGCAAGCCTCCACTCATTGGTTCACTCCCCAAATGCTGTAAGGCTGAAGCCTGGGCTACAACTCAGTCTGAGTCATGAGGGTGGCAGGGAAACAAGTACTTGGGCCATCACCTGCTGTCTCCCAAGGTGAGCACGGGCAGGAAGTTGGAACTGGCAGCACAGCTAGAGTTGAATCCAAGCAATGCAATATGGGAGACGGGTGCACCAAGTGGTGTCTTAACCACTGCACCAAAGGCCCACACATAAAACTCGGCTCTTAAATAAAAACCTGGCTATACATTTAGATCAAAAATGCAAATGATGGCCGCCACCACGGCTCACTAGGCTAATCCTCCACCTGCAGCGCCAGCACCCCGGGTTCTAGTCCCGGTTGGGGCGCTAGATTCTGTCCCGGTTGCTCCTCTTCCAGTCCAGCTCTCTGCTGTGGCCCGGGAAGGCAGTGGAGGATGGCCCAAGTGCTTGGGCACGGGCATGGGAGACCGGGAGGAAGCACCTGGCTCCTGGCTTCGGATCTGCACAGCGTGCCGGCTGTAGCAGCCATTTGAGGGGTGAACCAACAGAAGGAAGACCTTTCTCTCTGTCTCTCTCTCTAACTCTGCCTGTCCAAAAAAAAAAAAAAAAAAAATGCAAACGACAAGGGCTGGAGGTGGGTGGAGCACGGGAAGCTGCACTTCCTGCTCTCTCCCATCTCATTTCTCTCTCCCCCTTCCTCCCTCTTCCTCTCTCTACCCTTCCCCTCCTCCTCTTCTCTCACTTTTTTTTTTCTTAATTTATTTGACAGATAGAGTTAGATGTGTGAGAGAGAGACAGAGAGAAAGGTCTTCCTTCCATTGGTTCACTTCCCAAATGGCTGCTACGGCCCTCGCTGCGCCGATCCGAAGCCAGGAGCCAGGTGCTCCCTTCAGGTCTCCCATGGGGTGCAGGGCCCAAGCACTTGGGCCATCCTCCACTGCCTTCCCGGGCCACAGCAGAGAGCTGGACTGGAAGAGGAGCAGTCACGATTAGAACCCGGCACCATATGGGATGCAGGCTCTCTTTCTGCCTTGCAAATAAATAAACCTTCTTTTTAAATTTCTTAATGCAAAGAAATAAAATGAAAGTGACATACTAACAAGGATACCTTCACAGCTTGTTGTTTTCTACTTTTCTTCCTAAAGATTTTTTTTTTTAATTTTATTTGAAAAGCAGAGTTACAAAGAGAGAAAGGGAGAGGCAGAGAGACATCTTCTATTTACTGGTTCATTCCCCAAATGGCCACAATAGCCAGAGCTGGGCTAGTCCAAATCCAGGAGCTTCTTCTGGGTCTCCCATGTGGGTGCAGAGGCCCAAGCACTCTTCTACTACTTTCCCAGGCACATTTGCAGGGAGCTGGATCAGAAGTGGAACAACTGGGACTCGAACTGGCGCCCATATGGAATGCCGGAGTTGCAGGAGGCAGCTTAACACTTATGCCACAGCACCGGTGTGGTTGTTTTCTTTTGAAACATATTTCTTGGGAATTTGCTTCCTACCAGCCTCACCTCTTGGCTACCATTCCATACAAAGCAAGTCCCCGCCACCCTGAACTGTGTGTGCACAGTGCTTGTCTCAGGCATTCCAGGCCTTTGGCACAGACCTGGAAGGTCCTCGATTCTCCCTTGGTCCACCTGGTCACCCCTAACAAACCT
The DNA here is from genome assembly GCF_964237555.1 of Oryctolagus cuniculus. Classification (NCBI taxonomy): domain Eukaryota; kingdom Metazoa; phylum Chordata; class Mammalia; order Lagomorpha; family Leporidae; genus Oryctolagus; species Oryctolagus cuniculus. The sequence goes on along the minus strand of NC_091440.1, from coordinate 128,653,718 downwards.
GCCTCAAGCCCAGTTCTCAGCTTACAGTGCACCTGCTGTTCTGTCCCGTTCTGGGACAACGGCGGTCTCCCTGGACACTGGAAAATGGGTCTTACTCTTCACGGCTCCCACACACCTGTCCAGTCCCCTCTGATCTCACGCTAAGTTCAATTTCTAAGGAAGAAGACGATTTCATCATCTAATCTTACAGCTCTTCTCAAAGATTCAAAAAACTAACATGCAGAGAAGGCCTTGTCCAGAAATGGCCGTGAAGCACACAACACAAGACTTAACCACTTTTTTTTTTTTTTAAAACGGTGAGCCATACTTTAGTCATTCGTGTTTAGAACTCAAACTCTGGGAGCTCAAAACCAGCATCTTCACCTGTGAGCCTGCCCCAGCCTGCAGACGCTGCCCACCTTCAGCTGCACATCACTTGCTGTGCTGTGTCCAGAACAACCTTCCTGAGCTGCCTGCCACCCGGTTGCACGCAGACCCTCGGGCCCACAGTCTCATGCGAGAAGTGCAAGGGCTTGCAGACGGCTCTGTGCACGGCCATCCGAGGGCGGTTCCTGGGGCACTTCTGCTTATTTGTCCTGTGGCTTCTCCACGTTGGCCTCGGCAGACTCCTCCTCGGAACAATAAAGCCGGCATGCTTCCCACTGAACTTTTCCTCCAATTTCCATACTAGCCGAACTGGAATTTTCTGGAGAGATTACAGCGTGGAAGGGGAACGAGGAGGAGGAGGATGGCTTTCCTGGCACCACCAACTTCGACATCCTTGGCAGGTTCAGCTCCCTTCACTGAGCCTGGAGGGCCGAGTTCACCTCCTGCTCCAGGAGCACCTGGGACGCTCAACTTGAACTCATCCGGCTTCTTGCTGATGAGCTTGAGGATCTTGGCGCGCAAGCTGAACGTGGCGTCTCCCGGCTGAGCGCCGGCTGAGGAAGAACAAGACTTTTCTGGGATCTGCATGGAACTCCGTGGTGGCACACAAAGCTTCCAAATGCAGCGACGCCTTTGGTCAAACCCTTCAGCAACCCCACCCACTCTTCCCAGAAGACTCTGCATTTCACAGAACCAGAAAGGACTGACAACAGGGACACAGAACTTCCCACAGAACAGCAGCCCAAAGACCTCACTGTTAAGCAAGCACATGCAAATTAATCCACAATACGGCGCCACTTCAGCGGAGCCAGAGGAGTGACCATTAGGATAGAGTCATGTGAACTCTCCTATGTCCTCAGTGCACTTAACTGATAAAACCACTAAGAAAGTCAGCATTTTCAGTACCTTAGGGACAGTCTTCACAGTCACAGGCTGTAACAGGACTTAAAAACACCAATCGCCTTGCATCTTTACCATCACTTTTTTCTGCTCAGAGACATAAATATGTAGCAGCAAATTCTGTTAGAACTGCCTAGGTATTCGCCCAGGACCGTGCTGTATGGGTTTTCAGCCTGCAGCAAGGAGCTGGTCCACCTGTCTCAGCTGGGTAGTGGGCCAGGCCAGCTGTCAGTACATCCTAGGACCCGGCACCGCCACAGGCTCACCCAACCATGCATTTCGCAGGATGCAGCCCGTCTGTGGAGAAGCATCTACACGGGAATTTTATCCTCAACGTCATTTGTATATTCGACATCTACTGCATATCTACTCTAAGCACTTGAGTATGTAAATGAGTAAAAAGAAATAATAATAAAATACAACAAGCATGGGGCCAAGCATTGTGGTGCAGCAGGTTAAGCTAACGCCTGTGACGCCGGCATTCCATAGGAGCACTAGCTCGAGTCCTGGCTGCTCCACTTCTGACCCAGCTCCCTGCTAATGCACCTGGAAAAGCAGTGGAAGACGGCTCAAGTGCCTGAGCCTCTGCAACTCACACGGGAGACCTGGAAGAAGTTCCTGGCTCCTGGTTCTGGCCTGGCCCAATCTCTGCCATTGTGGCCATTTGAGGAGTGACTGATCTTATGGAAGATCTCTCTAACACTACCTTTCAAATAAACATATACACAACAAGCAGCAACATATACGTAACAATAGCAGGAAGAAAGAGGCTGGGAGCTACAAGAACAAGATAAATGAACCTGGAGTATGGGCATGAGAAGGGGGCGACAGAGTTAAGGATTCAAAGGTGGATGTAGGAAGCAGCCCTGAGGACCTGGAATGTGCGCATGACTGGAAGAAGTGAAGGGGGTCACTTGGGAAGCTTCACTCTGCCAGGCTAGGCTGGAGATGGGTAAGGCATGGATGCCAGTGCCAAGGCAGCAGAAGGAGCAAGGAGGCTAAATCAGGCCCCAGGTCAGAGGGGGGTCTGGGGGTTGCGTAGAACCTCGAGGGCACTGCAGGGATTTCTGAACGCGGGGAGATGAGACGTTGCTGCAGAGGTCTGAGCAGAGACGTGTGGGGAGGCGGCTTTAACTCCAGCTGCACCACTCTGGCCGCTGTGCTGGGAACACACAGGAAGCAGGGCGGAGGCAGAGCCACAGTGAGCAGGCTGTGATGGAAACGCAGGCAGCAGATTAGGGGCTTTGTGGAGGCAGCAAGAGGGGTGGGCCACTGATGCAGCCATTAAGACACAGCTTGAGAAGCCTGCAATCCTTGTCAGACTGCCTGGGTTCCAGTCCCAGCTCCACTCTCCGTTCCTGTGTTCCTGCTACTGCACACGTAGCAGGTGATGGCTCAAGCACATCAGTGTGATTCAGCCTTGGCTGTTGCGGGCATTTGGGGAGTGAACCAGCAGAGGAGCGCTCCCTGTCTCCTGTTTCTAACTTTCAAATAAATAGAAGTTGTTTTTTTAAAGGAGGTAGTGAGAGATAGTTGAGTTGGTGTTGGAGAGGCAGAGGGAAAGATCACTCCCATTTGCCGTCTCATTTGATGCCTACAATAGCCAGAGGCGGGACAGGCCAAAGCAGAAGCCATGAGCTGGGAATTCCATCCAGGTCCCCCACAAGGGTGGCAGGGATCCACACACATAGCAGGAAGGTGAAATGGGAATCCAAGCTGGGAATGGAACCTAGGTATCTTCCATGGGCTGCAGCCGTGTAAACCGCTAGGCCAAACACCTGCTCCAGAGGCCTGCTTTTATTCTTACTTATTTACTTCAATTTTTATTCATCTAAGAGAGAGAAAGAGAGAATCTTCCATCCACAGGTTCAATCCCTGAATGCCTGCACTAGTCAGGGCTGGGCGGAAGCCAGGAGCCAGGGACTCCATCTGGGTCTCCCTCGTGGGTGGCAGGAACTCAGTACTTGAGCCACCACCGCTCCTACCCTCCCAGGGGCATGAGCACAAATCTGAATCATCTCAGCAGAGGCGGGACTCAACCCCAGTCACTCTTTGGCGGGATGTGGGCATCATAGGTGGAAGCTAACCTGCTGCCCTACAAAGCCCATCCCGGAGGCAAGCTTTGAAGGCAGGTCCCCCGACAGATCAAATGTGCACTGTGAGAGAAGAGTGAGCCTGAGCTTTGGCCTGAGAACTGGGAGGGTGTCGGGACCGCCATCCTCTGATGCGGGGGTGGAGCCATCGGGAGAGATGACCAGCGGTTCAGTTCTGCACATGCTCAGTTGGAAACATCCTGCAGAGTGGACTTTATTATAGCCAAATTTACAGACCTAAATAGAAAAAAAATTACACAACACTATATATGCATGCAAAGTCATTAAAGAGAATGAGGAGAGAAACTAGCTGCCAGTCTAAGTTTCCAGATCATCAGCAGAGTTCAATTCCTCCTGTTTTAACACGAAAATAAAAAACTGGCTCTATATAAGTGCATTTTTTAAATGTACTTTTAAAAGGATGAATATTATACATGGCCTGCTTTAATTTAGAGGTAAATAAATAGGTCTGAGTACTCTATATAAATTACTCACAGAAATAATGTGGCTTTTCAAGTTTATTTAACTCTTCATTTTCAAAATATGCTTTGATTAGCACATAATATTTGCACATCTTTTCGGGGCATGGGGCAATATTTCAACACAGGCCTACAGTGCTCAAGACATCATGTGACAATATGTAAGCTTTACCAACATGGTCATGGACTATGCAGAATGTGGATCAAAGCTCTTAAAGGAAACAGAATAATCATGTTTAACTGCTACAGAAGCTATTTTGAATGCTGTCTCACAGGGCAGGAAACAGGCCAGTATTAAAAGTGGTGAACAAGAAGAAAGACTTATGTTGGAAGTTGCTCAGTGATGTGTTTGTTCGAGGGGTCTGATGGGCTGCAAGTGAATAAGCCATTGTTGTCCCAAGGCCTCAGGGAATTTTCCGAGGCTCTGACATAACAAGCTGTAACAACTGAACAAATCTACTTCAAAATCGACACACTCCAATTTAAATCCAAATGCAAGTTTATCTAATGGCTCACATAAAACTTAGCTCTTCTATCTTTTTAAAAACTATATATAATTCTTCAAAGATATTTACTTATTGGTCATTCATAAATAGAACCATGAACTCTATATGGCTCCAGAGAATATACCATGCAGTCACCACTAATCTAGATACTCAATACTGTCTCCCCTTTTAAAATGACCAAAATAAACCATAGGGGTGAGCTCGTTAGCACTCCACATAAGAAAATCAAAAAAATCCACGCAGAGGTTTAATTATGCGCTCTTTTTAGGGTCCTTTCTAACACTCAGCGCTACTGCCATTCCAGTTTGGAGAAACTGAGTTGCGGGGAGCATCCTCCTCACTGCAGGGCGTGGCGCGCCCACACCACCCTGTACCCTCCAGCCGCCGCAGGAACGCCCACAGCAACTCCCAGGAAAACCGTCTCCAGATGCTACTATATAACGTTGCAGGGAGGGTCTGGGGAGGGGGACCCCAAACTGCCTCCAGCTGAGAACTGCTGTGCTGGCCCAGGAGCCCTCCACCACGCGAAAGCTGCAGCCTCTCCCCACGCAGGGAGTGCCCACAACACGCCCTTCCCTCTCCGCCTCGGCCACTCCAAGGTTCCGAAGACTTTGTACTTGAAAGTAGTTTCTCTGGGCTGTGCAAGGAGGTGTTTGGTGCAACACCTAAGTCACTGCTCGTGACACCTGCATCCTACACCACAGTGCCTGGGTTCAAGTCCCAGTCTCTCCACTTCCAATCCAGCTTCCTGCTCATGGGTACCCCGGGAGGCACTCAAGTGCTTGGGTCCCTGCAGTCCATGTGGAAGACCCAGATGGAGTTCGAGACACCTGGCTTTAACCTGGCCCAGCCTAGCCTGATGCAGGTCTCTGGGGGAGCCAACCAGAAGAAGAACGATCTTGTTCTGCCCTTGACTTTCAAATAAGAATGAAAATTAATTTTAAAATGTTGGCTATTAAAAAAAAAAAAAACAACACTGTCAGCAAACAGTGTCGAATCTATTCAAAAACTTACCTTACAATACCAAGATGTAGCTTCACTCCTGAGACACCATCTCAAATATTGAAGATTAGCATAGATGCCAGTGCTGTGGCGTGGTGTACAAAGTCACTGCCTGTGACGCCAGCATCCCACATGAGCACAGCAGCCCCACTTCTGATCCAACTCCCTGCTAATGGAAAGCAGCAGAAGACGGCCCAAGTGCTTGGGCCCCTGCACACACATGGAAGACCAGCATGAACCTCCTGGCTTCTGGCTTCAGCCTGATACAACCCTGGCAGTGGCAGCTATTTGGGAAGTGAACCAGTGAATGGAAGACATCTCTCTCTCTCTCTCTCTCTCTCTCTCTCTCTCTTTCACTCTGTCAAATAAATAAAATAAATTAATAAAAGAGGCGATGGGTTAGTGTTACTGAAGGTGGATAAACACAGCAGGACAGACTGCAGAGAATGAGACACAGTGAGGAAGGGACATCCTCCCGGCACGGTGACTGCCTGGAGAGCAGGGCCCTCCGGGCGGGGATGAGTCCCGGGATGCACACCTTTACAGAGGACTTGCAGACCTGCTGCCTGCCACCGTGGGAGGCTGTGCTGCACAGACGGCCGGCAAGGGCCCGACCCACCAGCCCCTCACCCTGGGCTTCCCAGCCTCCAGGACCGTGAGACAGACTTCCGGTCTTCAGCAGCTCCTCCTCTGCTGGTGTCTTGTTACAGAAGCTCAAATGCACTAAGGCACAGGGGAATATCAACGCCAGCATAAGGCAGAGGTTAAAACTGCAGCCACAGGCAGGGGTAGGGCAAACAATGGACGGGACCACGTGAAAAAAGAGGCATGAGGTTCTCATGACTTTATTCAATATCTGAAAATATTCCTTTTAGCTTTAGAAAAACATATACAGTGAACTCATTTTTATAAGAGGAAAGAAATATGTATTTAAATGCCAGTACATAGACTTGAATAGCAGAAGTAAGGTCAAACGTCTCTGCAGGGAATGGGGCGATGTCAGAGCACAGTGGCTCAGGAGAGACAGTGCTGAGACTTACCCCAGTATCCTGAACACAAAACACCACGAACTCACACCACCTAGCTTCCCTCGGAAAGGCTTTTGATCCAGGCAATTATGTAAGTATAATTATATATTTTTTTCTTTAAGGTAGCCTGGACAAGGCTACCGTAGCCACTGGGAGATGGCTATTCTGAAAGTCAGAATACTGGGGGGGGGGGGGGGGGGGGGTTTAAGGAGGAGGAGAAAGAGAAAGGGAGAGAGAGTCTTCCATCTGCTGATTCACTCCCCAAATGGACACATCAGCCAGGGCTGGCCCAGACTGAAGTCAGAAGCCAGGAGCTTCATCTGGGTGTCCACATAGGTGCAAGGGCTCAAGGCCATGAGCCATCCTCCACTGCTTTCCCGGGTTCATTAGCAGGGAGCTGGATGGGAAGCGGAGGAGCCGGGACTTGAACCAGCACCCACAAGGGATGCCGGCACAGCAGACAATGGCTTAGCCTGCTGCGCCCCAGCGCCAGCCCCTGGAGTCTTAGCTCACTGACCTCGGTTAACTCAGGTCGCATGAACAAGATGGAATTTTATGTTTTGCATATAAAATGGCTTAACCCACGGTCAAAATACCTTCAACATTTCTGTTTACACACAGAGCAACAGGAAGAGGCCCAGTGAAAACCAGCGAGAGCTCGGGCAGGGCTGCTCATCTGAACCACCCTCATCTGGGTTTGCTTAAGCGCCACAGGCTGTACCCCACGCAGCCAGCCAGGTAGCGGGAACAGAAAAACCAGCCTCCCGCACACGGGGCACTCAGCCTTCGGCCTTGCGTCACACAGGGGCTCATTCAGAAATCCTTACAACACAGAGTGACGCCAGCTCCTTTATCATCCGTGCTTATGACACGTTTTTCTTTGCAAGAAGAGAGACCAAACTAGACACATCATAAAACACAAAATGATTTTCCAAAGCACAGTAACTCTGAAAGTGCCCAGCGCTGCGTCCCAGCTGAACAGTTGGCATCCAGCGTGACCGGAGAGGCCACAGTGCAGCTTGGCGGCTGCGCGACGCCTTCGAGGGCCTCGCTCTTTCATTCCACGCTTCGGCCAGGGGGAAGAACCCTAACACAGAACTGCAGGAACGCGTGGGGAGCAGCGCCCCAAGAGGCTCACGGGTGGACGCGGCGCCTGACGCCTCCCTTGCCCCGGCCACCCAGCGCGGCGGGCCTACCTTGCGGCTTTGGACTCGCAGCTGCGCGCTTCGCCGGCGTCTTCCCATTTATCCCCTGAGCTGCGTCATGACGCACGCGCAGATCAACCAGACTGGCGGTGCTGCTCGTCAAACCAGGGGGAAGCAAGGCGATCTTTGGACAGGTACTGTTGCCTGTGGGAGCACAAAGAGAGGGGGCCGGTCAGCGCGCGCGTGGGCATGGCACGAGGCTCCTCCGCCCCGCAAGGCAGAAGCGGGCTCTGTCCCCGCGCTCTCCCCGTGCGCGCTGGCCTGGACGCAGGGCTTTCCCGGGGAAGCTCTCGCTGCACACGCTGCAGGAGCCTCACGGGGGAGTGCACACAGGCCACAGCTGCTGGGTGGAGGCAGAGAGCACGGAGCGCCCCACGCTAATCCGTTAAAAGCGTTCCTCTGCGGTGCCCGGTCAGCCCGGAGTCATCGCCTGTGAGGAACAAAGCGGCAGAGCAGGGACGTGACAGCTGACCGGCAGGCTCGCCGAGAGACAGCCACGCGTGCACGCACGCCCGCACCCCCACCGCGATAAGTCCTCGCACAGGCTCCTCGTGACGGCCACGGCGAGCGAAGAGCGACCGTGTTTCCATGCGAAGAGTGACCGTGTTTCCATGGGAAGCCTGGTGAGATGATGCGGATGATACCGCCACATGCACGTAGCCCCAGCTCTGAGATCTACCGTGCTGCTGGACAAAGGGGACGAGACCACCCCACGGTTCTGTTCTGACACGAGTCCTACCTCGCTGCTTTCTCTCTGCACACCTACTACGTGTCCCTCTTTTCTGGCTGATGTGACAGTAGCAACACACTCAGCTTTCCTTAAGGGACCAGACCTGCACTGCGGCACACTGGGTTACGCTGTGGCTTGCAACCCTGGCAACTTGCATCCGAGTGCTGGGTTTAAGTCCAGGCTGCCCCACCTTCCATCCAGCTCCCTGCTAACGCGCCTCGGAAGGCAGCAGATGAAGGCCCAAGCGCTTGAGCCCCTGCACCCATGTGGGAGACCCAGATGGACGTCCCAGCTCCACACAGCCTGGACCAGGCTACCGTAGCCACTGGGAGATGAACCAGTGGATGAAGAAATCTCTCCTCTCAATCTGCTCTTTCAAATAAATATTTCTTTAAAAAGAGAAAAAATAGGTGGCAGGATATGGCACAGCAGGTTACGCGGCTACCTGCAAGGCTGGCATTCCAAACGGGTACCATTTGAGTTCTGGCTGCTCCATTCCCCATGCAGCTCCCTGCTAACACGCCCAGGAAAGCAGCGGAAGATGGCCCAAGTGCTTGGGCTTCTGCACTAAGAGGGACACCTAGGCTCCTGGCCTCAGCCTGGCCCAGCCCCAGCTGTTGTGGACATTTGGGGAGTGAACCAGCAAAAGGAAGATCCTTCTCTATGTTTCCCTCTGTCTCTGTAACTTCACCTCTCAAATAAATAATCTGTAACAAAATGAAATAAAAAAAAAGAAAACAAAACTCCTACCAGGAAGTCTCAATAACTGAATCAAAGTTTGCCATTTAAGAAACACAGCATTTCATCTTTTGTAGAACTCAATTATCTAAAAATAGAGCTAGTCAAGATGTTATAAAGATTTACTATGTGAGTCAAAAAAATCCCTCTTGGGGCTGGCCCTGTGGTGCAGCGGATAAAGCCACCGCCTGCAGTGCCAGCATCCCATATGTGCACCAGTTCTAGTCTCAGCTGCTCGACTTCAATCCAGCTCTCTGCTATGGCCTGGAAAAGTGGTACAAGATGGCCCACGTGCTTAGGCCTCTGCACCTGCGTGGGAGACCGATGCAGCTCTCTGCGATGGCCTGGGAAAGCAGTGGAAGATGGCCTACATCCTTGGGCACCTGTGCCCACATGGGAGACCTGGAAGAAGCTCCGGGCTCCTGGCTTTGGATTGGCCAAGCTCCAGCTGTTGCAGCCATTTGGGGAGTGAACAAGAGGATGGAAGATCTCTCTCTCTCTCTCTCTCTCTCTCTCTCTCTCTCTCTCTGCCTCTGCCTCTCTGTAACTGTGCTTCCAAATAAATAAAGAAATCTTTAGAAAATAATTCCCTCTCAATCCAAATGATTAATAAATACTGATGAAAACAACACTTCTGCTTTAGTTTTTCTGGGCTCCCCTAAACATTGACCTTGGAACAGCAGATTTTCGAAGATATTAATACTTGTGGATACTATCTGGGACATCAGAAAGCCAGTGCTAAAATGGAAAGGGAATGGGATTCTCATTATTAGTCTCCTGCTAACACGGCTTATGTGTCAGCTGGATTAAGTGTTGTCAGGAACGTAGACTGGAAGAAGACTGTCTGGCAGAGTGTTATCACAATGCAAACAGGAGAGAGAAAGGCCAGCATCTTGGAGTGTGTGAACTTGCACACCACCTTAGAAAACCTGTGAAGGAGGCAAAGCCCACCCCTCACACCAACACCTACACTGTCCCAGGCGACCACCTAGCCTCTAGGGGCACCTGGTCATTCTTCCTGCAGGGACTCCTAAAACGGCTTAGGCCACCTGCTGGGGTGCAGGGCAGGACGGAATTCAGGCAGAAACCGTGAAGCCCTTCAGCTCAACCACAGGCCAGAGGAAGATGCCACAGCGTGACTGACAGCAAGGACACACCATGACCTTCAGCTCACAAGAACAAGCAGCAGAGCCGGCGCTGTGGAGTAGGTTAGTCCTCTACCTCTGGCGCCGACATCCCATATCGGGGCCAGTTTGTCTCCTGGCTGCTCCTATTCTGATCCAGCTCTCTCTCTGCTATGGCCTGGGAAAGCAGCAGAGGATGGCCTAAGTCCTTGCGCCCCAGCATCCACGTGGGAGACCTGGAGGAAGCTCCTGGCTCCTGGCTTCGGATTGGCCCAGCTCTGGCCATTACGGCCATCTGAGGAGTGAACCAGCAGATGGAAGATCTCTCTCTCTCTCTCTCTCCCTCTCCCTCTCTCTGTAACTCTGCCTCTCAAATAAATAAGGAAATCTTTAAAAACCAACCAACCAACAAGCAGCAATCCAACTCCACACAGGAACATGTAAGAGTTTAAATGAGAAAACAAATCAAACTGAACCTTCAGAAAATAGATCGCTATTATTACATATAAAAATATATTAAAGGGGCACCGGATTCTGTCCCGGTTGCCCCTCTTCCAGGCCAGCTCTCTGCTGTGGCCAGGGAGTGCAGTGGAGGATGGCCCAAGTGCTTGGGCTCTGCACCCCATGGGAGACCAGGAGAAGCACCTGGCTCCTGCCTTCAATTCAGCGTGGTGCGCCGGCCGTGGCGGCCATTGGAGGGTGAACCAACGGCAAAGGAAGACCTTTCTCTCTCTCTCTCTCTCTCTCACTGTCCACTCTATCAAAAATATATATATATATAAAAACTGGGCTATTTAGAAATTGAACATACCTTACATAAATATTAATCTGAAACTGGAAACTATTTAGGCACTTAATTTCTGGTTAACAAACTTTCAGGGTATGGTGGGTTTTACAAGTGTTACATTTATAGAGAATGTCTCCCATTATGTGCTAAAATTCCTGTGAGAAGAAACCAACTATGGAGGTGGTACTGTGGTACAGTAAGTTAAGCCCTGCAATACTGGCATCCCAAGCACTGGTTCAAGTCCTGCCTCCTCCACTTCCAACCCAACTCCCAGCTAAGGTACCTGGGAGGGCAGCAAAGGATGGCCCAAGTAAGTGCTTGGGCCCCTGCCACCTATGGGAGACCCAGTTATAGTTCCTGGCTCCTGGCTTCATCCTGGTCCAAACCTGGCCATTGCAGCCATCTGGAGAGTGAAGGAACACATTAAAGATTTCTGTCTATAACTGTCTGTCTTTCAAATACATAACTATTAGAACAACAAAAGGAAATGAATCATGCATCCACTTCCTTGTCATCTCATCAAAGTCACACTTACAGATCTTATGCTGGTGGCAATAAATCCACAAAGACTTTATTTCCAGATGAGTGTTTAAAATAAGTCTACAAACTTCAGCCACTACCATGAAGCAGGAAAACATGGTGAGGAATACACATAATATTTACGTTTATAAAGAGTTGTTTAAAAAAAAAAAAAAAGCAATGAACAACATAAACAGAAACCACATGTGGCTTCAAGGCCAAAAATATTTACTTCTCTGGCCCATTACAGGAAAAGCACGCCGCCCACGAGTACAGGTCAAACCTATTAGGGTAAAGGAAGTCCGCCTCTAAGAATCACCATTTCGTTAGCACTTTATCTGCAGGCATCTCCTAGAGCAGCTGTCCAAAGAGGAGCTTTCGGCCAGCACCGCGGCTCACTAGGCTAATCCTCCGCCTTGCGGCACTGGCACATGGGGTTCTAGTCCCGGTCGGGGCACTGGATTCTGTCCCGGTTGCCCCTCTTCCAGGCCAGCTCTCTGCTGTGTCCAGGGAGTGCAGTGGAGGATGGCCCAAGTGCTTGGGCCCTGCACCCCATGGGAGACCAGGAGAAGCACCTGGCTCCTGCCATCGGATCAGCGCGGTGCACCAGCCACAGCGCGCTGGCCACGGCGGCCATTGGAGGGTGAACCAATGGCAAAAGGAAGACCTCTCTGTCTCTCTCTCTCACTGTCCACTCTGCCTGTCAAAAAAAAAAAAAAAAAAAAAAAAAAAAAAAGAGGAGCTTTCTTCGTGTTTGTGCCCAACTCAGCTCTCACACCTGGAGACAATCCTTACTGGGGTACCAGCTGCGTAGCAGGGAACTAAACTCAAAGCATAGCCAGATGGTTCACCTAGTCAAGACTGTCATATACACAGGGGCACTAAGATTCCAAAATTTGGAGGCATGATGTGTAATGAAACTGGTATTTTGAGCACAGATTTAACTAACCACATTTTGTTAGTATTTAAATAGTAGTTTCCCTCCTACACACCCCCAAAGATTTATTTCATTCATTTGAAAGGTAGAGATTCAGAGAGAGGGAGAGACAGAGGGAAAAAGAAATCTTCCATCCACTGGGTCACTCCCCAGATGGCAGCAATAGCTGGGGCTGAGCTGAAGCCAGGAGCCAGGAGCTTCCTCCAGATCTCCCACGTGGGTGCGGGGGCCCAAGGACTTGGGCCATCCTCTGCTGCTTTCCCAGGCACATTAGCAGGAAGCTGCACTGGAAGTGGAGCCACCAGGGCTCAAACCAGCACCCATATGGGATCTGGCACCCCAGGCAGTGTCATCACTGGCCACACCATGACACAGGCCCCTCTGTCTCACATGACATAGCTGTCAGCTATGTTCTCAGTTTCTCTGATGTGCTCTCATGACTAGATGGGGGCTACAGGCCTACAGTAAGATCTAAGAGAATTCTTTCAAATGGCTTCCTCCAAAAATTCTAGAGCTGAATAAATTTAGGAAAAAACTGTAATCAAAACACAAGGGTCTAAGGACACAAAATTTGATTGTGAGTTAAAGAAACTTCTTCAGATCCAGCAATTATACTTCTAGGAATCTCACCTGGACAATCAAAGCCAAAATTGACAAATGGGATTGCATCAAGCTGAGAAGCTTCAACACTGCAAAGGAAACACTCAGCTAAGTGAAGAGGCCCCCGACAGAATGGGAGAAAATATTTGCAAACAATGCAACTGACAAAGGATTAATATCCAGAATCTATAAAGAGCTCAAGAAACTCCTAGTTAAGAAATGAGCAAAGGATTTGAACAGGCACTTTTCAAGAAAGAAAATTCAAATGGCCAACAGACACATGAAAAAATGTTCCAGAGCACTGGCCAACAGGGAAAAACACTTAAAAACCACTATGAAGTTTCATCTCACCCCAGTAAGAATGGCTCTCATACAGAAATCAACAAACAAGAAATGTTGGCGAGGATGTGGGGGAAAAGGTACTCTAATCCACTGTTGGTAGGAGTGTAAACTGGTGCTACTACTGTGGAGTATGGAGATGCTTCAGAAATCTGAATACAGACCTACCATATGACCCAGCCATCCCACTCCTGGAAGCTTCTCCAAATAAAGATAAATTAGCATATAAAAGAGCTATCTGTATCCCCAGGTTCATGGCAGCTCAATTCACAATAGCTAAGATAAGGAGCCAACCCAGATATCCATCAACTGAAGGCTGGATAAAGAAATTCCTGTATATATACAATATGGAATACTACATAACATTAAAAAAAAAGAAATAAATCCTGTCATTTCCAACAAAATGGATACTACTGGAAGCCACTATACTCAGTGAAATAGGCCCGTCCACAAAAGACAAACACCATGTGTTCTCCCTGATCTGTGGTAACTGATGGAGTATCTAAAAATCATCTATAGGAGTGAAATTGATCCTGTGATCTCTAACAGCCCTTGTCCTGACTGCTGAGGAGCAGTGGTTTTTTCTCTTCATACTATTTGTTGAAACCTTTACTTGGTGTAGAGTTAATCTATGTATATAAAGTTAACTGAAAATAGATGTTTGTAAAAAAGTGAGAATGGGAACAGCAGAGGTAGGAGGAAGTGTGGGACATGGTTGGGAGGGAGAGCAGGGCTCAAAGTGTCACTATGTTCCTCAATCTGTATATATGAAATACATGAACTCTGTGTATCTTAAATAAAATTAAAAAAAAAAAAAAAGCCAGCCCTGAGTATATAAAGGTTCCTACTCATGGGAAGTCAACACAACACTGGAGTGGAAAGATCGCCAAGATATTAAAGACAGAAAACTGAATAACAGTATTACATGGTATGGCATCGTTTTTAAAACAAGAAAAATTTAAATGTATCAAACGCAATAAAGGTAGATGCCTGTGCTGTGGTATAATAGGTTAAGCCTCCACCTGTGGCATAGGCATCCCATGTGGGCACCGGTTCAAGTTCTGGCTGCTCCTCTTCTGATCCAGCTCTGTGCTAACAGCCTGGGAAAGCAGTGGAAGATGGCCAAAGTGCTTGGGCCCCTGCACCCAAGTGGGAGACCAGGAAGAAGCTCCTGGCTTCAGATCAGCCAAGTTCCAGTTGTTGTGGCCATCTAGGAAGTGAACCAGCACATGGAAGATCACTGACTCTTCCTCTCTCTGACTTTAACTCTGCCTCTCAAGTAAATGAATCTTAAAATAAATAGATAGATAGATAGATAGATAGATAACAATAGAGGTAAAAACTGCAAGCCTAACTTTGGGAATTGAGGGTGAGGTAAAAGAATGAGAATTTTCATGTTTTCCTAAGTAAGTACATAATTTAAATGTTTTATAATGAAAATATATGGACTACTTATATAAAAGGGAAGGACATGTTGACAACCTACAAAATGGATGAACTCTGAGGACATTATTTTAACTGACATAACCTGGTCACAGAAGTGCAAACACCATATGATTCCACCTAGGATGATGAAATTCGAGGAAAAGTAGAATGGTGTGGGGAGGAAGGGTAATGGGTACAAAGTTTCAGTTTTTTTTTTTTTTTTTTTTTTTTGACAGGCAGAGTGGACAGTGAGAGAGAAAGGTCTTCCTTTGCCGTTGGTTCACCCTCCAATGGCCGCCGCTGCAGCCGGCGCACCGCGCTGATCCGATGGCAGGAGCCAGGATCCAGGTGCTTTTCCTGGTCTCCCATGGGGTGCAGGGCCCAAGCACCTGGGCCATCCTCCACTGCACTCCCTGGCCATAGCAGAGAGCTGGCCTGGAAGAGGGGCAACCGGGACAGAATCCGGCGCCCTGACCGGGACTAGAACCCGGTGTGCCGGCACCGCAAGGTGGAGGATTAGCCTATTGAGCCACGGCGCCGGCCCAAAGTTTCAGTTTTGTAAGACGAAAAAAGTTCAAGACAAGGATGATGGTGATGATAACACCGGATGCCACTGAAGGGTGCCCTCAAAAATGGCTCTGATGGTAAATTTATGTTATATATTATTATGATGAATTTAAGAATTCTTGATCTCTTTCAGGGCCATACACACAAACTAAAAAGAGAGCGAGAGAGAGAACGTGCTTTTGTCTGCACGTTTGCTCACAATGTGCCCACGAAAGCTTGGATGGGGCTGGAACTCAGAGCCAGAAAGTTAATTCAGGTCTTCCAGGTTGGAATGGCAGAAGCCCACTACTTAAGCCATTACTGTTTTCTGCCAGGGGGTCTGCCCTGGCAGAAAACTGGAGTTAGAAGATCCAGGTACTGCCCCCAGGTACTCCTATAAGGGGTGCAAGTGTCTTAAGCACTAGGTTAAATGCCCACTGCGGCAACTGAATTTTTTAAACAAAAAAGCTTATCTCTTGCCCAGTGAAGAAAACCTCAAGATCTACTGAGCTGCTCTTATCTCTATCACGGCAAGAAATCCGCTGAAAGCTCTGTAACCCTCCAGTCCCATGGCTCCTCTTCTCCCACCTGCACAGCACTTCCGGGACACCTCAGCCAGCCTCAGGGCTGCCACAGGCTGAGACTCCAGGGGCCTCTCCACTCCAGACCTCTCGTCTGGACTCGGATGGACACAGGCAGCTGTCTGCCAGCGTCTTCACCAGTCTAATGCAGTCTAACAGCTGGCACAAGCCACACACCCCAATCTGCCCAACTATCACCCCATACCAACCACCAGAGAGTTTTCTCCACCTTGGTTTGTGGCAAGTCCATTTATGCTTAGGCTGAAACTGTGGAAGTATCTCTCCTCCTGGTATTCTCTATCAGTTAATCCCATTGGCTTCAAAGTATTTCGAGACAATGTCTATCCCCGGCCTCCACTGATACTATTTTGGCCTAAAATGTCGTACCTTGACCTGGATTACAGAAAGATCTTGTATCTTCCCTTGTCCTCAGCACAGTCTACAGTTTCAACCAGGACCAGGGAGACTGGCTCAGACCTCATGCCAGCTTCTGTGTTTCAATTCCCCACTGGCTCCGCACTTCCCTCTGAGTCCAATCTCACCATGCCTGCAGGCTCTACGTGACCTGGCTTTGACCCCGTGACCACACTGACCTCATCACCTGCCACTGGCCCCTGTTCATTCTGTGCCTAGCACACCATAAAGCTGTTGGTCTAGCTACTTCAAGAGAGATGTTTCTACATCCTGACAAGTAAATACACAGCTGATTTAGAGCCCAGTCTACCTAAAATTTCAAATATCTCTTTTATAAAAAACATGAAACGCTGGAGCCAGCATTGTGGCACGGTGGGGTGTGGGGAGCAACCTGGACTGGACTGAGTTACTGGAATTAAGACTTATTCTATGCATCTGCTCTCCCACAATATGGCGCTGGGAGAGGAGAAAACAGCTTCTACGCAGCTGCCTCCAGTTCAGCCAATAAACTGTAGGACTTGCTCCTGATTGGAGGAGAGCAGCATACTCGGCGTGTGGGCAGCCGAGTTAGGATTGGCGGAGGAGGACTATAAAGGAGGAGAGAGACGGCATGCACCAGGAACATCTAAGGGGAACATCTAAGGGGAACACCTGTGCAGCCCCCGAGAAGAGCCGGCCGGCGGAGTGCCGCTCCCCTGCGGAAGTGGGGAATGTGGCCAGGGGGAACTGCCCTTCCACGGAGGTGGAAGGGATAGTAGCCAACCCGGGAAGAACCAGCAGCAAACCCGGGGAGGGCCGAGCAGACGAAAGAACAGCGCAGGGTCCTGTGTCGTTCCTCCACGAAGAGGGGGAGCGACAGTGGGGTAAGCTGCCGTCCGCAATACCAGAATCCTATATGAGTGCTGGTTTGAGTCCTCGCTCCTCTGCTTCCAGTCCAGCTCCCTGCTAATAAACCTGGGAAGGCAGAGGAAAATACCCCAAGTGCTAGGGCCCTGCATTCATGTGGGACACCCAGATGGAGTTTTAGGCTCCTGGCTTCAGCCCAGCCGAGCCCTGGCTATCGCGACCATCTGGGGAATGACCCAGCAGACGGAAGATCACTCTCTGCCTCTCCCTCTCTCTATAACTGACTTCCAACTAAATAAAAATAAATCTTAAAAAGCAAATTTGAAATGCTGAAGGTTACTTCTAAACAAGTGCTAAATATCCTGCAAAAGGGTGGGGGTGGGATGGGGAGGAGATAAACTGATTATACCCAAATGATTTTCATCACAGCACAAGCAGAATCGTAAACAGAAGCAGATGTGTGAACATCTGGAACTGTGGACCTATCCAGACGCTTGGTTAAAAAGAGCAACAGCAACAAACAAACAAAAAGCAATGTAAGTTCATGTTTCCATTTATCATCAGCTGTAATTTTAATGAAGCAGACTTGCAAACTATTGGGTACTATAGGTTCCCAATATTTCAAACTCATCACCTGATGTCTCCTGAAATTAAAGAACTTTATCTGTAAAGCAAATGGCTTCATGTCTTCTGAGTTCAAAAGCATTATGAATTCAAAATAGGCCCTGAAGGCAGGTAACTGCAGCTAATTCATATCTGTAAGTCTCAAAGCTGGACAAATATCAAGCATAGAAATGCAACTTTTACTACTGTGTCTTGCGTAAGCATATGCAATGACATGTGCGTGCATCCAAGAGAAAAGAAGCATACGTCCACTAAAAGCAAAGTAATTTTTAAAAATCATGATGAAATATTTAATTTCCCCCCAAACATGGTCCATAACTGTTTACCAAATGATTTCAGTCCATTTTTATACATTTGTGTGAAAGGCAGAGAGATCCTCCATCTACTGGTTCACTTCCCAAATGTCCACAAAGCTGGGGCCTGACCAGGAGGAAATTAGGAGCCTAGAACTCAATCCAGGCCTCCCACATGGGTATCAGGAACCCAACTACTGGAGCCATCACCCACCGCCTTCCCAGATGCACTGGTGGGAAGCTGGAACCAGAAGCGGACCTGTGGCTGAAATCCAGGCTCAGATGTGGGATATGAACCTCCCAGCAACATCTTGACTGCTACACCAAATACCCATCCATCTTCATTTTGACCTGATTTTGCTACCCTGAAAGGCTAACAACAAAATTTCTGAAGAATGCTAGGGTTTGTGGTCCCCGCGTTAGAAGTCTGTTAGGTCAAGGAAGACGCATCCCGCTACATGGGTCCACTCCAGTTTCAAGGAGCTTAGGAGTGAAGCCCATGGCCCTGGCACCTGTCATATAGCCAACTGCCAATCACTGAACCTTAAATGTGGGCTCCAGAGGGTGACACCCCCCCCCACCCTCGTGGGGCTCATGCATCCCCACGTGTCAATGTTAACTGGCGAGGCCTCGCGTCCTCCTGCACGCGGGCTGCGGAGGGCTCAGCCAGTGTGAGCTGCTGTACGTGGTGTGGTGCTTTCTCAGCCACAGCCCCATGTCCCACCGTATCAGGAAGGGAAGGAGAAGCAGCCCTCCCACCCCATGCATGGACAGAAGATGCCCTTTCGGTCGTGCTCAGCGGAACACACATGACATTCAACATGATGGCACCCCCATCACTGCGAGTGCAGCCACCAGAGCCCAAGGAGTCAGGAGAAATGCAGGCTGCCCACTTGCACACAGCCATTCCTGAGGATGCCACCTGAGCAGGAGGGGCTTTCAGAGTCCTGTGCTCTCCCTGACAGCTGTCTCCCTGTTTCTGATAGGCAGAGCTACGGAGAGACAGACAGACAGAGAGAGGTCTTCCATCCACCAACTCACTGCCTAAATAGTGTCAATGTCTGGCCAGGGCAGGGCCAGGCTGAAGCCAGGAGCCCAGAACTGCACCCAGGTCTCCCACATGGGCGGCAGGGACTCAGGTACTTGGGCCATCCTCGGCTGCCTTTCCAAGTCCATCAGCAAGGAGCTGAACCAGAAGGGATTTGAGCTGGCACCCATGTGGGATGCCAGCATTGCAGGCAGAGTCTTTACCCACTACACAACATCAGCCCAAGGCTCCCTTCTTTTATTGCCAAGCATAACTGTGCAGAAGAGACTCAGTCATAAATTTATCAAAACTCCATGTGTTCCTGCTACCCTGGTAAGAAATGGGTCGAATCCACACATGCAGGTAAATGCTGAGTTTTGAAACAGTCACATGGCCCAGAACCTAAGATTCCTTTAAAAAATTAACTCTATTTTTATTTATTTTAAAGACAGAGTTAGAGAGAGACAGAACAGATCTTCCATCACTGGTTCACAGCCCAGATGCTGCAATGGCCAGCATTGGGCCAGATGGAAGCAAGGAGCTTCTTCCAGGTCTCCCACACAGGTGCAGGGGCCCAAGCACTTGGGTCATCTTCTGCTGCTTTTTCAGGTCAGTCTTCAGGGAGCTGCATCAGAAGTGGAACAGTAAGGACTCCAATCAGTGCTCATATGGGATGCTGGCTTCGCAGGCAGCACCTTCACCTGCTATGCCACAACACTGGCCCTAAAAATTCTTTTATAGTTTTATTTGAAAGGCAGAATGATGGGGAGGGGAGAGAGGGACAGATACATACACACACACACACACACACACACACCCAAAGGTTCACTTTCCAAATGGTTTCAACAGCAGGGGCTTGTGGCCAGGCCTAACCCAGGAGCCAAAAACTCCATGTGGGTCTCGTCTCCCACATGAATGACAGGGACCCAAGCACTTGGGCCATCTTCTGCTGCCTTCCTAGGCAGCATCAGCAAGAAACCCGATCAGGGTCAACACTATGGCATAGCAGGTAAGGCTGATGCGTGCAGTGCCAGCATCCCATATGGGTGCCAGTTCGAGTCCCGGCTGCTCCACTTATGATCCAGCTCCTTGCTAATGCACCTGGGAAAGCAGTGGAAGGTGGCCCCGGTGATCGGGCTTCTTAACCCAGATGGGAGACCCAGAAGAAGCTCCTGACTCTTGACTTCAGACCAGCCCAGCTACAGCTGCTGCAGCTATTTGGGGAGTGACCCAGCGGATGGAAAATATCTTTCTCTGTGTATCTCTCCTCGTTTCTCTTAAGTAAATCTTTTTTAATTTATTAGTAACTTATTCTAAGATTTTATTTTTTTATTTATTTATTTGAGAGGTAGAGTTGCAGACAGCGAGAGGGAGAGACAGAGAGAGAGGTCTTCCTTCCATTGGTTCACTCCCCAGATAGCTGCAACGGCCGGAGCTGCGCTGATCTGAAGCCAGGAGCCAGATATGTCTCTTCCCGGTCTCCCACATGGGTGCAGGGGCCCAAGGACCTGGGCCATCCTCCACTGCTTTCCCAGGCCACAGCAGAGAGCTGGATTGGAAGAGGAGCAGCTGGGACTAGAACCAGTGCCCATATGGGATGCTGGCGCCACGGGCGGAGGATTAATTTACTGCACCATAGCGCCGGCCCCTTAAGTAAATCTTCAAAGAAAAAAAAAAAAAGCTGAATCAGAAGCACAGCAGCTGGAACTCCAACTGGCACTTGGATATGAGATACAGGAGCTGAAAGAAGGTTTAACCTATTGCACCTCAATGCCAGCCCCAGAACCAAGATTCTCAATGACCTTGAGCTTTGATTCTAATGAATACACCACGAACATCTCTAAGCATTGTGCAGACAGGGCTGATAACTGACATAAAAGAGCTCCCAGACACGATCACCAGGATCCAAACAGCAGCTCAGACGCCACAGGGCGCCAGGGCAGTGATGAGGGGACCAGACGCCTGGTGTCTCCTCCCTGCACCCCCTATGGCCCTCGTCTCCTGCCTCCTTCTGTGGCTGCCCTATCTGCTTACATCTCTCCTCCCACTGTCTGAAATGTAGCCCCATCATCCTGCACCTGCCATGCGGGCTTAAGCCTGGCACCTGCCATTTGCTTCAGCGCCTGATCCTTCTCTAGCTCGGGGATTACCAACAGACCATGTGGGAGAAACACTAGCAGAACCACAACAAATACAATAATGAAGTGTTCATGAAGACCTTGTACAACGAGCAGGACTCTCTTATTCAATAAAAGTAACAGTACTAGCAGCGAGAGAAGAGGATTCACAGCACAACATCACTGTGATGTCCTGCCTTACAGAAACGTTTCTCACTTTTGCTCCAATGGACACTGATTCCTTGTTAACACAACTGCTTGTTGTCATCATGACTCATTTTCCAAGGAGCACACTGAAGTGTCCGAGACCACTCAAAAGCACTTCAATATTTACCATCATATAAAGATAATTGAAAATGAATTTTGGCCGGCGCCGCGGCTCACTAGGCTAATCCTCTGCCTACCGGTGCCGGCACACCAGGTTCTAGTCCTGGTTGGGGCGCCGGATTCTGTCCCGGTTGCCCCTCTTCCAGGCCAGCTCTCTGCTGTGGCCCAGGAGTGCAGTGGAGGATGGCCCAAGTGCTTGGGCCCTGCACCCCATGGGAGACCAGGAGAAGCACCTGGCTCCTGGCTTCGGATCAGCGCAATGCGCCAGCCGCAGCGGCCATTGGGGGGTGAACCAATGGCAAAGGAAGACCTTTCTCTCTGTCTCTCTCACTGTCCACTCTGCCTATCAAAAAAAAAAAAATGAATTTTGATGAAGAATGGGATGGAGATGGAGTGGGAGATGGGATGGTTGCGGGTGGGAGGGAGGTTATGGGGGGAAAAGCTGCTATAATCCAAAAGTTGTACTTTGGAAATTTATTAAATAAAAGTTGAGAAAAAATTTACCATCAGCAGATTTTATCCTTATGCCTCCCAAGTACAACATACTTAAGAACAGCCATGGTCAACTGCAAAGAACGTCACAGAGGCACCAACTTTCTGCTGATGCCACTGTTTTTTCTCCCCTCCCCACTGATTGAAATGTACTGAGTGATAAACCCCCTAATTAAAAATGCCAGGAACTCAGCTAATTATGGGGGACAGAAAGACAAGTAATACACAACCCTCACCCTCAGGTACCTCATGCTCAAGGGGACAGAGGCAAGGAGGATTCCACTGGCCTGGACACCTGCCTCGCCACTCCCAGCCCCCTACTGATGGCAGAGAGTTAGCAGCTGCACCAGCCAGGGACCGGGTGCTGAGAACAGGAGTCAAGGAAGCAGAGGAGCGCAGAGCGGGGTCCCACAGGCTGTCGAGCAGGGACCAGGAGGCACAGGGTGACACTCGCTTAGATTCCCTGCCAGTCTGGCAGGGTAGCAATCCTCACCTCTAGGGATGCACAAAGAACACAGCTTTGGGCTGACAGGGGCAGGGCCGTGACCCTGCTGACACCGCGGTCCGCCCCGACGCCACTGGTACTGCCCCTACACCTCACAGCCCTCAACTTCCAATCATCTTGCTTTCAGATTCTATTCTTTCAGATATATCTTTTTTATGATTATGATTATTATTATTATTTGACAGGCAGAGTGGACAGTGAGAGAGAGAGACAGAGAGAAAGGTCTTCCTTTGCCGTTGGTTCACCCTCCAATGGCCGCTGCAGCCGGCGCACCGCACTGATCCGATGGCAGGAGCCAGGTGCTTCTCCTGGTCTCCCATGGAGTGCAGGGCCCAAGCACTTGGCCATCCTCCACTGCACTCCCGGGCCACAGCAGAGAGCTGGCCTGGAAGAGAGGCAACCGGGACAGAATCTGGCGCCCCGACCAGGACTAGAACCCGGTGTGCCGGTGCCGCAAGGTGATTAGCCTAGTGAGCCGCGGCGCCGGCCTCAGATATATTTTTTAATTTATTTATTTGAAACTCAGAGTTACACAGAGAGAGAAATCTTTCACCTACTGGTTCAGTTCTCAGATGGCCACAACAACCTGGGCTGGGCCAGGCAGAAGCCAGGAGCCAGGAGCTCCATCCAGGTCTCCCACGCGGGTGGCAGGAGCCCAAGCCAGGCCATGAGCAGGCAGCTGGATCGGAAGTGGAGCAGCTGGGACTCGAACTGGCATCCATATGGGATGCTGGCTGCCCTGGAATTTTCTTTAAAACATTATTTTATGTGCGTTTTAAGGGAGAGGGGAAAATCTCTTTGCCCA
This sequence comes from Oryctolagus cuniculus, assembly GCF_964237555.1. Classification (NCBI taxonomy): domain Eukaryota; kingdom Metazoa; phylum Chordata; class Mammalia; order Lagomorpha; family Leporidae; genus Oryctolagus; species Oryctolagus cuniculus. Next base: position 128,630,363 of record NC_091440.1, on the reverse strand, counting down.
ATTCAAGGCCAATTATACCCAGGCTCTGAGCCATTTCTTATTTTGTGTTTTTAGTCTCACTGATTATGGGCTGCATCACCGGTCTGTCTTCCTCTAGGGAGGCCCAATTTCCTGCATTTTGTGAAAGCAGGAACAAAACCTGCCAGGGCTGGGCTGCAGGAGGGCCGCAGCACCGCAGGAGAGCCCACAGCACAGGGCGGGGACTGCCCGCTCCTTCCTCATCCTCCCTGTCCCCACGGGGTTAAGACCCAAGCCCAGAGGGCTCAGCAACTGTCCCTCGAGTGTGACCTGGGAACCACTCCTGTGACAAGAGCCCAGCCCCAGATGGCCAAGTGCCAGGATTCTACCGCAGACATGTGTACCCCACCTCCTGCACAGTCAAAGGTCAGAGGGCGCGTAGAAGCTCTGACCTGTCTAACCTGGAGCCACGTGTGTATTCTGGAATCTTTCCACTACACACCAAAGCCAACAGCACCCGAGGAACTGCCGCTTCGGAATGTGTCTTGGGAAAAGCTAGCGCAGGGACACCTTCCATGTTCCCGGCAGCTTGGCCTTGGCTATTCCCAGAGACCCCACCTCCACTGCCGGCCCTGCTCCTGACCTCCCACCCAGCACCCTGGCTGCCCCCGTGACCGGACTCGAAAACCACAAACTGAAATTCTGACCTGCCGGCCACCATTCGGCTGCACAAACCCACAAAGCTCTGCTCACAGAAGTAGCACCAGGGGAGGGACCCAGGGTGCCTGAGCACTGTGCACGGAGTCAGCCGGGAGCAGCCCATGGCCTGCACCCCAGATGAGACCACAGTCTGCAGCCCGGTCAGTCTGCTCTCCTCGTTCTATCACCTTCTCGCCTGCAGAAGCCCACGCCCCATGCACGCCCTCACACACCAGCGAGTAACCACAGGCCACGCTCCAGAGGAAGCTGCCTCGTGTGCACGCCGCCTTCGGTACCGGAGGGAAAGAACGGTCAACTCAGAGAGCGGCGCGGGCAGGCAGCAGACCAGGGCCGGAACCTCTGCACTAAGGGCATCACGGCCTTTCGTTCTAAGCAGCAAACACAGGCCCGGTCCCTCCGCTTGGCTGCCTCCCTCCCTGTCAGTTCAAGCCCAAGACCAGGCCGAACAAATCATCTGCTAAGAAGCCTGACTCGCAGGGCAGGTGTCTGGTGCAGGGGTTGAGACATCCCTCCTCTGAGTGCCTGGGGTTGAGTCCCTGCTTCGCTCTTAACTGCAGCTTCCTGCTAACGCGCCCTGGGAAGCGGCAGGTGATCGCTCAAGACCCAGGCCCCTGCCACTCCCGTACGTGGGAGATCCGCATGCAGGCCCACGCACCTGGCTCCGGCCTGGCTTACTCCTAGCTGTTCAGGGCATTAGAGAAAGGAAACAGTGGTTGGGAGATCTCCGCCCATCTGTGCGTCAGCCTTTCAAATAAATTTTTAAAAGTATCTTGGGGAAGCCTGACTTCTTACTTTAGACTTAGAACCCATATGGATACCAACAGGGTGGCAGGAAAAGGCTGTGCTCACCTGGGAAAACCGTTCGCTTTCAAAATGGCCTTTTTTCAACTGATTTGTTCCCGGGACCTCCAGAGGAGGCTGCGGCGACACAGGCAGCGCACACCTCAGACAGGCACACACTGGTGCTGACACGGCTTCAGCACACGCGCTGGGAAACGCTTCGCCCGAGTGCCACAGAAACACCGCACTCCTAGCAGAATGGCCTTGCACCTTAAAACTCATCCAGCGTAGGTTACGGGCAGGCACGCGGTACAGAAGTCAGGTTGGCCCTTGCAACACCTGAATCCCACAGGCGCGCTTTGTTCAGGTTCTGGCTGCTCCGCTTCAGATCCAGCCTCCTGCTCAGGCTCATCCCGGGGGGAGCAGCGGATGGCTCACGTGGTTGGATACCTGCCGCCTACGAGGGAGACTGGAGGGCTCCTGACTCCTGGTTCTGCCTGGCCCAGCACTGGCTGAGGCAGGCATTGGGGAGTGGACCAGGACGGAAGATACATCTGTCTTTTGGTCTTCCTGCCTTGCAAATAAAATGAAAATAAAAATTAAAACTTAACACAGCTTACAGCCAAGTTGCTTTTAACTGTCTCTACTGTTCTTCTAACTATTACCACTGACAGCAGGGACAGCATGTAACAGTGAGCGTGCTCTGTGCCTCCATTTGTTCCTCTTGTGAATTCTCTGAGCGCTCGCTCTCTCTCTCTCTTCCTCCCCCCGCCTCAGACATACACACACAGACACATGCACAATTAAAAGGAGGAGGCAGGTATCTGACCTAGAGGTTAAGCCACAGGTTACCACGCCTGCATCCCACATTAGAATGCCTGGGTTCAATTCCTGGCTCCAGCATCCAAAGGCAGCTTCCTCTAAAACAGGCCCTGGCTCCAGGCCAGCCCAGTCCTGGCCACTGCAGGCATTTGGGAGGTGAGCCAGTGATGGGAATCTAGATGTCCCCTCCCCCACATCCCAACCCCAGTCTTTCAAATAAAAAAAAAATAAGATGTATTTATTTATTTGAAAGGCAGAGTTAGAGAAAAAGAGACCTTCCATGTGCTGGTTCACTCCCCGAGATGGCCACAACAGCTGGAGCTGGGCCATTACAATGCTGGTGGCCAGGAGCTTCTTCTGGGTCTCCCACATATATAGCAGGGGCCCTAACACTTGTGCCATCTTCCACTTCTTTCTCAGGCCATTAGCAGGGAGCTGGATCATAAGTAGAGCAGCCGGGACACAAACCGGAGTCCATATGGAAGCCAGCATTGCAGGAGGTAGCTTTACCCACTACACCCAGCCCTGACCCCGCAAACAAAAATTTCAAAAAATTTCCCCGAGATAAAGCAAGGCAGACTTGTTAACGTGCAGTGCTGCGCACTCAAGGGACGTGTTTAAGCTGTAAGTGCCTGTGGCTTTCACTCACTGGCTACATCTCTGTTATACACACCTGACTTGTGGCTCTTCAGTCAAAACCAGGCAGAATAGAGCCGCCAAATACCCTGGGCTTTCCAATAACACAATTGAAGAACCACGAGGTAGGGCCAGTGCAATGGTGCAGTGGGCTAAGCCTTCGCCTGTGGTGTGCGCATCCCATATCGGCGCAGGTTTGTATTTCAGCTGTTCCACTTCCGATCCAGCTCTCTGCTGCATCCTGGGAAAGCAGTGGAGGATGGCCCAAGTGCTTGAGCCCCTGCACCCACGTGGGAGGCATTTGGCGCAGCAGTTGAGACCCAGGTCAAGACGCCTGTGCCACTCCAGAGCGCTGGGGTTTCACTCCAGCTCTGACGCCAGCTTTCTGCTGCTGAAGCAGACCCTGAGAGGCAGCAGCAATGGTTTAAGCGGTTGGGTCGCTGTGATCCACATGGGAAACCTGCAATGAAGTCCCAACCAGCAACGTTGGCTGTTCTGGACATTTGGATGGGAGCTCTCTCTCGCTCCCTGACAAATAATAAACAATCAAACAAATGAATGGGTTCATGCCTTAGAGCTTTATTTCCTGTATGGGAGTAAGGGCCTGTGATGATCCCTTAGTATTTGTTCAACTGACAAAGAGTATACTCCCCACATAAACTGGTAATATTCACAGAAATCACTTAAGATCCCCCAATACATCACAAAACCAAGTTTAAGAAATACTCTGAAGGGCCTGGAGCTGTGGCCCCTTGCTGCAGTGCCAGCATCCCACATGGGCGCTGTTTCAAACCTGGCTGCTGCACTTCCAATCCAGCTCCCTGCTGCTATGTCTGGGAAAGCAGTGGAAGATGGCCCAAGTACTTGGGCTTCTGTAACCTGTGGAAACCTAGATGAAGCTTCTGGTTCCTGGCTTTGGCCTAACCCAGCCCTGAGCATTGACATTTGGGGAGTGAAGCAGCAGATGCAAGTCAGTCTGTCTGTCTGTCTGTCTGTCTCTCTCTCTCTCTCTCTCTCGGATTCTATTTATTTATTTGAGAGGTATAACTGATGCCTACATCAGCCAGTGCTGGGCCAATTGGGGAGTGAACTAGCTGATGGCATCTCTCTCTCTCTCTCTCTCTCTCTCCATTAGCCTAGCTTGAGCTAGACAGTTTAATCAATCATAGCAATGGTACAGAGTTGCTGGGACCAAACACCCTGGACCGAGGGGAAGAACAGTTGTTGGAAAAAGGGAATATTTGGGTGGTATTTTGAATAACTCTTTTATCCATGAAGATAAGCATTTGCAGGATGCATCTGGATAAATAGCCTTTCAAATAAATAAATAAATATTTTTTAAAAACTTTGAAATTTTAAATGAACTCTCAGACTCCATCTTAAGAAACTAAGATACTAATAATGTCCACAGAGCAAATTCAGATCTCTAAGTCACTTCAGGAACTCCACCACAGCATTTCCTCTGCATCTCAGAGACACGAGCCTACTTCTCACCCTCGTGAAAGGAGGGGCTGGCGACCGCAGAGAGAAGGATGAGTGGCACATAGGCCCTGATTCCACAGGAGCTTACTTAACACCTTGCCCCTGAGGGCAGGAACTGGCAGGCACCAGGGAGGAAGAGCAAGCCCGCCTCCCAAGGGTTAAACCCCCTCAATCAGGCATCTGCAATCAACAGGTCACAGGCCAATTCCTGCTGGCCGCTTGTTTTTGCCAATAAAATTCTACTGGAAGACAGCCGCACTCGCTCGCTCATGCTGTGCACTGCTCTGGCAGAGCTGAGGACTTGCAAAGCCCAAAATATTTACGATACGGCCTGTTGTAGAAAAAGTGCACAGACCTTGACCTCAAAAAAGCAACAAACTATGAACAAGTGCAGTCATTCTCCAGGCCCAGTTCTTTCCCCAGCAGCAGCAAGGCCTTGACCAGACAACCCCTCCAGTTCAGGGGGTTCACTGGCAGCATCGTGGCACAGCGGACCCAGCACTTCTTGGCTCATGACCCACGCCGGGACGGATCTACTAAATTAATACTGCCACGGGCCATCATCTTTGGTTTCCTCTTGTTCTAGACCCTCCGTGTCTAGCATGCTCTTGTGTCAGTTGCCTTCCTCATATTTTTAGCACACATTATTTCCTCCCGATCGCTGCTGCATGTGAGCCAGTTGACTGATGAGAAGGCCTTAACCACCTCTCTAAAATAATGCCTTTCGGTCGGTGATTCTCAACCACGACTATTGTTAGAATCACTGTGGAGGCCGGCGCCGCGGCTCACTAGGCTAATCCTCTGCCTTGCGGCACCGGCACACTGGGTTCTAGTCCCGGTCGGGGCGCCGGATTCTGTCCCGGTTGCCCCTCTTCCAGGCCAGCCCTCTGCTGTGGCCCAGGAGTGCAGTGGAGGATGGCCCAAGTACTTGGGCCCTGCACCCCATGGGAGACCAGGAGAAGCACCTGGCTCCTGCCTTCGGATAGGTGTGGTGTGCCGGCCGCAGCAGCCATTGGAGGGTGAACCAACGGCAAAGGAAGACCTTTCTCTCTCTGTCTCTCTCTCACTCACTGTCCACTCTGCCTTTAAAAAAAAAAAAAAGAATCACTGTGGAACTTCAAAAAGGAACTGTAGAATCACAATGTCTGGGGATGGCACCCAGATACCAGCGTACAATACAGCCTTCTGGGTGTCTCCAGTGGGCAGTCCAGGCTGGGAACCACCTACTTGGTGTTGGCGCAAGCTTGGGTCAGGTCAGCATTCACAGTAGAGATGAATCCTGTCATTTCAGGCTGATAACCCAACATCCAACTTTTTGCCAACTTCTGGGGCTCACAGCACCGTATGACTCTTGATTAAGTCACAGGCAACTTACACACAAGCATGGCGCCCCCTGCTCAGCTGTGAAGGTGAGGTTGCCTGTGTCCTAATAAGAAACAAGTATGTGACCCCTGTCTCAGGTCTGTGTCCTAATAAGAAACAAGTATGTGACCCCGTCTCAGGTCTGTGTCCTAATAAGAAACAAGTATGTGACCCCTGTCTCAGGCCTGTGGAATTTGCCGCATCGGGGAAAGTTCTGGACCTTACCCAGTAGCTTCTCATGAGGCTGCTCGTCCGTATCTTCCATAATATCCTTTACCGGACACCACAGAACCTGCTTTTCTGAGTTCCATCAGCCATTTCAGCAAACAACCCCAGGGACTGGTTGGACCTCCAATCTACGGCCAGTCAGCTGGAATTATGGGATGCCCAGGCTTTTGACTGGCATCTAAAGCAGAGGCAGTCTTGTGGCACAAGGCATTTGGGATCTGCTGCCGCCCACGGGCTGGCCGGTCACAGGTGGCCAGTGCCAGAACTGAGCTGATGCCTTAGGACATCCAGCTGCTGCCAGAGTCGTGTGAGAAAAAAAATCCCGCACATCTGCTATCAGAAACGTTCTATGGATGCAGACGATCCCAGCAGCGCCTCTGCAGACAACCCGGACATGCCCTGATTTATAGGAAAAGCCACCAGGAGAAGACCTGAAGACACAGAGCAGAGTCCTGGCCGGCAGAGATCAGGGGAGGGGAGATTCCCAAAGCAATGATGTGAAAACGTCCACGGACTGCACCAAGCATTTAAGAAAGAAAAGAGGAGAGAAGAAAACACCTTGAAGGGCCAAAGTTAGTTTTTATAGCAGACCTAGGGCCAAGCCAGGTGTCTGGGTTGCAAGTTAACGCCAACCCCAGCTTCCACCATCTACGCCACTGCCAAGCTTTTTCCACTTACACACAGCCATCCATCTGCACGCCCAGAGAGGGAAAGAAAAGCAAACTGGCCAGCGCATCAGCCGCTTCAGCAGGGACGCTGCTGAAACAGCACGCAACTGCTGGTACTTACTCAGGCACCAGGAACCAGGAAGGGATGCCGGCTCTCTTCTAAAAGGGAACCCACCCTTTCCATAAGCAACCCCGTCCTCACCTGGGAGACGCTGCGTCATTCTGTGCTTGCTCCCCCTGACTATTTTTCTGAACTTGCTTTCTCTAAACTTGACCTCCAGCCGCCCAAACGTCCCAGCCTAATGCTACGTCTGCTGAGTACTTTCAGTGAGCTTCACCTTCTAGACATTTCTGGCTGACTTCCCCTGCACACCCCCCGCCCTGCCCTCCTCACTCCACCCTCTGCACTTGCTCTTGTTCCTTCACTTTTTAAACCCAAATTCAGCTGCAAGGCAACAATGGACGGAATGAGCTCCACCACGTTAGGCGCCACCCAGTGCTCTGAAGCCAACAGCTGCATCTTCAGTCGCACCTGCTCCAGCCCGGCAGCCTGGCTGTGAGAAGCAAGGCTCTGGCTATCCGGGAAGCTGCTTTTGGTTCCCCCAGGAGAAAACAGAGTGGATTAGTAGAACCAGAGGCTGAAAGGTCAAAATTTTGGCCTGATGATTTATTTTGTGACCATGGGAAAGTTACTTAACTTCCTTAAAAATTAGAAAAACATTTTTCCCGCTCCAGGGACACTGCCTAGGCACAGGGGGCGGGCAGGCACACAGAACCCTCAGAAGTCTTTGTCTGGAGCACATCTGACCAACTGGACAGCTCTCGCAGTTAGCCACTTGCTTTCCTTGCTTCCCTGCTGTGGGATCAGGTCAGCAGACTGCACACTTGCCCCCTGGCTGGGTTCTACGGCAGGAGCACAAGGCACTGTGTTCAGCTTCTAACAGTGCACACAATTGTTGCAGTCACGCAACACCAAAAAAAGCAAATGTTGCACCCAGCTTATCTTTTATTTCCTATATTCTTTTCTGGCTGACAGAAGGAGGAAGTTAGGAAGAAAAAATGAGCCAGTTCATCAAAGATAACCACTTCCCTAATTCTAAAACTGCATTCTTGAGTCATGGTTTGGCTGTGTCTAGTTTACCTGTGCCCCTACACATGAAGAGTTTCACTAAGTTGTCGTCTGAGGGTGGCACCAGTGTCATCGCTCCCTTGTTGAAAACACCTCTGTGGGACGGCGAGGCTCACGGGACAAAGCCTGGAGCTCGCACAGGGTGCAGCCGCTCTCAGACTCCCACCTACCCGAGGGGGGTCAGGTCTGCATCCTCAAGGCCACACTGCTCTTGCCCAAGCCAGCCACCGCATTACCTGTCGCTCGGGTCAGCCAGTGTCACGTCCCTGAGGCTGGTCCTCCTCTCAGCAGGCTGCAGCTCCAATGCCACCTTTTAGTGCGGAAATCCCACAGAAGAAGAGGAAGAATCCTGCACCCCTTGCTCTTCGCCGCTGCTTTCTATTTTCTAAACCTACAGTGCACACAACTAGGACTGCGTAAGAGGGCCCTGCGGCCTCCTGGAAGACGAGGCTATTAAGCAGGATGACACCAGGAACACAGTTATACCTCTGCTGGCTGAGCACGTCTGGTTCTCACACTGTATCTACATAGTCAATTTTAGACCAAAGGGACACCAAAAATACCCTCTTTGCTTGTTATTTTTATCACTGTTTCACTGTTCTGCACTCTAAATTAGCAACTCCAATTGAAATAGATAAAGACAAAAATGAGTAGTATTCAAAGGCGGAAAAAAACCCCATACGACATTCCACATAAATTGGTAACCTCACCAGTTTCATGGTCTTTAGGGGGCTTACATTTACAAAATTATAAAAATAATCATTTTCAACTCTTATCTATTTATTTATTAAGATTTTTAAAATTTATTTGAAAGGCAGATCTACAGAGAGGCAAAGGCAGAGAGAGAGAGAGAGAGAGAGAGAGAGAGAGAGAGAGAGGTCTTCCATCCACTGGTTCACTCCCCAAATGGCCGCAATGGCAGAGATGGGCTGATCCAAAGCCAGGAGCCCGGAGCTTCTTCCAGGTCTCCCACACGGGTACAGGGGCCCAAGGACTTGAGCCATCTTCTACGGCCTTCCCAGGCCACAGCAGAGAGCTGGATCAGGAGTGGAGCAGTCGGAACTTGAACCACCATCCATATGGGATGCCAGCACTGTAGGTGGAGGCTTTACCCACTATGCCACTGCACCGGCCCCTACTTACTTACTGACTATAGTCAAATAGATTTTGTGGGGAGCAACTCGGACTAGACTAAGTTACTGGAATTAAGACTTATTCTATGCATCTGCTCTCCCACAATATGGCACTGGGAGAGGAGGAAACAGCTTCTACGCAGCTGCCTCTTGCCAACTTGAGTGATGACCTCCAGGAGCTGATCCTGCTCCTGATTGGAGGAGAGCAGCGTACTCGGCGTGTGGGTAGCAGAGTTGGGATTGGTGGAAGAGGACTATAAAGGAGGAGAGAGACAACATGCACCAGGAACATCTAAGGGGAACATCTGAGGGAACACCTGTGCAGCCCCCGAGAGAGCCGGCCGGCGGTGTGCCGCGCCCCCGCGGAAGTGGGGAATGTGGCAGGGGGAACCGCCCTTCCACGGAGGTGGAAGGGACAGTAGCCAACCCGGGAAGAACCAGCAGCAAACCCGGGGAGGGCCGAGCAGATAAAAGAACAGCGCAGGGTCCTGTGTTGTTCCTCCACGAAGAGGGGGAGCGACAGATTTCATGTTTCTAAGAGGCCATGAAATCATTATTCTCATCAAGTATATTATCACGTGGCAAATAACAGCCCATACATTCAAACTGTGGAATGTGGATTTTAAGATGCAGGTCACGGATGGATGTTTAGTCAACCATTGAAGATACCCACTAAGGGGTGGTATCGCGGAACAGCAGGTTAAGCCACTGGGAAGGCCTGCATCCCACAATGCAGTGCCACTGAGTCCCAGCTTCTGCTCATGTGCCTGGGAGGCAGCAGCTAACGGCCCAAATACTTGGGTCCCTGGCACACATGGGGCAGACCCAGATGGAGTTTCTGGCTCCTGGCTTCAGCATGGACCACCCCAGGCTGCTATGGGCATTTGCAGAGTAAACCAGCAGATCAAAGATCTGTCTTTCCATCATTGTACCTTTCAAATAAATAAACACATCTATAAAACAGCAAGATGCCAGGTGAGGCACCTGTGTGGTGTAGTGTCTGATACTCAAGTGGGAGGCCTGGACTGAGCTCCTGGCTCCAGGCTTCCACATAGTCCTGTCCTGATGACTGTGGGCCTTTGATGAATGAATAGTAGATGGGAACTCTGTCTCTCCCTTTCTCTCTCCCTCTCTAATACATCAAACAAAGAAAACATTTTAAAAAAATTTTAGGCTGGCACTGTAGCACAGCAAGTAAAGCTACCAGCAGTGCCAGCATCCCATATGGGCACCGGTTCGTGTCCTGGCTGATCCACTTCTGATCCAGCTCTCTGCTGTGGCCTGGTAAAGCAGAAGAAGATGACCCAAGTCCTTGGGCCCCTGCACCCGTGTGGGAGACCTGGAAGAAGCTCCTGGCTCCTGGCTTTGGATTGGCGCAGCTCAGGCCATTGCGACCATCTGGGGAGTGAATTAATGCATGAAAGTTCCTGCCTCTGCCTCTGCCTCTCTAACTCTGCCTTTCAAATGAATAAATAAATTTTTAAAAATTTTTTAACGGCATTAGAAAAATGAGCTCCTTATAAAGGCAAAAGAGCACCTCTGTTGTACCCAGAACTGAAGATGGTAAGCTTGCGCAGGATGGATCACAGAGGGGGTGAGGATGGACAGACGTTCAGAGCACCTAAGAGAAGGCCCAGTATATGTGGAATGGACTGACCCTGCCTCCCCTGGAATATCTGGTGGCATTCTACATTCTCTTGACTTCCTGTGGTTTATTCCACTACCTAAGGAGAGTTGGTTAAATTTATACTTTATTGCTACATGATAATGTAAGTGACACATAGGCTTCAACATATAATAAACAGACTAATTGTATCGTATTTCATTTTCCATGTGGAAAGAGTTTGCCTGCAAGCATCAACTAAAATGAGGAGCCGGTGCTGTGGTGCTGTGGTGCAGTGGAGCAAGGCACCACCTATGGAGATGGCATCGGATGTGAGCACCGGCGAGCCCCGCTGCTCCACTTCTGATCCAGCTCTCTACTACTGTGCCTGGGAAAGCAGTGCATGATGGCCCAAGCACATGGGCCCCTGCGCCCATGCGGGAGACCTGGATGGAATTCCAGGCTCCTGGCTTCTGCCTGATCAGCCCTGGCGCGTGCAGCCACTTGGGGAGTGAAGGGGGTGTGTATGTGGAAGATCTAGAAAAATCTCTCCCCCCTTTTTCCCTCTTCCCCCTCCCCTCCACCACCCCTCTCCATCACTGCCTTTCAAATAATCTTTTGTTTTTCTTCCAAAAAAGAGTTTTTTCCCAAGTCACTGAAGAAGATAAAACTGCTACAGACAACACGATCAGCAGCGACAGACACTGACATTACTCTGAGATGACTTACAGCGCAGGAAGCACTCCCGGAAGGGCTTCTCAGTTTACAAACCTCAAGGGGAGCCTAGAAACCCCCAGTGGGGAAGGGGCCGCTGCCCACCAGAGCAGAGGCAGGGGCACACTGACCTCCCACACCCCACGCCCAGTTCAACTCAAAGACTCTTCCCAGTCCTCACATGTGGAGTTAAGACTGCAGAGATGGGAGAGAGGGAGAGCGCGTGAGAATGCACACACTTCTCTTTCACAGCCGTTCCTCCCGTTAATGTCACAGAGTGCGAGCAGGAGCCACGGGGAGATGGCACGCACGTGCCCCTTTCACAGTGGCGGAACATTTGTGAGGGAACCCAGGCTTCTGCCTGAATGGTGGGGGAGGCCAAGGGCCGGCAGGGCCCGGGGCCGCTCCACCCTCAGCAACTACTGGCGCAGGGAGCAGAGCCAACTGCAGGAGGGGCCCGGGCTGTCCCAGGGGAACAGCCCCACCCCAGGGCTCCCAGCCCTCACCTGTCCTGCGGAAAGCAGGAGCTGCCCCAGACGGCCAGCACCCAGTTCAGTGCAGCCGGCTCTGCGTGCACGCCCTCTCCAGAGACACACATCCATGCGGGAGCGACAGGAAAACAGCGCCACAAAGCGAACCCACTGCAGCGTTCACAAACTATTCCAGCAGGCGCTTCCGGTCACATGATGGCATTTCTGCCACACCGGAGAATTTCATTTCCATTTGAAAGACTCAGTTTCTCAGGAATCTGCTTTCTGCAAGAGCCCAGGAAACCAAGGTGGCTGGAACTGACCACTGGCCATTTTAGAAAGCAAAACCACGCCTGTCTCCACCCGGTTATCTCACCCTGGCTTCTCCACCGCTGCTGTGCCAAAAACAAACAAAACACCGGGCGGTGGGGGACTCTGTTTTCACTAAAAATGCTTTGTCACCCGAAAAGAATTGGTCAGAGCGGCCAGAAGGAAGAAGGGGCAAAGAAGAGCACCTTGCTTCCTTTCGCTGCATCTTCCCTCTCAATGACTGAATTTGCAGAGTTTACCAACGTTAGCAAAACAGCCGGAGAAATCCAGCTCTCACGTTAATGCAGAAGCAGCTTCTCACAGAGCCAAGAACCGCGAAGATGCCGGTGGCAAGGTGCACCTCACTCCTAAACTCTGCCACCCTCCGCCCCCCAGCACGAGGCGCTCGGCTCTGACCCCCACACGCTGGAAAGAAGGAGAGCGACAGGCAAGAAGGTGAAACCACCTACCGCGATCACGGGACATGACTCACGGACGCTGATAATCAGGCACTCCGGTTTCATAAGAAGAGAGTGGCCAAGCTCTGCACCCTCCCTGCTGCTTCAGCGTCTCGGACAGCCCAGCTGAGCCGGGGCCAGCCGGGAGCTCTGGCCAGGGCGCTGGGGCTTCAGGGTGCAAAGACGTCCCAGGCGCATTTGCCACACCCCCGGGCTCCAGCTGCTGCCGTGCAGTCCGGGCTGTGAGGCTGGGCGGCTTCTATTTATTACCGTAAAATAAACAACCACAGGGGCGCATGCAGACTTGAAATGTGCCAGAAACGCCACTGGGAATAGGACTGTTTATAAACTGACTAATGCCTCAGCTATTACTGATGCTCTCCAAAAGCTAACATCAGGACCATTCCTTCCCCTTTGACCTGAGTCTGGACGGAGGATGCACCGGATTCAGGATCCACAGGTTCCAGATGTTCTGAATGAGGTCACAGGCCCCTGTGCCTCTGCAGCGAGACCAGGGCGGATGAGTGTGGGATACAGAAACACCGCACAAAACCCTCCAAGCCCAGGAAACCAAGTTTTTAAAAGTCACTTGGTGCCACTGTTTAGCTGGTATAACACTTAGTGCTCACTTTACACCAAGCTTGCATAATTTAATCAGTGTTGTGAAAGGTTTTTGTGCAGGCTAGAAAAAGACACGATTAAAATATCTGTCAGATCAGAATGAGGTCGGAGGCTTTACACACCGCCCTCCCGGTGCTGGGGTGGGCAACAGCACTTCTACTCTGCTCCTCTGAGGGTCCAGACATGGGTGGGGGACCTCAGAGCATGTGCCTGTACGCCCATCCCCACCCTGGCGGAAGACACACATCACCGATCCCCGGGGGCCTGCAGAGGAGCCACAGAGTTTGCAAGCCTAATGAGCCTGGAGGTGCCGCCCAGACTGCTGATGTGGGCCAACACTCTGAGAAGCGCTGGGTGAGGTCAGAGCCTTGCCTGGCTCGATCACGCACCTGCCGGGACCATCACACACATGTCACACACATGTGACATCGCTGAGCATCCACACAAATGTGATGGGCTGGGGAGCCGTCCCTCACCATCAGTACACGGAGCCTATCCACCCTTTTTAACACAAGCTGCACTTCCTAATAAATTCGCTTGCATGTAAGGCATGGGTGACCTTTACCCAGACTCTAAAAAAGAGCAAACAATGAGACCTGGGAGAAAAGAAATCAGAGAAAAATCCCTGGGCTGTCTCCTCTCCCTTCGCAAACACCACCCACCCATCTGTCTTCAGATTTCACCGCGGCAGGGAGACGGACAGGATCTGATTTCAAGACCACTTAGCCTTGGCAGACTTCAGTAATGCGAAAAGCAGAACATTTTTCTCTCACAAAAATGCCCCAGCGGCTGTTCTTCCTAAGCCCTCATGGCAACCTTTAAATGACAGCCTTAGATTTGGTTTCCAAACAAATACCTTTCCCTTTTTTACAGCTAGCATTTAATTTGTGCCCAGTGCTACATTAAGCACTTTCCAATTAGCATTTCACTGAGTCCTCCGTGCTAGGGAACAATCATTTATCACCATTTTATAGAAGAAAAGCCTCTCTGTAAGTAATAAGAACTTAATTTGCAGAAGAGAAAGCTGGACTGAGAATAACTGTTAGGAAACTCAATTCACTTCTATGCAAGAGATTAACATCTAATGGTATTTACTTCTGAATCTTTCTAGACCAAAACCAACCATGACAGGGTCTGTAAGTGCTAGGAGCTCAGGAAGGGGCACGGGTGCTTAGCCTGCAGATCGGGAGGAAGCTCCAACCCCATCAGAGCACCCAGAGCACTGGGTGGGGGTGGTGGGGGTGGAGATATTCCTGTGTCTCCTGACTCCAGTTTTCTGCTAACGCAGACCCTGGGTGGCAGCAGTAAGGGTTCAAGTGACTGGGTTCCTGCCAGCGACCAGGGAAACCTACACTGAGTTCCAGCCCTGGCCAGTATGGGAATTCGAGGAGAGCACACCCCACTATATATGTGTGTGTGTGTGTGTGTATGCATGTGTGTGTGCATACACACATACCCCTAAATACACTTTAAATCAACAAATAACACCTAACATTATGACCGAATCTCAGGTGTCCAAAAGTGGATCATCTACACTTACGTGCAGCACCTACTGCAAACATACACGTAAATTCTAGAATACTTAACACATGGAGACCTCAGCAAATGAAAAATTCGGTGCAAAAACTTCTTGAAAGGCCTGTATAGTTTTTTCACGACATGCACTTGCCTGAACTTTTCAAAGACCCTTCCTACTCGGAGCTTCCAGCACGGCCAAGCGAGCACTTTCGCCGTACACTGCAGGCCTGTCTCCCAGGCACCCATCAGCAGACACCAACCCCTGCCCTCACACGAATGCTTGGCCAGGAGGTTTACTCAGAAATTACTGATGAGTGGAAACAGCCGTAATTTCTTCAGCTAGTGAACGGATAAGCAAGCAGCGATATCCACACTGTGGCCTGCCACTCAGCAGTGAAAGGAATGCGGGCTGGTGTGGTGGCACAGCAGGTTAGACCACCACCTGTGATGTCAGCATCCCATCTAGGGTCACAGCTGCTCCACTTCCAATCCAACTTCTTGCCAATGTGCCCAGGAAAGAAGCAGAAGAAAGCCCAAGCGCTTCAGTCTCCGTGACCCCTGTGGGAGACGAGGATTGAGGGCAAGGCTCCTGACTTCGGCCTGGTCCAACCTTGGCCATGAAGGCAACTTGGGGAGTCAATGAGAGCATGCAAATCCCCAGCCCCTGCCCACACCACTGCTGCCATCACTCTGCCTTTCAAATAAATGAAATAAATCTCTTGTTAAAAACAGATTCATTTATTTACCTGAAAGGCAGAGATAAAGAGAGAGGAGAGAAGAGAGAGATCTTCCATCTGGTGGTTCAGTCCTCAAATGGCCACCACAGCAGAGGCTGGGCCAGGCCAAAACCAGGAGCTTCCTCCAGGTCTCCCACATGGGTGCAGGGGCCTAAGCACCTGGGCCATCTTCTGCTGCTTTCCCAGGCCATAGCAGAGAAGTGGATCGGAAGTGGAGCAGCCGGGACTGAAACCAGCGCACATATTGGATGCTGGCACTGGCACGCAGAGGCTTAACCCCATATACCAGAGTGCCAGCCATAAATCTTTAAAAAACAAAAACAGGGAATGAACTAGGGACAGCACTGCAGCAGAAAGAAGCTAACTCAAAAAGCCACGTTCCTATCAGATCCTGCGCGACATTCCAGCAAAGGCAGCCCTGGAAGGGAAGGCGAGCAGAGGCAAGCCTGCCCAGGCCGTCAGAGTGCAGGCCGGGGGTCAGTGACCACGGAGGGGCTTCTGGACGCCGACGGGACTGTATCGGATCATTCTGTACCAGACTGTTCTTACGGCACGGGCTGCATAGCTGCATGGACCTGTCAACACCCAGAATTGTCCCATATTTCACTTTACATAAACTATTCCCTAATTTTCTAAAAATTAAGGAGCACATGAAAGCACTTTGTTTTTTTAAGGGTAATTAATTTGTGGCCAGCGCCGCAGCTCACTAGGCTAATCCTCTGCCTTGCGGCGCCAGCACACCGGGTTCTAGTACCGGTCGGGGTGCCGCATTCTGTCCCGGTTGCCCCTCTTCCAGGCCAGCTCTCTGCTGTGGCCCGGGAGTGCAGTGGAGGATGGCCCAAGTGCCTGGGCCCTGCACCCCATGGGAGACCAGGAGAAGCACCTGGCTCCTGCCATCGGGTCAGCGCGGTGCGCCGGCCGCAGTGCACCAGCCGCGGCGGCCATTGGAGGGTGAACCAACGGCAAAGGAAGACCTTTCTCTCTGTCTCTCTCTCTCACTGTCCACTCTGCCTGTCAAAAAAAAAAAAAAAAAAAAAAAAGATTAATTAATTTGTAAGGCAGACTTACAGAGAGGCAGAGGCTGAGAGAGAGAGAGAGAGAAAGTCTTCCATCCACTGGTTCACTCCCCAGATGGTCGCATGGCCAGAGCTGCGCTGATCCGAAGCCAGGAGCCAGGAGATTCCCCAGGATCTCCCATGTGGGTGCAGGGGCCCAAGGACTTGGGCCACTCTCTACTGCCTTCCCAGGCCATAGCAGAGAGCTGGAACGGAAGTGAAGCAGCTGGGACTCAAACAGTTTCCCATATGGGATGCCGGCACTGCAGGTGGCGGCTTTACTCGCCATACCACACAGCACCAGCCCCTGAAAGCGATTTGTTCTTTTTTAAAAACAGCAAGAAGCCAGGAAAACGATGGTCTGTGTCGATGGTGTACACTCCAAGGTAAGTGATCTGTGGTCAGCCATTCATTTTCTCAATTTCAACGTGAGAGAAAAATCGCTGGCTAACGGCATCTGTTTTCTGTGATCATAGAAGATCCTGACCAGTTAAGAAGTGATATAACTAATTCTCCACACTGCCTACTTGTGAAGGTTGAGGTTTACGTCAGGGGGCAAGGGGCAGGCATTTGGCGCAAATGTTAAGATTCCTGCATCCCACATCAGGGTGGCGGTCAGAGCACAGGCTCCTCCGCTTCTGAGTCAGCGTCCTACTAATGCGCACCCTGGGAGGCAGTGGGTGACGGCTCAAGAACTTGGGTCCCTGTCACTAACATGGGGGACCCGGGCTGAGTTCCAGGCTCCTGGTGTTTTGAAACCTGGCCCAGGCCTGGCTGCTGTGGACATTTGGAGAGAAGATGGAATATCATTCTCTGTCTCTCTGCCTTTCAAATAAAATCACAAATTAAAAGGTTTTGTTTTTTTTTTTTTAAGGACTTTTGTCACAGATATCAATCCTGGAAAAAGCCTAAAATCCATGCTAACCAACCCATAGCTATTCACAAAATACCTGGTACTCAATACTTGCTCTTCCACCTCTCCTCGGAGAGATCTTTCTGCAAACATTCCCTTGTCCTGCCAGGCATTCGCGCGGTATTACACAGCGGTGCTGTTTTCACTATATTGAACTCAACTTTCTTTTTATGAATGCCTACTTAAATTATTTTATTTAAACTCCAAAACCGATGTTTTTACTACATTATAAGGATTTACAGAAACTCTCTTTGTTTAGTACATATAAATTTACAGAAAACTACAAATATTTTCCATACGTTTCCCATGTAAAGTAGACCCGGTTTCCACTGTTATTAACATCTTAGTATGGTATGTGTGTTACATTAATAAGCAAACATTGCTACATTATTAACTGAAATGCACACTTTATTCATATTTCTTCAGGGTTTTTTTCTGGTCTAGCACCCCATTCAGTATACTGCACCTCATTTACGTATTTCTGTCAGCTTACTGCTTTTAATGGACATGATCCAAAGTGAAGATTCCCGTATGCAATCCATGCTTCCTGAATTGAAGCTTATAACAATATACAGTGTTTAAAAACAAATGGGGAACTAAGATGCCTGTCTTAGCATTTTTATTTAAAGCTAACCAGCACATCATCCGTCACAGAATGGAAAACCTCCATATCATGATGGCAAAGCTAGTTTCAAGAAAGCATTCTCTGCTAATCAACATATTTTGATGACATGGTAACAGGAAAATCAAATCAAGTGTGTGTTAGTACTTGACTTTGTTGAGACAGAACACGCAATAAACAAAAATCATGAAAATTCTTACTCCATTGACCAACAAACGAGTACAGCCTCAGGTCTCCAGAGTTATCTAACTGGGGCAATTCTGTGCCCACAGAGGGACTCTAACCTGCACCTTGTTAGTACTCTAACAACAAATTTTTTTTTTTAATAAAGATTATTTACTTGAGAGGCAGAGCTACAGAGAGACAGAGGAGAAACAGAAAGAAAGTGCTTCCACCCACTGGTTCACTCCTCAAATGGCTGCAAAGGTCAGAGTTGGGCCAACCCAAAGCCAGGAGCTTCTTCCAGGTCTCCCATGTGGGTGCAGGGGCCCAAGCACTTGGGCCATCTTCTACTGCTTTCCCAGGCCATAGCGGAGAGCTGGATGGGAAGTGGAGCTGCCGGGACTCAAACCAGCGCCAACATGGGATGCCAGCACTGCAGGTGGTAGCTTTACCCACTATACCACAGCACTGCCCTTTATTACAACAATCTTTTGAAGTCAAGTAACAATGTGGTATTTAAACAATTCCCTCAGAGGCTTAACACAATATGAAAACCAAACAACACCAATTGATGCATAATCTCCATTTTGCATCTCCGTGAGCCCTAATGAAATTCCTGAATCCCTGCCAGTCAGATCCTGTTGCTGGAACACTTTTGTATGCCGGTTGCTTTTGCACAGATGTTCAAAGCCAATCTGAGATCCTTGAGCCTCTATCCTTTGATTCAAAATAGTTACCAGGGCAGGCATTTGGTGCAGTGGTTCAGATGCTGCTTGGTGTGCCTGCACCCTTTCTCGGAGCACCTTGGCTCCAGTCCTGGCTCCTACTTACAGTCTCATCTATAAGGATTTCCAACGTTAAACCACCCACCTCCTATATTCACAGGCAAACCCAGGTGTAGACAGACTCCAGGGGTGACATTCCCTGGCTGTCAGTATCTCCCCCATCATGGTCCACTTGGGACAACACAGTAGTAATAAGAAAAACACCACAGTAAGAGAACCATGAAACATTGCGTGGTACTGACTACTAGCCCCTGGGGAAAATCAGCCCTACCCCATCTGAGGGTGCTGCCCCCTTCTGTGGGGGGTGCCCATAGAGGGTTGCTCCAGTAGCTCCTGTTGCCTGACAGTGCCCCCCCGCCCAGGTGCCTTGCTGTCTGTCCTCCTGTGGCTGTGCACAGATCAGCCTGACGCTACGTGAACACTGTGCCATCCTCACTTCACAACATTAACTAATACACATTATTTATCCCTTGCATTTTATTTCATTTCCCTCCATTTCTACAAGTACTTCTTGGAGAAATTACTACAACTGGGTTTGATAACTTAGGGCATGCACACTTTGAACTGTCATGACTTACTGACAACTTTACCTCCCAAGAATCACACCAATATGTATGTTCTCTCTTTCCTTTGCCATTTCTGTATCTGATTATTAATTTCTTAAAATATTAATTTTCCTCATACTTGAATGGCAGAGAAACAGAGAGAGGAGAGAGTATCTTCCATCTGTTCGTTACTCCCCAAATGCCTTCAACAATCAGGTCCGGGCCAGGCCAAAGCCAGGAGCCAAGAGCTCCATCCGAGTCTCTCACCTGGGTGGCAGGGACCCAAACCCTTGAGCCATCATGAGCTGCCAACCAGACTGTGCATCAGCAGGGAGCTGGAACTGGCAGTGGGGTGGCCAGGGCTGAAAGCAGACACTGTGATACAGGACGTCTGTGTGCCAAGTGGTGTCTTCATCACTAGGCCCCATGCCCATGACTAATTATTAATTCTTCAAAATCTTTGCCAATTTACTATGTGGAAACAAGGAATGTGCTGGCAAGTTTGGAGTGCATGCATATGATCTAATACGTACTGTGCAAAAGGGAAAACAAACAGAATACAACCACACTTCCACACCGGCCAATCGGACAAACAAGAAGGAGCGAAGAGTCACAGAACAGGGTATGATTCCAGCTACGGGAGGTTTAAGAACATTCCAGGGCCCACTGCTGATGACTGTACAGCCTGTACAGCCGTGGGTGGCACAGTCAAAGGCAAGACAGAAGGTGCGATGAGCAGAATTCAGAATGGCAGGCACCCCTGGTGAGCAGGCCTGGGGCAGACACAGCACAGCAGGCTTCAGAGAGAATCTGAAGTAATCGCCCCCAGGATGCTTGGACCACACACATACATACATACACACCCAGACCCACATGCACATTTTATACTAAAAAACAGCCACTCTTACTTAGGCCAGCACTGAGGCTCACTAGGCTAATCCTCCACGTGAGGCACCAGCACCCCGGGTTCTAGTCCCCGTCGGGGCGCTGGATTCTGTCCCGGTTGCCCCTCTTCCAGGACAGCTCTCTGCTGTGGCCCGGGGGTGCAGTGGAGGATGGCCCAAGTGCTTGGGCCCTGCACCCCATGGGAGACCAGGAGAAGCACCTGGCTCCTGCCATCGGATCAGTGCGGTGCGCCAGCCACAGCAGCCATTGCGGGGTGAACCAATGGAAAAGGAAGACCTTTCTCTCTGTCTCTCTCTCTCTCACTATCCACTCTGCCTGTCAAAAAAAAAAAAAAAAAAAAAAAAAAAAAAGCCACTTGTTGGTTAAGTTTGCTTTTCTACAGGTGGGGTTTTGGTTTTGCAGCTGGGACATTGGTGTGGTTGCCCAGATCTCATGCTGGAGTGCCTGGGTTCAAGTCCTGGCTGCTTTCTGAGCCTCCTTCTCATGCGCACCCTGGGAGGTGTCTGCTGATGGCTTAGGCCCTGCCAAGTGGCTCTTTACCACCCATGTGAGAGATCTGGATTGAATTTTCGGTCCCGGCTTCAACCAGGCCCAGCACCAGCCACTGATCCACTGGACTGGAGATCTCAGTCTACATGTGTAAATATAAATATACATACATACATACACATATCTGTCTCTCAAATAAGCTTTAAAATAAATTAATTAAAACAATTTAATTTGTAGATTCCTGGTCAACAATTTATATGTTGATAAACATTCACTATCCTTTTTAAAAAACTATGCGGACCACTCTTGCGGCACAGCAGGTCAAGCCGCCTCCTGCAGCACTGGTGCCCCATATGGGTGCTGGTTCGAGTCTGGCTACTGTACTTCTAACCCAGCTCCCTGCTCATGTGCCTGAAAAAGCAGCAGATGATGGCCCAAGCCAGCCTTTAGCCTGGCCCTGCCCTGGCCATTGCAGACATTTGGAGAATGAAGCAGCAAATGGAAGATTTTCTCTTTCTCTCTCTCTCTCTCCCCTTCTCCTTCTCTCCCTCCTCTGTAACTCTTTCAAATAAATAATTTTTTTTAAAAAAAAAAGCTTTTTAAAAAACTACTATGAACTGTATTCTCAGTTTTCTCTTCTGATTTTTTAAAAAAGATTTTTATCTATTTATTTGAGAGGTAAAGCTACAGACACAGAGAAGGAGAGACAGAAACAAAGGTCCTCCACTTGCTTGTTCACTCCTCCAATGGGCGCAATGGCTGGAGCCGGGCCAAGCCAAAGCCAGGAGCCAGGAGCTTCTTCTGGGTTTCCCATATAGGTGCAGGGGCCCAAGCACTTGGGCTATCTTCCACTGCTTTCCCAGGCCATAGAGAGTTGGATCAAAAGTGGAGCAGCTGGGACTCGAACCAGTGCCGTTATGGGATACTGGCACCGCAGGTGGAGTCTTCAACTTCTATGCCAAAGCACCAGCCCCTCTCTTCTGATTTCTTATTGAGTTTTAGGAATCTTTAAGGAGTTCCTGTTTTTTTTTTTTTTTTTAATATTCATTTTTATTTATTTCACTCCCCAAATGGCCACAACGGCTAGGGCTGGGTTGTGGGGAGCAATTCGGACTATACTGTTACTGGAATTAAGATTTATTCTATGCATCTGCTCTCCCACAATATGGCGCTGGGAGAGAAGTAAACAGCTTCTACCCAGCTGCCTCTCACCAACTTGACAAGCTGCAGGAGCTGCTCCTGATTGGAGGAGAGCGGCGTGCTCGGCGTGTGGGCAGCCGAGTTGGGATTGATGGAGAGGACTATATAGGAGGAGAGAGACGGCATGGTGGTGTGGGTTGGTTGGAGAGTGCGTTGGAGAGTTCGCGGGGAAGTTCGTTACTTCGTTCTTTCTCATTTCTCTCTACTCATTCTTGCTTTGGGAGTTTGCTGTTTACTTATTCTTACTTTACTATAGAAAGGACTTGTAAAAAAGGGAACAACAAGCGCCCGGTCCGGTGCGGCTCCTCCGCGTGCGGAGGAGCAGCACTGGGTGAGACCAAAGCCAGGAGCCCCGAGGTTGGTCTGGGTTTCCCATGTGGGTTCAGGAGCCCAAGCACTTGAGCCATCCTCCACTGCTTTCCCAGGCCATAAGCAGGGAGGTGGATCAGAAGAGAGGAGCTGGGACTTGCCCCAGCACCCATAGGAGATGTTGGTGTAGCAGACAACGGCTTTACCAGCTACACAACGCTGGCCCCAAGAGTTCCTTTACATCGCAAGTATCTTCTCCAAGTCCAGCATGGCTCTTATAAAGTCTTGCTTTTATTTTCTGTTATCTTATTTCTAAGCAAAAAGAAAACTGCTTGATCAATGCGTCTAAGATTCTGACCACTATGAGAGACAGTCTCTTTGGATGCCACTTGATTGCTGCGAAGTGACTCGGCCAACTGGAAAAACCGTGTTTCCTGTATGTAAACCACACTCTCTCACGGAGGGAGGTAAAATGTCTGTTCCTCCTGCGTGCACCTTGCCTCCCGCTCCACCTCTCCATCTCACCCACCTGCCACTGGGGTGCCCTCCTTACAAGTGGGAGCCGCTCTTACCCCCACCCACAGCCTTCATCACTGGCTGTGACACTGTCCACCTGCACCGCTCTAGTGCACAGACAGCAAAAGCCACTGCACCTACGACATGGTACAAAATTTCAACTGGGGACGGTGAAATGGTTCTGGAGACGGTGATGATGCCTGCACACCTGAACACACGGACTCAGTATTGCAAAACCATGCACTTACGCAACAGTCACAGTTGTTAACGTACAACTAACGGGCAAAACTGTTCGTGTATAATTTATAGTCAAACAATTACTGTGACTAGAACATGTTCCACCGTACAATCTCACTTCCCGATGTGCCCAGCCTCTCTCGGCTTTTCCTAACTTGCTTTTCACACTTGGCCGGCTTCTCCTAACGTCATCACTATAATGAGTAATGCCTGAAGCCTAACGTTATACAGAGAACAGACTCAGCTCACGGTTTTGGAAGCCCAAGTCCAAGATCGGGTTTGCCCAGTGGAAGGCAGTGGCAGAGAGTGTGTGCGGGAAGGAAGACATGGCTAGGTAGGCAGGAGAGAGAGGGCCTGGGGGGCTGGGACCTCCCAAGCGTTTATAACCAGCTGTCTTCCGAAACAGACCTGCCCAGGGCGCCCACGGACCTCCCACCAGGTCCACCTCCTAAGCACCACGACTGGATAAAGTGTCAGCCCTCCTGGTACCATTATCTTAGGACTTTGGGCTTTAAGATGTATTTCCTTACTCAAAAGGCAAAGCGTCAGAGAGAAAGGGAGACAGGGAGAGGTCTTCCATCTGCTGGTTCACTCCCCAGATGCCTACAACACCTGGGCGCAGGCCAGCAGCTCCACCCAGTCTCTGACACGGGTGACAGGGACACGGGTACTGGAGCAGCCCCCCAGATGATTCTCAGAAAGCCAGATGGGAAACATGGAGCGGCCAGGACTAAACCGACTCAATCCAGCGGGGGATGTGGGGATTAACCTTCTGTGCCAGACACACACCCCAGACTTGGGACTTCAAATACCTGAACAAGATCCTGTGCAGAGCCGAGCACATCCCTGTCACAGCGCCAACACTGTCAGAACCAGTCCTGGCGCTGTGGCCACTTCTCTACACACCAAATTCCAGGATGTCTTCTAGTAGCAACCTTCCTTCTCAACTCACGCTCTCGTTCCTAATGGCCTGGGCAGACAGTGGCTTCAAAGAGCGTACCCTTTATACTTTGTTTGTGTGTTTAAAGATTGAGTTATTTATTTGAAAGGCAAAATCACGGAGTGGGGAGGAGAGGGGAGAGAGAGGGAGAAACAGAGAAAAAGAGATCTTCCCACTTGCTGGTGCACTCCCCAAATGGCCACAATGGCTGGGGCTGGGCCAGGCTGAAGCCAGGAGCCTGGAACTTCTTCCAGGTCTCCCATGCGGGTGGCAGGGGTCAAGCATTTGTGCCATACCTGCACTGCTTAAACAGCCTCGTCAGAAGGAAGCTGGATGGGAAAGTGGAACAGCTGGAGCTTCAACATGGAGTGCCAGGGTGGCAGGTGGCGGCCTGACCCACTGCACCATAGCACAGGCCACAGCACTCTTTATCTTGAGGGACAAGCAGGAGTCCACTGGGCAGCCGAGAGACAGAAGCCCAGGCTGAGGATCCCCAGCGAGGCGACCGGAACACCCCCTGCGACAGCCACACTCCGGCAAGGCCTGCAGGTGCTGCTCCGCTCACGTCTCCATCAGCCCTCGCTGCGCTGCTTTCAAAGCAAGTTCCCAAAGCATACTCCCCCTACCCATCACCCGATTTTGAGAAGGGAGGCCAGAAAAATGTTTTCTTTTCATAAATTTCCACAGGAACCCAACTATTATTTTTTCCAACTTTGAAATAACCACGCAGCTTCCAGAAAAGGCTCCTCCGAGACTCTAAGAAAACACCATCGGGGCTCTGGCCTGGCCAGGTCACACACAGGGTGAAGCACGGGCAGCTGCGTGCTCCGAGTTCGGGAGAGACAAACGGGAAGGCTCTCGTCTCTCGTTTTTTTGATCAGCTGCCCGATTCATGTTTCTTCCAACTTCTGTCTTCCTTTTCCCCCCAAGATCCTAAATTATGGCTCGCTGGGTAAGAGCAGCCGCCAGAGCCCGTGGTGTTAGCCCGGATACTCCTCAGGGCCAAATTCAGAATGTGGAAAGACGCCCTCAGTATAACCAGCCCCGTCCTGTTTTTCAAATCATCCTCTCTACTTATTTCTCCCTTCTCCCCCTGGAAATAATCTGACGCCATCACAGAAGCAAATTACGGTAACAAAGAAAACCCCAAAGAAAAAGACACGTTAGTAGATCTATATTCCAGTAACCTCTTAGATAACTGTAAGTGACTGTTAGCAAGTAAGGTTAAAGATACATCAGGAGGCCGGTGCCGCGGCTCACTAGGCTAATCCTCCGCCTTGCGGCGCCGGCACACCAGGTTCTAGTCCCGGTCGGGGCACCAGATTCTGTCCCGGTTGCCCCTCTTCCAGGCCAGCTCTCTGCTGTGGCCAGGGAGTGCAGTGGAGGATGGCCCAAGTGCTTGGGCCCTGCACCCCATGGGAGACCAGGAGAAGTACCTGGCTCCTGCCTTCGGATCAGTGCGGTGTGCCGGCCGCGGCGGCCATTGGAGGGTGAACCAATGGCAAAGGAAGACCTTTCTCTCTGTCTCTCTCTCTCTCTCACTGTCCACTCTGCCTGTCAAAAAATAAATAAATAAATAAATAAATAAATAAATAAATAAATAAAAAAGATACATCAGGAAGCAACGAAACAAAAACCAACAGCCCATCTCCACCATGTAGGCCTGAAATGATGAGCAGTACCAGATAAACTAAGTTTACTTGCCTAAAATTTTCCAAGTGTCATCCCGGCAACCTAATCACCAACTTTAACAGTAACGGGAACGGACTTCCAGTGCTGTGCTAAGGATTATAAAATATCTCACAGCCCTAAAGACACAACATTTAATCTGCCCATTAATCCCCAGTGGAGCTTAAGACAGACGAGTTTGCACTGGTCGACGGCCCTCTGATTATGGGGCGCTGCTGCTGCTCCTCAGATCGACAGAGCACAGCAAAGGCAAATACACGCAGCATCCAGACAAGGAACACGGACGGCCAAGGACTCGGTTTTCAAACAGCAGGCGTGAGCTACTCAGGGCAAATAGGAAAAAATATTTTTAACGTTCACGCTGCAAGTCAGAAACATTTGAAATCTCTTCTTTCTAAATTTATAATTATTTACTTTATACATGCATTTTACTTGAAAGGCTAAGAAACAGAGAGAGAGACAGAGAGAGAAATCTTCCATCCACTGGTTCACTCCCCAAACACTAACAGCCACAGCTAGAGCAGGCAGAAGGCAGCAGCCCAGAACTCCATCTGGTCTCCCACGTGAATGGCCAACATGCGAGTATTTGAGCCATCACCTGCTGCCTCCCTGGGTGTGCCTTCACAGGAAGCTGTGTGGGAAGCAGAGAAAACTGGACACAAAGCACGCACCCTGACGTGGGAGGCAGGCATTGTAAGTGGTGACCTAACCCCTGTGCCACAGGCCCACTGCTGAAATCCCTTCCAAGTCTGCCACACTGATCACAAGGTCCCCACAGTACGCTACGTGCATGTATCACAACGTCTCCACCACTATATGAGAACGCGGCACGGTGCCAGGCACCTGGGCATGCTGTATCAGTCCTGCTGGTCACTTCCTTCAGCCTCATTTTCCTTCAGCCCAGGACTCTTCCCAGGGTGCAGGCCCACGGGTCCTTACCTGGGGTCCCGGTCCCCAGGCCCCCAGCAGGTTCCTCTGCACAGGGATGGACACAGGAACGCAAGCAGGGCACTCTGCTGGCTTTTGTGTTCCTCAGAACACCCAGAGCTGGCGAGGAGGGGCCAGCCGTGCCCAGTTCATTATCGGGAGCCCCACGCGTCCTGGGTCCAACTCTCGACACAATCACAGTGAGCCGGCCCTTCTCAGCAGATGAGCGACAAGGAGCCTGCAGGGGCCCCTGCACTGCTGCAGGTGCAGAGGCGGGAGGGAAGGTTTGCTGTGCACTGTTCTCCAAAGCTCCGTGTGATGTCGGGCACACTCCCCTGCACGTGCACACGTCCCCGTGACACAGGTACCACGGCAAGACACAAAAACAGAGTTCCCAGTGACCCGGTAAAGGTCAAACACGGAGGAATCAGCGTGACAAAACCCACTTCTTTCTTTTCTAAAACAGGGAGAGGCGATTTCACAATGCTGCAGCCCGAGTGCTGAGAGAGAGAAGGACTCAGCGCTCTCGGGGGAAGCAGCACACCTCGGGCCGCACCTGCTAACCCCTGCTACACAGGCCCTCTTCCCTTTCAGACAAGAAGTTAGCTGTACAGACTGATGGGGTACAGCGCGACGCTTCAATGCGTGTGCACGGCTGTAACGAGCAAGGTGAACACTCAGCACTTCTCACAGCACACGCGTTTAATCCCACCTGACGACCATACTGACAGCTTCCTTGAAATTGGAGCAAATTCCCATCTGCCCTGCGTCTGCGAAGGTGACACAAATTTTTTCCAAATTCTTTGAAACAGTGGTCTAAAAACCCTCTAAGAATATTTCAAAGATTTTAAAACAGGATTAAAAAGATTTGTATTTAAGTCTGAGTACACATGCAGAAATTATATTAACAAGTGTACCACAAAATATGATCTACCAAATGACCCAGCATCCCACTGCCAGAACTTAGCCGAGGGAATGAAATCAGCACATGAAGCCGTTACCTGCAGCCCTTCTTTACATCAGAGTCCCAGGGGTGAGCACGCGGAATCAACCCAGGCGTGCACCCGCTGATGGCTAGATAAAGACAGTGTGGTACATGTGCACTGTGGACTGTTACTCAGCCATAAAAAGAAGTGAAATCTTGTCTCACAGCACACAGACTAAATTGCAGACCATAATGCTTAGTGAAATAAGCCAGTTCCAAAAAGACAAATATCACGTTTTCCCTAATTTGTGGCAACTAATACAAAGAGTACAAAAAAAGTTCATGTATACGAGCAAAATTGACGTGAGACGTACTGTTTATAGCCCTTGTCTATGCTCCTGAGGAACAGTGGTTTTTCAACTTACTACTTGTTGAATTCTTTATTTAGGGAAGGTTAAGCTTGTGATTATAAAGTAAACTGAGGGGCCGGCACTGTGGCGTAGCAGGTCAAAGCCCTGGCCTGCAGTGCTGGCATCCCATATGGGTGCCAGTTCGAGTCCCGGCTGCTCCACTTCCGATCCAGCTCCCTGCTATGGCCTCGGAAAGCAGTAGAGGATGGCCCTAGTGCTAGGGCTCCTGCACCCACATGGGAGACCCGGAAGAAGCTCCAGCTGTTGCTGCCAGTTGGGGAGTGAACCAGCGGGTGGTAGTTCTCTCTCTCTCTCTCTCTCTCTCTGCCTCTCCTTCTCTCTGTAACTTTTTCAAATAAATAAACAAATCTTTAAAAAAAATAAAGAGTATTTCATTGTAAAAATTAAAAGAAGAATAAGAGAGGAAGGAGGAGAGAGGGTGGTAGGGTAGGGAAGTGTCATCATGCTCTTAAAACTACACAGGAAATACATGAAATCTGCTGTCTTAATATAAATTTAAAAAATAAATTCTTTAAAAATAACACATAGACCTGTGTTAGCTTTAGTGGGGGGAAAAAATCTAGGCAATAAAGGAATCATTTTCAAAATGGCTCTGATGCATCTTCCACTGCTCCCAATCACAGTTACTCTCTAACTCAATCAAATGTCACCTTTATCCCAAAGGGACAGTTATGTTCATTTTTTTCTCGTCTAAGTGCCAGGTAAGAACCTGCTAAATACCTGACAGGAAAGGTTAGCAAACGGGGAACATCTGTCTTCTCGCAAAAACCCTATGACGCAGGGTCTTCGGTCTGACAGCTCATTTAAGGACTGTGCCATTGCATAACTTCTGATGTCAACAGCCACTTCCTGCCAAGTACTGCCAGGCTCCACTATCCGGGGTAATGGAATCTCTGTCGACTTAACCAGCTGTGCCTAACATGCCAGCACAGAAGGAGATGAGAGCGTGCACTGCCCTTCCTCTGCCCTTCCTCACATGAACCACTCATGAGGGTGCTACAAAGAGCGTGTGGAAAATGGAATTGAAAGGTTTTTTTTGGGGGGTGGGGGTTGTGGCACAGCAAGCCAGGATGCCCCCTGCAATGCCAGCATCCCATACCAGAGTACTGGTTTCAGTCCCGGCTGCTCTACTTGTGATCCAGCTCCCTGCTAAGGAGCCTTGGAAAGCAACACAAGACGGCCCAAGTATCTGGGCTCCCGTCACCGACATGTAAGACCCAGACGGAGCTCCTGGCTCCGGGCTCCTGACTTTGGCTAAGACCAGCCCCTGGCAACTGCAGCCATCTGGGGAGGGAAAGAGTGAACGGAAGCACGTGCTTGACTCGCACGCTCTCCCTCTCTGCCTTTCAAATAAATCCGTCTAAAAAAAAAAAAAAAAAAAAAAAAGCTTATTGGGTAACCGTTCCTGTCCAGTGGTTGAATGCCAGATTCCACATCAGAGCACCTGAGTTCAACACCAGGCTCTAGCTCCTGACCTCAGCTTCCTAGGAGACAGTAGTGACAGCTCAAGTGGTTGGGTTCTTTATGGGAAGCCTAGATTGAAATCCCGGCTCCTGGGTTAGCCCAGCCCAGCCCAGCCTCGGGAAATTCTGACATTGAGGGAGTGAACCAGCAGACACAGCGCACGCTCTCGATCTTTCTACCTGTTTGTCTCTCTGCCTCTCAAAAATACAAAAACCTAACTTTACTGCAAATGTAGTCTGAAATAACGCATATTTTCCATGAACAAGATCCTTGCTACTAGATGTCTTGGACACACAGGCAGAATGAAGATACAAGAAGCTCACCAATACTAGGAATGCTAAGGTGTCTTTCTTAAACTTCTCTGGCACAATCTCTCAAGTCTTCCTGTGTCCTGCATGCAAACAGCTCACCTTCTGCACCTTGCAGGATGCCAAGAATTCACAAACCACCATCCCGGAGAGGGCAACTCCTAACACACAAATGGAATTTATTTGTTCTCCTAAACAGGTTTTCACGAGGACCCTGCACAACTGATGCTACCACAACTGTGGTAACTCCTTCATCTCCAAATTACCTCTGAAATGCAGTTAGCTCCGAATGCGGCATCAGCCGGCCACAGCACCAATGCTAACGCTACGATGACAGCAGACAGGATCCAACATGAACTCCACGTGCTACAAGCACAAAGATCAAAGCAATAAGGTGGAGGGGCTGGCGCTGTGGCACAGTGGGTTAACGCCCTGGTGCTGAAGCGCAGGCATTCCTTATGGGCACCAGTTCGAGTCCTGGCTGCGCCTCTTCCGATCCAGCTCTCTGCCATGGCCTGAGAAAGCAGTAGAAGATGGCTCAACTCTTTAGGCCCCTGCACCCATGTGGGAGACCTGGAAGAAGCTCCTGGCTTCGGATCAGCTCAACTCTGGCAATTGCAGTCCTTTGGGGAGTGAACCCATGGAATTGAAGACCCCTCTCTCTCTCTCTCTGCCTCTCCTTCTCTTTCTGTGTAACCCTGACTTTCAAATAAAATAAATAATTCTTAAAAAAAAAAAAAAAAAAAGCAACATGGGGCGGGAATCTCCAGCACCATTGCAAACTGAACACCTATCAACTAGCAGAAACCTGCATACCCCCTTCCTCTGCCACCTTGGGGCCCTAACAGAGAGCTACACGTGTGCAGACAGAGGCACTGGTACTCAGAACAGGGAGAAGATGGGACCTGCCCCACAGTCAAACAAAACCACTGGTGAACTGTACCCCCGCCCCCAACCAGGCCAGTCCCAAGTGTGCAGAAGGCACACGGTATCTGCTGACGCCAATGTGTCGACGGAGAAGCTTTACTGCGCACCTTGCAACTTTCTGGGTACTCACCAAAACCACACCAGACTTGAAATCGATCACTTTCAATTACGGTAACTGGAAGATCTGCTACAGAGGACGCAGCAACATTCACTGTACTGATGTGTCTTGATTGGATACAACATCCATCTTAAAGTGCTCCATTTCTTCTTGTTTTACTGCAATAATGAATGCAACCACTGCCATCTTTCCAAATCAGAGGCATTTTACTAGAAAATAAATTTTCAATGTTCTTTACACAGAAACCACCTAATAACCACCCTGGGGTTTCAAATCAAAGTCTTTTATTCCATTGAAATAAACTCTAGTCTAAGTGTGGGTACAGCGGTTAAACCGCAGCTTGGGCCATCCCCACCCCATATTGGAGTGCTCAGGTTTGAGTTCCAGTTTGCCCCTAATTCCAGCTTCCTGCTAATGTGCACCCTGGGGGGCAGCAGTGACGACTCAGGTTGTTGGGTGCCCCACGCACAGGGGAGACCTGGGCTGAGTGCCAGGCTCCTGGCCAAACAGGCATTGGATGAGTAACCCAGCAGATGAGAGATCTCTGCCTGCCTGCCTGCCTCTCTCCACGTCTTTCAAACAAATACAGTGTTTTAGCATTTAAAAAAACACACACACACACACACACACTTTTACCCTATCTTATATGTAAGGGTCTGTGCTAAAAGGCCCCTTGTTCGCACACTTTGTGACTTACCAAGCACACCAATGTGAGTGTGTATGTTTAGAACACACAACTTCTATCACTTCCACCTCTTCCCTCACAAACCAGGCTGGCATCAAGGAGCATGGATGAACTCGGCGCAGACAGGCGACACTGCTGCGGCTAACCAGTACGCTACTTAAGTCCACCCTGGAACTTTTCAAAGGGCTTTTCCCCCTGCTTAGAATCGCTACCGTTTCTCTCAGCTTCCGCTTTGCACAATTCTAACTATTACATCACGTCCTGGCTTGGCATCAGCAGAGTGTTAGTTATTAAAATGAACTTACTAGCTGGAGAAGGAGCGACTTCATCCGCCTGATTCCCTCCCGTGTGAGAGCGCCCTCGTCCTTCCCTCGAAAGCGGAGGACTTGCAATGCACCTGCCTTCCTCTGCCACACTGTCATCCTTACCCAGCCACCAGCATGCTCCTGTGCTTGCTAAAGTACGCCTTCTGTCTGCCTTCAGATTAAAAGGAGGTAGGCAGGGGCCAGCACTGTGGAGTACCGGGTAAAGCCGCTACCTGCCAGCATCCCACATGGACGCCTGTTCATATCCCAGCTGCCCCACTTCCGATCCAGCTCAATGGCCTGAGAAAAGCCGCCGAGGATGGCACAAGTGTTTGGGCCCCTACACGCACACGGGAGACCTGGAAGAAGCTCCTGGCTCCTGGCTTTGGTCTGTCTTAGCCCTGGCTGTTGCAGGTGAGGAGTGAACCAGCAGACGGAAGATCTCTCTCTCTCTGTAACCATTCTTTTCAAATAAACTTTAAAAATCTTAAAATCAGAAAAAAGACGCAAGCAGTTACGAATTATCTAATTGAGGAGGAAACAGGGAAATACAACTCTTGGGAGTGGTGCCACATGTGCAGTGCTGAGTGTCAGCAAAGATAATGGGAAAGCAGGCTTTCAAACCCAACAAACCTGCACCAAACGACAAGGCTCTTCTTGCTTTCAGAAACATTCTTGTTGCCTGTACGTGGCCAGCCCTGCTGTCCATCCAGGGCGCCCGTCACCCCCCTCAGCCACTCTCACCATGAAGGAGCTTGGGTGGCCTTGCCCTCACTGGTTCCATCCGTTGCTTTCTCAGGCACCTTCCATTTGCTGGATTTTGTGCAAGCACCTGGGAGTGCACAGATGATAAAGACAAAAGCCCATGACTCCCATAGCATCCCCCCCAATCCGGGGGCGCTGGACAGGAAGGGAGCAGGACCCTCCCACCGGAGGGGGGCCCCGGCCAGAGGCTGGGACACGGGGCAAAGTGTGAGTCCCCGTTCTCGCTCCACGCAGGGAGATCTCCTCGTCTCCCGGCTGTGAATGGGAAAATGGGAAACGACCACTTCTTCAGCCCAGATCAGGCCGACAATCGAAGTGCGCGGAGCTGAAAGCCGGAGATGTGACGCAATCTGGCTAGGGAGAGAGACTATGGATGAACTCCCAGCCGCTCTCTGGAGCTCAGACAGGGCACAGCAGCTGGGGGAAAAGGTTGGCAGCAAAACGCCGTAGTGGAGGGTGCCTGCAAGGAGCCAACTGCTACGGTAACACGTTCTTTCAGCAAACCACACAGCAGCCTCTCACAGCACTTCTTGCCTCAAGACCCGCAATGCTAACGTGCTTTCCACTGAAGCACAGAGAACCAGGAACCCACCGGCGGGGTGGGCAGCCCTGAGACTTCTGCACGGATATACACTCACTGTTCAGTGTTACACGGTCAGCTCGCAAGAACCTTGTTTTGTTTTCTGGTCCTCTCCACCCCACACC
Source organism: Oryctolagus cuniculus (assembly GCF_964237555.1). Taxonomy (NCBI): domain Eukaryota; kingdom Metazoa; phylum Chordata; class Mammalia; order Lagomorpha; family Leporidae; genus Oryctolagus; species Oryctolagus cuniculus. The sequence continues at coordinate 128,597,087 of NC_091440.1, read as the reverse complement.
CCACAGAGCAAAGCTCAGTTAATTGGCAAGGATAAAAAGCGTCAGAATCGGAAGTGTGGGGCCGGCACTGTGGTGCAATGGGTTAAGCCGGAGCCTGTGAGCCAGCAGCCCCTATCAGAGCACAGGGTCCAGGCCCAGCAGCTCTTCCGATGCAGCTCCCTGATAATCCCTCTGGGAAGGCAGTGGAGGGTGGCCCAGTGCCTGGGCTCCTGCCACCCATTTAGCAGACCCACACAGCATTCAGGGCTCCTGGCTTCAGCCTGGCCCCATCCTGAATGTTGTCAGTATTTGGGAGAGAGCCAGGCGATGGAAGATCTCTGTCTCTCCCCCTCTCTCTGTCAATCTGCCTTTCAAATATTTAAATATTCTATTACATATTAAATTAAATATTTGAGTATTTAAAAAGGAAAAGAATTTCAAGTGTGATGCATGAAGAAAAACTGGAAGTTTCTTTTAAAACCTCTCATGGTTTTCCTTTCACAGTCACATTTCCCTTTTCTGCAAAAGAGAAGCTAATCCAATTCAGACTAATATTGATTTTATGTGGCATTTGTTTTCATAATCATAAAAAAAATACAAATTTCACACATAGATCTAAACCAGCAGGACACCTAATGAGCAACTTAAAGCAGTTCCTAAGTAAAAACGTAACCACTGTATTGGCTAGGGATGCACCATCTGCCCTGCTGCCCAGGCTAGGAGCCTCGGAGCTGTGCCTGCCACCTCCCACTCCTCACCGCATCCGGACACCTGGTTCACCCCCAAGTCCTCCCAGTTCTGCTCCCTGAGCTTCCTCAGCTCCATCTCGTCCACATCCACGGGCCACTGTCTCAACCCCGAGGACTCATCTCCGCCCTGTGCCATCTGGCCCTCATCAAAGTGCACCTTGCAGCCCCTCCTCCTCCACAGGGCTATCAAGGTCACCTCTTACAAAGGAACACGCTGTGTGCCAGCTCGCAGACCTCCAGGGCTCTCTCCACGGCAGTGGGACAAAGCCCACCCCACGGCGCCGCTATGCCAGTCCCGATATTTCACTCACACCACTCTCCTGTGTTCCACACTGCACTCTTCTACAGCTTTCAAGCTCTCATGGATTCGGTTCCTTTGATAGGAAGTGCCCGTCACGCCTGGCAGATCCTGTGTCTTACCCTTCAGATCCAGGGCAGAGCTGCTCAAGGTGACATCGGCTTCCTGGCCTGGGCCCAAACCCTGACCCTGATCCCCTCTCTGCAGCCATGCACGGCACTCTGCACGCACCCTCGTACGGGTTTTGACCTTGCACCGTACCATGAACTTACTTAAGGGTGGCTACTAAGAGCAGAAGCCTGGCACACAGAAAACACGTGTTCAGTAAATGAACATCCAGGCCAAGAAATGAACCTGCCTGTGGCAGGACAGGTGCTTCTGAGCTGTTCTCTATGAAATATTTGTGCCAACTGTGTTCTCCTGCTGCCCAGGTCCACAGAGAAGAGAAGAGCCCCTCTGTAAAGGTGTTGCACCTGTGCACAATGGAAGCGGCAGCTCGGGGTGGCCAAGCTACGGGACAAACAGCTGCCACCTGCGCCTCGAAGCAACTGACTCCTACACTGCTTCCTTTTCACTCCCAACTAGCAAAAAAAAAAAAAATCATTAAAAAAACACATTTTTTTAAGATGTTAAAATTCATCTATGCTCTCCAGCAGGGAAAAAGCTAGGCCTGTTTCACAGCAACGTGGCTTTCAGACAGCCAAGCTACGCTGGACTGGCTACTGCTAGTCCACCAGCTACAGACCTGGTCCCACCGAGAGAACAAACTATCACCTTGACAACCGTCCATCACAAGGCATCACGAGGTCACAGGACGAGCCCTAAAGAGGACAAGGGCGCCAAGCGTGTGCCACCCACACGAGCCTGAAGAGAAGCCAAGTGAGCTGGGAGCCATGAAGATGCCACCCCAGAGCCCTGAAACCAGCCCTGACCTGGTGTGCAGGACGCACTCATGAGAACCAGGTAGAAGTCAGCAATGACCACAGGACAGACTCCACATCCCAGAGAGCAGAAAACCAATTCAAGGAGTTTTACTCTACTGACCCATTTAGATGAATAATTTTATTCCTAGCCCATTTTTTTAAGAAAGGGAAATCTAAGTGTTTTAGAAAATAATGAAATTGTTTCAGTTCAAGAACTGTTCCATCATTCTCAAGAACAGAAAGAACCACTTTAAATCTTCCTTCACTTTAGCAAAAAGATGATGGATTACACACGTACCACACACATGCACATGTGCATACACATCACACAGATGCACACACTGCACACACAACATACACCCATACACACACACCCCCATTCACGCACAGGTGTACACACACTCACCACAAACACCACACACAAGTGCACAAACACATCACACCCACAACAGACTCCACACAAACACCACACATGCACACATGCATGCACATAAAAACTACATACACACACCCCATACCCATGCATACAAAACACATACACATCCACACCCCACACACATGCACACATACAACATACACCCCACAAATTCGACACCTGGCCGGCGCCGCGGCTCACTAGGTTAATCCTCCGCCTGCGGTGCCAGTATCCCATATGGGCGCCAGATTCTGTCCCGGTTGCCCCTCTTCCAGTCCAGCTCTCTGCCATGGCCTGGGAAGGCAGTGGAGGATGGCCCCAGTGCTTGGGCCCTGCACCCCATGGGAGACCAGGAGGAAGCACCTGGCTCCTGGCTTCGGATCGGCGCAGTGCACTGGCTATAGCAGCCATCTGGGGAGTGAACCAATGGAAAAATGAAGACCTTTGTCTCTCTCCCTCTAATTCTGCCTGTCAAAAAAAAAAAAAAAAAAAAAAAAAAACCTCCACACCTACATGAACATACACTCACCACATACACCCACACAACAGACTCCCACACACTCACCTGCACACACCACACATGCATATGTGCATACACATACAAACTACATACACACACACTGCACACTCCATATACCCATACCCCACATGAACCCAGATACACTTCCCAAACACACCACGTACACCCTATATCCATCTACCTACACTCCCACACGTGCGCATGTACATAAACACCATATACACTCATACCACATGCACACACACCAGGTAGACCCATACACCACATACACCCCACACACGCACGCACACACATACACACGTAAACACCACACATCAAACTCCCCCCCCCCCGACTCACACACATACCAGTAAGACTCCAGGTCCTCACCATGTAGATCAGTTACTTCTGTGAAGTTTCAAGGAATTTTACACCTGAAAATTCAACAAGACGGCTGACTTTTGAAATAGAGCTAATGCTGCATCACTGTCATCACTTAACCCAAACCGAAGACCCAGGGCTGCTCCTTCTCACGTTTTCTTCCCAGAACGTGGTTAAACTCAAAAAACCAGCAGATGGCCCACAGGGGAGCCCCTCCAAACCTAGGCTTTGTACCACCTAGCGTTCACCTCATTGGAGAGTGAACAAGGAAAACACCTCGGCCATTGGGCAAGCAATAGGGTTGCCCTCTCTTGTCCACAACTATCCAAACCCGAACTCCCACTCCACACCCATCACCACCCGGGCCTCACAACGACTTTTCCAACATAATGCAGTCCCCGCCAACCATCCCGCTCTGGACCCGACTCAGGTCCGTCCCCTCCCGCTCCACCACAGACTCCGAGCACTGCTACGCTCCTCACCGCTCCGGCGAGAGGCACCCGCTCTGTATGACGGCGTCTTCCTCCGACGCTTACTAGTGCTTTCCTTTTTTAAAGAAAGCTTTCTAGAGCAAATTCATTCCCCTCCCAGAATTCTGCTTGAAAAAGACTGAAAATCAGCCAGCTGCACACGCACGACAGCTGAATTTTCTCTGCAAAGTCTGTGACAGGTGAATTTTCTCTGCCAAGTCTGTGACAGGTGAATTTTCTCCGCAAAGCCTTACCATCTCTTCCCACTGTGTACCTCCCCCGCAGGAACACCACCACCAACAGCAAAGGCATTCGTGTATAGCCCAGGCCACAGCTGAAACTTCTAATTATCAGGGAATAAAAAGTAGTTTACATTCATGATTATAAAATTCCTGTAAGGTCACTGTGGATAATCATTTTTAAATGAACAGAAAAACTGTAAATACAAAAGTGATTTTAAAATTTGTAGATAACTATGGGGCCAGCACTGAGGCGTAGCGGGTAAAGCTACCACCTGAAGCACCGGCATCCCATAGGGGCACTGGTTCAAGTCCCGGCTGCTCCTCTTTTGATCCAGCTCTCTGCTATGGCCTGGGAAAGCAGTAGAAGATGGCCCAAGTCCTTGGGCCCCTATACCCATGTGGGAGACCTGGAAGAAGCTCTGGCTCCTGGCCTGGGATCGGTGCAGCTCCGGCCATTGTGGCCATTTGAAGAGTGAACCAGAGATGGAAGACTTCTCTCTCTCTCTCTGCCTCTGCCTCTCTGTAGTGTTGCCTTTCAGATCTTTAAATTTAAAAAAAAAAAAAACAAAAAAACAAAAAAAACAACTGCAGATAACTAATGTTAACCCTCTAGGAACTCCAGGACCCCCCGACTCCATGGACACCTTAGTGTGGTTTCTACCCACGAACATCCCTTTTCTCTAAAGTTACATTCCAATACAATCCCATCAAGGTTGCATGTACCAGTGCCATCTCACTAGTCCAAGTGATCAATTTCAGTTCACAATTGATCATACTGATAGGTCTAAGAGTCAAAGGGATCACATAAACAAGACTATTGTCTGCTAATACTGACTGATAGAATTAAAAAGGAGAGAACGATCCAACATGGGAAACGGGATACACAGCAGACTCATAGAATGGCAGATGTCCTAAACAGCACTCTGGCCTCAGAATCAGCCCTTAAGGCATTCGGATTTGGCTGAAGAGCCCATGAGAGTATTTTAGGCATGGAAAGCCAAGACACTCTGGCAAAAAAAAAAAAAAAAAAAAAACACAAAACCTAAATGAAAGATCTCTGCGAGTAAGATCCCAGTATAAAGAATGGGCCATCAAAGAAGAAGGTACCTTTCTCTGAAGGGAGGAGAGAACTTCCACTTTGACTATGACCCAGTCTAAATAAGATGGAAGTCAGCGAACTTAAAAGGCTTCCATAGCCTTAGCAACTCATGACTGGAGCCTAGGGAGATTACTGACGCCATAAACAAGAGTGTCAAATTGTTAAGTCAATAACAGGAGTCACTGTGTACTTACTTCTCATGTGGGATCTGTCCTTAATGTGTTGCCAATGTGAAGTAATGCTATAACTAGTACTGAAACAGTATTTTACACTTTATGTTCTGTGTGGGTGCAAACTGATGAAATCTTTACTTAATATATACTACATTGATCTTCTGTATATAAAGATAATTGAAAATGAACCTTGATGTGAATGGAATGGGAGAGGGAGTGGGAGATGGGAAGGTTGTGGGTGGGAGGGAAGTTATGGGGGGGAAACCATTGTAATCCATAAGCTGTACTGTGGAAATTTATATTTACTAAATAAAAGTTTAAAAAAAAATAGTTACAAGGGGATCCCATCCTTGCAACTTATTCTCTAGGATAAAACATATTCAATGGGGCCAATTCTGAGGTATAGCAGATGAAACAACTACCTGTGATGCCAACACCCCATATGGGCACCGGTTCATGCCCCGGCTGCTTCATTTCCCATCCTGCTATGGCCTGGGAAAGCAGCAGAAGAGGCCCAAGTCCTTGAGCCCCGGAACCCATGGGGGAGACCTGGAAGAAGCTCCTGGCTCCTGGATTCAGCTGGCTGTTGCAGTCATCTCAAGAATAAACCAGAAGTTGCAAAATCTCTCTCTGTGTGTCTCTCTATCTCTGCCTGTAACTCTGATTTCTAACAAATAAATACATGTTTAAGAAAAAAAAATTCAACCAAAATGTTCTCCAAAAAGATCTGTCAGTTTACCGTATCATGTGAAGTAGGCAATTGCCCTAACCCAGAATACGAGCGTTCACAAAGTTCTAGTAGTAAAATAAGAGTTCTTTGTGTATTTCTTTGATTGCCAGTTATATGCACACCTATTCACGTCTTTGTCACTTGTGTGTCTTCCTTTCTGGACTGTTCCTGACCACCCAACGGCTCACGCAAAGACAGTGGCTCATCTCTTCACCTCTCTAGAACCTGCTGCCGCAACAGTTAATTTTTCTGTTATTATGTGCGTAGAGCAAATGTTGAAGTGGCACAGTGGGTTAAGCTACATCTTGGACTCCCACATCACACACTGAAGTGCCAGCCTGCGCCATGGATACTCCACTCCCAACCCAGCTCCCTGCTAACAAGCCTGGGACGCAGCCAACGATGGCTCCAGCACTTGAGTTTCTGCCACCTATGCAGGAGAACCGAGTGCAGGTCCTGGCTTCTGGCTTCCGGCTTCAGCCTGGCTCAGCTCCAACTGCTGCAGCCACCTGGGAAGCGACCTAGCAGAGGGAAGAGCTCTGGCTCCCTCCCTCCCGCCCCTCCCTCCATACCATCCCAACACTCACTCAATCTACGGCTCAAAAAAATCTTGACCTATTTATGTGGCACAAATGGCTTTGTAAATAAAGAAAATGAAACATAAAGGCTCAGCATACAAGGCTGAAGTCAGAACGTACCAGAGTTTCTACCCTAGTCCATCACTTAACGGTCAGTGACCTTGGAAATATCATCTCCTAGCAACAGTTTTAATTAATGAGGATAAATCCCCTTATCTGGAGTATTTGTTGAAGATTAGATGAGATAATAAATACACTTCACTGTGTGTGGTGTACCAACACACCACTGCAATCATAGCACTGCATTTCACTTGCTCAAACCAAACAATGTAGACACAGGAAAACAGCTGCGTGTGAGACACAAACACAGACGCCACAGGCCCTGCAGAGAGAGGGAGCCAGGCACACATCGCGAACGTGGCAGCCCCACTGCCCTGCCGGCTCACGGTGACGCTCCAAGGGTGAGCTCTCAGCCCGAGAGTTTAAGTCTCGGTCTGTATTCCACACTGCTGGCCCCAAAATGCCCGTCAGTCATGCTGTCACCTAGCACACAACCAAGCTAGTCAGGAAAACACACACACACACAGGCCTTCCAGAACTGGAGCTACAACGTACTAGGTTAATCCTCCGCCTGTGGTGCGGCCAGCCGGTGTGGGCACTGGTTCGTGTCCCGGATGCTCCATTTCCAATCCACCTCTCTGCTATGGCCTGGGAAAGCAGTGGAGGATGGCTCAAGTGCTTGGGGCCCCTGCACCTGGGTGGGAACCTGGAAGAAGCTCCTGCCTCCTGGCTTCGGATCGGCGCTGCTTGGGCCATTGCGGGCATCTTGGGGAGTGAACCAGCAGATGGAAGATCTCCCTGTCTCTGCCTCTGTCTGTAACTCTGCCTCTCAAATAAATAAACTTTAAAAAAAAAAAATAGCCAAGCCTTCCCAAGGGACGTTTCAAGGCCTTTTCTGGCTGGATGCAAATTCCACCCTCTGTGCTGACTTCGGAATCTCAGCACTAAGTGTAAGATGCGACGGGTATGTGTTGTGGCTGTGAGGTGGAAGGCGAGGTCGGCCTGCCCCAGGGGAGGGGCAGGGACTCCAGCTGCCTAGGCTCCTGTTCCCTCCCACGTTCCCATCAAACTGAACTGCCGGTTCTTCTTGGAGGGTAGAACTGCAGACTACTTCTGTGCAGACCACTATTCAGAAATCTCCTCTCTTGGGATCCAGCACGTACCCCTCCAGGCCAAGTCTCCATCTCGAGCCCCGCCCTGGCTCAGATCCTGCCCACCATGCCGCCCTGCCATCACCTGTGCAGAACTGGAGACCCCAGCCCCAGCTTGCTGCGCAGGGGCTCACCCCTCCCCTCTGCCCTGCACCCTCTTCCTTACGTCGCGGCTCCCACGGCACACAGTTGTCTCACGGTGGTCAGCTGGGCCTGGGGGGAGCACACATCCTATCTCTTCCTGCTCCTCGGCCAGAATTCAACAAGGGGAGAGGGAACACAAGACAGTGTGCACGGGGCAGCCATGTGGCCTAGCTGTTAAGATGCCACTTAACCAAGTCACAGTCCGCATCACGGAACCTGGATTCCTGACTCCAGCTTCCGGCTAAGGTGGCCCCTGGGAGGCAGTGCCCATGGCTCAGGGGGCTGGGTCCCTGGTGCTCACTGGGGGAGCTGCATGGAGTTCTGGTTCCCGGCTCTGGCTGCAGCCCAGCCTTGCCCATTTTGGGGAGTGAACCAGCACATGGGACAGCTCTTTTTCTCTTTCTGCCGTTCACCTAAATCAGTATTTAAAAACGCGGGCTGATGGCCCTGTCAGGCTCCCACCGCCAATAGGAACAGATATTTTAAGATTCAAGGGGGCGGCCGGCGCCACGGCTCAACAGGCTAATCCTCCGCCTAGCATCGCCGGCACACTGAGTTCTAGTCCCGGTCGGGGCGCTGGATTCTGTCCCGGTTGCCCCTCTTCCAGGCCAGCTCTCTGCTGTGGCCAGGGAGTGCAGTGGAGGATGGCCCAAGTGCTTGGGCCCTGCACCCCATGGGAGACCAGGAGAAGCACCTGGCTCCTGCCTTCGGATAGGCACAGTGCGCCGGCCGCAGCAGCCACTGGGGGGTGAACCAACAGCAAAAAGGAAGACCTTAGTCTCTCTCTCTCACTGTCCACTCTGTCTGTCAAAAAAAAAAAAAAAAAAAAAAAAGATTCAAGGGGCTGGGACCAGCACTGTGGCGCAGCGGGTTAAAGCCCTGGCCTGAAGTGCCAGCATCCCATATCGGCACCAGTTCTAGTCCTGGCTGCTCCTCTTCCGATCCAGCTGTCTGCTATGCCCTGGGAAAGTAGTACAAGATGGCTCAAGTCCTTGGGCCCCTGCATCCGTGTGGGAGACCTGGAAGAAGCTCCTGGCTCCTGGCTTTGGATCGGCGCAACTCTGGCCGTTGCGACCATCTGGGGAGTGCACCAGCAGATGGAAGACCTCCTCTCTTTGTTTCTACCTCTCTCTGTAACTCTGTCTTTCAAATAAATAAAATAAAATAAATCTTTAAAAAAAAGATTCAAGGGGTTTTCACCGAGGCCCTTCAGAGAATACCCCAGCCCTCACCATGTTTAGGGCTTCACTGCACTGTGGGTCTCGACCTCTTGCAATAGTCCAGGGGGGAGAACAAGTGGGAAAACTGAGGCGTGGCGGGGTGAAGCAACAGGCCAGAGACATCCAGGGGTCAAATGCACAGCTGTGCCTAACCCCAGCCTGCAGAAGCTGTCCTGGAAAGCACTGAAGGACAGGTGACGCTTCAGCCAACATAGCTCTGGAGCACTCTCGTCAGCGTGATCTGGGCCCCATGGTGGGCTCTCCTGCATTCCCACCTCCATCGCCGGTGTCTGCCCAGGGAGACACCCCCCCACCCCCGCCAGGCTAAGGCCCACCGCCCCAGAACACACCCGCAACATGCCGCATTTCATCTCCACACAACTGGCACAGTTGGAAATGACACCGTTCACTCCATCTTCCAATGTCACCCGAGTCCTGGCCCTTCGTGTCTGCCGCCAGGGCCCCCACGTCCCTGACAGCACAGAGCAAACGTTCAGCAAAATCACTGACAAACCAATGAGAGGTTAACACTGATGCCAGCAACATCACCAACAGGGGGCAGGGAGGCCCTGGGCCGAGTGGACCAAGTGGTCAGGTGAGCGGGGCAGAGGAGAGAGGAAGCAGTCGACCGGAGCATGCTGTGTCTGCAGCCGAGTCTGTGGAACCCGTGTGTGACCCTCAAGAGGTGACAGGTGTGCGCCCCACAGTGGAGGCACTTGTCTTTGGGGCTCCCTTCCCCAGCACCCCGTCCACCATAGTCCTAGCACCCTCACCATCAACATTCTTATCGGCGCTTTAACTCCCTGTAGACACAGCTGGGAGGCAGAGGGTCAAGCGTCTGGTTGGTCCGGCTGCTCCTTTGCAACAAGGTCAGGCAAAGGGACATTGTGGTAATCACCTTGCAGACCTGTGCGCCCTCCAGGCCCAGGGGGGAATCACGAGTGCTGGGTCTGCGGGAGACGCCCCAGATGCACTCCCCCTGGGGGGCCACGTGCAGTCGGCTGACCTTGCGCGGAGCCGCCCGCCATCAGCTCTTTCCACCACTCCGAGGCTCTCTGACCCTGGGCGAGCTGCTTCATCTCCATGACCTGGGATTCTTTACAAGCAGGGGCTCTACACCACGGATCATGTTTAGATTGGGATCTCTGAATTATGCGAAAATAAACACGTGGCAGTGTAGGAGACGGATCTAAAAATACGCAGCAGATTCTGTCCGCCTGCCTTATGGGAACACCCTGTGTCTCATGGTTTCACTCAGCTCAGGACAAGGAAACTGGTTAAACAAAACACAATATGGCATTTCAGACAGACAAGGAGGAAGTAAAGGAAGATAAGTCAGTCATTCAAAACAGTTGTTTCAAAAGAACAGCCCCGGAGTGGGGGTCACGTGTAACACAGAGAACTCTTCCGCGATTAAGGTCTTCCTAGACTCACAGAACTCCTCAGGCTCTTCGTGGGTTCACACAGGGGCGAAGCAATGAGCAGGCAACACGGCTCACACAGGATGCTCCAAGACCCAGCACCGCCCACAAGGCCCCCTCCTCGCCAATTTATGGCAAGTTTGCTTTGATTCTCCAGACACACAGGGGCTGCACACCAACAGACCCGGATGGCACAGAACGGCTGCCCACGCCCACGCCACAGGCTCCTGCAGGGGGTGACGCCGGCAAATGCAGCGACTTTGACAAAGCTCTGGGAAGTTTCCACGGCGCTCATGCCTGCCTTCAGGCTGCTCCTCCCGCACCCTCTGCGGATGCAGCCATCAACCCATCCCTGCAACCCTTCAGCCAGGCAAAATGGCATTGTAGAAGAGGGTAGAAAGGGGCAGTTTTCAGTATCTCTACTTTTTTTTTTTAAACTGTTTGCTTGTTCATTTATTTGAAAGGCAGAGAAAAAGATAATGCTTCCATCTACTAGTTCACTCCCTACCTGTGCACAACAGCTGAGGCTACATAAGACTGAGGCCAGAAGCTAGAAACTCTACCAGGCTGGGTCTCCCATGTGGGTGGCAGAGACCCAACTACTTGAGCCATCCCCCGTGGCCTCCCAGGGTGCACATTAGCAAGAAGCTGGATCGGAAGAGCTGGAACTCACTCCGATATGGGACGCAGGCATCCTAAGCAGTGATTCTTAACTGCTGTCCAACCATCTACCCCACTTCTTTTTTTACAAAGTCATGAAAAACGCTAACAGGTGCAGTGCCAAAGACACGTGGGCACAGCAGCAGCAGCACCAATGAGAGCAGCTGCAGGCTCGCCAAACCCTGCTTCCCAGCAACACAGACAGCACAGCCAGTGGGACCACAAGGGCACCCCACAGTTAACTTCCAAAACTGCATTACCAATCTGTACTCCAAAGCAAAGAAACAGAGTATCTCGATTTAGGACTTAGGCAAATGTGTCAATCAGCACAGGAGGAAAAATTTAAGAAATGAAGCACTGTTGTTACCTCCTGGACCTTCTTGTCTGAATAAAACTTGGTCAGGAAGCTTCCGGCAGAATGTGTCAATGGCAGAAGCAAAGATGAGACGGAGCTGAATTAGTGTGGGCTGATGTGCTGTCTACTCAGACCCTTACAGGTTTCAATAAGCATTTTAACCAGAGTTTCACGTCTGTCACCTATATGATAATTTTACAAACCTTGGATCGAGGCTAGGTTTATAGTATTTGAACATAAACTCATCATTCAGTAAAATCCAAAGGTTCTGTAAGACTGACAAGAGGTGGAATGCCCACATTCCACGCTGGAGGGCCTGGGTTCAAATCCCAGCTCTGCTTCCAAGCTTCCTGGTGAAATCCAGCCTCGGAGGCTGCAGGTGATGGCTCGGCTGGTCGGGTCCCTGCCAGTCACACGGGAGACCTGGAGTTTCCTGGATCCCAGCTTCAGCCTGGCCCAGCCTTGGCTGCTGTGAGAATTTGGGGAGTGAACCAGTGGATGAAACATCCTGTGTATGTCTCTCTGCCTTTCAAATACAAATCAAATTCTTTTTAAAAGAGTCGGAAAAGTTGGAGGCAGCTTAGACTCACTGACCTCTAGCCACCACTCTCCCTCGCCCCATACAGGGACGGTGAGACTGAGAAAGAGGCCTTCAGAGGAGCCCTGCAAGTCAGAACTGGAAAAATTCATTTGCACAAGTTGCTGTGCACACAGAAGGTGGAGGTGGGCATCTCACCAGGACCCAGAACCACACGCCCTCAAGGCCAGGCTGGTGCCACAGGCATGCCTGGGGCTGTCCCGGGGGCCCACTCTTCACCCATTTCAGGAAAATGCTACCCTCAAGAACCCCTTCATGACGTGTCAGTGGGTGACAAAGCTTTCTGACAGTGCCCTACAAAACCGCGTGGTTGTATCACTCATTACTCAGGAGCCAAAGAGCACATTAAGAAATAAGCTTCTAAATCAAAGTAAGCGACTAAGTGCCTGCCCATCCTCACAAAAGGCTGGGATGCATTTGAACATCAACATGCGCTTTCAAAACTCAACCTCCAAACTTTAACTCAGTAATAAAAACAGGCAGCAACTCCCCAGCCCTCCAGAACCCGAGACCGTACAGCACCATGCAGCCCAGCTCCGTGGCCTCAACGTGACATCCTGGGCACCGCAAGCCACACACTTCACACCCAATCACTCGGGGGCTTGTTCAGGTTGCTAAGCTACGCGGTAATTAAAGCAACACGAACACCCTCATCCTCCCACCCCAACCTCTTATTTCTTATGAATGACTGGTTTTTACAGACAAAAGTCATACCCCAGCAACGTAAGATCAGCCTGAACATTTTCACACATGATACTAAGATGATTTCCAAGCATTAAGATGTATATTATTAGTGAATAGCAGGTGCTCATAGAGCTGACCAGTAATAGGTACCTAATCTAATTGTGCCTACTAACAAAAAACCAACTAAGAAGTAATATACACGGACGAGAGATTGCAAAAGGCAGTACGAATCTTTAAGGCAATGACAAATTACTCCAGGAACCCACAAGTCACAGTCAGGCCTGGAAACCTGATCGGGAAGCCTGCGTCTTCCACCTATCCGATTTCACACTGTCATTAACGAGAGAAAATCAATGACCTTCGCTGGCTGCCTGGGCAGTCACCCAGCCGGCAACAGGAATGCCCAAGACCACAGCAGAAGGCACGGGTAGAAGGAACCCAACTCCCCACGCACAGCCTCTCCCTGCCCCCCTTCCTGGATCACATAAAAAAAATGGAGGACCTGGTTGGAGCCCCTGAGCACTGGGCGCTGTGGCGTAAATGCCAGAAAAACTTACAACACAAGTCTCGGGGTGTAGGCAGCACTCTCTCTGTTCCTCCCTGTGCTATTTCAGGGCAGAGTTTTGGGGAGGGCAACACACTGCTGCTTGACACAGGACATAGAAGTCCCTTGTTTCAGCTCCCAACCTCTTGGCTGCCCAGAAAAATGTCAGTCATCCATTTGTTAGGACGAAAATCTCCCTCGGCCGCTTACAATACGCAACACACATTTTAAGGAGCTGCTGAAATAGAAAAACAAAGGGAGCCCTTGAGAGAGAAGCCGATCTGCCTAGCGGTGCCCCCTTCCTGCGTCCCCAAGCCTGCAGCCTGCCCTTGGAGCGCTGTCACATCGTCCCCGCATTGCTCAGGCCCTTCAAACTTGTGCAAAAGCCTTGCAAAAGAAAACTGTACAAACACCTCCTTTGCAAACAGCAGCCGGTCACGGGGGGTCGGTCATGTGGGCCCGGATAATCATTAACAAAATCATAACCTACAAACGTCCCTGACCCGAGACACGCTGCAAAGAATGAGCAGGGACGCCAACCACACTGTGGCCATGGGCGTATTTCAGAAAAAACACTGGTGTAATTCACCAGACATCCTCCCCGGCCGCACGCGGGGTCCTAACGCAATTTCACAGGCAGGAGCGCGTTTAAAGGTCAAGCAATTGTTCTTTCATTTTCCCACGTCAGCAGGTGATTTTACGGGCACTACCGGGCAGCCTAACACCACCACCAGGCCAGCGTGCCGTGCTGGCGGCTTCCTCTCCTCGGACCACATGGAGATCATGCGCCATGCCAAACGTAGTAGGAGCTGGGGAGCTGGCAGCTGGGAACTCACCTTCTGAAGCCGAAGGTATCCGTCGCAGCCAGCAGTCAGGAACGGCCACACCGAAGCGCCCTCATTTGCTCCTCCAGCGAGCCCCCCGGAGCCTCCCGCCAGCCCAGTCCATGGCAGATAACCTGGGGCCGCCCAGGCTCCCGGCTTCCAGTCCCCAGCCCAGCCAGGCTAATCACATCCCGTTGGCGGGGAGTGAACAGATGGCGGATTCCATGGCAACCAGCCCTCCTAAGGCGATTGGTAGGAGTGTGTGACTACTGCTTATTGGGTAACAATCGCTGCCTTTGTACTCCGGCCTCACAAATCCTGGAGGGAGGAACATATACAGCCGCTCACATGCGCAGGGCTTGCCTAGCAGGTGTTTGGCTATTTAAACAAGGCAAGGCAGGCCAGCTAAAAGCTTTCCACAGATTTGCCCGTGGTGGCACCGAGTCCTAATACCTCAGATAGCAGACGTGGCCCGCTCAGGGACAAAGGTCACGAGAGACTCAACTGGACAAACAGGAAAAAAAGAAAAGAAACTGGAAAGTTAACTTGAGAAGTCAAGACGAAGCCTTCTAGAAACCTCAGTGGCACTACCAAGACGCTTTCTAATTGGCGATCCGCTCAAAGCTGGGTTTGTTTATGAGGATTTCTAAGCAAGTACTTAATCGTATTTGCAAAAATCTGAGTTTGAAAATAAAGTGCTAAAAATCAGTGGTTTTATGTATAAATAATTTTTAGGGAAAACTCGAGTCAGTGTGTGTGCTGAATCTGAGAGGGGGCTACCGGACGTAAAACTCTGACTGGAGCCTCAGCTCCACGGTGAGTTCTGAACCACCACTGCGGTCCTTCTGCAGGTGAGCGGGTGGCCCCGCCCCCGGGCCCACCAGCGAATCAGAAGCTGCCAGGGCTGGATACCTGCTACAGGTAATCTACTGATACACGCAAACTATCCATCAGAAATCGACTTTTATAAGGGCACAGCAGAGAAGCAATGCACGTGAGTCTAAAAGAAAGCCAAAGCTGTGCTCTGTGCCTGGACGTTCAGACACTGTCCCCCACCCTGTGACCACCCCGCCTTACGCCCCGACTCCCACTCCTGGTGTGAACCAAAGTGAGACACAAAAACGGCAAAACTAATACTTGCAGATGATAGGATTCCTATAAAAAATCTAAAGGAGCAATTCGGAAATTACTTCTAGTACCAGCAGTTCAGCGAAGTACCCACATATGTAAATACATCAGCACAAGTCCTGTGTAAAAGAGCTATCAAAATATCACTACTGTTGGGCTTAGTAACAAACAGAATAATCACAAAAAAAAAAAAAAAAAAGAACGCCAGGAAATATTATCTTCAAGAAACCTGTAAACCAGTTTAGGAGAATGATCTTTTAACGGGACAAACAAAGGAAAATTCAACAGAGAGACAGAAGGTGCGAAATAAAAAACAGTTAAAGATGCTAAACCTTCTCACTGCCTAGTCTTTTTCTTTTTTATAGATTTACTTATTTATTTGAAAGGCAGAGTTACAGAGAGGAAGAGGGAGAGGCAGAGGCAGAGGCAGAGGCAGAGGTGGCCCGACGCTGTGGCTCTGTGCTAGGGGCCCAATTCCTGCTCCCTGGGGCACTGGCATCATCCTCCCCTATTCCCAAGACACTGCTGCTCTGGCTGGCACTGATGACTGCCACACCCAGCCAGGGGTGCACTGCCGCCCTGGGCAACTTTGCCAAGGCCACTTTCAATGCTGTCCCCAAGACCTGCAGCTCTGTGCCGCCCGACCTCAGAAAGAGATTGTGTTCACCAAGTCTCCCTATCAGGAATTCATGGGCCATCTTGGAAAGACCCACACCAGGCTGTCTGAGCGGAGCACCCAGACTCCAGCTGTGGCTACAGGATAGCTTTTTATACAAGAAGAATAAAGTGAATTATGCCTGTCTAAAAAAAAGAAGAATGGGTAGAGTACCAAGTTTTTAAAACATGTTACAAATACCAGAAATACACTCACTCCTCCTGTATTTATGACTTGGGGACAAGCCTGTCTGTCCACGAAGCCCAGATCCTTGCATCCCACACCCCTGGCTTGGGTACTTAATAAGCATCTCAGGTGTAACATCTCAAAACCAAGCTCCTGATTCTCCCCCCACCCATACTTGGTCCTCTCGAATGCTTGTGTCTGGAAACATGGATCCCACCCTTCCAATGACCTCCGCTAAACTCTGGGAAACCCATCGCCTCCCGGAGACCTCACAGCCTGCCTCCGCCCCTCCTACCCGGCCTGGGCCACCTCATCACCCACCTCTGGACTCTGCCTCCCCACGCCTGCTCAGGAGACTGTCACGTCTTATGTCACAGCTGGCTGAAAAACCTGCTCCTCACACCACTGACTCCCTCCCTCCCTCCCAGCCCACCTGCCCCGAGATGGAGCGGACATGCCGTCCTCCTCCTGTACCTTCTCCAGGGTCTGGGCAGCGAGGGTGTTTGCCGCAGGTCGCACGTTCCTGTGCACATCTCCCCTTGCCCTGGGAGCCCCTCAAGGCCACACTGACACTGTGTTTCCAAGGCCAAGCAGAGGTCCTTGCACACCGAGAGCCCTGAACAAGAGTGCTGGAGGAACAGAGGGAGGAGACACACAATGTGCTATCCCAGAGCAAACTCGCAGGAAACCGGAGGGCCCGGTAGCAGGTGAACGGTGATGCAAATGACATGCCATCGGACAGACCGCCAGTCATCAAGCACCGGTCACAGGCTGGCAGTCAGGGCGCAGTGAGCTAGGCTGCCACCCAGGATGCCACGTCCCATTCCAGAGTGCCGGCTGGAGTCCCAGCTGCGCTGCTTCCTGTTAATGCTCCCGGGAAGACAGCAGATGGTGGTCCAGGCACTTGCATTCCTACTGCCAATCTGGGAGACGTAGATGGAGCTCCTGGCTTTGCCCTGGCCCAGCCTTGGCTGCTTCAGGCATCGGGGGAGTGAGCCAGCAGATGGAGGACCTCTCTCTCTGTGTCACGTTGGCTTTCAAAAAATTAACAGATCTTTAAAAAATAAATACATGGCAAGAGTACAGTTAATGATATTTCATTTTTTAAAAGACTTATTTATTTGAAAGAGTTAGAGAAGGACAGGCAGAGAAAGAGAGAGAGAGAGAGAGAGAGAGATCTTCCATCACGGATTCACTCCCCAATTGGCCCACATGCAGGGGCCCAAGGACTTGGGCCATCTTCTACTGCCTTCCCAGGCCATTAGCTGGGAGCTGGATAGAAGTGGAGCAGCCAGGACTTGAACCAGTGCCCATATGGGATGCCGGCACTGCAGGTGGCAGCTGTACCCACTACGCCACAGCATTGGCCCCAGTGATATTTTATTAATGACAATGAGTGGCTGGTACATGCTAGATCCTGTAACAAAAACTTAGCAGGGCATGGCACTGCAGTATGGCGGGTAAAGCCGCTGCCTGCCGTGCCAACACCTCATGTGGGTGCTGGTTAGAGTCCTGGCGGCTCTACTTCCGATCCAGCTCTCTGCTATGGCCTGGGAAAGCAGTGGGAGATGGCCCAAGTCCTTGGGCCCCTCTACCCACATGGGACACCTGGAAGAAGCTCCTGGCTCCTGGCTTTGGATCGGCTCAGCTCCAGTGGTTGCAGCCATCTGGAGAGTGAACCAGCGGACGAAAGACCTCTCTCTCCTCTCTGCCTCTACCTCTCTTCAACTCCACCTTTCAAATAAATAAATTAATCTTTAAAAAAAAAATATTTCTATTGAAACAACCCAGAGAGTACAAAGTTGGCACCATTACCCTCAAATTCTAGGTGTGGACACTGGGACTCAGAGTTATTTTTATTTTTATTTTTTAAATTTTATTTGAAAGTCAAAGAAACAAAGAGGCAGACAGCTCACTCTGATCCACTGCCTCACTCCCCAGTGCCAGCAATGCCGCAGCTGGGCCAGGCTGAAGCCAGGAGCCTGGCACTCCATCTGCATCTACAGTACGAGCAGCCAAGACCCAACTGCTAGAGCTACCACTGCTGCTTGCCAGGGCGCACGTGAGCAGCAGCTGGATCTGGAGCAGATGAGCCAACCAGAACGAGGCACTCTGACACTGCGTGCGGGTCCCAAGCGGTATCTTAACTGCCCAGCAGGGCCTCAGGCGCGCAGCTCTGCGTAAGGCCTCAGGGCCTGGATGGGAACCCATCTGTCTGAGGACAAACACTGTGTTTCAGTCACTGTGCCCCACCGAGTCCTGGAAGGCGCAGTAACTAACAGAAAAATCGCACGCTCACCAGGAACACACCCTACAGGCAAAGGATGACATACGAAAGAAGAGGCGTGCGTATTCAGCCTGGGTGTTAGGACACTGCACCCACGTCAGGGTACGGGAACAACACTCGACTCCAGGGTCTGACTTCAGCTCCCTGCTAACAAAGATCCTGAGAGAGGCAGCAGGTGATGGTTCAACTCATCAGGTCACGTCACCCAGGTGAGCGACCAGGACTGCCCCCGGCTTCCTGCTCTGGCCCCCCGCACAGCCTTTCCTGGGTGTTTGAGTAGTGAACTAGTGGTTACAGGTGCTCGCTCTCATTCTCTCTGCTCATCAAATAAGCAAATAATATTTTAAAAAGAAAAATAAAAGGGATTCTTAGGAACAAAAGTCCAGGCGTAGCCGGACTTCAAAATTTTAAGAGCAGCTACGAGGAGGAAATAGTGGTGATATTTTCCTTTCCTGCTTTCCAAAAATTTTTATGTCATAGATAACAATTTTCTAATAACATTTATCCCTCCTACACATGGTTTTCAATGTTCCTTCCACTGTGTGCTTGGCTCTATTAACTAGTGAGACAAAAAAAAAAAAAAAAAAAAAAACACAGAGGAAGAAGAAGAAAAACTTTAAAAAATTTTAAAAAAAAACTTGACCCGCAGTTTCTGGAAAACTGGTTGCCTGGGAATGACTCAGACTGAAGCAAGGCGAGTGGGCGGCTGTGTCCCCTCCAGTGCCAGGCACACCTGTGCATGTTC
Source organism: Oryctolagus cuniculus (assembly GCF_964237555.1). Classification (NCBI taxonomy): domain Eukaryota; kingdom Metazoa; phylum Chordata; class Mammalia; order Lagomorpha; family Leporidae; genus Oryctolagus; species Oryctolagus cuniculus. The sequence continues at coordinate 128,577,889 of NC_091440.1, read as the reverse complement.
CACACACTGTCACCACAACAGAGCCTTAAGCGACACCACCCAGAATCGACTAACAGGGCACCACATGTACCCGGCAGAGCATGTGACAAAGAACCAACAATACCCGTAAAGGTCCTCAAGATATAAGGGGCTGGACACAGCAAAGCCTGATAATTTATCTTCCTCAAACACCAGGGCACAGCACTGCGCCGGTACCTGCTGCGGGCACCCCGTGCCAGGTGCCTCGGGGTTCGGCTCGCCCACCTGCCTGCCCAGCCTCACCGGACCCAGCTCCTCCTGGCTCTTTTCCTCAGTTCCAGGTTCAATCCAGGAAGAAACCCAAAGTCAGAGGTTCCCAAGCGCCTTCAAAGCATAGGGCGGTCAGCCTCTCGGCAAGATTTCTCAGCTCCTGAGACCTGCGCTTACTGAGTCGCCAGGCCCAGCGACCTGAGAACCGTTCCGGACGGGTGAACGGGAGCTGCTTGAAGATGTCACACACACACACCACCGGCAAGAACCACGGCTGCTTTCACCCCACACTCAAACCTCTACCAGGACCCACTCCTGGGAGAGGGGCGCCTCCAGGCCCTCTGCCCTGTCTCGTGCCACAAGCTACCACCACACGTGGCTCCCCTCATTTCTGTTCCACGGGGAGTCTCACCTGCTTGCACCAGCGGCCAACTGGATCAGCCAAGAGAAACGGCTCTAGTGTGATCTCACAGCAAAACCAGAGGTCCGGGGGGCTGGCAGCTGGCACCGTGTCCGGTGCAGGCTGCTGTGCTCCCCTTCAAATGGTCGAGTGTCCTGGCACCCAGCACGGGCAGGGGTGTCCCAGGGCCCCGGCACTTAGCTCAGGAGTGAGTTGTAAGCCCTTAGCTGGCACGAAGCCCCATAGTTAGAAACCGAGAGCGCTGGGCTCTGCTCTGCTCCTTGCTTGCCCTCTCTGCTCCGCTGCTTTGTTGCAGGGGAGGGGCTGGGGAACAGCACCTGCTGTGCTCTCTCCTGCCCGGTGGCAGTCAACGCCTTAGGGACCAGGGGTCTCCTACTGTGCTAGGAAGAAGAGAAAAAAAGGAGAAGCAAAGACAAGAACAAATACTGGTTTTGCAGAAGGACATGGCACACTGCAACTGTGAAAGGTCTGCCCCAGGGACACCCTTGTGTGTGGGGGGGTGTGGGTGGTGTGGGCAGGACGAATGGGCGAGCACCCAGAGAGCTGGGAACCGAGCCGGCACAGGAGCCCCACGGACGCACACCACACAATGCCGCCGGCTCTGCCCCGCCACCCTCACCTTGCAGGCTCCTCACTCTTGCTCAGACTCCCTGACAATGGCTGATGCTTTGCAGTGACGCCACACTGTTAGCTTTTAGTCTGTGGCTAGTAAACACAATCAAACACCCTATCCTGGAGCAGCCATTGAGTCGAGCGAGTTAGCACTCCTTCGTCACACATCAAGTACCTGGGTTGGATCCCATGCTCGCGTCCTGCCAGGGCAGACCCTGGGAGGCAGTGATGATGGCTCGGGTAAGAGGGGCTCCTGCCAAACCGGTAGGAAACCTGCAATGAGTTCCTGGCCCTTGGCTTCCTCCCAGCCTCACCTCCCTCTCTGCAGGCATTTGGGGAGGGAACCAAGGGTTGAGAGCGCTATCAGATAATTTTTTTTTTAAATCACCTATTCCAACTAGAAATGAAATAAGCGTAGAAGCATCAGGTGAAAGGCAAGCATTGTTGGACAACAGGGTAGGCGGCTGCTGGCCCTGCCAGCGTCCTCTGTCGGAGTGCCAGGCCAAGTCTTGGCTGCTCTGCTCCTGATGACCTCTCCACCAGTGCTCCTGGGAAAGCAGTAGAAAATGGTCCAGGTCCTTGGGCCCCCGCCACCCAAGGGAGACCTGGATGGAGTTCCAGGCTGCTGGCTTTGCTTTGGCATAGCCCTGGTAATTACTGCATCTTTCTGGCTAGTGAACCAGTGGATGGAAGATCTCTCTCTCCCTCTCCCTATTACCCTGCCTTTATAAATAAGTAAGTAAGTAAGTAATAAGTAAATAATGAAACTGATTAAGCAACCACATTAAGCAACACAACCAGTCACAAACACTGAAAGCACAAAATATAACCTCTGGTGGCACAGCGGGTAAGGCCGCCGCCTGCAGTGCTGGCATCCGATATAGGCGCCAGTTCGAGTCCCAGCTGCTCCACTTCTGATCCAGCTCTCTGCTATAACCTGGGAAAGCCGTAGAAGATGGCCTACATCCTTGGGCCCCTACACCAGTGTGGGAGACCTGGAGGAAGCTAGCTCCTGGCTCCTGGCTTCAGATCAGTGCAGCTTCATCCGTTGGGCCAATTGGGGAGTGGACCAGTAGATGGAAGACCCCTCCCTCCCTCTCCCTCTCTCTCTCTCTCTCTCTCTCTCTCTCTGCCTCTCCTTCTCTCTCTGTGTAACTCTGATTTTCAAATAAATAAATAAATCTTTATTAAAAAAAAATACAAGTTCTGTACAGAGGCAGGATTCCCCTACATCAGTTACCAACAATTTCATATTTTTGGCTGACATGATCTAAATGTTTTTTTTTTATCTGACTGTTTTTTTCTCTTGGGTTTATCTGTAAAGGGAATTTAAGAATAAAAGCATAGTTGGAGGGCATGGAGTACTTCACAAGGGAAAAAAAAAACACATAGAAGTAAATCGCACTTTGCGTCCAGTTGGCGTGGTTTGGTGACAGATGGGTCGTGCAGCCTGGTTAACAGAAACATTCAAAAGATGGCCCACTCGCCTGTGATGGGTGTGCACTTCCGAGAGGCACGTGCTGTTCCAAGGCCCGCCCTGACACCACCCACAGGCAGCCTGGAGGAGGCCAAGTCTACACGGGGCGGCCAACTCCAGGACGCTAGCTCAGGCCCACCAAGGCCCCGGGCACGCTCTCCACTGAACTGGAGTGACAAGCTGTCTTAGTAAATGAGAGCAGCAGGAGTGAGCTCCTCACCGGGCTGTGTGCCGCTGTCTTGCTCAGCGAACGTCCCTTCCCCCAGACCCTCCCATGCGGAGGGGGCGCACACGGGCAGCTGCTCCTGTCGGCTGCTTGCACGCTCTTGGTTCCTGCCCAGATTTTCCTGAGTGACTCACTCGCAGCTAACTGGAACACAGACATCTGAATTCTTTACAGTAAGTCTGCAAGTGAGGGCTCCAGCGAAACCCACACGTATCACACCGCACACTCGGGTTACTGCATGAGGTATGTTAATCCCCAAGTGGACCTAAAACATCGGCGAGAAGCTCGGTCAAGTGGGCCAAGGACTAAGGTCAAAGACCGCTCCACACACAAGCCTGTTTCGTTTGCACAACCCATACGCTTCCTTTCCACGCTGCACAGGCTGCGGGGCGAGACGCTGGTCCCTCGCTGTGGGTGGGTTTTTAAGGTTTCAGAGGGACTCTGACCTTTCTGGGGGAAGACGGGAAGCAGCCAACAAGACAAGTGTCAAGCAAGCAGCACAGACAGACCACACCTATGTCACTCAGCAGAAACTAACAGAACACCGGCACTACAAACAGGCCAGGAAGAGCACCCCAATTCAGATAGGAGCCTCAAGAAGCCCAAGGCTGAACAGTCAGTCCTTGCAGCTCAAAAAGTATCTTCCAGGACCAAAAACATGCACACAACTACAGCTTTGGATCAAACTCACACAGAATCGGTTCAACTTGGTTAATCCTCCACCTGCAGCGCCGGCATCCCATATGGGCGCCGGGTTCTAGTCCCGCTTGCTCCTCTTCCAGGCCAGCTCTCTGCTGTGGCCCGGGAAGGCAGTGGAGGATGGCCCAAGTGCTTGGGCCCTGCACCTGCATGGGAGACCAGGAGAAGCACCTGGCTCCTGGCTGAACCAATGGAAGGAAGACTTCACTGTCTAACTCTATCTGTCAAATAAATAAATAAATAAATAAGAATCGGTTCAGCTAAGCTCCACCGGACTTCATCAAGAAAGTATAAAGGCAAATTCTGTACAACTGTGATGATCAGCGGAACTGTTCCTGGTGACACCCCACGATTTATGTGCAGCCTCTCATCTGTCTGATAACACCCAAACCCCAGAAAGAGAGAAGTAGAGGAAAGAGAAGAGCCACACGGTGCAGGCACAGTGCTTTGAGAACAAGACCAAAGTGCATGTAACTCGTGAACACAGGGAAGTGTCTGAGTTTCAGGTTCTACGTGCAGCAGTGGTGTGTGTGTACACAGATGTGCAGGTGTGCGTGTGCACAGATGTGCAGCAGGGGTGTGTGTACACAGATGTGCAGGAGTATGTGTGTACACAGATGTGCATCAGGTCTGCGTGTGCAGTTGTGCAGCAGGTGGGATGTGTGTCTACACAGATGTGCAGCAGCAGTGTGTGCACAGATGTACAGCAGGGGTGTGCATGTGCAGAGATTGCAGGGGTGTGCACAGATGTGCAGGGGGGATGTGTGTGTTATACACCGATGTGCAACAGGGCTGTGTGGGTGTGCAGATGTGCAGTGGGGGGATGTGTGTGTTCTACACTGATGTGCAGCAGTGGTGTGGGTGTGCGTGTGCAGGGGGATGGGCAGTTATTTCTGAAAGCTTCCAAATCTGTACTGCATGGTGTATCTCCCCTAAGTCTTGATAAAAATCCTTGCTCCAGAAATGGGAATAGGGTACAGCCTCTACTTCGGATGCCTGCATTCCACTTCAGAGTGCAAGTGCCAGTCTGCTCGGGACCCCAACTCCCTGATAACATGTGCCCTGGGACGCTGCAGAAGATGGCCCTGTGCCCCCCGGGAGACCTGGATGGAGCTCCTGGTTCCTAGGCTCGGCCTGGCCCAGCCCTGGCTGTTTGTTGGCATTTGGGGAGTGAGCCATTAGAGAACAGTGCTCTGTTCTCTCTTTCAAATAACAACAAGAGAATCCAAGCCCCACAATTTACTGCCAGATACATCCTCTGAGCCCTGAGGCTTCCGTCTCAGACGCAGGCACAGGGCGTGGCAGCCTGCTCTAGGGAAGACCCCAGGACATGACACAGGTCAGGCTCGGGGTACCTGGAAAACCTCACAGCTGGCAGGCCTGTGAAACAGGTGGGAGCTGGGGAGAGCACCTGTTCTTCCATCTGCGGGTCAGGAAGGGCAGGTGACAACTTCCCCTCAGGGAAACACACACAGGGCCCTCTTTCAGAAAGCAAAACAAAGCAAAACAAAGGGGCTGGACCTGCAGCATAGCAGGTAAAATGGCTGCCTGACGCTAGCATCCCACGTGGACACCGGTTCAAGTCCTGGCTGCTCCACTTCTGATCCAGCTCCCTGCTAACGTGCCTGGGAAACCAGTGAAAGATGGCCTAGGTCCTTCAGCCTCTGCACCCACATAGGAGACTAGCAGAAAGTTCCTGGTTCCTGGCTTCAGCCTCACCCAACCCTGGCCATTGGGCTACCTGGGGAATGAACAGGCGATGGAAGATCTCTCCCTCTCTTTCTCTCTCTCTCTCTCTCTCTAACTCTTTCTCTCTCTGTAACCATGCCTTTCAAATAAATAAAATCTTAGGGGAAAAAAAGAGAGGCATAGGATATATTCTACAAAGGAAGGGCTGCTTCACTTTTTCTCATTCACGTCAGGTAGCTGAGCTTAAAAGGACTTAGAGACGTAATTAAGCCACTTAATTAATTTGTGTTTTATAGTCCCTGCCACTGCTCAGAACATAATTTCCTAACAGCCCAATAAACGTCACAACATTAATCTCAAGTTTCTTTACACAAAAACCTCGGTGGCCAGGAGATGCCCTGCCTCATTCTGTGGCGCCGGCTTCGTCCTCCTCGGGCTGAGCTGAGGACCTCATGCCGAGGTTTCTAACCAGCACCTAACCGCTGCCGCTCACTTCAGAGGGTTTTCAGGATTCGTGCCTGGGAGAAACATGAATTTTAACAAGTAACTGCGATGCTATCATCTGGTTCTTGTCTTAAAAAATGCATCACATTGGCTGGCCTTGTGACACAACAGGTTAAACCACTACTTGTAATGCCAGATTCCATACCAGAGCGCTGGTCCAAAACCCAGCTGTTCTGCTTCTGAACTGGCTCCCTGATAATGCACCTGGGAAAGCAGTAGAAGGTGGCCCAAGTACTTGGGTCTCTGTCATCCACGTGGGAGACCAGGATGGGGTTCTTGGCTCCTGACTTAGCCTGGTCCAGCCCTAGATACTATGGGCACTTGGAGGTGTGAACCAGCAGATGAAACATCCATATCTCTCTCTGTCTCTGTAATTCTGCCCTTTTAAATAAATAAATAAATCTTTTTCTTTTTTTTTTTTTTACAGGCAGAGTGGACAGAGAGAGAGAGACAGAGAGAAAGGTCTTCCTTTGCTGTTGGTTCACCCTCCAATGGCTGCAAGGCCGGTGCACTGCAGCTGGCGCACCACGCTGATCCCAAGGCAGGAGCCAGGCACTTGTCCTGGTCTCCCATGGGGTGCAGGGCCCAAACACTTGGGCCATCCTTCACTGCACTCCCGGCCCACAGCAGAGAGCTGGCCTGGAAGAGGGGCAACCGGGACAGAATCCGGTGCCCCGACCGGGACTAGAACCCGGTGTGCCAGCGCCGCTAGGCGGAGGATTAGCCTAGTGAGCCACGGCGCTGGCCAAATAAATAAATCTTTAAAAACTGTTGACTCCCTGTCCACATTGATCAGGAATGACAGACAATTTTACGTGCAGGACAATGAGTGATATTGGGATGACTGTATGTATAATGTATGTGTGAGCAGACAAATTCCTTTCAAAGACACGCTTAGCAAAACAATACAGGAGAGAAAGTCTGAATAGCCTTCCATCTACTGAGGAAAGTGCATTTGCAAAGTCACCTGTTCCAGCAAACAAAGCCCTGAGGGTGCCAGCCCAGGAGCCCCGTTTGAGAGCCACTGTCTTGGGCTGTGAGCTCCCTGAGGGCCAGGATGCAGCTCCAGCTGCCTTTGATGAACTGCCTATGGCATCAGATTCGCAGGAAATGTTAGTCCAGCAGAACTGATGAATGACGTGGTACCTGCAGGGCCGCAGCACTGGTGCCAATGTTTACAGCTTTTACGGTAGGCAGTATTCCAACACCCATTACTCCCTCCTGGCCAGGACTTAGTCTTTATGGAATTCTTTATCTTAGAGACTATTTAAAAATCAAATTTGTTGGGGCTGACATCATGACAGAGTGGGTTAAGCTGCCGCGTGTGATGCCAGAATCTAACGCGAACACCGGTTAGAGTCTGGGCTGCTCCACTTCTGATCCAGCTGCTCACTAATGTGCCTGGGAGTGCTGTACTGGATGGACCAAGTGCTTGGGCTCCTGCCACCCGCATGGGAGACCCAGATGGAGCTCTAGGCTCCTGCTTCAGCCTGGTCCAGCACTGTTGCAGCCAACTGAGAAGTGAATCAGTGGCTGGAAGATCTCTCTCCATGTCTCTTGCTCTGTAGGTAACTCTCTTTAGAGCTATGGCGCTGTGGTGCAGTGGGTAAAGACACCTTCAGCAGTGCCAGCATCCCATATGGGCAGTGGTTCGAGTCCCAGCTGCTCCACTTCCAATCCAGCTCCCTGCTAACGTGCCTGGGAAAGCAAGGACGGTCCAAGTCCTAGGACCCCTGCCCTCATGTGGGAGACCCAAGAGAAGCTCCTGGCGCCTGGCTTCAGAATGGCTCAGCTCTGACTGATGTGGCTATTTGGGCAGTGAACCAGTGGATGGAACACCTCTGTCTCTCTGTAACTCTGCCTTTCAAATAAATCAATGTTTTTAAAAAAATCAGATTGGTGGGGCCGGCACTATGGCACAGTGGGTTAACACCTTGGCCTGAAGCGCCGGCATCCCACATGGGCACCAGTTCGAGACCCAGCTGCTCTACTTCCAATCACGCTCTCTGCTTATGGCCCAGGAAAGCAGTAGAGGATAGCTCAAGTCCTTGGGCCCCTGCACCCATGTTGGAGACCCGGGGGGGGGGGTGCTCCTGGTGTTGTACCTGAGCGAGCGCAAACAAAGGAGCTCCACACATTGATAAAATTTGATGGTCTTTTATTGCCGGCGGTGGAGAGCGGGCTCATGCCCTAAAGAACTCTCCACCCTGAAGCCCAAAGCAACAGGGTTTATAAAGGCAAAAACCACAAAATCGGGAGGGGAATTCATGGTTGCTAGGAACAGGGGGGAATACATGGTTACCAGGGTCAAGCTGACCTAAAACCTATACGAAACCAGTATCAATTATAATCTTAACAATTCCAATTATAATCTTGACATTAATCCAGGTATTGGTTTTAATCATATGTAGGACATAGACAAATCACATTTTTATCATTAACCCAGGTGTAGCCTGTCCACTTCCAAGCTTGAGCGATCATGCTAGGGGGTTTCTATGCTCTGCCAAGTGTGATGTAGTGGACTGCTATTGTCCAACTGTTTTAGATCATAGTTTCAAACCAGAGTCTCGCGGTGGGGGGGGGGGGGGGGGCACCTTCCCAGAATGGAGTCTCAAGTGCTCCAAAATGGAGTCCCTACTGTCAAGGTGTTACTTCACTGGCTCCAGGCTTCAGATCAGCGCAGCTCTGGCCATTGCAGCCAACTGGGGAGTGAACCAGTGGAAGGAAGACCTCTCTCTCTCTCTCTCTGCCTCTCCTCTCTCTGTGTAACTCTGACTTTCAAATAAATAAATAAATCTTTTTAAAAAAATCAGATTGGCTATTAAGAAGAAAGTATTCAGAGTACTACACTAGGTGAAATCAAATAGAAACAAGGCCCACGGGGTCGGTGGGTGAGATGGTTTAGATTTTCTTTTTCTAAGATTTATTTTTTATTTATTTAAAAGGCAGAGTTACAGCCGGCACCGCAGCTCACTAGGCTAATCCTCCGCCTTGCGGCGCGGGCACACTGGGTTCTAGTCCTGGTCGGGACGCTGGTTTCTGTCCCGGTTGCCCCTCTTCCAGGCCAGCTCTCTGCTGTGGCCCAGGAGTGCAGTGGAGGATGGCCCAAGTGCTTGGGCCCTGCACCTGCATGGGAGACCAGGAGAAGCACCTGGCTCCTGCCTTTGGATCAGCGCGGTGCGCCGGCCACAGCAGCCATTGGAGGGTGAACCAACGGCAAAGGAAGACCTTTCTCTCTGTCTCTCTCTCTCACTGTCCACTCTGCCTGTGGGGGGGGGGGGACAGAGTTACAGAGAGGAGAGGGAAGGAGAAGTGAAGATCTTCCATCTGCTGGTTCACTCCCCAAATAGCTACAACAGCTGGGGCTGGATCATTCCAAAGCCAGGAGCCAGGAGCTGCTTCTGAGTCTCCCATATGGGTGCAAGGGCCCCAGGACTTGGGCCATCTTCCACTGCTTTTCCAGGCGCATTAGCAGGGAGCTGGGTCAGAAGTGGAGAGCCCACATGGGATGCCAACATCAAAGGCAGAGGCTTAGCCTGCTAGGCTAAAACTCCAGTCCCCCAAACAGCCTACGTTTTAGAAACATCTGAAGTCATAATTCTCAGTCAAAATCAGAGGAGGACATCCATTCGACCCAGGGATTAAGCTCCACCTGGGATGCCTACACCCCAGGCCCGAGTGCCAGAATTCAAGTCCCACCTCTGCTTCTGATCCAGCTTCCAGACATGCGCATTCCGGGAGGCAGCAAGTGATGGCTCGAGGACTTGAGTCCCACCCAAGCCTAAGACCCAGACTGAGTTCCAGCATCCTGACTTCAGCCCAGTCTAGCTGCAGCTGGTGTGGACATATGGGGAGCGAGCCAGCCGATCGAAGATCTCTTTGTCTTTCAAAGAAAATGAAACTTTAAAGATATAAATAAAAACCATCGAGATCATAAAGGCACCAGTGAAGTACAGCAGACAAGACTGTCTTCCCAACAAGTGCTCATCAACGGGTACCCACATGGGACAAAGAAAGTCAATCTTGACTCCTGTGCCTCAGATCATTCATGTAAATCAATTCCAAAGGGGTCACAGACTTCAGTGTGAGAAGCAAAACAATAAGGATTCCAGAAATACTACAGGAAAATATGTCTATAGCCTGCAGGATGTTGATCTAACTTGAAAAGAATGAACTTGGACAACATTGTTCAAAGAAACAGCCATAGGGAGAGAGAGCTCCCATCAACTGGTTTACTCTCCGGATGCCCGCGATGCCTGGGGCCAGGGCCAGGAGCTTGGAATTTAACCCAAGTATTCCACCAGGGTGGCAAGAACTTAACTACTTGAGCCATCACCTTCTGCGTGCCGGGGTCTGCATTAGCGGGAAGCTTGAATCAGGAGCTGCAGCCAGCAATCAACCCCGGGCACTCTAACACAGGATGTACGCTCCTGAAGCAGGAGGCCAAGTGCCTGCCCCATGTCACCTACCTTACAAGATTATCTAAGGATAGAAATAACACGCACACACATGTGACACAAAGTACTAACAGGAGCTCAATGGACAGTACGACTAGGATTTGGGAGCTAAAGCGTATCACACAGGATCAAGGGTCAACTCCTTTTATTTCTCTATTCTCTTTTACATATAAGCTTTCTTCCCAAAAGCCAACATCATGTCCCACCTGACCTACCAAAGAAATCTGCAGCACTTCTGTCAGGGAAAGATACAGGGTAGGGGCCCGTGCTGTGGCCTAGCAGGCTAAGCCTCCACCTACAATGCCAGCATCCTGCTGCTCCACTTCTGACCCAGTTCCCTGATAATGCCCTGGGAAAGCAGCAGATGATGGCCCAAGTGCTTGGGGCCCTGCACCCATGTGGGAGACCTGGAAGAAGCTCGTGGCTCCTGGCTTCCGATCAGTTCAGCTCTGGCCATAGCAGGCATTTGGGGAGTGAACTAGTGTAATGAAGATTCATATTCTCTCTCTCTCTCTCTCTCTCTCTCTCTCTCTCTCTCTCTCACTTGTCTCTCTCTCTCCCTGTAACTATGCCTTTCAAATAAATAAAATAACTCAATAAAAAAAAAACAGAATCAGACCAAGACAGATAGATGGGGCATAGTTTGCTAGTCTCTGCTGCTGTCACTCCTTGTTCATCTCCCTACTAGTGCTTGGAAAAAGCAGTGGAGAACAGCACAAGTGCTTGGGCCCCAGCTACCCGTATGGGATACCTGGACAAATCTCCTGGCTTAGGCCTGTCCCATCCGTCTCCCATTTGGAGAGTGAACCAGAGGATGGAAGATCTTTCTCTCATCCTTCCTCTCCCTCCCTCTTCTCTCTTCTCTGTCTCTTCTCTCCGTAACACTGCCTTTCAAATATATTTTTAAAAGGTCTTTAAAAAAAGTAGGAGATAGGCCGGCGCCGCGGCTCACTAGGCTAATCCTCCGCCTTGCGGCGCCGGCACACCGGGTTCTAGTCCCGGTCGGGGCACCGGATTCTGTCCCGGTTGCCCCTCTTCCAGGCCAGCTCTCTGCTGTGGCCAGGGAGTGCAGTGGAGGATGGCCCAGGTGCTTGGGCCCTGCACCCCATGGGAGACCAGGAAAAGCACCTGGCTCCTGGCTCCTGCCATCGGATCAGCGCGGTGTGCCGGCCGCAGCGCGCCGGCCGCGGCAGCCATTGGAGGGTGAACCAACGGCAAAGGAAGACCTTTCTCTCTGTCTCTCTCTCTCACTGTCCACTCTGCCTGTCAAAAATAAAAAAAAATAAAAAATAAAAAAATAAAAAAGTAGGAGATAAAACCATTCCAATTGATTCCAGGAGACTTCCAAAGAAAATCAGAGGTCGACTGTACCCCTCCAGAGCTAAGAGAGCTAAGACTGAGTCACCAGTGAAACTACACAGGAACCAGGTCACGGCTGCAGCACCAGCTCCGTGTGCAACGCAGCCGTCAGCTCTAATGCCAGGGGATCCACAGAGTGGGAAACGCTCAACCAATGGGCAGGAGAAACACCAGGAGTGCGTACGCTGGCCCACACACGCCCAGCTGGGTCGGTCAGCAACTGATCCTCCGCGCAGGCACGCACCGTCTGCACGCCTGGAGAGAGCCGGGGGGAGGCAGAGCTGCATCCCAGACAAGACAAAGAAAACGGAGGCAGCTATCGAGGAAAGAGCCGGCGCTCCTGTGTCGGCAGCGGATCCCGAGGCGGCTCCTACTCTTCAAGGTAAATATTTATTACCTGTCACCGCAGAACAAAACATACAGGTCCCAAAACAAAGCCCTCGGTGACTTTTTTAATGTTTATACAACACATGTATCTGGAATTTCACAGTAACCAGATTCTGTGTTTTTAAATTAAAAATGAGAAGTTACGACTATTTCCAAGTACAGCCCACATTCAGTAGTATTTTATTCATTGCTACAGAGAAACCAGGCGATTACTTTCCTTCCTACCACTGAAACGAGCAACGCAGAGACAGAGCACGGAAAACGCACAGCCACGCGTCTGGGGTGCTCGCATCACACACCCAGCTCTCAACTCTCTGACCCAGAATTACTTGAAGGCTCCCAATGTGCATGTTTGATTACGTCATCGTATTACCCCAGTTACTGCTGTTCTACCCAAATCTGTCTTCAAGCTCTAGGTTTCACCTACAAGCAGCACTCAGGAGTCCCGGAGAGTGCTCGGCCCCGCTGCACACACTCTGCAGCGCGGGCCAGGGCTCCGCCTGGCGCACAGCTGTGGCACAGGGGCTTCCCTGCAGGGAGAAGGAACAGAGAAAGCCTTTTCTTCCCCCTGTGGTGGAACGACCGGGACGAGCTCAGGCCTCTCCTAACCCTACTCAAACAGAGAAACTGTGGCCTGGGCTTGTGAACTTGTTTTCTCGCAACTCCTCCCCGACCCACCTGATGCACAGAGCCAGCTGTGCATTCACAGGAAGCTCGGGGCGGAGACGGACCTGCTTTGGCTGGAGTCCTCGTTCAAGCTCCCTCGACAGTCCAGCTCTCTGCCAAAGTGCTATGGCCGCCACTCCACTTTGCCTCCCTGATAAAAGCAGAGGCTATCTGCCGTACAGAAATCCTGAGAGATTCCTGAATTTCAATAAATGCCCAAAATACACTTAATCAAAATCTAAATAGAACATATGGCCCTAAAAATCTAAGGTCAGCACAGGAGCTGTGGTGCAGTAGGGCACCTGCATCTCCTATGAGAGCACCAGTTGCAGTACCGGCTATTCCACTTCCAATCCAGCTTCCTGCTAATGCACCCGGGAAAGCAGCAGAAGATGGCCTGAGTGCTTGGGTCCTTGCCAGCCATAGTGGGAAACCCCGACCGAGTTCTAGGCTCCTGGCTTCAGCCTGGCCCAGCCCTGCCAGCTGTGGCTATTTCATAAGTGAACCAGCAGATGGAAAATCTACTTTCTCGGTCTCAACCTCTCTCTGTCGTTATGCTTTTCAAAGAAATAATTAATCTCTAAAAAAAAAATAAATAAATAACATTTTTTAAAAAGCTAACAAAAAGGAACAAGTGCAATGGGGCTTCCCTCTGAGGCATTTTTTGCAAGATACTCTTGAAAATGGAGCTCTTCTCATGGCTATTAAAAACCAAAACCTTGGGGCCGGTGCCGTGGCATCGCGGGTAAAGCCACAGCCTGCTGTGCCAGCATCCCATATGGATGTGCGTGTGGGGTCGAGTCCTGGCTGCTCCACTTCAGATCCAGCTCTCTGCTATGGCCTGGAAAAGCAGTGGGAGACCTGGAAGAAGCTGCTGGCTCCTGCTTCAGATCAGTGCAGTTCCAGCCATTGCAGCCATCTGGGGAGTAAACCAGCAGATGGAAGACCTTTCTCTCTCTCTCTCACTCACTCACTCACTCTTTCTCTCTGCCTCTGCCTCTCTGTAGCTCTTTCAACCAAATAAATAAGTCTTTTTAAAAAAAATCTTAAAGTATTTAAATACCTAGCAACAGTGGATGGGAGAGAGTATCATACGCAACTAACATGAGTACTTGCTGAGCGATTTCAGTAAGCTGAAATAACTGGACATGAAGAGAATGGGAGCACGGGAAGAAGTGCAGTACCAAATCCATGGGCCTTACAGAACAAAAGACACAGGAGGAAGAGCACCTCCAAATGTCAGCAGCCCCCACCCGAGCGTTCTTGGTCTTTCTCCTTAGCCACCAAAAGCACCTGTTCAGAAAGGTTTAACTGAACAAAGACGTTCACCTAAAAAGACTACAGGATCAATACAGTCACCAGGATTGAAGAAGGATCTGGTCGAGGCAACTCGATGCCAGAGTTTGATAAACCATATTCAGCGATCTAGCACTCAAGAACATTTTAAACTTGTCTGTCTCCAACGAACCTTGCCAATGTTTTAGAAAAAGAAATTTTAGTTTCAAGTAACTGACAAGCAAAAGAACATCAGAGACACAAATACTCTGAGAAATCACATACTAGAAATGCAGGATTCTGAACGAGGAATAGGAGAAAAGATAGGATGAACTCCTCACGGGTGAGGAGGGCCGGCAGGAGCCGTGCGTGAAACCCAGCTGGCCTCACCTGTCAGCAGAGGGCACGGCGGGCAGTGCCATTCCCTGCCGAGGCTGCTCTTGGACCATGAAAATCTGAAGCACACCTTTCTGCACAAACCACAGCTTGGAACTTTCTAAATAGATCACAGCACTCTGTCACCATCGCTGACCAGCACAAGGTCCAAGACCAGCGACCTCATCTCCCGACACACCCTGCAGACTCAATAAATCCCAATGATTTCATCCGAGACGCATCAGAAGCATCAAGTGCAGAAAAGCAATACTCACAGCCCCCCATAAGAGGCTCCGCTCACACGGCAGCCAGCCGCGCCTTGGCCCTTCCGTGGAGCGTCTCCCCTGCTTCCTGAGGCGGCCGGCGGGCCGGGCTGCAGGCATCCTGCGTTCAGACCCCACACGCACGCACACCTTGTGCCCGATGCGGCTGCGAATGCACTAGTGGGAAGTGCACAGCTGTTTCACAACGACCCTTCCAGCAGTGATGCGGCCGCCAGGAGCTACGCAAGCGGTGCATTTCAACACGCCAAGAAGGGATTTCAACACGGAGCCAGAGGGCTCGAGAACACCCCGGGTGGAATGGGAAGGACGCGGCCAACCACACGGAATTCTACAGCAGCTGCAGCCCTTGGACAGGTAAGAAGCCAGCCCGAAAGACAAGGACCTGAGGCCCTCCCGTCGCTGTCACCTGAAAGCTCTAAGAAGTGCTGACCAGTGAACCTCCCTACCTGGTCCCCCGTCCCCATGGGTGAAGGGGTGCCCATTTCCTACCCAGAACAGGCAGCAAGCAACAGCAAACCCTACCAACTTCATCCAAACGCAGCGGGATTCAGAGGAGGAAAGGCACCCACGGGGCAACAGTCCGTCCTCATTTGTCACTGAATCTTTTCATTACTGTCTCACATAACAAACTTTTCCCAGCCCCTAAGCACTCATCGCCAGGAAGATCCAGCATTCACATACTAATCCAAACTCTAATTCCCCTTTCTATGTGACATTTCGATGTGGCCACAAGCAGACCCCAGCTTCTACATTCGGTTCTACACTGTACTATCACTTCTTCAAATTACTATGTTTTTGACAGAGAAATAAACCGAAAACTATCTTTAAGTATTTTCAGAGTCCTGAGAAAGCTGTTGAGTATAGCACAATAAATATGCACCAAGCAGTGGTGGCATGTGAGACTGTGGAGAGACGAGGTAACATCACAGTGTCAGAAATCTAGACATCTGCCCACTACATGGATGAGCAAACAGAGGCCTAGAAGGCTAAGCTAGGCTAGGCAGGGCCCTAGACAAGCTATCTGCCCTGCACAGTTACTGATTGGTTTTTGCAAAGCAATGCCCAAGGCATTGCAAGTCTAAATAATTAACTCTCTGTAAAGCAATTTATCTGGTAGGTGGAGAGAGAGACACAGAGAACTCCCATGCACTGCGTTATTCCCCTAATGCCTGTGAGGGTCGGGGCTGGGCCAGACCCAAAGCCAGGAACTCAGCTGAAGTCTTTTTTTTTTTTTTTTTTTTTTTTTTTTTTTTTTTTTGACAGGCAGAGTGGACAGTGAGAGAGAGAGAGAGACAGAGAGAAAGGTCTTCCTTTGCCATTGGTTCACCCTCCAATGGCTACGGCTGGCGCACCGTGCTGATCTGAAGCCAGGAGCCAGGTGCTTCTCCTGGTCTCCCATGGGGTGCAGGGCCCAAGCACTTGGGCCATCCTCCGCTGCCTTCCCGGGCCACAGCAGAGAGCTGCCCTGGAAGAGGGGCAACGGGGACAGAATCTGGTGCCCCGACCAGGACTAGAACCCGGTGTGCTGGCGCCACAGGCAGAAGATTAGCCTATTGAGTCGTGGCGCCGGCTCAGCTGAAGTCTTAAACGTGGGTGGCAGGGACCCAGCAACCTGAGTCTGTCCACTGCCTCCCAGGGTCAGCATCTGTGGGAAGCTGGAGTCCAGAGCAGAGATGGTTGTCAAACCCAGGTGCTCTGATAAGAGATGTCAACATCTTCACAGAGCAAATGGCTGCCCCTTGATTAGATTGCTTTTTAAAAAGGTAGACTGATTTATTTAAAAGTTAGAGTGAAAGAGACAGAGAATATCTTGCATCTGCTGGTTACTCCCCAAATGCCTGCAGCAGCCAGGGACAGGCCAGGTACGAGTCATGAACCAGGAATACCATCCGGGTCTACTGTGTGGACGCAGGGGCCATCACCGGCTGCCTCCCAGGCGCATTAGCAGGAAGCCAGATTCTAAGAGGAACAGCTGGGTCTTGAACCAGGCACTCCAGAACGCACATCCCTCACAACTGGCTCTTTCTTAAACTACTGTCATGGGGTGGCGACCCTGAAACAAGTTACCTGCTTGCAACCATCACCCGCTGTCCGGGAGCACTACTATTATGGGCTTCAGAGCCGATCCCTGTAAAGCGAAAGGTGCAGCAGTGAGATGTGAGGAGAGGGGGGTGGTATCCACCTGGAGGCTGATGCTGTCCACGCTGCACCCACCCACACCCCTGTCCTCTCCAGGCTGCGTGAGCCCTGGGTGCGACTCTGCAGTCAGGAAGTGCCAGGAGCCACGCTCAGAGCGATGAACCCGAATGCAGACATCAGCGTTTTTGGTTCCCTCTCTCTAGCGCTGTGGAAACC
Source organism: Oryctolagus cuniculus (assembly GCF_964237555.1). Lineage (NCBI taxonomy): Eukaryota > Metazoa > Chordata > Mammalia > Lagomorpha > Leporidae > Oryctolagus > Oryctolagus cuniculus. The sequence continues at coordinate 128,560,875 of NC_091440.1, read as the reverse complement.
AAGCTGACCACACATCAGGGAGCTGGGCCAAAACTGGAACTGCCCTGCCCCACTGCTCTGCACCCTGAGCAAAAGCAACCACACGCCAGACCTCACTCCCGACTTCCTTTCACTGTTTGAGCTGCCTAGGAGACAAATGGAAAAGAAAACACACGTGGAATGTCTGCTGATACTAAACTGGATGATACACAGGTATTACTATATCTTTACACTCAACTAACCCCTTTTCACTGTTCACTCAGATACTACATGAGTGCAGCTACAGAAAATATCGAGGGGGGTGCAGTGTTGTGCAGCAGGTTAAGCCGCATCAGCATCCTGTATCCGCATCCCGTATCAGGGCACTGGGTCAAGTCCCGGCCGCTCCTCTTTTGGTCCAGCTCCCCACTAATATGCCTGGGAAAGCATCGGATGATGGCGCAAGTGCTTGGCCCCTGCCACCTACATGTGAGACCCAGAAGCAGCTCCTGGTTCCTGGCTTCAGGATGGCTCAGCCCCAACTACTGCAGTCATTTGGATGGAAGATCTCTTCCCCCGCCTCTCCCTCTCTGTGTAACTCTGCTCTCAAATAAACAGCCTTTTTTAAAATCAATTTTTGTCATGATCATGTGCTGTTTTCCTGAATCCACTGTTTTTATCTTGCCTGCTGCATTTTATTAAAATAGATTTATACCTCTTGGCTTTAATTCAAATGATTTTAGCCAATTTAGCCACACATGCTTTAAATTTCAGAATGTCTCTAGGAACCATGATTTCAACCACCTGTTACACAGTTAAAATTAGTAATTTCCCTCTCCCCAAACACATCACATGGCTAAATACAAAGCTTTTTTTTTTTTTTTTTTTTTTTGACACACACAGTTAGACAGCGATAGAGAGACACAGAGACAAAGGTCTTCCTTCTGCTGGTTCACCCCCCAAATGGCTGCCATGGCCAGAGCTATGCTGATCCATAGCCAGAAGCCAGGTGCTTCTCCTGGTCTCCCATGCAGGTGCAGGGCCCAAGCACTTGGGCCATCCTCCACTGCCTTCCCAGGCCACAGCAGAGAGCTGGACTGGAAGAGTAGCAACCGGGACAGAATCCGGCACCCCAAACGGGACTAGAATCGGTGCCTATATGGGATGCCGGCGCCACAGGTGGAGGATTAACCAAGTGAGCCACAGCGTAGATCCCATAAATACAAAGCTTCATAGAAGGAGAATAAGCTAAGCTATGTGACTGCTCCTATGACCACCTCTACTAAATACCATGCCTTGATAAAATTACTATTACGAGGATTTGCAGCTGCAGAGTTAACTTACTGCATGCTTGCCTACAGCAGCCTTAACAAAGTGTTGTTGGCCCCATTTTGCAGATGGTGAAACTGACGCCATCTCAGTTCTGCACCTTTGGGGTAAGCAGAAGAAAACGAGCTCAAAACCTGCAACTTCTTATGCCTAACACACTTCCCCTTTCTACCTCACATGGTTATCTTCATAACTAAATTCCTCAAAGCATTGCAATTAATGTAGGGGTAAGCCAGCTGTTTTACAGGTAGCCGGGGATCACAGGATCACTCTCGCAAGACCACCTCTTTAAGATTTTGAGTCCACCCAGCAGCCGCTGCTTTTGTCTGAACTTGCTGGTTGGCTGTGAGAAAGAATGAGAAGAGTAAATTTGTCACTTCCTTAGGGTCATTTTGTGCCAGAAATAGAATTCTGGTTGCAGAGGTTTGACTGCTAACCCACGCTTCCTCTGCAACGGCTGGCGGCCACTGCTAAGCTGGTCGCGGAGTCACAGGAGCGGGAGGGACATGTGCAACTCCTCTCCCTGCCGGCCAGCTGCCTGGTGCTGTCCGGTGCTGTCCTCCTTCGTGATTGCAACACAGCATGTGCGGAGAAAATGGAGGCTGCCTTGGCAGGTCAGGGAAAGCCAACTTGCTTCTACATCACACTTCAGGCTCAAGTTTCATTTCCTTCTCCTATTAACATGTGAGATGCAGCCTAAAAAGCCCCATAGTATTTAAAAATGGACACTAAATTTGTTTCTTCTATTTCACTTGACTGCTGCAAACTATGATCGTCTGACTTACAGATTTGAGTTCCTTTACCAGGAACACGCACTGACCACACACGGGGACGCCTCTTCAGTGCAGGCTACCTGCTGGCCCTCCCCCAGGACGCACATGTTCGGGACCTGCCCGTGCCATAAAGCAGCCTCGTGAGCACCTGAAACCGAGCTGGCTCCTGTGACCAAGGAACGGAAATTCACTTTATTTTAGTTCATTTCAGTAAGTTTCCTGAAGTTCATTCTATTTATGGAAGACACAGAGACACCTCCCATCCACTGGTTCACTCCCCAAATGCCCACTGCAGCCAGGGCCGGGCCAAGCCAAAGCTAAGAGCCACACACTCAATCCAGGCCCCCCCCACGGATGACAGGGACCCAGGTGCGTGAGCCATGCCTGTGCCTCTGAGGGCCAGCAGGAAGCTGGATCAGGAGCTGGGGTGGGATTCAAACTCAGGCTCTCCAACACAGCACAGGGGCATGTCCAGCACCACCCTCACCACTGTGCCCAACGCTCCACTCTGAACTATTTTAGAAGAACCCGAAGCTAATGCACAGCGTGCGTCTGCAGATCGGGTAATTCTTTACAGCTTCTTCTGTGGCAATAATCAGACTTCACAGGAAGTTGCAACAATAGCACAGAGAAGCTCAGGACACCCTTCGCCCAGTTCCTCCAATGCTAACACAACATCAAAACCAGGGCCTGGCACTGGGACAGAGTGTTCACGCAACACCGTTCTGCCTGTTGTACAGATCTGTGTCAACACCACGACAGTCAAGACCCACGGTGTTGCCACCCCCGCCGGCCACTCCCTGTGCGACCCCTGTCGTCACACCCAGGGTCTTCCTCCCCTCACCCCTACACCCCAAACCTCCAGCAACTTCTCTGTTCTCCATCTCCATCACTCTCTCATTTACATAACGTCCAGCAAGAGGAATCCCAAACACCGCTGATTTTGTGAAGTTACCTTCATTCTTTTTTTATTTTTTAAAGATATATTTATTTAGGCTAGCGCCGCGGCTCACAAGGCTAATCCTCCACCTGCGGCGCCGGTACCCCGGGTTCTAGTCCCGGTCGGGGCACCGGTTCTGTCCCAGTTGCTCCTCTTCCAGTCCAGCTCTCTGCTGTGGCCCAGGAAGGCAGTGGAGGATGGCCCAGGTCCTTGGGCCCTGCACCCCATGGGAGACCAGGAGAAGCACCTGGCTCCTGGCTTCGGATCGGTGCAGCACGCTGGCCGTAGTGGCCATTTTGGGGGTGAACTTATGGTAGGAAGACCTTTCTCTCTGTCTCTCTCTCTAACTCTGCCTGTCAAAAAAAAAAGAGATATATTTATTTAAAAGAGTTACAGAGAGGGAGGGAGAGATGGAGGAACAGAGTTACAAGAGAGAGGGAGAGACACACCTTGTATATGCTGGGTCACTCCCCAAGTGGCCACAATGCACAGGCCTCAACAGGAGCTTCCTCTGGGTCTCCCATGTGGATGGCAGTGGTCCAACCACATGGGCCATCTTCCATTGCTCTTCTCAGGCCATTTAACAGTGAGCTGGATTGGAAGTGGAACAGCCAGCACCCACACGGGATGCTGGAACGGCAGGCAGCAGCTTAACCCCCTACACTACAACGCCAGCCTCAGACGGCCTTTTTTCACTCAGCACAATGACCTTCAGACTCTTCAAGGCCTCGTGTCCATCAGCAGAGCATGCCTCCACCTACTGTGTAGGATGCTACTTTGTCGATACATGATTACCTGATTGAGCCATTTGTGTTTTGAAGAACTTTTGATTCCTTATAATGTCAGGCTATTATAGAACCAGTGTGACCATGCCTGTAGGAGCTCTCTCTGGGGTAAATGCCTCGAAGTGCAATTGATATGCAATAGTAAGTGTCAACATTTGCTTATCTGTATCCTTCCGGGCAAAATCTGTTTTTATGCTGTCTGCTCATTTTCTGTTTGGTTTTATTTTACCATTGAGTTTTGAGATTTTTTCATGTATTTTGTCAGACTTCCAATTCACCCCTGTGGTTTTGCCTTTTTGGTTCTCTTTTAAAGCACAAGTTTTTAGTTTTCATGAAATTAATTTAACCTTTTTTAAAGGGATCATGCCCTTGGTGTCATGACTAAACTTTTTGCCAACTCATAGATTCTTATGTTTTCCTATTAAACTTCAGTAGTTGTATGTTTTACATTTAAAACAGGATCCATTTTAATCTAACTTGATTCTGTGGTTTCCAGTTCATCTTTCTGTCCACGGATAGTCAATGGCTTACAACCATCCTTCTCTGACTGCAAAGCTTTTACAGCCTTGTCAAAGATTAGTTGACTGTACTTTTCTGTTGCCATTTCTGGGTTCAATATTTTTTTCCTTTACTTGTTTATCCCTCTTCCAATGCTACAGCTTGGATGACCATAACTGTGTAAGTCTTAAAATTGGAAACAGTGACTTTACTCCAATATTCTTTTCCAAAATTGTGAACTATTCCAATTACTTTGACTTTCCATGTAAACTTTAGAATAATCTTGTCTATGGCTACAAAAACCTTGCTAAAACTTAACTAGGTATTATTTTCAATTTGGGAAAACTGACATTTTTATCATATTGAATCTTTCCATCCATGAATATACTATGTCTCCCCATTTAGATCTGTGATTTCTTTCATCAGCATTTTGTTTATTCTTTTTAAAAAAACCAAAACCCTTTTTATTTACTTGAAAGATAGAAAAGAGAAACAGAGAGATGTCATCCATCTTCTGGTCACAATGGCTTGGGCTGGGCAAGGCCAGAGCCAAGAGCCAGGAGCCAGGAGCCAGGAGCTTCTTCCAGGTCTCCCATGTGGGTGCAGGGGCCCAAGCACTTGGCCATCTTCTACTGCTTTCCCAGGTGCATTAACAGAGACCTGGATCAAAAGTGGAGCAACCAGGTCTCAGACCGGTGCCCATATGGTATGCAGGCATTCCAGGTGAAGGCTTAACCTGCTATACCACAACAGAGGCACGTTCTCTCTCTCTCTTTATTAAGATAGACCTTGGAGCAGGTGCTATGGCATAGCAAATAAAGTTGCCACCTGCAATGCTGGCATCCCATATGGGTGCAGGTTCGAGTTCCAGCTGCTTCACTTCAGATCCAGCTCTGTTTTGGCCTGGTAAAGCAGTAGAAGATGGCCCAAGTCCTTGGGCCCCTGCACCCACGTGGGAGACCTGGCTGTACCCACGTGTAAGAAGCTCCTGGCTCCTGGCTTTGGACTGGCGGGCGCAGCTCCGGCCATTGCGGCCAATTGGAGAGTGAACCAGTGGATGGAGGACTTCTCTCTGTCTCTGCCTCTCTGTAACTCTGCCTTTCAAATAAGTAAATATTTTTTTTTTAAAAAAAGGATAGACTACACCTCTATCTTTAAATTTCTTTTTTTTTTTTTTCTTTCTGAGAGACAGAAACACAGCTCCTATCTGCAGTTTCAGTTCCCAAATGTCCAAAGCAGCCAGGGCTGAAGCCAGGAACTCAAACCAGGTCTCCCTTGTGGGTAGAAGGGACCTAATCACTCGAAGCATCACTGTTGCCTTGTTGGGTCTGCATTAATGGGAAGCTGGAGTCAGGAGACAAAAACCGAGACGCAAAACCAGAACCTCGAATGTGGGAGGTCGGCATGTTAATTGCTAAACTATACATCTGTCCCAGCATGCTGTAGTTTTCATGGGCTTATCACTGCTACAACCAAGGTGAAGAGGGCCAGTGTCACAGCACAGTGCGTTAATCTGCGTCTTGTGATGCCAGTCCCACACTGAAGTGTCAGCTCCAATCCCTGCTGCTGCACTAGATCCACCTTCCCGTTAATGTGCCTGGGAAGGCAGTGAAAGACGCCCAGGTACTTGAGCCTCTGCCACCCATATTGGAGACCCAGATGGAGCTCCTGGCTCCTGGCTTCAGCGGAGGTGAACTGGAGGGGGTAGGGGGGAGACCAGCAGCTGTAAGAACTCTCTCTCTCCTTACACTTCACCCTTTAAAGAAAGAAAGAAAGAAATCCTTTAAAATTCTAAGAAAAAAAAAAAAGCAACATGAAGGGCAAGCATTGGGGCACTGCCTTCAAAGACAGGAGCCTGTATCAGAGCGCCAATTTCAGTCCCAGCTGCTCTGCTTCCGATCCAGCTTCCTGCTACTGCATTCTGAGAGGCAGCAGACGATGGCTCGCATCCCTGTGCCCCTGACAGCTGGCTGGAGGGCGACCTGGGTGGAGCTCTGGGCTCCCAGCTTCAGCCTAGTCCACCCCTGTCTGCTGTGGGCACCTGGGTAGTGAACCAGTGGATGAAAGATACATATTTCTTTTTTTTTTTTTAAGATTTATTTATTGATTTGGAAGGCAGAGTTACAGAGAGGCAGAGGCAGAGGCAGAGAGAGAGAGAGAGAGAGAGAGATCTTCCATCTGCTGGTTCACTCCCCAAATGGCTACAATAGCTGGGTCTGGGGCAATCCAAAGCCAGGAGTGAAGAGCTTCTTCTGGTTCTCCCACGTGGGTCCAAGGATCTAAGAGTTTGGGGCATCCTCTACTGCTTTCCCCGGCCATAGCAGCGAGCTAGATCAGAACTGAGGCACCTGGGACTCGACCTGGTGCCCATTTGGGATGGCGGCTCTGCAGGCAGCGGCTATACCCACTATGCCCCAAAGATATGTATTTCAGGGCCAGCATTATGATGCTGAGCTGCAGGATGCAGCGTCAGCAACCCACATGGGCGCCAGTTTGAGTTCTACTTGCTCCACCTCCAATCCAGCTCCCTGCTTGTGTACCTGGGACAGCAGCAGAGGATGGCCCAAGTCCTTGGATCCCATCCAGATCAACCTCATGGCTACTGCTTTAGCCTGGCCCAGCCCTGGCCATTGCTGCCATTTGGGGACCAGTGGATGGAAGGTCTCTGTATTTCCCCCTCCCTCTCTCTAACTCTACCTTTTGAATAAATAAAATCTTCTAAAAAGAGGTATCTCTCTCTCTCTGCCTTTCAAGTAGAGAAAAATACATAAACATTTAAAAAAGAATAAAATGCACTAGAATATACCCAAAAAGGCAGCATGAATTATAATCTAGAAGTAACTTTTCAGTGCTACTAAAATAAAAAAGTACTAATCTAAACAAAATTATCATGGTTAACTAAGTTTAAAAGAAAATCAAGAAAAACTCAAATATGCCTATTTTGGGGTAAATACGCAAAATATGCTGAAAAATGGGTTTTATAGAAATTATGAATGAAATGGGGCCTGGAAGGGAAGTTTATCATTAAGACAGGTCGCAGGGTAGGCACAGCAGGGGCAAGGGCAGGGGAAGCCTCCCCGCTCACGGGCCGCAGAGCCTTCCTGAGGCCAGACCCCGATGACCAATGACCACGGCACGCATCAACAGGTGTGGTCTGGGTGCAAACTGATCCTGGGAAGAGGAGGCTCCAGAGGAGCGCATTTCAGGGATCCCTGGTCGCGCTCACCTTGTTCCAGGAATTTGGCTTTTGAACAATTACACCCTTTGCTGCGTAGGTCTGCAGGACAGTCCCAGGGACAGACAACTCTGATGAAGAGTGAACGTGGCCGGCGCTGCGGCTCACTAGGCTAATCCTCCACCTTGCGGCGCCGGCACACCGGGTTCTAGTCCCGGTCGGGGCGCCGGATTCTGTCCTGGTTGCCCCTCTTCCAGGCCAGCCCTCTGCTGTGGCCATGGAGTGCAGTGGAGGATGGCCCAGGTGCTTGGGCCCTGCACCCCATGCGAGACCAGGAAAAGCACCTGGCTCCTGGCTCCTGGCTCCTGCCATCGGATCAGCGCGGTGCGCCGGCCGCAGCGCGCCGGCCGCGGCGGCCATTGGAGGGTGAACCAACAGCAAAGGAAGACCTTTCTCTCTGTCTCTCTCTCTCACTGTCCACTCTGCCTGTCAAAAAATAAAAAATAAAAAAATAAAATAAAAATAAAAAAAAGAGTGAACGTATGTGACGAGTCACACAATCTACTGAAGCTTCGGGGGAACGTGAGATGGAGGAGAAAATCTTCAGGGGATTCGAATTATGTAACCCAGAAATGAAAATTCTATGACAATACCCGGCAGGTAAATAAGAAGTCATGTACCCACCCAAGCGAAACAGAGGGTATATTTTTTAAAGATTTATTTGAAATGCAGAATTAGAAATTTCTGAGAGAGAGAGAGAGAGAGAGGGAGAGAGACAGAGATCTTCCATCTACTGGCCCACTTTCTAAATGTCCACAACAGCGGGGGCTGGGAAGGCTGAAGTCAGAAGCCTGGAACTTTGCGTCTCTTACATGGGTGGCAGGGGCCCAACACTTGGGCCATCCTCTGTTGCTTTTCCCAGGCCATTAGCAGAAAGCTGGATCAGAAGTGGAGCAGCTATGATTCCAACTGGCACCCACTGCAAACAGGAGCTTAACCTGCTATGCTGCAGTGTCGGACCCAGAATACTTTTTTTTTTAAAGATTTATTTATTTGAAAGATAGAGTTAGAGAGAGGTAGAGAGAGAGAAAGTGTGTGTGGGGGGGTGTCTTCCATCCTCTGGTTTACTCCCCAATTGACCGCAATGGCCAGAGCAGCACCAATCCAATGCCAGGAGCTTCTTCCAGGTCTCCCACGTGGGGACATGGGCCCAAGGACTTGGGTTATCTTATACTGCTTTCCCAGGCCATAGCAGAGAGCTGGATCAGAAGTGGAGCAGCTGGGACTCGAACCAGCACCCATATGGGATGCTGGCATCGCAGGTGGAGGCTTAGCCCACTGCGCCACAGCACCCACCCCCTCAGAATGCTTTTCAAATTATACAAGGATGCATTAACAACTTAAAATGCGGAGAGCGCAGTCGACCCTTCAAGCCCTGAAATAAAGTCCTAACGATGACTGAAGGGTGGTAGTGAAGGCAGAGGGCACCGAACACTCAGAGATGCCCAGGACTCCCAGGTGTACTGCTGGGCCTCCGGAACACCACGTTCAGCTTCCAGCTGTGACTGTGAGAGAAGGACATGGAGACTGGAAACCACGCAGCAGAGAGCAGGCGTTTCCTCCCTGGGTCTGCCAGAAGCCACACCGGTCACTCGCAGAAATCATTCAGTGCATCGCGTGCCTAGCACATCTCCCGACAAATGGAGTTACAATCTGTGGAGATGCAGGAGGTAATTTTTGAGAAACCAAGAATGTGGATATCATTTCTGAAACTCTGGGTAAGGGTGTTGCACCAGCTACCCTGACATCAGGACAGAGAGAGAGCATTAAGAAGAGGCCAGGGGGTTCCCCCATACACAATCTTTTTGTTTTTGAAACTCAGAGTTACAGAGAAGAAGGAGAGAGAGAGCGAGTGAGCGAGCAAGCAAGGGCGCATTCTTCCATCTGCTGGTTCACTCCCCAACTCCCCAGATGGCTCCAATAGCCAGTGCTGGGCCAGGCCAAAGCCAGGAGCCAGGAGCTTCTTCTGAGTTTCCCATGTGGCTGCAGGGGCCCAAGCACCTGGGCCAACCTCTGCTACGTTCCTGGGTACACGAGCAGGGAACTGGGTCAAAAGTAGAGCAGCAGAGACTATAACCGGCGCCCATGTAGGATGCCGGTACTACAGGTGGAGGCTTAACCTGCTACGCCACAATGCCAGCATCCCCAATCTCACACCGCTTATCATCATCACCAGGGCCCATCTACACTGCCCATGGCTGCATCCCCAACTATGCCGTGTGTCCACCCTCCACCCTGCACCAAGGCTCAGCAGGCTGCACAGAAGGTAGTAAAGAAAGCATAAAGAGAAGAACCAAGGAGAGAGGTCCAGAGAAAAGGAACTGTCAGTCACGCCCAGCAACTACCCAGGGATGGAAGAGTTTAACTCAACACAAGAGGGGGCAGGGGTTCAGCCTAATGGTTAAGACGCTGCCTGGTAGGGCCCGCACTGGGCATAGCGGGTTATGCTGCCTCCTGTAATGCTGGCATCCCATCCTGGAACACTGGCTCAAGTCCTGGCTGCTCGGCTTTTGATCCAGCTCCCTGCTAAGACACCTGGTTAAGTGCTTGGGCTCTTGCCAGGCCGAGTTCCAGGCTCCTGCTTCAGCCTGGCTGAGCCCTGCCTATTGCAACCATTTGAGGAGTAAACCAGGGGATGGAAGATCAGTCAATCAATCAATCAATCTCTCTCAAGACTGCCTGTGATGCCAACATCCTATAGCTGAGAGCTAAGTTTTAATCCTGGTGCCACTCCCAATTCTAGCTTTCTGCTAATGCACACCACGGGAGGCAGCATTAACAGTTCAAGGACCTGGGTCCCTGCAACCCACATGGGAAACGTAGGTTGAGTTTGCAGCTCCTGGATTTGACCCCAGCCCAGTCTCAACCAAGCCCTGGCCATGTGGGCATATGGGGAACAGACAAGTGTGCCTCTCTCTGACTCTGCCAATAAACTAATTAATTAAATAACAGCACACAGACACTCACAAGAAGTTAGTGCTGCCCCAGACATTGGCACAAATTAAACTGAATATTTTCAAGTTATTTCATTTTTTAACACCTTACTGATGCTATCAAGAAAATGTACAACCAAAGCCGACAGCATGAAACCAAAAGTCTAAGAAACAATAAGCTGAAAACAAGAAAGAAAGATCAAAGTGTTAATGCCAGTCAGATTCTGTGAACTTGGAAGTTATAAGATAGGTAGCTTGTAAATTTCCACTATTACAGAAAAACAGTAAGTGGATTTTTTTTTTTTTTTAACAGAACTCCAAATGGGACAGGGACCAATTTACTAAGTTAACTGCCCGACAAACACAGGAAGTCATTTAGGTGCAAACCTAACAGATGATGTGGGTGAAGAGCTCAGGCAACTTCTGCGGCCATCTGTTTGTCCTCTCGGGCTGCGGAGACAGCTGCACGGAGAGGCTCCTCGGGACAGAAGGCCCGGGGACTCCCTCCTCCCACACCCGGCCTCCTGCTCTCTCACAGTCCTGTCCACAGCGCCCCCGGAGTCCGCCTCCCACCGCCGGTGCCTCCTCAATGGCGGTCAGTCTCTATTTTGAGAAGAGCCGTCCGTGGAAGGGACCATTCCCTCTACACGTCACAGGGCATCAGGCAATCGCTGCTAAAATTAGTCACGGTTAAGATTCAGTAAGACAGAAATGCATTCGCGCTTCCCTAACATGCGCAAATCCTGACACAACCAAAAGCTACAGAGAATGATTCTGTGGATGAGGAATTTTAAAGTGTAATTCCTCCAAAACAGACTCCAGTCAAAGCACCTAAACTTGCACAGAAAGCAACAGAGGCGCTTCCTAAAAGCCTTTTAATTTCTCTTCACCTCCTTCCAGGTCTGGAAGCCTCTTCAAGAGTAAGCAATCACTTTTGATCAACTCAATCACTTCTTTAAAAATGACCTATTTATTTGTTTGAAAGGCAGAGTGACATAGAAACAGAGAGGTTTTCCATCCACTGGTTCACTCCCCATATGGATACAATGGCCAGAGCCAGGCCAGGCTAAAGCCAGGAGCCTGGAACTCCATCCTGGCCTCCTACAAGGGTTGCAAGGGTCCACGTACTTTGGCTATTACCTGCTGCTTCCCTGGACGCATTAGCAGGGAGTGAGATAAGAAGCAGAGCAGTTAGGACTGGAACCAGCTCTTCCAAATGGGATACAGGAGTTGTAAGCAGCAGCTTAACTCACTGCACCACGCCAGCCCCCACAACTCATCATCTCGAGCCCAACGTCTTTTGAGCACCTTCAAAAAGCAGCAAGTGCATGGTAGCAAACCAACGACAGTGACAGGTTTCACTGTCAACACCCCCGCCCAGAGTCAGGGTGGAGTCTCTCTTTACCTCCTGACCCTGTGCTGGGCTTCAGACCGCTTTGCCCAACAGAAGGGAACAGAAATTCCACTGTGCCAGCTCTGAGCTCAGTCTCGGAAAGTCTGGGCAGCTTCTGCTTCCTACGTTTGGAGCCCAGCTGGCCTGTGAGAAGGTCCACGCAGCCACACGCAGCAGAGAGGCCCACGTGGAGGAGAAGGCCCAGCAAGCTCCCCCGTGGCAGAAGCTACTCGCCGGCACGGAAGGGGACATCGGTCTATGATAGCTAAGTCCCACGCAGAAGCACACGCAGCCAGGGGCCACCATTCCTCATTCCTCACCCAGGACTAGCCAAATTGCAAAATCGAGAGCCAGAAAACACCGTGTGTGAGGCCACTACCTGTGCGGGTGGTGTGTTACGTAGCAACAGGTATCCTGAACAACACACGGCACCAAAGTGGGGGCTCTGGTTTAACAAAAAGTCCAAAGTGAAGAATGACTTTCCATCCAGGTGTTAAAGATGGATGGGTCTAGAGGCGATTGTTAGGAAAAACAGGAAAAACTAGACGGAAATATTATGCGAGGCTGAAGGAATGAGCACCACAGGCTAAAGGCAAACCCCCGCAGAGCAGCGATGTGGGAGACAGGCAGGGCGCTCTGTGGACACACAGGCTCTGGGCAGGTTTACCTGCACATCACAAAATGCAGGAGTTATGACATGACCCAGAAAAGAAACTGATTCCCTGTCAAGCCTCTGAATTCTTCAGAGGCAATAGAAAGGAGCTGGGTTCCAGACAGAACTATTCCTCATTTCTGCAAATTAGTAAAAGACGCTCCAAGTATGAGATGGCCTCGGGGCACAGAGCCAGTGTGGGGCTGTGAGTGAACTGTGGCCCCAGGGACATGAGGGTGAGACTCTCTGTGGGCCCCAGGAACACTCCAGGGGCTGCTGGGACTCTGAGACCTGAGGTCTCCAGACTTCATGGGGCCCAGCTCTGCAGTCAGCCCCCAGGGGACAGAGTGGCTGCTGTGCAGACACCTGGCCTGCAACCCAGAACCATCCAGAAAGCACTGGAGAGAGCGAAGGATGGGCACAAGACACAAGAGAGCAACTAGGGCTGGTGCTGCAGCTCACTTGGCTAATCCTCTGCATGTGGTGCCGGCACCCCGGGTTCTAGTCCCAGTGGGGGCACCGGATTCTATCCCGGTTGCTCCTCTTCCAGTCCAGCTCTCTGCTGTGGCCCGGAAGGGCAGTGGAGGATGGCCCAGGTCCTTGGGCCCTGCACCCACATGGGAGACCAGGAGGAAGCATCTGGCTCCTGGCTTTGGATCAGCCTAGTGCGTTAGCCATAGCAGCCATTTGGGGGGTGAACTAACGGAAGGAAGATCTTTCTCTCTGCCTCTCTCTCTCTCACTGTCTAACTCTGCCTGTCAAAAAAGAGAGAGAGAGAGAGAGAGAGAGAGAGCAACTAGGATGCCCAGGCTATCTTCACACGACACTGGCTGGAAGGCTGTCCAGGGTGACGAGGTCCTGTCTCAGAGAGACCTGCGGAGTGTTTCACATCCACAGTGAGCCCCCAGAGGGAGCCGTGGGAAAACCCACTCGGAGGGTTTAACTCTGTTTTCAAATGTGTGACGATTTCAGTGACATAAGAGTTATCTCAAAGTGACTGTAACTGGTTGACATACCACTCCCTGTAAGCCTTTAAGGCTGTGCCAACTACAGGACGATGGGACGTAACGGTTCAGGGACACCCACTGCTGGCAGCGCTGCTGGCCTGCCAGCAGAGGTAAGGGGCCTCACTTGGACTCAAGGACGCTACACCTCGGGCTCAGGCACAGCTGGTGGAGGGTTGGCTACCTTGCAGTAAGCAGCCCAGACCCAGCTCGCTGCGGCGTACAGACCCTGCTCAGGGCATACCAGCGACTCAGCAGAAACGTACAGCAGGATAAACCTTTTCTCCTTCTCCACGTTGAAAGCGGAGCACCTGGGATCAACGTCACAACACTGACACAAAGCAGGTACAGCTTCCGCATCTCCGCGATTAACAGGGGTTGAATCTCCCTTCTCCAAAGTGCTTGGGACCCCAAGGGGTTCAGATGTCAGCTTTAGGGCCCTGGAATTCTTCCACAGACTTTAGCAGTCAAGCACCTGTAATGTGAACACTAAAATCCAAAATTTTTGAGTATTGTATAGGTAACGAAAAAGTTTCACAGATTGGAACACCTTACATTTTAAATGTTTGTATTAAAAATATTCAAGCTGGCCGGCGCCGCGGCTCACTAGGCTAATCCTCCGCCTTGCGGCGCTGGCACACCGGGTTCTAGTCCCGGTCGGGGCGCCGGATTCTGTCCCGGTTGCCCCTCTTCCAGGCCAGCTCTCTGCTGTGGCCCGGGAGTGCAGTGGAGGATGGCCCAGGTGCTTGGGCCCTGCACCCCATGGGAGACCAGGAGAATCACCTGGCTCCTGCCATCGGATCAGCACGGTGCGCTGGCCGCGGCGGCCATTGGAGGGTGAACCAACGGCAAAAGGAAGACCTTTCTCTCTGTCTCTCTCTCTCACTGTCCACTCTGCCTGTCAAAAAAAAATTCAAGCTGCCATGACAAATATTAAGAATTTCCATTTTCAGGAGGCCGGCTCTGTGGCAAAGCAAGTAAAGCCGCTGCCTGCAGTGCCACCATCTCATATGGGTGCCTGTTTGAGTCCTGGCTGCTCCACTTCCCATCCAGCTCTCTGCTACGGCCTGGGAAAGCAGTAGAAGATGGCCCAAGTCCTTGAGCCCCTGCACCCGCATGGGAGACCCGGAGGAAGCTCCTGGCTCCTGGCTTCAGATCAGCCCGGCTCCAGCCATTACGGCCATCTGGGGAGTGAACCAGTGGATGCAAGACTAATCTCTCGCTCTCGCTCACTCTCGCTCTCTCCACCTCTCCTTTTCTCTCTGAGTAACACTTTGAAATAATAAATCTTTAAAAGAAAAAAAAAGAGTTTCCATTCATTTTCAGCACTGAAGAATGAGACCAAGGTGGAGGACTGGCCACAGATGGGCAATGGCCGCCTTGGCTGACAGTCCTGGGAGTGGACAAACCTGAACAATGGCCCTGTGTGTTGAGAGCACTCCCAATAGCACACGGGCGTCAGCAAGGGGTATAGACACCACCAACTCAGGCTGATGGTGAGCGGCTCAGGAGCCGAGGTCATCGGAATCTGTCACTAACACCAACCGCAGACTGGGACCATCATGAGGTCCACCAAGAACCTATGCTGAGCCAGTTGCTGTCATCTGCCCACTCCTTTGGACTCAAGGGGCCCTCACGTGAGCCAGTCACCCCTCTCTTTGGATCCGTCCAGGTGTGGCCAGGACAGCAGACAGGCAGCAGGGAAGCTTCCCGCGTCTCTGCAGCAGGCAAACTCACAGCAGCTCCCTCACCCGGCCGTGGACGCACAGGCCAGCTCTTAGAAAAGATCAACTCTCGGTGCACTTCACCAGGAGCACAGAAATGGTCTCTGCTCCACAAGTGCGTCTGCTGCACAGAGAACGTCCGGGCAGGTGTGCCGTAACCGCGTAAGCCGCTGCCTCGCACGGCTGCTCCCACAGACACGGCCTGCAACCGAGTCTTGCCTCCACTTTCAACCCAGCTTCCTGCGAACGCCCTTTGGAGGCCATGAACGATGGTCCAAGCACTCGGGCCCTGGGCACTCTCGAGGGAGAGCTAGCTCGAATTCCTGACTCCTGACTTCAGCTTGGCCCAACTCTCACTGCTGTAGGCACTTAGGCAGGGAACCAGTGGATGCACAATCCTATCTCCCCTTTGTCATTCCTTCCTTCAAATACATACACATACATAAAACTCATTAAGCTCAGTGGTTTAAAATAACAAAGATAAACATTTTTAAAGAAAAATGTTTTCAAACAAGAATATCAACCCACACACCTATTAAAAAGGAACTGGCTTGGGGCCCCGCGCTGTGGTGTAGTAGGTAAAGCTGCTGCCTGCAGTGCCGGCATCCCATATGGGAGCTGGTTCAAGTCTCAGCTGCTCCACTTCCGATCCAGCTCTCTGCTGTGGCCTAGGAAAGCAATAGAAGATGGCCCAAGTGCTTGGGCCCCTGCACCCATGTGGGAGACCCGGAAGAAGCTCCTGGCTCCCAGCTCGGCCCAGCTCTGGCTGTGGAGGCCATTTAGGGAGTGAACCAGCAGATGAAACATCTCTCTGTCTCTGTAACTCTGCCTTTCAAATAGATAAAAAACAAAAAAAGAAGAACTGGCTTACACAAACTGCAGTACAGCTACAGAGAAACACTATGCTGTCTTTAAAATAAAGGGAGCAGATTAGAAAGGTTGATGCAGACATTTTCTCAGATATATGAAAAATCAAGTTGAAAACAGCAGCACAACTCTTTGTATTATGCAGAGAAACATCGGGGAGACGGACACCACGCGAGCGAGACCGTCACCCGCTACATGATACATGCAAGCGTTGCAAGCAGGCGACCTTCACAATCACAAAGGCATTCGGGTACAGGCACCTGGGGCCCTCGCGGAACACGGCACGCAGCTACCTGAACCTGCTCCGGGTCGCCTCCGCCCCTCTCCCCCACCACACGGCGGCT
This sequence comes from Oryctolagus cuniculus, assembly GCF_964237555.1. Taxonomy (NCBI): domain Eukaryota; kingdom Metazoa; phylum Chordata; class Mammalia; order Lagomorpha; family Leporidae; genus Oryctolagus; species Oryctolagus cuniculus. The sequence continues at coordinate 128,544,440 of NC_091440.1, read as the reverse complement.
CGAGTCTGTTTTTAGAACAGCATCAGAAGCCGCCACATGAGCTGTTCCCTGCATCGCACAGCTATTTATACTTAATGAACATTTTGCCATACGAGATCACCGGGGAAGAAAACACCACCTCCTCCTGCAAGTTAGCCTGAAAAAGGCTTCTATGGAACACGACGAAAATCCAAGTCATAAAAAACACGCCACTCTTCAAGGTGCTCCATGGCATTCTGTAGCAGGCACTTACTGCCACTCTGATCCTTTTATTAATTTTTTTTTTCTATTTATTTATTTGACAGGTAGAGTTATAGACAGTGAGAGAGAGAGACAGAGAGAAAGGTCTTCCTTCCGTTGGTTCACCCCCCAAATGGCCGCAACAGCTGGCGCTGCGCCAATCCAAAGCCAGGAGCCAGGTGCTTCCTCCTGGTCTCCCATGCAGGTGCAAGGCCCAAGCACCTGGGCCATCCTCCACTGCCCTCCAGGGCCACAGCAGAGAGCCGGACTGGAAGAGGGGCAACTGGGACTAGAACCTGGCGCCCATATGGGATGCCAGCGCTGCAGGCGGAGGATTAACCCAGTGAGCCACGGCACCAGCCAACTACTCTGATCTTAAGGTTAGTTCGTTTCACTTCATAGTGCCCCAAGGAACAGAACTCACTTCTATTCCCGAGTGCCGAGCATGTGGGCCTAGCGGTTAAGACACGTGCACCCCACACAGAAGGCCTGGGGCTGACCTCCAGCTCTGCATTCCAGCTTCTAGATAATGCACACCCCGGGCGGCCGCAGTGATGGCTCCAGTGGCCGGACTCCTGTCACCCATGTGGGAGACGTGGGTGGGCTCCTGGCTCACCCCTGGCTGTTGAGGGAATCCAGGGACTAAGTCAGCGGACGGGAGCATGTGTGCGCGCACACACACACACTCAAACTCTTTCAATAAGCAGAGAAACATGACATTTAAAAAAAATTGTGATACCAAAAACAGCTTCATATGTGGCATTTTTCATACAAGAGGCAAACACTGATGAAAACCTCCCAAGTGGTAAGCAAGAGAAAAGAGAACCAATGTAGAAAGAGAGGAAGATTTTACAGAAATCCACTATCCGTGAGGCACCCATGAGAAAACCGTCTGCCACCGCCCCTCCACGGACAGGCCTTGCCCGGGGTTTATCTGGGACAGCATCGTCCAAACTCCACCTCCACGTGAACTTCAGTCCCATGCTGGCCTCTCCTGACTTCAGCTGACCGGTTAGAGCTGCATCTGATGAGTCAGCAGCAGGCAGAGGCGGGAATTCTCCACGGGCTGGGTGCACGGCCCACGCCCAAAGGCCCCCAGGTGGCACCTTCTTACAGATGTGCAGGCCGCGTCCCAGAACTGCACAGGGCACAGTAACCTGCGGTCCAGGCACCAAGAGACGAGAGCGTCGCTGTGCCCGCATCACAGCCGTCCTCCTGACAGGTGACCGTCCCAGTCACACGCCCTCAGGCCTCTCTTCACTCCCCACACCCCTCAGTTCCCTGCACTTGGGGCTGCTCCCGATAAAGTGCTGTCTTTTATACCGGCTGGCTTCCAGCCGCTCTACAGAGTTCTACCTAGGGCTACAGGGTTTAGCTGATGAGTTCTGGGCAGAGGCGTGGGAGGGCTGGCAGCCTCCGACGTCGGGGTTAATTCTTTGTGTCAGGTTTAGAGGTGTTCGGGAGGAATTCCAGCCTGGAACTTTGCATACAGCACTCAGGGCCTCAGGCCAAGAGCTGCAGGCCTGCCCAGAACGTGAGCAGCGGCCTCCTGGGCACGCTGGGCGTCTTCGGCAACCACCTTTGCTCCTTTTTCTTCCTTTTTTTTTAAATTTCACCCTTGGACATGGACTGCACCATCGGCGCCCCCTGGTGTGATCTGGCCAGACCACCTTGCAGATCCAGCCTCCCAATCAGATGAGCCAACTCCTTACAGTCAACCTACATACACACTCACATATACACACACACATTTTCTCTCACACATATACAAACACACAATCTCTCACACACACATACTCACATACACATATTCTCACACACATATACACATATATACACAATGTAGACTCTTTCACATGTATATATACACACATATACGATGTACACTCACACACACATTCTCTCACACACACACATACACACATGCAGTCTCTCTCTCACACACACACACTCTTAGTCTCTGTTTGTACAGCTCACACAGGGGGTGGCCCTTGGAAGTCAGAGTGAGGCTCCGTGCAGTCAACACCCACAAAGGAAAGGAAGCGTCACTCCAGGAGGGACAAGTGGCCTCCCCTGACCAGGGCGAGCCTCACCTTTCTCCCTGTCACAGTGCCCTCCAGCAAGCCGCGCTGTGGCACTGTGAGGGGCTGGGGGACCGCCTGGAGCCTACGGCGCTCGGGGCGCCTGGAAATCCCTCCATTCACTGCACCGCCAGCAGAACTGAGTTCTGAAGCCAGTTCCGTTCTCCTCTTTTACTCCTTCAAAATCATTTTGTTTAATTTTAATTTGAAAAGGGGAGAGAGAGAGGGAAGGAAGGAGGGAGGGAGAAGCAGGGAGGAGAGGCAGACCCAGAGCTCCCCCATTCACTGGTTCACTCCCCTCGGATGGCAGCCAGGAGACAACCCTGGTGTCCCTTGGCTGACAGGCACCCAACTGCCTGCACGGCCACGCCGCCCTCTGGGGTCTGCATCAGCAGCAAGCCCAGGGAGGAGCAGGGCGCGGAACCCAGCCCTCCACATCCGACCCCGATCCATCCTCACTCCTCCGCCAGCTCCTCACCTTCCAATCATCATAGCGTATGAATGCCCTGCTTGTCCATTTCCTATAGTCTCTTACAGGATCAAGACTTTTACAGTACTCTCCAAACCTCTGACTAATACAGTTTACGTATGCAGGCTCACTGGGACCCATGTGACTAAGAGAGACCTGGGTGCTAAAGGAAATCGAAACCAAAGGAACACTTCCACCTATGGCATTGCCTAGTGTTGGCTGTGAGAAGTGAGTGTCTCCTTAGTGCAGAAAGACAATTTATCCCACATGGAGTCGCTTAACAAAACACAATGCAACAGTGTTTGCCAGGCGACCCTCTTAGTCCAAGTGGCCAGGACACCACGTGGCGCTATTCCTCTGCCATTCTGGGTGGTGGGTCTTCATCCCCAGCACCCGGTGGCTCGCCCCATGAGAGCCAATACTTCTGCAAGGTGGGTGGTGGTCAGCGGCCCGAGCACCCACCTCAGTTCCCTCCCCATCCCTGCTCCCACTCCAGCGCTGCCAACAAGGACTCCACCTGCTTCCCAGGTGTTCAGAACAAAAACACGAAGAAGACAACAGATCCAAAAACAGGGCCACAGCCACAAAGCTCCCGGGCTTGCTGCAGAGAGAACTCAGATATTGGTGGGAATACATCCACATTCCTCCAAAGGAAGACACCGTAGATAAGTCAATATACTCAAACTATTTTTTCTGGCTTAAGAGTTGGTATTTTATTTATTTTTTATTTCATTGGGGCTGGGGTGAGGGTGCTGAGAGACAGAATTCCAATCCACTGGTTTACTGCCCCAACTGCGCACAATGACTAGGACTGGGCCAGGGTGAGGCCAGGAGCCAGGCACCTCATCCAGGTTTCCCAGGTGGGTGACAGCAACCCAGCTACCTGAGCTCACACCTGCTGCTCCCCGGGATGTAAACTAGCAGGAAGCTGGAACTGGGAGCAGAGCCAGGACCTGGACCCAAGCACTCTGATATGGGATCCCAACCAGTGGCTTAATTGGCAGGCCAAATGCCCACCCCAAGAGTCAGTATTCTTATCTGTAATAATGTGACATTCTTAATTACACAGTGAAAAAGTTCTCACTTCCAGACTTTCAGCTTGCAGACAGGTTGTAGCCTGACTCTTCTCCAGTAGCTGGTGACTTATAACCGGCTACCGTGGGTTCTGCTGGCTGGTTCTCATGGTGGTGGCAGCTCTGCAGCCAGAGGCAGTTCCATCTTTTCTGCCACAGGCTCTCTCGGAGGAGCAAACCAGACCACGCCTGCAGGTTCTGCCCAAGGAGCACACGGCCAACCCCAGCCGCCAACCCCAGCCACCTCTGTTCCGAGAGCAGCCAGACTTCCACGTGGGACTTCACACTTGGATTTCTAAAATCACCTAAGTATATTCTGTATGTGATGTGAGTTAACACAGCCTACTGATCCAAGAACTGCAAGAAATGAGGTGAAAACCTCCCCACAAGAGAAACACAGGGTGAGGAAAAGTTTTAGCGGAAATGTGATTTGTGACTCGCAGTCCTTATGCTGCGTTTTCTCTGGTCCCATCAGCCACGGTGCGAGTGTGTGTGGAGTGTGCTGATGACAATGTTGATCCCTAGAGGATCTTTGAAGACAAACAAGAAGGCCGGTGCTGTGGCACAGTAGGTTAAAGCCCTGGTCCTTAGTGCCAGCATCCCATATGGGCACCAGTTCGTATCCTGGATGCTCCACTTCCCATCCAGCTCTCTGGTGTGGCCTGGGAAAGCAGTAGGAGATGGGCCCTTGCATCTGTGTGGAGACCTGGAAGAAGCTCCTGGCTCCTGGCTCTGGATCAGCACAGCTCCAGCAAGTGCAGCCATTTGGAGAGTGAACCAGCCGATGGAAGACCTCTCTCTCAAGTCTCTATCTCCCTCTGTAACTCTTTCAAATAAATAAAATTCATCGAGAGAGAAAGCGAGCAAGCAAGCACAAGAAACAAGATGGTGTGAGACTGAACCTTATGTATTTCCAGTAATGTAAGCCTCTCATGTTGAACTTGGCCCTTGGATGCTGGCAACTTGCAAGGCTTCCATTAAGACAGAAAAAAAAGACCAGAGAAAGAATATGTCTTCATGTATCTTTTTCAAACAATGGTTTCATTCTGTGAGTGGGTCCAGTAAAAAACACCCATGTATACCAGCACCCAGAAGGGGTAAGCATCATCACACACGCACACAGAGAGGGGCGTACTGGGCCACTGGGCCACGGTGAAGAAGTCCACAAGCCATTGTTCCACTGTTCTCCTGGAAATCAGAGAAAGGAACTACATAATCAGTTTCCATGGCAACACTGCTTCTCAAAAGCCCATTGCCTTGGTAAGGAGCAGGAAGACAATGAAAAGTCTGCTCACCGGGAGGAAACCTCCCCCCTGACTTCTGCACTTTGCTTCCTGCTGATCCCCAATAAACCCAGAGGACAAACACATCTGCCAGGCGAGGCACACAGACAGCAGCATCATCAGGGAGACACCAAGCGCAGAGGGAGAAGCCTTTATTAATTCCAGGAGTGTTGGCAGACTGCATGCCAGGCACGCACCGAAGCTGTGGCCTGTGATGACAGGCCAGCATGGTGGCCGCTGGACCCGCACAGTTTTGCATCTTAAGTGATGGCGACGGCAGTCCTCAGCCCCTGCAGGCCGGCACAGTCCGGTTTCGGCTGTGCAGGGTCCACACACCTACGGTCAACAGAAGGTGGAGTCGAGAACATCTTCCAGGCTCTAGTTTTGTTTATTTTTTTCCAACCACGTAGATGACAACTCAAACAATAGCTTAACTGGTACAGAACTGGAATGCACAGAACAAGACCATCAGCAGTTAATGGTGAGACTGGGGAAGCCATCTGTGGCCCTTTCTTTGTGCATCTGTACAACAGCCTAACTGTGCCTTGCCCCCACAATGGCAGAGCTCTGCAGTTTCCAACAGCTGAGATTTTAGGACTTACACCTTGAGATGAGACATCCTAAGCAATAAATTGTATCACAGGGGTAGAATGGGAGTAAGGGCACGGAGAGACACTCCACAGCATCGACTCTTGCCCTGTAGCCCTCACTGGCCACACCCTGCTCCTAGTGCTGCAGGTGCAGCTGGTGGGGCTCCCTCACCTGCTGGTTCTTCCTAGAACCCCTGCCTCCCTCCTGCCACCTAGTGGCGAGAGGGTCACAGGCCCCACAGGAGACAGCATTTCCCACGGGTTAGACTCAAGACCACACCTTGCAGCATTACACTGTGGGGGTGGACGGCGCAATCACAGCCCAGCACGCGGGGGTGGTGAGCCACACTCATCAAGACCTGGCACCTGGGCTTGTCACAACCCTGCCTGGGCCTTCTAGCCGTCAGCAAAGGCTGATTTCTTCAAACAACAAAAGATCTTTTTTTAAAAAAAAATGCCATTCACACAGCTCTCAACAATTCCGGTCAGAATGCCTCCCTGACCTCCCACTGCTCTCCGCGAGTGGTCCCCAAAGAGACACTCTTCCCAACAGCAGAAGCACCGCCCTAGGCCCTTGCTGTCATCTGTTTTTAATGAGAGGAGGAAACATGGAGGAAGCCCAGGAAACCTGCACTTGGCAGACACCTGCTCCTGGACAGATGCTGAGCTGGGTGTTTTCTGTGTCTCTGGCTTTCAAGGAACGGGAGAACACGGGGGCCAGGGGCAGAGGTCCTGGCCCAGAACCCTCACTTCCTCAGTTACTAGGGGTGCAACGCATGGAACAAAGACCTCAACCTCAGCCATTCTCGCTCACTGCAATTTATTCTTTGCCCTGGAATCTCAGTTGGGTCTCACACCCTGCTGCCTTCATACCTCACCCCACACAGCCACCTGGAAGACCAGCTGCTGGAATTCCTCTCTGCCTGCTGCCCCCTATCCCATCCCGCTCCCCAGCTCTACTAAATTATAACAAGGCCAGGCCGGGCCCCTGGAGGTCAGGGCCTTCAGCCAGGTGTTCCAGCAGCGTGCATGTGGGCAGCTGGTCACCCACCTCTACGAATTTATTTTCTCTGAATAAATTTGGTCTGGCTGAAGATTCATACACTGCCTCCTCTCTAGTCTGTGCCTCTTTTCCTAACATTTACGGTGCCCTGTGTGAAGAGGCACCCATCTGCAACTCTTTTCCTAACAGCAACCACAGAAGGCTGGCGTGGGGCTCATACTGACATCCGTGAGGCTGACGCACAGCGGGGTGGCAGGTCCTCCTCTGCTGTCCCCGGCTGCTGCTTCCTTACAACAACGTGGGGGGCAGGAAGCTGTGCATTTTTGAACTTAAAAACTGCCTCCTGCTGTTGGTCTGTTTTTAGAAATGTATGGATATCTATTTGGACAAAAACCAAGCTTAGTTTTAAATGAGAGCACACAGTGGCTTCCTCACAGGACAAAAATGTAGAAGACCAAGACACAGGAGGCTCACAAGGGCCAGGATGGTAAAGGTCAAGAAACCCTGGAGCAAACGCCCAGACATTAGTTAGCATCTCAAGGTCTGATGCAATTTGCATGCTATTTGTATGTGTGCCATGCTCTTCCGGGCACAAACACTAATGTAATAATTTTAATGATGGCTGATAAGCTTATCATTTTAATAAAGGAGTCTCACCCATTATACACACACACACACACACACACACACATCCTGGGCCCGCCTATGACCTCTTAGAATCTCACTACACACTGTGGTGGGCATCGGGCATCTGGCCTGGTGGTGAGGACACCGTGACTCATATCGCAGGGCGTGGGGTGAAGCCCTGGCTTTGCCAGAGCCCAGCTCCCTGCTGGGTGCATCATGGGAGGCAGCAGGTGAAAATTCAAGTGCTTGAGTCCCTGCGGCCCATGTTGGGGACCCCGACTGAGTTCCGGGCTTCTGGCTTCAGCCCCTGCTGCTACGGGCATTTGAGGAATAAGTCAGTTAATGGGAGCTCTCTCCTTGCTCATCTCTCAAATGAAAAACTGCATATATGAGTCTGTGTTTAATTTCAAAAGCCAGGCACAAACCTTTATTTGTAACAGTTCCTACCAAACAGACATTAAAATTTTCCCTCCACATTCTAAAAACACTACAGCCTATTTGTGATACACAAGAGTATTTCAAAAAGTTCACAGAAAACAGAAATATGGGGCTAGCATTGTGGTGCGGGGGTAAAGCCCCTGGCTGAAGCTCCAGTTCAGGTCCCAGCTGCTCCACCTCAGATCCAGCTTCCTGTTAATGGTCTGAGAAAGCAATAAAAGGGGCTCAAATGTTGGGCCCCTGACATCCATGTAGGAGACCTGGATGGAGCTCCTGGCTTCAAGTGGCGCAGCCCTGGTCACTGTGGCCATTTTAGGGTGACCCAGGGGACAGAGGTCTCCCACCCCCCACCATGCTCGCTCTGACATGTGCAAGCTCACACTTTCTCTCTGTCTCTAACTCTACCTTTCAAATACATTTTAAGGAAAGAAAAGAAAAATGGAGTTAAAATATACATGTATTGAGGCCAGTATTGTGACGTGGTAGGTAAGGCCAGTGCCTGAGACGCCGGCATCCCCTTTGAGCACCGGTTTGAGCCCCGGCTGCTCCACTTTCAATCCTCACCTGTGCTGAGGTACCTGGGAAAGCAGTGGAAGCACTTGGGTCCCTGCACCCATGTGGGAGACCTACAAGAGGCTCCTAGCTTCTGGCTTCCGCCTGGCCCATCTCCATCTGGGCTATGAACCAGCAAATGGAAGACCTCTCTCCCTCTGTCTTTCTGTAACTCTGCCTTTCAAATAAATAAATAAACTTTTTTTTAAAAAAATTATCTTTATTTAGGTGCAAAAATATTTTTGAATTCCATGCGTGTTTTTTGTATACTATGCATTTCCATGCTTGTTAAAGACCCCATGTATACTTGCAGGCTGCTCTCATACAAGTTCCAAAATTAGGACAGATGTTAAAAGGAAGAAAGATAATCTGGCTATTCCATTTCCTTGTCTCAAGAGGACCATGAAATCTTTACATATTATTATTTAGGTGTCACAATGCTGAATTCAGTGAACAAACAAAAACAGGACCAGGCACACTTAGCCAAAATATGAAATGTCTCACAATGATCGTCCTTCATGTAACTCTGATTTCTAGTTTTTAAAAAACTATAAACAATGTTAAAAAGAATACTTAACTACACTCCTGGGGTGAGCATTTGGTACAATGGTTACAATGCTGCCTGGGATACCCACATCCCCTATGCGGAGTGCCTGCTTCCAGTCCTGGCTCCACTTCACAGGCCAGCTTCCTGCCAAGGAACACCCTGGAGGCAGCAGGCGATGGCTCAAGTCCTTGGGTCCCTGTCAGCCATGTGAGAGACCCAGACTGAATCCCTGGCTTTGGCCTGGCTGGCTCCAGGTGTTGCTGGCATTTGAGGAATGAACCAGCAGTAGAAGACTGATTTCTCTCTCTCTCTCTCTCTATCCCCACCACCATTTCTCTCTCTGTCCATCATCCCCCTCTCCATGCCCTTCAATTACACTGTTTTTATTGATAGTTTCCATAAGTAATTTTCTAATGAAATAACCTACAAGTAGAGGACAGAAGTCTTGCCGGCTTTTTAAAAATCTAATATTTCCAAATACTAAATAGTTAAATCTAATATTTCCAAATATTAAATATTTTTTAAATCTAATATTTCCAAATAATTTAATTGGTCAAATACACTGCTAGGCATTACCTAGCTCAGACTAAATTACACAAGTCTGTGTTCTCCCATTCCCCCTTTGTCCCCAACATCACCTTGGTCACATGGAAACGATGTACATTCAAGCAGGCAGTGATGAACAGGCCAAAGGAACCCGGCTCATTGGTGGCCTGACCACCTTGGCATCTTGGACCCACAGTGGGAGGCCACAGCCCAGGCCACTCAAGAATGCGCCAGGCCTGGTGTCCACAGCAGCTGCCTTCTCAAAGGACCCCGTCTCTTTGTGGCAAAGGATGCTCCTCTTCATTTAGAAGACGCGGCAGGTCTAGGTTTCCTGGACATTTATCAATTCCTGCAGCACACCTTTTGATGACTTTGATTAATTCTTTCTAGATGAAATACACTCAAGTTGTAAGAGCACATCCTGAACTTTACCATTTTGCCTTAAGTAGATTCCAAATTAGATGAATAATAACAATATCAGCCCCACTAACCAGATTATAAATAAACCCAGCCACCAGTTCCTTTGCCTTCTGAATCTATCTTGGACTTCTGAGCAGAACAAATTCTCTTAAAAATGGCACTTCCAGTAAATCCAAGGGACTGTATCCTTTTACCAAAAAACACAGCCACCAAATGACAATTATTCAGATGGCATGAAAACAGGAAACAGGAAGGAACACGGCCAGGGAGGCTGCTCCTCCCCTGCCCCTCTCAACACATTCACAACGTGTTCTGATGCCCAAGGGACGGTCGCGTTCCGATCACAGGGCAAAAGCACACACGGACCATGGAGCACCTGGTGTAATGCTTCCCCTGGTTCCAAGCAGTTTAGAGTGCTCTCAATAACGGCTATAGGAGAGCTATCACATTGGGGAAGATTTTATTCAAGTAAATTTCAACGTGTAACACAGTAACACAGTCTTGTAGCAAACGCAAGAGTTCACAGAGGGGGTAAGACCACCTCAGACATCTTGCCCAGGGCGCTGCGACCATCAGCTGGGATTGTATTCCTTCCCAGGGATCAAGCAATCCAGGGAGCCAACAGTCTCATCCAGGAAAGTTAAGTGTTTCCAGACACCTTACGCTGGACCATTCTGCCCTCCAGTGGCCCAAGTACATAACACGCTCCAGAGGTCACAAAAAGGTCTGATCTTAAGAAACACTTCTCAGATTCGAATCTTGATACGGGCCCTGCCCTCCTATCTATTACGTAGATGGCTCTCTTCCTAATTTCAGGTGGCTACCTCCATGTGTTAAAATACTACAACGGTTAGAGGAAAGTGTACTGCCAGTGACCCCGCCCTGCAGGGAGCCAGGAAGGGGACAGGCTCTGCTGGCAGTCACAGAAACGGGGTACCGATCACACAAATATTTCAGAACGGACACAGGAGGTGTTAGCACAGTTATCCTGAGAGTTTGTCTCAAACGTCTACACCAACCACACTGTTAGGCTTCCTGACGCTTAAGAAAGCTCTGACTGTAAACAGACCATCACAGGTGACAGCACAGCACCCTAAGAAACCAGCACGGGCAGGTGTTTCTCAACACAGCAGAGAACAACCACGCGTGCAGCCGACTGCTCCCGCCGAGCCCTCCTCATTGCTAATATCACTGTTCAGGAATCCGCAGGACACGCAGCGACGAGGAGGTGGCGTCGCGACGAGGAGGTGGCGTCGAATGCCATCTTTCCCGCTTCTCCAGGGCTGCCTGCTGCCGCGGCGTGTTTGTGAGAGGAGCTGAGGCCAGCCACAGTTCTGCAGCAGTCACCTCGGGAATGAACACGCTCCCCAGCACGAGGGCCCCCGCCAAGCAGGTCGAAGCACCCTTGGTCTGCGCTCTCAGCGCCCAAGTATTTCAAACACCCTCCAGCTCTGTCACTCCACCCGGAAGGAAAGGAAATCAACTACCACCAGGTCCGCTGTCAGAAACCCGAATCCCGAGGCTGAAACGGGAAACCTCTAGAAGTTTCTGAGGTTCTCGTCCCGGATCTGCGGCATTCACCAGCATGTTATGCGGTCAAAAGCAAGCCTTAGGATCTTGTGGGAATACATTTTGAAAAAAGCGTACAACAAAGCTGCGGCATTGGAGACAAACAGAATTAAATCTTGCTTAAAATAATCCTTTGATGAAAGGAGTCACCTGCTCAGCTCTATGCTCTGGCACCTGATTTTGAAGTATTAGTCATTTTCTTCTTTCCTTTTTTTTAAATATTTATTCATTCATTTCAAAGTCAGAGTTACAGAGAGAGAGAGGGAGATCTTCCATCCACTGATGCGTTCCTAAGATGGCCACAATGGCCAAGGCTGGGCCAGGCCAAAGTCAGGAGCCAGGACACCCAGGTGTCCCACGTGGCCAGCTTCCACTGCTTTCCCAGCCACCAGCAGGGAGCTGGACTGCAGGTGGAGCAGCCAGGACATAAATGACGCTCACATGGGATGCCAGCGTGACAGGCGGTGGCTTTACCCACAATGCCACAGCGCCCACCTCTCAACCATTAGTGATTTAAAAAACAAAAGATGATGAAACCTACATGATTAACAAAATGCCAAAATCAAAGCTTCCATCTAACAACAACCTGCACAGGAAGCATCTCGTGGAGACGTCTAGAAAGGCAAATAAAACATACCCAAGTATGCATGCCAGGTTTCTGGGGTCGGCACCGTGGCTCACTTGGTTAATCCTCTGCCTGTGGCACCAGCATCCCACATGGGTGCTGGGTTCTAGTCCCGGTTGCTCCTCTGCCAGTCTAGCTCTCTACCGTGGCACGGGAGGGCAGTGGAGGATGGCCCAGGTGCTTGGGCCCTGCACCCGCATGGGAGACCAGGAGGAAGCACCTGGCTCCTGGCTTCGGATCGGCACAGTGCCAGCCGTGGCAGCCATTTGGGAAGTATCCTGGTCGAGTCCTGGCTGCTCTGCTCAGACCCAGCTTCCTGCTAACCCACCTGGAAAAGCAACAGACGGTGTCCCAAGTCCTTGGGGCCCCTGCCACCCACATGGGAGACCTGGATGCTCCATGACTAAAACCAAGTTGAAGTCCATAAATATGAAGAATCCCTCGAGGATGGGTCACCCAGAAACCCTCAAATTAGCTTCATTCTGTTCCTATAGCCACATCTGACAACTCTAGCATAATTATTTACAACAAAACAGTGAAGGAAGGAAATCTGAGACACACTCCCCGCGGGTCCCCACCCCTGTGTTTTGTGTGGTGCTGAGGGTACAGGAGTCACCACCTCCCCTGTCATTCAGGCTCCGAGAATTGCAGCCAACGGCTTCAATTCCACGAACTCAGGAGCATGAGTCATCCAGCCAAAGCTAACTGCTTAGCACACAGAATACGGCTCTAACAACCTTGGTTTGATCATTTACTCACTTGAAACAGAGAGAGACAGCGAGTGAGAGCAGGCACTCTCTCCCCCTATCTTCTGGTTCACTCCCGAAATGCCCACAACAACTGGGCTGGAACCAGGAACTCAAGCCGGATCTCCCACGCGGGCGGCAGGGACTCGAGCACCTGAGCCATTGCTGCTAACTCCCAGGAAGCCCATTAGCAGGAAGCTGGAGTCTGGGACAGGGGACAGGGGACAGGGGACGACTGGAGCGGGCGTCTTCAACAGCATCTCAATCGCTGAGGTGAGCGCCCCCTGGAGGCGAATACTTTAATGAAGGCGACAGAAAAGGCAGAAACACTTGTGTGGGCTGCACATGCTCATGCCCTGAAGTCACTCTGGAGTTACTCATTTGCAGTGCGGACTGAGTTAGGAAGAGAAGTGACCAGTGCACCTGCTGCACTTCCATGACGTGCCTGATAGGTGGGGAAACACACAATTTTGTAATCTTTTCACACCTTACCTCTGGTGGATTCTCTCCATGGACACCTGAACACCAGAGAGCAAGGTTACACCACCTTCCTGGGCGGTAGGGGTCTCATTATGAACAAACACTACGAGCCATTCTTGCCCGAGAGGAAGAAGATGAACGTCCACTACAGAACTTTTTACATGCTAATCAGAATCCTGCTACAAAATTATCTCCCAGGATATTTACTCATACAATAAATCTTTATTGCACCTGATCTATGTGGCATCCTGCGAAGTGCTGGGTGCATGGTCGGTAGTAAACACAGGTGTGCTCCTGCCTTCCCGGATGTTCAGTCTACAGAATGGGGCAGATGACGAGCCAAAAAACAAGTGCTAAAAAACAAAGTGTGACAAGGCATACCAAAGGGAAAATGAGCCGTATCTGGAAGTCACTTACAGTCTGAAACAATTACCTCGGGTCAGGCTGATTGAACTGTGCTAACACCACAGGCTCACTCTTCCTGAACAAGAGATGCACGTGCAAAACCCAGACTACTGCTCTACAGAACACAGGGAGAGTAACATTGTTTCTGAGGTTACTGTGGAATTGTACCTCATCATTTTAAAGGACCTAACAGAGGGTTAGTAAGACTAACCTTTAGTAGACTAACCTTAGTAAGACTTCTCCTTTCATTATACTGGATGTAGTTAAATACATCCAACATTCTCATTCTAAATACTACCAATCTTGGAGCATGCATTTGGCCTAGCAGGTAAGATACTGCTTAAGACACAGGCCATCCTGAAGCCCATGAGCGGATTCCTGGCTCCTCACTTCAGCTTCCTGATCACGTGCACCCTGGTAGGTAGCAGTGATGGCTCAAGTAACTAAGTAACTGGCTTCCTGCCACTCACACTGGAGACCTGGGTTAAGTTCCTGGCTTGCAGCTTCCGCCCTACCCAGCTGGTTCACTGTGTGTACATTCAGGGAGTGGAGCAGCAGAGGTCCCTCCACTCACCACTAACTCCCTCCCTCTGTCTCTGCCTCTCAAAAAAACAGTTTAAATTCTACCAATCTTTCCAAATGAAATCCAAATACTACTGTGCAATATTCAATTCACTTAAGTCTTCCATGAGAACCCAAAGCTAAACATCAATTAGCAACGAAGTTCTACGAGGTCAAAGATCAGACCCTGAGTGAGCAGCACGGAGCGGACAGCGAAATAGTTTCTACACCAGGTCAGGTGGAAATGAGAACCTGTACCCCAGAATCAGGTCTCGAGCTCCAGTGGGCAGATTCCAGCCCCTGCACACAGCTGGAGCTGAGCTAAAGGATGGGGAAGCAATGGGGAAGAACTTCCCACAGCCAGCAGGGGAGAAACCCTGGTACCCACGAGGCCTCCCAGAACTCCTGTACCACATTCTGGCAACAGACAGCACACAAGGTTCATTGTTTTACCATTGGCCTTCCAAGACAGCAGGCTCAACAGAACCTTGAGTGTGGCTCCTCCTTTCCCATAAACTGCTAACAGACTTGTGGCCGCTAAGAGTTCTGTGGTTCAAAAAGCAACTCAAAGCAAGGAGAAGGCTCAAGAGAAGTCCCCCACCTGTCATGGGATCATGGAGGCTGTACCCTGGGCTTTGGGATCCCAAACTGCCCCTCCTGCCAGGTGCAGGGCTTTGTAGCGTACCTGCCCCTCCTCAGCCGGACACGCCCCCCACTCACCTGCCCAGCACCTTCCCTCCTCTCCAGACTCCACTCTCAGACAGGGAATGTGCTCACTGGTGGGGCAGAACAGCCACCCCCCCGCCCCGAGGGCTGCAGCTGTGACCTCCAGATCACCGAGGGACGACAGCATTGAGTCCCCACGCGCCACATGCACAGGTATAAGCCCTCTCCTTGCACAACTGTTCCCCAAAACCCTGGGAAATAATGGGGACTAGGAAGGCATCCCAGAACACTTCCTCCTGCAGGGCAGGTGTCACAGCAGGAAATGCAATAGAGAAAAGAACTGGAAAGTCATCAGTCAGAATCTAGGAGTGAATTCAAGGACTGCTCACCAAGCTTCCCATTAAGCACAAGAAGGATCCCCCCACCCCGAAGGGGACACCCACTGTTTGTGAAGCAGCGTCTCCAAGGAACCTGGGAAAAGACTCGGTTACTGCTGCAGTTAGGGGATGAGCAGATCCTAGGCAGTGACTTGCTCCGTGTGCATTTTCCAACAGAAAAACCCACCTTACTAAGGAATAGCACACACACCAAAGAAGCTAACGCGCTACTGGGGATGGCTGGACAGCACTGCCAAATCTGAGAACTCTCAATGGATGAGAAGCACACGTCACACCATGCAGTGGGATGTGGTCACACAGGCTCAGCGCATCTCAGCGACGAGGACTCCAGGCAAACATGCAGGAACTGTCCATCAGGTCCAACACCTGTGTACTTTACGCTGATCAACTAACACAAGGCTTTACTCCCCCAAAATATACACGACACTGCATACTACGTCACGTGCTGAGCGAGCAGTAGTGACATGCAACAGCACTGCCGGAGGACCATCACAACTACTGGGCAATTTCTTCACCCCTATCGTGCGTAAAGACAAAACAGACAAAATGAATTACATGAAAAGACTGAACTCGAATAAAACACAATTTAAAATTAACAGAGTACAGGCAAGACCTCAGGGAGCCCTTCACAGGCTCGACCCCAGATCAAAGCGCAGAAAATCCCACCCTCTCGGATCTCCCGCGCTCAGAAACAGCCGAGCACCAGCTGGGGGCAGGAGCCGCCCACCGAGCGGCCCACGTGGCCCCCCCGTGCTGCCGGACTGCTGCACGTGCGGCCTGCGGCGATGGCGGCTGCTCGCACAGCGAGCCCGACCGACGAGCACAGGGGTGAGGGGTAATGCAGGCTGTTCCTCGTCTTCAGGAAAGCGGGCTACAGACACGGCACGGGGAGAGCAGGAACGGGTCTCGCGCTGGCAGGTAGCACAGGGTGTGCGGAGCCTGGTGAGCTCCTGATTCCTAGAAAATGTGTAGACGTGTGTGCGTGTATGAATAGATAGCTACAAATGTGAGGCTACTTGTACAAGTTTGTGGAAAACGGAACTAAAGGTAACGTTAGGGATGGGCATTTGGCCTAGTCGTTAGGATGCCATCTGGCGTGCCTGCATCCCCTATCAGAGTGCCTGGGTTCAAGTCCCAGCTCTGGCCCTAATTCCAACTTCCTGTGAATCCATGCCCCACAGCAGGTGATAGCTAAATTAGTTGAGTCCCTGACACCCATGTGGGAGACCTGGCTCCTGGCTCAGGCCTGCTAGGTCCCAACTACTGCAGGCATTTGGAGAATGAACCAGCGGGTGGGAGATTTCTGTCTCTTGTTCTCAATTTTTTAAAAATAACTTTATACTGTCTTTTGCTCAATACATAACATGTTTTTTAAAATAAAAGTTTAAGGGACTGGTACTATGGTGCAGTAGATTAAGCCACCACGTGTAGGGCCAGTTTGAGTCCCAGTTGCTCCACTTCCAGTCCAGCTCCCTGCTGATGCACTTGGAAAAGCAGTGGAAGATGAGCCAAGTGCTAGGGCCCAAGCACACATGTCGGGGACCCAGAAGAACCCTTGAAGAAGCTCCGGGCTTTGGCCTGGCCCGGCCCTGGCCGTTGCTGCCATTTGAAGAGTGAACCAATGGATGGGAGATTTCTCTAACTCTGCCTTTCAAATAAATATATCTTTTTAAAAAATGTTCATTTTGCTTCAAAAATATTAAAATCCATGCAGCTCTTTCAGGTGTCCTAACGCGTGTCTTCACCACTGAAGAGCTAAACACCTGCCACAAGTAGCTCTCAGAGAGAAGCGACGGCTGCCTTCACCACACCCATGTCTGTGGGCATACCGCCTCCAGCACCACAGGGCGCGGGGACCTGCTCTGCTCACTGCCCTCTGCAGACGACGGCCTCCACGAAGGCATGGACCGACCCCCCTCGGCAGCTCCATGCTCTGACCACGCGAGCACAGCACCTGCCCAAGTGGACAAAGAGCGGGTGAGGGCGCACAGGGCCTGGGTCTCACCTGCACCTGCACACCGTGGGCGGGGGACGCGGCCACCTCTAGTGTTTGCTGAACACCGCTCATCTTGCACCTTGTCCCTGCGCTCTGTGAGGAGGAAAGGTTTTTGAGTATTTGACGTACAAGCTGTGAAATACATACCTTCTGCCACTAATAACACCACAGGAAAAAATAGGTTTATTCCTCACCTACACTGAGTTCCACCAAGAAATATCTGAGTGCCTGCTGTGTGTGAGGCACTGGACTGCCCACCAAGGCTCGCACAGGGAACCAATCAGCACCGATCTGCACTGTAAGTAGAGGCGTGGGCCCTTCGAGCTGAGTGATTTGCCTTATGGCAAATGGCGATGTGGGACCAGAATGCTAGTAAGCCCTACAGATCATCACCCATATTTCAAATGCATACTCTCATTTTTTAATGATTATCTTATTTATTTGAAAGGCAGAAGGTGAGGGAGACGGAGATGCAGAGACACACAGGTATTTCCTGTCTGCTTGTTCACCTCCTAAATGCCTCCAAGAGCCAGGACTGGGCCAGGCAGGAAGTCAGGAGGCAGGAACCCCAGCCTCATCTCCCGCGTGGGCACCCTCTGCTGCTTGCCCAGGTGTGATAGCAGGGAGCTGCATCAGATGTGCAAGAGCAGGGGCTTCAACGGGGGCTCATCCAGGATCTTGCAACACAGGCTGTGGCTTAAGCCACTGTGCCACAACGCCAGCCCTTGCGAATCTGTCTTTTATGACACGGCATATCTTGGCCATTCAAGCTGCTTTTACAAAAGGCCTTCAACCGGATACTTTACAAGCAGAACTTCATTGCATTTGACATCTGCTGAAGTTGCAGTCCAAGGTCAAGGTGCCCGCAGATGTGGTATCCGCTGACAGCTCCTTCTTCAACGACGGCTCTGAGTGGCCGTGCTCTCCTTGTGGGAGGGGAACAAGCTCCCGGGAGCAGCACGCCGATGGCCCCACCTCTGACCACTGCTGCTCTGGGGACTGGGTGTCAGGAACTAGGAGTGGGAGGGACAGAGACTCGGAGGCCAGAGCAGTGCCTCAGCCGTGAACTTTCCAACAGCTGACAGCAGAGATTACTTTCTGCGTAATCTGTGCAGAGAAAGCACACTGGACCCACCCACAGGCACACTTCATTCAGCGCACAGAATGACTACATGTTTTTAAATTAGTTGCAAACACTGGAAAATTTTGTATAAACTCCCAGCCTTTAGTCTTCTCTTGAAAAATCAGAAGTATTGCAGCCAGAAGATTCTTACAGGAGCTCCTTCGCATCTGTGTTTAGCAAAGAAATCTTAGATCCCTGCAAAGTGTGACTTTTTCACACCTCCGAGCACAGCCCAGCTCCCATCCCAAAGCAGCCTTCATCCCCCCCCCCCCCCACAACCAGGACGGGATGGGACCGGACGGGACTGGGACGTGTGAGCGCAGCTCCGCAGCAGGGCAAGCACAGACGCTGCTGTGGTGTGGGTGTGCTGTGTCCCCCAGAGGCTCCTGCACGGGAACCTCGAAGAAGGGTGAAAGGTCGTGGGACTCCACCCTCCTGAGTGGACTAATGGTGGCTGATCTGGGTTCCCTCGGCATCCGCAGGGTGTTCAAGAAGAGCAAGCCTGGCCCCAGTCTCTGGCCTCCTGTGGTCACCTGACACTGCCCTGCCCCAGACGCCTTCACAGGAACCAGAAGTCAAGGCGCTCACTGTGGACCTCAAGGTGAGTTCTGTCCACCTCTCCTCTTTAGATCTTGCCATCAGCAAACACTCAGAGGGAGCATGGGGGCCTCCACCGCCTCCCAGAGGAGCAGATCCCGCCCAGGCACCCCACCGTGTGCCACCTTGGCAGTCCTGAGCCAAATGAAAAGCCACGGTCGCCAGGTGCAACTTAATCACTCCTCAATCACGGTGAAGGCTAAGCTGTCAAATTTCCAAAAATATTTTAAGGCAGAAAAAAAAAATCACAAAATAAAATGAAAAAAGAAAGAATGGATGCTTTTCCCCAACATCAGGCATACATGAAATTTATCTTTACAGAGTGACATGACCAGTGCTGCTCTCCGACGGAAGGATTTGCTTCCTGAAACTGCACTAAACACTGCACCTTCTACACACTCAGGTGCAAATCCTACCGTGGCAAGTGCAAGGCTTCCGGTCCCCGTGAGGACTCTGACCCATCATCACAGCTCACTCCCCTCACGTTCCTTCAAGGGGAATCCATGCACATGCCCAAAAGTCCGAAAAAGGTGCGGCGTGCACAGGTGCTTCCTCCCTCATCAACAACCCTCGCTCCGGGGCCTCCACTGTCCAGGCTCCTAACAGGTCAGCACCTCTGGCTACACCGTCAGTCACCTGCTCAAGCATAATTGTCGCACACACTGGTAGAAAGCATTCCTGTTTTCAAGCACTTGAGACAGTGCCCTCTTGAAGGCTGGCAGAGCTTCTGCTGAGACCTGAAGAAGTTCCACCTCTGTGAGGTCTTTGTCAGCTCTAAACTCAGCTGTTTTTGAACAGAGAAAAGAGCATTAAAAATCACTGCTTCAGGGGCCAGTGCTGTGGCCCAGCAGGTTAGGACAGTTCCTGTGAGGCCCGCTTCCCAAATGGGTGCCAGTTCAGGACCCAGCTGTTCTACTTCCCATCCAGCTACAGCTCCCTGCTAATGCATCTGGGACAGCAGTGCAAGACAGCCCAAATCTTAGGGCCCCAAAGAGACCCAGAAGAAGCTCCTGGCTCCTGGCTTCGGATTGGCTCAGTTCTGGCCATTGTGGCCATTTGGGGACTGAACCAGAGGATGGAGGCCCTCTCTCTGTAACTCTGTCTTTCAAATAAATAAAATATTTTTAAAATATTTTAAAATAAAATAAATATTATTCATTTATTTAAAATAAATAAATAAAACTTTGGGGCTGGCGCTGTGGCATTGTGGGTAAAGCTGCCACCTGTAGTGCTGGCATCCCATATGGGAGCTGGTTCGAGGCCCGGCTGTTCCACTTCCCATCCAGCTCTCTGCTATGGCCTGGGAAAGCAGTACAAGATGGCCCAAGTCCTTGGGCCCCTGTACCTGCATGGGAGACCTGGAAGAAGCTCCTTGCTCCTGGCTTCAGATCAGCACAGCTCCAGCCGTTACAGCCAACTGGGGAGTGAACCAGTGGATGGAAGACCTCTCTCTCTGCTTCTCCTCTCTCTGTGTAACTCAGACTTTCAAAAAATCACATAAATCTTTAAAAAAAACTCTTTTTAAAAAATCACTGCTTCATCCAGATTCAGTGTGTCCTCTTTACATGGGCAAACACATAGCGTGGGATCTTTTATCTCAATGAAGTGTTTTCTAAAAGCCCGTCTTTTTAAAAACTTACAATTTCTTACTTAAGTTTGTTTTTAGGCCCTTTCAAATATTTTCCCTTCTTTGAAATTGTTGTCGTCATCAAATGCAAAAGGCTGAAGTTGAAGGCCACGCCGTTCTCCTCGCTCCGACTTTTTGATGACTGCAGCACAAGGCCCTGCTGGCCTTTGTGGTCCCTCACAAAGCCTCTTCTTGTCACCAGGAAGGGCCCCAGCCTTGAGGAATGCGGCAATGCACAGAACAAGCACCCAGCTCTGAAACCTGGACACAGCTGGGCCTCCGAGACCCCGCCCCAGGGCTGCCAGTCCGGGGGTGGGGGGGCAGGGGGGTTGCTTTTTAACCAGGAGCTCACTGTATCCCAAAATGTACCCTCAGAGGGCTCCAGGACTAGGGCTCACAAGCTGTAACCATCTGAAGTAACTTTTATTACCATCTCTTTACAAATTCACTCCCTTATTTGAAAGGCAGAGTTCAACACACAGATATCTTCCATCTGCTGATTCACTCCCCAGATGGCCCCAATGGCTGAAGCTGGTCCTGATCAAAGCCAGGAGCCATCTGAGTCTCCCATGTGGGTACAGGGCCCAAGCACTGGGGCCATCTTCCACTGCTTTCCTGGGGGCAGGGAGCTGGATCGGGACCCCAGCCAGCGCCCACATGGGGTGCTGGTTGCAGGCAGTGGCTTAACAGGTTGCATCACAATGCTGGCCCCACACGAGGCTACTACTGAAGCAAAGAACTGGAGATTTTATCTGTGAGATGGCAATAGCCTGATAGGGCTAGAAGCCTGGCTCACTGACCCTGCCCTAAGCTACATGGGTACTGAGTGCAACCTACTCCCCAGCCTTAAAAATGTCCGTCACTCTCTGCTTCTCAAATACATGAATTTTTAAAAATACCTGCCTTAAAAAAAAACCTAGACTCTACTTACACATACACCTTAACTAACAGGTCCCCAATGCAAACCAGAAGGCCACAAGGCTACAAGGAGAGGAATCAGAGCGCTGTCCTGCAGGAGAGACAGCAGCTCTAACAGAGGAGGGGGCAGCACGTCTACCCCTTGTGGTCCTTGACACGTTCATTCCTTCTTACGGAGGATAAACAACTTTGTACCTCTAAGTTCCATGAACTAGAAATACAATTTATTTTTAAATTTTGTATTTATTTTTGTTTGAAAGGTGCAGAGAGACAAAGGCAGAGATGTCCCATCCTCCTGTTCACTCCCCAGATGCCTACAACAGCCAGGGCTGGACTGGACCACAGCAAAGCCAAGAGCCAGAAACTCAATCCAGGTCTCTCAGGCAGGCAGGTAGCAGGGACCCCAGTACCTGAGCCCGCTGCCTCCCAGAGCACACGTTAGCACCACCCATCAGCAGCAAAGGGGCCTGGTGCTGTGGCATAGTAGGTTAAGCCTCCGCCTGAGCAGGCATCCTATATGGGCACCAGTTTGAGTCCCAGCTGCTCCACTTCCAATCCAGCTCACTGCTAATGGCCTGGGAAAACAATGGAAGACAGCCCGAGCTCCTGGATCCTGGCTTTGGATTTGCCCAGCTCCAGCCACCACAGCCATTTGGCAAGTGAACCAATAGATGAAAGAGCTGTGTCTCTGTCCGCCCCTCTCTCTGTAACTCTGCCTCTCAAATAAATAAGTCTTTAAAAAGAAATAAGGAATGAAGTCAGAAATTGAACCCAGGCACTCCAATATGGCAAGTGGCCATCTTAACTGCTAAGTCAACTGCCCGCCCTGAAACAGAATGATGACCAAATAACGCCATGGTTAAGGCTGCAGGCTTTGGACTAGGCAGCCAGGATGCATCCCAGGTCTACGACTTCTTAGCACTGAGAGCTTTGGGCAAGTCAGCCACCCCTCCAGTTAAGACGCCCCTCCCACTTCCAAGAACCTGGGGTCAATACCCTGCTCTGGCCCGACTCCGGCTTCTTGCTAACACAGAACCTGGAGGCAGCAGCTGACAGCTCCAGTGGCTGGGGTCCCAGCTCCCGGGGTTCCTACTACCCACACTGGGAGACCCCAACTGGGTTCCCAGGCTCCTGCTCCACCCCAGTCCAGCTCCAGCGGCTGTGGGGAGTTGGGAAGTGGATGGGCGGATGGGAGCTCTCTTTGTCACTCTTTGTCTCTTTGTCACTCTCAGTCTTTCTGCTCCTGTAATAAACAGAAACTTAAAGTGAGCATGACAGCACATCCATCCGCAAGGGAGAAGGCCCGAGACACGCAGCGTCCACTCCACAGCAACACCTCCCAACGCGGCCTTCATGGATTCTCCTCACAGCCTCCATTTCTTCTGGGGCCTCCTTAGGACCCCCTCAAAGCATCCCCTAGCTCCAGCCCCCTCTCTTCTGCTCACCTCCGCTTCAGGTCCCTGTGACAGCAACACGGTAAAGCAGAGCCCTTGGGAGCAGGGCAGAAGAGACTGAGGAGCCGAAGCAAGGCCACAGCGCCCCCTCTGGCTGCCCAGCCCTGCTCACCCATTCTCCAGCACCCCAGCCCTCCCACCCCTGACCACACACAGGGGCTTCAGGGCACCAAGGACAAAAGGGGCAAGTGCCTTCTCTCCCAACAGGGCATGCAGGACACCAGCAGACATGAGATCTCTGTCTCTCTGTCACTTTCAGATAATATAAGTAAAATCTTTTATTTAAATTGAAGGCCTTTTTTAAAAAAAACATTTTATTTTGAAAGTCGGAGTTAGAGGAAGGATCTTCCATCTACTGGTTCACTCCCCAGATGGCTCCAACCACCAGCGCCAGGCCAGGCTCAAGTCAGGAACCAGGCACTCTATCCTCGACTCCAATGTGGTTGGCAGGGGCCCAGGTACTTGGGCCATCCTCTGCTGCTTTCCCAGGCACATTAGCAGGGAGCTGGATGAGAAGTGGAGCAACTGGGACATGTATTGGCCCCCAAAACACTTTTTTAAAAAATGTTTTGATTTAACAGGTCCGTCAGACAGTGGGAAAGCTTCTACAACGTGAAGCTACAGCAATGGTGTACACTTCTCTGTGGGCCACAGAAACCTTCTCCACCGCCGTCACCTGTCCTCAGTGCAATGTTAGGTAACTGCATGGCTGCGGAAACCACACTGGGCTTTCTACCTGGGCTATACGGTGTGCACGTGGTTCGGGCTACAGCTCCCAGGACCACCGCAAAAAAGACAAGATTAAATCAAGCACCAGGCAACATGGTGCAATCAAGAGTCACAGCAGAGAGTGATGCACGAGACAGCTGCCCACATGACAAGCTGTGCTGCTCTTTTACAAACAGAATACACTGTAAACCAACCATAAAAAGTATTGTGCATAGGAGTAAACCGATCACAGTCGTCTATTACTGAGTATTATACACTGCACACTACTATACGTGACATTGTTACATGATCAGCCACACAGCACGCATGTCCACGCCAGCAGCACCACAAGCACGTGTGTACTGTGTTGTGCAATGCCGACATGGGGACGGCCACCTTAAGGCTATGATGCACTTGGTATCTGGAATTTTCCCACAGTAAAACAACACTATATAGGGCTTGACTACCCTTGAAACCCACAACACAGACAACAAAAAACAAGCAGGAAACAAATTCAAACCTGGGCATGTTCAAAATAAAGAACCAAAGGTGCCCCAAATGACCAAGGAGCCCAGCGATGATAGTAAATGAAAGGACAAAAACAGCACATTTTGTTGTAAATTCAAGCTTCAATACATTCATAATGAATCAGTGGTTGTCCCCATGGGGCAACTGTCCCCAGAGCCATGAGTGTGTGCAGTCACAGGGCCTAGGTGCTGGTGAACATGCTACAGGACACAGCCAAGGGCAAACACGCCCAAACCCCACCCTAACCAAATACCATACCATGGGCATCGTAAACATCCGGGAACCCCATCACCAGCCTCAACAGTTACGGGAAAGCCTCTGGTCACCAACCACTTTCCATCTGAGCAAGCTCACCAGTCCTTATGAAGTAGGCAGGCACACAGGTTAAAACTGACTAGGTTTGTGAGGTGGAAGACCACGCCTTAGCCACGCCCCGTGTGACCTCACGCACTACCTGATACCTTCACCACGCCCCTGTGTGACCTCATGCCCCTACCTGGCCACACCTGGGTGCCCACCACCCAATCAGGTTAATTAACCATTCCCCTTTGGAAGTGGGTTAACTGCCAGGGACACAGTGTGTCCAGGCTTCTCTTACGCCCCTCTCTTCTTCCCTGGCCTCTTGCCAGGAGGGGGCTGGCTGTAGTCCTGCGCCTCCAGGGCACGTGGCCTTCAGGCCACCCACCCTAGGCTTCCTGGCCTAGATGCTCCTCCACATGGCTGGTTCCTGGTGCTCGGTATGAACCCAGATTTACTTCTCTCTCTTACTAAAGCCCTCACTTTCCTATGCACCTTTCTCACTAAATAAAGGCTTATAATGTACCATGCTGCCTTGTTTATCTGTGCCGGTATTTAGAATTCTTCTCTAAATATTAGGCAAAAATCCTCTTGGGCTTATTAATATTGGGGATTTATTAGTAAGCACATGGTGAAATCGTATGGCACCCCAAATTCCGGTAGCATAAGTGGCACCCCAGATGGCACTTCTGGGGAACTCTAAGGAGCCACATTCTTGTGTAGATTTTAGGGGGTCCTGTCCGATTTCACTTATCCACATGGATTCCTGTGATCTCACACAGATCTAACAGGAAGGGCCACTGGAAACCAAAGGCTGTGGCTGGTGTGACCCACAAACCACACAGAAGACAAGAGAGAAAACATATGCAGGTTGTGACTTTAACGTACAGAACGCTGTTCCTACTATGGTATGTATGTATCTAGTCAGGTGTGTGAAAGAGCAGAGAATGGAAAACATTTAAAGGAATTCAAGCAACAACAGCAAGAAAAATGCTGTGATTTAAAAATGGGCAAAAGACCTAAGATCAACCCCACAAGAAAACAACCAACAGATGTATGAAAAAAATGGTCACATTCCCCAATCATCAGAGAAATGCAAATTATTTTTTTTTTTATTTATTTTTTTTTATTTTTTTTATTTTTTTGACAGACAGAGTGGACAGTGAGAGAGAGAGACAGAGAGAAAGGTCTTCCTTTGCCGTTGGTTCACCCTCCAATGGCCGCCGCGGCTGGCACGCTGCGGCCGGCGCACCGCGCTGATCCGATGGCAGGAGCCAGGAGCCAGGTGCTTTTCCTGGTCTCCCATGGGGTGCAGGGCCCAAGCACCTGGGCCATCCTCCACTGCACTCCCGGGCCACAGCAGAGGGCTGGCCTGGAAGAGGGGCAACCGGGACAGAATCCGGCGCCCCGACCGGGACTAGAACCCGGTGTGCCGGCGCCGCTAGGCGGAGGATTAGCCTAGTGAGCCGCGGCGCCGGCCAGAAATGCAAATTAAAACACAGCAGCTGTTATCCCCAAGACAAGTGCAGGCAAGGAGGCGGAGAAAAGGAGATTCTCACACAGTAGTGGTGGGAAAATCCTCACGGAAAACAATAAAGAAATGCCACAAAAAATGAAAAATCAGACTCCTGTATTTAACACAGCAATTCCACTACTCGCTACACATACCCAAAGGAACTGACACCAGTATGGTGAATACATAAAGGGAAAAAAAAGGCCTATGAAAAAAATGGAATTAAAAGATAAGTTTATGTTGGCAAAAAGACTGAAATCCATGAAGAGGCAGGTTGCAGATAACACACACTTTGCATGAAGTTTTCTGAAGTGCCCCTGTCTTGCCCCACGTTGGATGCAGCATTATTCCATCTGCTAAGACATGGAATCAACCTTCCTGCCCATCGGCATGTAATAAGTATTCACCCTTAGAAAAGGAAACCCTGCCATTTGTCACACCATGGGGAACCTGGAGGGCACCATGTGAAGTGAAATGAAGCAGACACAGAAAGACAAACAGCACATGACCTTTCTCCCTGAGCACCTAAGACCGCTGACCTCAGAGAGTCGAAGGGCAAACAGCAGGGGTTAGGGAGGAGATGTCCAAGGCCAGGAGAAATGAAGCTGGGGAGACCTAGTGAACAACACGGGGACCACAGCTAATAACCATGTACTGTATTTTGCAAATCGCTGAATGAGTAGATGTTCAGTATTCTCAACACAGAAAACGGGGGAATGCATGTGTGAATTAGCTGTAATGAATCATTCCACAATGTATACATACTTCAAAACATCATGTCATCCGTAATAAATTTGTGCCGTTTATAATAAATCTCGTTCACTCATAGGGGTGAGAGCACCCAGCCCCGAGGGTCCTATCAAGCCTGCCAAGGTGACCGCAGGTGGAACTTGAAATTCAATACACCTATGGCAGGCTCATGTTTAAGTTGTTCATTCTGAACGGCCCATGAATGATGCTATAAATATCCAACTGGCTCCTGGCAGAATAAAGGTTCCTGAACACTGAACAGCAGAGCAACAAACCAGGGTCAGAACACCAAACTGGGACCTTGTTATCAAGTTCATCATCATCTCAACATCAGACTCCACAGATGCTTACAGCAGTTTCCTAGCCTCCTAGCATAAAGCACTGAGAAGTAATCAAGTTCATTACACCCAAGAAGGAAGCATGGTGGGCCCAGATGCACAAAAATCCCAGTTTTCATGAAGGAAATGGCCTCTCTTGCAGAAGACAGCACGATTAAGGCTTACATCTCTGAAAAGTCCACACCATTTCTAAGGAGCAGAGAAAAGAATTCAGCCTATGAATTTAAAAGCATTTTCACATACCTGGAATACCTGGAAGGTACCCATCTGGAAGAGGCAAAGAAACTATCAAGATTCCAGGTTTTGTTTTTTTCGGTTACAAGGTAACCAACTTCTCCACAAATTAGATAAACACAGTGTCAGCTAACAGAACACATCACGGTTAAGGTCTCCACCCATTCTGTAAGTGGCCACAGCTTCAAAAATGCCCCATCGATGAACAGGGCAAGATAGGGATGGAGCATGTGAGGGAGTTAGAAAACAGGGGAAGGTTCACCTGGATGCGTGAGTCAGGTTTAAAGGCACCAGAGAGCCAATTCCTTCCCTTTGCCAAAGGATTTTCACTTCGGATTGATTTCCACTCCCAACCCAATCAACAAACTTCAAAGATTCAACTGTGTCTCAAAGAAACAATTAACAAGGGCACGACTACCCTGAATGGGTGCAGCGAGAGGATGCCCTGTCCTTGTGAACTACTGTATGCAATTACCAGTACAAACATCTCTCAAATGCACCACGGAAAATTTCTGTAAAGGAATCCTATTTTAGAAAAGTGTGAAAATAAGAGAAAAATTAAAGAAGTGATAAAATGTGTGTGTAAACTAGATTTTCACATATTGGGCTGGCAGAAAATATATACTTCCAAAATGTGGCATTCAGGGGCAGGCTCTGGCCTAAGAGTTAAGAGCCTGCTTCCCATACTGGAACGCCAGCATTCAATTCCTGGTCTGCCTCCTGACTCCAGCTCCCCGCTAATGCAGATCCTGGAAACTCAAGCAACTGGGTTCCTGCCACCCATATGAGAGATTAATTGGGTTCCTGGCCCCTGGCTTCCCCCTGGGGCGTGAACCAGTGCATAGGAGATCTCTAGTTCTGTCTCCCTGTCTCTCCAATAAGCTTAGAAGAAAGGAACACAAACTAGCACTGCACAGGATTCCACTCACTCACTAAGGATCTAACAGACACTTCAGATAAGCCAGGAACACTTCCAGGTGGCTGAGAAACAGCCCTGCTCCCAGGATGCTCGCATGAAGGTTCGATGCATCACTACAACAACAAGAAAGGATGCTTCTCTTCACACAGGCTGAGCACCCCTCACCAGCAATGCTGCAACACCCTGAAAGCTGGAGCTTTCTCAGCGCTGACAGGGTACCAGAGGCAGAAAATTCCACAATCATGAAATGGCGTTGCACCCCAAAATTATTAAAAAGACAGCTTAGGGGGTGGACATGGTGGCCCCACTGGGAACCACATTTCGTGCTGGCGTGCCTGGGTCCAGCCCCGCAACAGCTTGCTTCCAATCCAGCTTCCGCCTAACGCACCAGGAGGCAGTGGGTGGTGGTCTAGCAAGGAGGCTCCTGCCGCCCGCCCCCGCCGCCGCCGTTGTGGGAGAGCAGGGTGGGGTTCCAGGGGTCTGGCTCAGCCTGGGGCAGCCCCAGTTGTTATAGGCATTTGGGGAGTGAAACAGCAGACAGAATACCAATCTCTCTCTCTTTCTAATAAATAAATAAAACTAAAATCTGTATGTCCTCCAAAATCATCTTCATGCTATATGCACACGAGGTGTATGATAAATCCGTGTTTAGTCTCAGGTCTCATCCCCATACCTTATACTCAAATATTCCAAAATCCAAAAAACTCTGAAATCTACAACACTTGTGGGATAAGGAATACTCAGCCCTGTACACAGCCGAGAACTGTATGAACCGAGGGCCCCAGCCAGCTCCTGCTACTATCATCACCTTATCCTTCCATCAGCTCCTTGCCAGCTCCGGCTCCTCCTCCTCCTCCTCTGCTTCCTGTCCAAACGGCAGCCCACAGTGACTCAGGGGCTTCACTGCTGGCGCCCCAAGCACAAAGGGCCTGGGCCTGGCGCCTGCCCCCAACACCTGGCTGAGATGGTAACCCCAGGAGTGAAGAAGCAGACGGTAGGGACAAGCTGGGACTCGGGAGGAAGCCAGCACTTGGGAAACAACGCAACAAAAACCCCTGCTCTCACGGAGATGAGAGCGTGTGCTGGGGCGGGCTCGGGAACAGAACAGAACACAAGGCTACTTCCGAACATGTATGAAAAACGCAATCCCAAGATACCAGTGCTGTCCATCCATGTACTGCTGAATGCCCTGCACACTCTACGGAGTTAGGGGAAAGCAGAGAAATAGAACAAGGACAGAGTCCAGGAACAGGGCTCACAACTTGAAACCAGGCGCTGGGAAAGGTCAGAGCTCCGCCACAGCAGACGAACCCAATCAATGCTTTTTAAAAATGAAAAGGCTTTCGGTGCCGGAAATTTCCAGTCTACAATAAGAGGATGTGTCAATCAACACACCAGTAAGGAAAAAACTCAAAAGCAAAAAAACTAATCAATGAGTTATTTTCTTAATCTCTTCCTGAGCAGGGATATTTTTTTGATGAGAGAGAACAAGCAGACGTAAACAATTCAGCTTTTCAACAGCCCATTCAAAACCCGATCTGTGCAGGAGGCACTGGAGTATCTGCAGGAACTGACCGGAAGGAAATGGCCTTGGGACTCACAGTACGGAGTGAGAAGTGTCCAGAAGACAAAGTGCAAGCTGCTGTGGGACCCAAGAAACTCCCGTGGTGGGCAGCCGACAGACTCAACACTGCAGTAAGAGAATTGCACACACCGGAGAGCCACGCAGCCCTCAGCGGGTTCCTGAAGTCTACACAGACAGGCAACCACCAAGATACAACCAGGGGCTGGCGCTGGGCCTGGTCCCCAAGACACCTGCATCCCACATGGGAGGGCCTGGCTCAGACGCCCAGCTCTGGCTCCTGACTCCCGACTCCAGCATCCTGCTGGCGCAGACCCTGGGAGGCGCAGGCAGCTGGGTTCCCATCACCCATATGGCACACCTGGACTGGGCATCTGACTCCAGTCCAGGCCTAGCGGCACCAGCCAGGGTGGGAATGTGAGGAGTGAACCAGCAGGCAGGATTTCAATTGCTCAATCTCAATCTCTCTCTCTCTCTCTCTTGGGTCCACCATATTAGGGGCTTTCATGATGTCACAGAGTAACAGCAGCCAACTGACGTGGCGGTGGGCGAGTACCTTCCAACGTTCAATTCCAATTCTGTACCTCCCCAGTGCCTGTTATGTGGCTACAGCAAACCTCCGAGGTTAACAACAGCATCCAGGCATCCAGCCAGGCAGGCAGCTCCTGAGCTGGCCCTGGGCACGCCCACGCTGGGCCCCGCGCTGGGCAGGAACAAGGACCGGGGCACTGGCAGGTCCTCCCTGCTTCCTCCTTCTCTCCACTTCCCCTCTTTCATGGCTTTCAGAGGCAGTGACCGAGTTCTGCCCGGCTGTAAAGGCACCACAGAGGGGCTCTCATCAGCACCCTCGTCAGTCCCCGTCCTGCATCTCCGCTCTGTGGAGTCTCACCCAAGTGCCACTACGCATAGATGTGACACAAAAACCTCGCAGAAAAATTAAAGTGCTCTGCCCCACACACCAGCAGGCCTGACATTCTCACACACACACACACACACACACACACAATTGCACGTCCACCCACTGAGGTTTTTTTTTTTAATGGAGAAAAGGAAGCACGCAGCTTCAGCTGTAGAACACCTAAAATTAGCAGGCATATTGCAAATGAATACCATTCACACAACTTCAGAGTTCAGCCCGTAACTATCACCCTGCTCAGGACTGGCACCAGAGAGTCGGCCTGGCTGCCAGACGTGCAGGGCTGAGGCCAAGCGAGTATTCTCAGCAGGATGTAGGCCACTCTTTCTGGTTCCCATCTCCAGGACCTTCTCTGAGTGTGTTTCTGTTTCTCCCTTGAAAAATGCCATTTTGAAGGCAGCGTCATGAGCTGCAGAAGTGGACCTGTTGTTTAGACTATCACTGGAAGACATTTTTTTCCATTACTAAAGACCAACACTTAACACCCTTACACTCAGAGGTGTTCAAAGCAGGCAAGGTGAGATCTATGTTGGCCAGCAAAGCGCAGGAGCAAAGAGCACGGCTGACCTACTGGCTCCCCCACCTGCTAACCTGACTGGGCTCCTGGTACCCAATCTGCACAGTGGGGCCCCAGCCCTGCCTGTGATGGTCATGAACAAGATCATGCCTGGAAGGTACTGGGGACCCCAAGGGGCTAACAGAGTGCTGAGCAACTGACAGCTCAGGAAAATGACGTCACTATTTGGGGTCTAGGGGAGAGAGGTGGTAGGGGAGCCGTTAGTCTACTCAGTAACATAACCCAGAAGCAAATTTAACAACTATATTAATCACAGGCAGTAAACACTGTGCAAACACACATGTTTTAAATATTTATTTATTTACTTGAAAGGCAGAGTTACAGGGAGACAGAGAATCTTCCATCCACTGGTTCACTCCCCAAATGGGTGCAAAAGCCAACGTTGGGAGAGGCGGAAGTCAGGAGCCTGGAACTCCATCCGGGTGCCCGTGTGGGTGGCAGGAGCCCAAGCACTCTTGCCATCTTCCACTGCCTTCCCTGCTGCATCAGCAGGGTGCATGATCTGAAGCAGAGCAGCCAGGACTTGGGACTGAACTGGTGCCCCTAAGGGATACTGACTGGCGTTATAGGCAGCAGCTAAACCCACTGAGCCACAAGGCTGCCTCCTGTGTGATTATATTTCAAAATGGAGGCCAATCTACATTCCCATGTATCAAACTTTTTAAAACAACATCAGTTTCAAGAAGCATCCCAATTCCGCAGAATTCAGGGCAAGCATCACGGCACAGTGGGTTAAGCCGCTGCTTAGACCGCCGGCATCCCTGCTCGACATGCCAGGTTCCAGTCTCAGCTTCACTCCTGATTCCAGCTTCCTGCTCATGCACCTGACATGGCTCAAGTTCATGGGTCCCTGTACCCATCTGGGAGACCACATTCAAATCTCAGCCCCCGACTTTGGCCTGGCCCAGCCTCAGCTCTTGCAGGCATTTGGGGAGCGAACCAGCAGATGGGAGAACACTGTCTCTCTCTCTTGACTTCGAAATACACAAAAAACTGTTGGTATTAGTGGCATACTGGCAAGCTTAGCTGCCTTCTAAATACGCAAAATAAATCTTTAAGAAACATCAAATGCAAACTGGAATGGAGGATACAGGGATGTTTGGAAAGAGAACACAGAGATCCTATGGAATTAATTGGCGCAGGGCTCTGAATAGGACTTGGGAGCGAGATTGTTTTTCCAGCCTGGTG
Source organism: Oryctolagus cuniculus (assembly GCF_964237555.1). NCBI lineage: Eukaryota > Metazoa > Chordata > Mammalia > Lagomorpha > Leporidae > Oryctolagus > Oryctolagus cuniculus. The sequence goes on along the minus strand of NC_091440.1, from coordinate 128,511,877 downwards.
TGGATTTCCTGACCATGTCAGCAGGATGCTGCTCCAGCTTAGACGCCTAGACCAGCAGACACAGGCAGGGGTGACCTTGAAGGCCGAAGTCACGTGCTCAAGTCTTCCCCAGGGCTGGGCCCAGCACAACGTGTGCCTTCCTCTTTACACAAAACAATGTGCTGCAGAAATGATTATGCACTGCATGGCCTCTCCCAGTATGGGAACCACCGAAGGTCAAGCACTGGGCTCCTTCCACTTTGGACTCCCAATACCACACAGCATACTTTTTCTTTTCATTTTATTTGAAAGGCAAGTGCAGAGAGTCACAGATAGAAAGGTCTTCCATCCTTACTCCCCCAAATGCCAGCAACAACAAGGGCTACATCAGGTCAAAACTAGGAATTCAGGGACCCAAGAACTTGAGCCATCACCTGCTGCCTCCCGCAGGTCAGCAGAAGTGAGAGAGCCAGGACTTGAATCTGGACCCTTTGACATGGGCTGCAGGAGTCCCAACTGCACTGTGGCAGAAACCCACCCCTGCCACACCACATTCTGAGGGCAGACTACCAGCCCTCCCTACCAGGTCTCCCCCACGCACAAAACTCAACCATTTCTTAGGTCTCCTCATTCTTTTCCTGCAGGTCCCCCCATCTTACACCTTAACAGTGGCTCTAATCACGCACTTCTGAGTCCCTGCTTTCTTAAGAGAGCTGCTCGTAACGTGGTAGCACAAGGCAGGCCTGACTCCAAGCCCTCTGAGCAGAACCCACCTTCCTAGCACAGCTGCGTGACAGCTTCCCCCTCCCTACTCCACAAACTGCAGGCTGAGGCCTCAGTTTCAGGTACAGTGGACTCAGTGGCTCCAGTCACAACACTGTTGTGTTATCAACATGACAGCCCTGGGGCGGCATGCTTCATGGTATCAACATATTACATTCTAGGCAACTTTCTGCAGAGGAAACAACAACCATTTTGTTCAGGGCAGGCATAGGCACTAGCACTTAAGATGCCTACATCCCTTATTACAGTGCCTGGGTTCCAACCCCAGCTCCAGCTCCCAATTCCACCTCCGGCTAACGCAGTCCCTGGGAAGCAGCAGTGATGGGAGACATGGATTGAGTTCCTGGCTTCAGCACCAGCCATCGTGGGTATCTGTGGAATGAACCAGTGGTAGGAATGCTGGCTCTCTAACTCTCCAGTTCAACAAAGAAAAAAAATTGTTCAAAAGCTTTATTTTTCTGCATAGAGTTTTTAGTAATTTTTTTAAGTCAAGTTTGACTATGACATAATCTGGTGACATCCTTTTCATCATCATACTGCACTGCACTTGAAGTTACAAGCAGCGGCCAGGGTGGCTCCTGACGCACGTGGCTCTGCACGCTGACTCCTCACCTCTCGGACGTAGAGGCTGCTGGTTTCTGTAGACACCGCAGGTGGTGCAGTGGACAGGTTCCTTCCAGCGAATGGAAGGGCACTGCAGGGGGACCTGTTTTCTCCCTATTCCTGCACAAATGAAGCAGTGTCACTAAATTGGTTGCGGGCCCCCAGAACACTTGCTGGTGCTAAAGTCCATCTCAGGGCAGAAGAGTGACCAGTTCAAGGTAATGCTCTGCAAATGAGGCCCAATGTGACCTGGAAACACGCACACAGCTCCTCACGTGTGAGCCACACATGACGAGTCCCGCTTCAACAGAGCAAGTAAGATTAAGTATCTGTTGGGGCCGGTGCTGTAGCATAGTGGACTACGCTACCACCTGTGATGCTGGCATCCCCTATGGGCTACGGTTGCAACCCTGCCTGCTCCACTTCCAATCCAGCTCCCTTCTCATGCGCCTTGGAAAGCATAAGAAGATGGCCCAAGAGCTTGGGCCCCTGCACCCCAAAAAAACTCCTGGCTTCCCAGCCCTAGCTGTTGTAGCCATTTGGGGAGGGAACCAGTAGATGGAAAATCACTCTGTCTCTCCTTCTCTCTCTCTGTAACTCTGCCTTTCAAATAAATAAACAAACCTTAAAAAAAAAAAAAGAGGAAATATCTGCATGAATTTTAAAGGTACAGAGCTAAGGAGTTACTGGTAAAGACTGAGCCCACGCTAAGGTGACTGGGATGTGAAACACCCCATTATAAGCAGCAGTAACGGGCAGCTGGAAGCCAGAGGAGGTCTCGGAGTGCAGGAAGGAAGTGACCCACTTCCAGATTTCAGAAAGCGAATGGGAGGGGAGGCTGTGCAGAACGGGCATCTGTGCTGACGCTGAGGAAGGGAGGCAAGGGACACAACACAATCAGCCCAGGAGATGAGGAACTGGTGGCTGGCTTGGCGCACAGACAGCTAGCAGGGACAAGAGCTGACCCAGAACAACACCTGAAGCCAAACAGGAACCAGGCAGCAGGAAGGCTCCTTCCCTAAGGGCAGGCTGACATTCCCTGCAGACCCCGGGCACAGCAGGGCAGCTACAATTAAGCTGAGTGTGCCCTCCAGGGTGGCTGAGCCCAAGGGAGAGAGGGTGGGAGGAAGGAGGAGGAGGAGGAGGAGGAGGGAAATGAGAGAGGAGGAGGGGGCTGGGCAGAGGGAGAAAATGAGCTCTCATCAGGGCCAAAGAGTGAAACAAGGCACCTGTGTCACAGAGGAGCACATAGCCACCTGAGGAATCACGGCTCCTGTAGAGCTGTTGGCTGAGGGCAAGGACGTGGGCGGGGGCGGGGAAGCCCAAGAAGCCAGGGAGGCCCTCCAGGCCAAGAGAGTCAAAGGGGAAAGTGCAAACCGCAAGGGGAAGCGGATGAGCAACCTCCCAGGGCCGGTCATCTCCCGAGAGAACATCACCAAGCCCGAAGGGCAAGGTAGGCGCTCGCTCTTCCAGGGCCAAGTTAAGGTCTACTTGAAGAGGAGAGCAAGGTGGGATCCAAGGACCAGAAGCAAGTGGAAAAGCCCTGTCACAGGGCAGGATGTGCAGCCAGGCACCGACCAGGGGGCGGGTGGCAGACACCCCCTGAGTGCCTTGGCCCCACTCCCTGCCCAGTTCCCGACTCCAACAGAGGTGGAAGTGATAGTGCAAGTATTCAGGCTCCCGGCGCTCAGGTGGGAGGCTGGGACACCCGCTGTTGCCCCATTTGGACAAGGACCCAAAGGATGGGAAATCCCTCTGTGTCTCCCTCTCTGCCTTTCTAATGAATGAATGAGAAAGGCCTGAAAATGGGAACTAGACAGAAATCAGTGAATGCCTATAAATATCACGTACGTTCATCATGTTACAAACAATGTTAGCCCTCACACACATGAACGGGCATCACCCACTGTTACTACTTCACCCTTGGCCACGCAGAGCCCTGGGAAGCCACGGGAGCTGGGATGACACAGGCGGGCCCTGAAGCCACAGGCAACTTTGAGTCCTGCTTCTGAAAATGACTGGCGGAAGAGCCCGCCACGAAGCCTCTATGCATCCTGTCTGCTCCCCTCTAGCACGGCAGGGATCCCACTGATTTTACAGAAAGCTCCCACGGTGAGAACGGGAGCAGAATCCAGTCCGCAGCCCTTAGGTCCATGCTCTTACCCAGTCCCCCGCCCTCTTCTCCTGCCCACGCGCTCAGGACAGCAGCCCTGGGGGAACTGCCAAAGGAGCAGCACTTCTACAGGAAGGCTCCCAGAGGCTCTCAGTGAGCCACAATAGAGATGCTGTCACACATACTGCTGGCCTCACAAGCAAACAGGGGTGCCAAGGGCAGGAAGAACAAGAGCTGTAAGCTAAACCCATCCCCACGCTGCCCTCGAGCCAGTGCCAGCGCCAGGAAGCACAGCCCTGGGGGAATGAGGGTCACCCTGACTCCACGCAATGACAGAGACTACAGGAGTCAGGCAAACTCAAGAGAGCATGTGTGGACCTAAGCCAGGCCTACGTGGAACAACGACCACCGACAATGACCACCACGACCTCCCTGAGGAAGGCTGAGTTCAATCGGACACTACCTTGAAGTGATTAGGCTAACAACAGGCAGGCAGTCCCAGGCTGAAGGCACAAGCACCTTGTTTGGACAGAAAGGCATCTTCAATGCAGGCCCTTGAGGATTGCCAAGAAATTGCGGAAATAACCCAGCTGCAGAGTCAGAAGAAACAACACTAGGGGCCAGATGTCGCTCCCCCTCTTCGCGGAGGAACGACACTAGACCCTGCGCTGTTCTTTTGTCTGCTCGGCCCTTCCCGGGTTTGCTGCTGGTCCTTCCTGGGTTGGCTGCCGATCCCTCCACCTCCATGGAGGGGCGGCTCCCCCTGCCACTTTCCCCACTTCCGCGGGGGAGCGGCACACCGCTGGCCGACTCTCTCGGGGGCTGCTCAGATGTTATCCGGATGTTCCCCTTAGATGTTCCTGGTGCATGTTGTCTCTCTCCTCCTTTATAGTCCTCTTCCACCAATCCCAACTCTGCTACCCACACGCCGAGCACGCTGCTCTCCTCCAATCAGGAGCAGGTCCCACTGTTTATTGGTTGAACTGGAGGCAGCTGTGTAGAAGCTGTTTCTCCCTTCTCAGCGCCATATTGTGGGCGAGCAGATGCATAGAATAAGTCTTAATTCCAGTAACTTAGTCTAGTCCGAGTTGCTCCCCACAGCCAGAGTTGTGGCACAGCCCGGCGCGCCCCAGCTTGGGAAACCAGCAGCCCACTTCAGAGCACCAGTTCAAATCCTGGTTGATCCACTGCTCAGCCAGCTTCCTCCTAACACACCTGGGAAGGGAGCACAGGACGGCCCAGGCACTTGGGCCCCTGCCACCTAGGTAGGAATCCTGCACGGATCCAAGCTCCTGGCATCGGCTTCACCCAGGCCTGGCTGCTGTGGCTATTTGGGGAGATAACCAGCAGATGGAAAACCTCTCTGTCTCTGGCCTTCTCTCCTCCTCTACTGCCCTGCCTTTCACATAAATAAATATTAAAAAGATTTTTTAAAAATAAGAATAAACAACATTCAGTATATAAACTCTCCCGAATGCCCAAGGGATTCAGAGATTCAACTATGAAAAAAGAAAAAAAAAGGAGGCACAGAAAAAACTGGACCAAGGCAAGTATAAAAGAAGATGGAAGAAAGAAAACCACAATTTGTGATTCTCACACCAAAGGACCAAACGCTCTTGAAAAGTTGCATGATCATATTTAGCAAAAAAAATTTTTAAGATTTATTTATTTGAAAGAGAGATGTGCAGAATCTGAGAAAGAGGTATGCTATATGCTGGTTCACTCCCCTAATAGCCACAACAGCTGGAGCTAATCTGATCCTAAGCCAGGAGCTTCTTCCGGGACTCCCACATTGGTGCAGGGGCCCAAGGACTTCAGCTATTCTCCAATGCTTTCCCTGGCCATAGCAGAGAGCTGGATGAGAAGTGGAGCAGCTAGGACTAGAACCAGTGCCCATATGGGATGCTGGTGCTGCAGACCGGAGATTTAACCTACTGCACCATCGTGCAAGGCCCACAAAACTTTCATTTTTAAAGATTTATTTACTTGAAAGGCAGAGAGAAGCAGAGAGAGAGAGAAGCAGAGAGAAAGAAAGAAAGAAAGAAAGAGAGAGAGAGAGAGAGAGAGTTATTTAGTTTTCCATCCACTGGTTCACTCCCCAAATGACCTCAACAGCCAGAACTGGGCCGATCAGAAGCCAGGAGCTTCTTCCAGATCTCTTATGTAGATGCAGGGCTCCAAGCACTGGGGCCGTCTTCCACTATTTTCCCAGGCCATTAGCAGAGAGCTGGATTGGAAGTGGAGCAGCTGGGCCTGGAACCAGAACCCATATGGGAATGCTGGCACCACAGTGCTGGCCCCTAGCAAAACGTTTTAAATTCTAATTTGTGTATGTACATTCCTTTGAATGATAAATTTTCTATAATAGAAAAGACAAATTTGAGAGGTAACTAAATGATTTCAGGATCTTTAAACTCTAACTTATGGGGCTAAAATAGTCAACACATTCCCCTCCAGGACTGAGGAACACCTGCTGTCTCTTATCTCTTCACTTCCAGAACTGCTCAGCAAGGAGAGAGAGCAGTGCCTCCCAGCAAGAGACACTGAAACTTGAAACCTTGCTAACCAACCAACCGTTAATGACTCCATCAGTCTCTGAACCCCAATTACTTGAGCTGTAAAATGGGCGTAAGATACAATCTACCCAGTGGCTACAGTGAATTTATGGGAGTTTGTATGTGTGTACAACAGCTCTTACTACAGGCAATGCATTTAGTACAGAGTAGCCAAAAGCAGCACCCTAGAAAGAGAATTTTTTCTTTTTTTTTTTATTTCTTTGATTTTTTTTTATTTGACTGGTAGAGTTATCGAGAGAGAGAGAGAGAGAGAAAGAGAGAGAGAAAGGTCTTCCTTCCATTGGTTCACTCTCCAAACGGCCGCTACGGCCAGTGCTGTGCCAATCCGAAGCCAGGAGCCAGGTGCTTCCTCCTGGTCTCCCATGCGGATGCAGGGCCCAAGCACTTGGGCCATCCTCCACTGCCCTCCAGGGCCCCAGCAGGGAGCTGGTCTGGAAGAGGAGCAACTGGGACCAGAACTCGGTGCCCATATGGGATGCTGGCACCACAGGTGGAGGATTAACCAAGTGAGCCACGGTGCCGGGCCCAGAAGGAGAATATTAATGCAAGTGTATATTTGTAGGATACCTCCCATGCACCTGTCATGGTACCAGAATTTTTTGGGCCACAGAAAGATGCGTAATGACTCCTTGGTGTATCTAGCATGGTTGTTAATTTTACTGAGACGCCCCAGCAGTTTTATCAAGGACTGTTATCTTCATTGTAGAAAAAAGAAATTTGGAAATTAAGACTTGGACTGTGGCAGGTGTTTGGTGCAGCAGTTAAGACACCACTTGAGTTGCCCTATCTGGTATTAGAATACCTGGGTTCAAGTCCTGGCTTGGCATCTGATTCCAGCTTCCTGCTAATGTGCACCCGTGGAGAGGTAAAGGGTCAAGCAGGTGGCTCCCCGCCATGCATGTGGGAGCTACATGCAGTTCCAGTCTCCTGGCTTTGGCCTAGTCCAGCCCTGGCTGTGGTGGGGACTTGGGGATGAGAAATCTGTGTCTCTCTGCCTTTGATAAAAATAAAATAGCTCCCAAAACAAAAATCAAAAAGATGCAGCACCTCCCGCCCAACACACAGCTAGTGATGGAACAGGGACTAGAACTCGCATCCAGGACTGAAGCCTGCAGCTCTCGGCTTTGTTTCGGGGAGGAGCTTCGCATTCAGGTAAACACAAAGGGTGCAGCCGGTAGACTTTCTTTTCATTATTTCTGGCTCAAAAGCACAGAACTCTAAAAATAGTGGGTTTCATAACCATAGAACATAACACAATACTGCTCAACTGCTCTCCCTGCCAAGTTACGGGCCTCTCAGTTTTTGTTCCTTTTTCTTTAAGAGGGAAAGTGACATTTCAATGGCGCTGACTAATGTCCACTCTGCAATGCATCTAAATTTTGTCATTTCTGGGTGCTACAGAAAGGCTACTGGCACTGGTTGGAATTCAGCCTGGTTTCTTTTCTGATGGGGGAATCTAATTACGTAATGACAACTCGATGAGACTTAACGGGGAGGCAGATTGGAGTCAAGGAAACAAGTACTCTCTAAAATGTTTTTACCTTCCCCCAAATGAACAGGGCATGGTCACTCAGGAGGTTAAGGCTACCCTACCCCGTCTCCAACACCACTAGCTTATTCTACCACATAGGCCACAGACTGTGTTACGGGACAGGGAACAACTGCACCTGTTAAGATACAGTAATTATTTTTCAACCCTGAAAATAACATCAAGAACTCTGAGTTTCAAACAGTGAAACACATTGAGACAATGTAACAAAGGCAGAAAAGTTACAGCTGAATTCTCTTTACAAGTGCTCTGGACTGTCAGGGAGTAAGAAAAAAATAGAAAAGGAAAAAAGGAAACTTTCTTGTGTAGGCCCAGCCTCTTGTAGCAATGATGTACGGCTATTCCATTCACCCCTACTTCACAATCGCTCCCCCGCCACAGGGAACCTGTTACCTTCAACAGCGGATGATGAATCAATTGTGTAGATTAAATAATTTAAAAATTAATAAGAACCTTAAAAAATCAGCAATCTCACTTCATAAGGAGAAAACACTCTTCCGTTCATTCTCAAATGAATCACACCTAAAACTGGAGCAGACTTCAGAAATGACTTCACCGTGCCCTCATTCTGCAGACGGGGAAATTCAGTGTTTACATCTCTCCTGGTCCCTAAGAGCAGCCTTTAGTAATTCATGGCCCATCTCGCGTTTCTCTGCCCAGTAGCACGTCGGGAAGGAGCGGACGGACAGCTGCAGACTTGCCACATTGAAATCACCCTCAAAGATTTGCTGAGTAACAACACCGGGGGCAGGAAGCAAAAGCCCCCGCACGGTTTGTGCTGGCCCCAGGGCTGGGCCGCCCCGGTGAGCGGCTTCCCACCGAAACCGCAGGTCATCCCGCAGACAGGACGCTGGCTACAAAGCAAAGTTCTGCAAACAAGAAAAACTAAAATCCCTGGCGTTCCGGAGATGTCGCTCGGAAGAAAGAAACACGTGGGGAAGAGGGCGGTGCGGTGCGAGCCACCGCGCGGATTTCTTCCCGCAGCGAGACGACCCGGGAAGGTCGGACTTCCAATCCCCACACGCCGGATCCGCGGGCGCACAGCCCTGGCGGCTGCGCCCGGGGCTCGGCAGAACCGGGGCTCCACGCCGTGCGGCCCCAGGTCACGCACAAGACCGGGGCTGCGGGGCCAGGTGTTGTTGGTTCCTACACAAACTATAGCAAAAAATTCTACCTCCACTTCCGGAATTCTCTGAACGTGACCTCGTGGCCCAGCGCCTCCGCAGGACCGCACCAAACCGGTGAGGAGCTCCAGGCCTGGGCGGCCGCTGGGACCCGGGCCTGCCCGGCTGGCTCCCTGCACGGCCGCAGCACTGGGCACGCCGCCCACCTGCCGCGCGCCCCGCACCTGCAGGGAGCCCAGCACGTGGCCGTGTGCCCTGCACCTGCCGCGCGCCCCGCACCTGCTCCGCGACCTCCGGGCCCAGCCCCCACCCATCCAGGCGCTCACCTGCCGCGCGCCCCCCACCTAGCCAAGCCCCGCACCTGCCCCGCTGCCTCCGGGCCCAGCCCCCACCTATCCAGGCGCTCACCTGCCGCGCGCCCCCCACCTAGCCAAGCCCCGCACCTGCCCCGCTGCCTCCGGGCCCAGCCCCCACCCATCCAGGCGCTCACCTGTGGCGTCCGCGGGCGCCAGGGCCGAGAAGGTGGCCGTCACGGGACGTCCCAGGTGCGGCGAGGGCCTGCTCCAGGGCCGGGGGGTCCCGGGCAGCAGGTAGGCGGGGTTGGACTTCCTGCGGATCGCCACCCGCCTGAAGTTGTAGCCGGCCTCGCCGCTCATCGCGCCCGCCCGCACCGCGGCGCCGCCCGGTCGCTCGCCGTCCTCCGGGCCGCGGTGAGGGCTGGGCAGGCTCCTCGGCGGCGCCTGGGCCCCGGGGGGCGTCGCCTGCATGCTTCGGGGGGCGCGGCAGGTGCCTCTTCGCCCCGGTCTTCCCGGGACACGCCGAGTCCTCCCCGAGCCGGGCGCCGCAGGCCAGTGGGCTCGGAGGCGGAGAGCTCAGGGAGCCCAGCCCGCTCGCGCCGCCGCCCTCGTCCGTGTAGGCAGCCAAGGACTCGCCGTGCCCAGCGAGAGCCCGGGGCGCCGCCCGGGAGCCGGCCCGCCCCGCCGCGCGGCGGGCCCTCCCATTGGCCGAGCGGAGCCGCGCGGTGCGCACCTGCGGCCGCTCACCTGCGGCGCTGGGGGCGGGGAGGCCACGCCCACCCTAGGGCCACGCCCCACCTGAAAGGTGGGGATGGTGCCGCCGCTGGGGACTGCCTCGGCCGACCGGCGTGCGTCTGTAGCGGCGAGCTCCCGCGCGTCCTGGAACTGCTCAGGGACGAGGAAACCCTGGCGGGAGCGACGCTGGGGACCGAGAGGGGGCCGTGCGCGGACGGCCGTGAAGCCCAAGGCGCCTGGAGCCCACCAGACCGCGTTTTCTCACAGCTTCTTCGCGGATGCGCTGTGGACTTGTGTCGGGGGTCACGCGTTTTGAACTCCTGCGAAATAGCACATGAAAGCAACCGCGTTTTACATCTGCAGCTGCAGGGAGGCCGCCCCCGGGGGCTCCTGCCTTGCTCGTGGGAGTGCAGGTTCGGGTCCGGGTCCCGGCTGCCCCGCTTCGGACGCAGCCTCCTGCCGAGGCGGACCCTGGAGGGGGCTCCGTGCCTGCTGGCTGTGGCCCACATCTTGGGGAATGGATCAGCGGTGATCTCTGCTGAGTTGGCTACTCCAGCAAGGACGAGGGGAAGCAGGGCCCCAGCGCCTGCTCTGAAAGCCCTGCGCGAGCCCAGTCCCCGGGGCGCTGCGGGAGGCGGCTCCCTGGCTGCCCCCCAGTGCGCACACCGCCCAAAAGACTTAAGCAGCTTTTGCTCTTTGAGGATTTATCATCTTCATATCGCTGTACTGCGCCCATCCTTTCTCTTTGCCGTGTTAATCGCAGTGTTATCTGCTGGGCCATAAAATTTAAATAATTTCCAATATAAATTAGTACCAAAACACTGACACCCCTGTAGGTATAAGTGACCTACAATTTAAACGCAAAGTTTTAGCAATATTAGATTGGGTGAAAAGATGGTGTTGCCATCATTGACAGGGTACCAGCAACCTAGCTTGAAGGGCGAACAGAATTAATTAATTACAGAATTAACCCTAACCCCCCCCCCCACACACACACACGGTGAAATACTTTTCTCAGAACATGGTCACTTTTTTTAAACACTTTTTTAAGTTTTCATTTTATTGAAAAGGCAAGAGATAAAGTTCTTGTATCTCTCTACTGATTCAGTCCCCAAATGCCCACAACAGCTAGAACTGGGCTAGACCAAAGCCAGGGGCCCGCAACTGACCCAGATGTCCCATCCTGGGGTGGCAGGCACCCAACTGTTGGAGTCATCACCTGCTATTCCCAAGGCGCTCATCAGCAGGAAGCTGGAAATGGGGGTGCAGCTGGCACCCAAGCCTGGGCACTCAGGGGATACGGAAGTTCCAAGTGGTTCTGCCCATCTCTGCCAAATGCCAGCCCCCAAACTCTTCCTATAAGAAATGCAGTAAGAAGCTGTATAGGGCAAAAGGGTATCTTTCTACAGATATTTGGGGCAGCATTTTGTGTTTCTTCATTCACATATTTTAAAATCTTTATACACATTCCTAGTTCTTTCTTAGGACAAGTTCCTTTCATTTGCCCAAAACTTTGAGTCCCGGATCCTTTGCTTCTCATTCAGCTTCCTGCTAGCGTGCTCTGGAAAGGAGCAGATGATGGCTTCAGTGCTTGGGGCCTCGCCACCCTATGGGAGAACTGGATGGAGCTCCAGGCTCCTGGCTGCAGCCCTGCCCAGCCTTGACTTTGTGGGCATTTGGGAAGTGAACCAGTGGAATGGAAGAAATCTCTGTTATTCTGCCTCTGAGTGAAATAAATAAATGAACATTTTAAAAGTCCAGCCAGTAAGATATATTATTTGCTTTGATGCATCACTGGGTAGGAATTTACAGAAATGTCATTGAGGTAATTGATAAAGTATGAAGGAAGTTATGAATCATGCTGTCTGTGCTGGGGGCATGGGGGTGGACATACAGAAGGTAATTTCAAGAAGCCCTAATTAAAGAAACGCTACATTTACTTTATCAGAAACTTGGCAAACTGTAGGATATTTTGAGTTGGCATGCACCGAGATAGCTGGAGTTTTTTTGTGTAAGTGTGTGTAACTGGAAAAGTTCATGGAAAATAGAATTGTTTATTTTGTGCAAAACTACTTGAAATCTATGCAGCTTTTCCATAATACACATTTCCATAAACTTTTGATGACCTGCCATATGGTCTGGCCATGTATATATGCATATAGCTCCTGGAAGGCTTGCATAAATTTCAGGTGCCACCCGAGACTGTCATGGTACAAGTTTAGGCTTGTACTTAAATGGAACACTATTGCCCCTAAAAAGGTAGTGCTTTGTCATTTATCCTTTTTTTTTTTTTTTTTTTGACAGGCAGAGTGGACAGTGAGAGAGAGAGAGAGAGAGAAAAGTCTTCTTTTGCCATTGGTTCACCCTCCAATGGCCACCGCGGCCAGTGTGCTGCAGCCGGCACACCACACTGATCCAATGGCAGGAGCCAGGTACTTATCCTGGTCTCCCATATGGTGCAGGGCCCAAGCACTTGGGCCATCCTCCACTGCACTCCCTGGCCACAGCAGAGAGCTGGCCTGGAAGAGGGGCAACTGGGACAGAATCCAGTGCCCCGACCGGGACTAGAACCCGGTGTGCTGGCACCGCAAGGCGGAGGATTAGCCTAGTGAGCCGCGGCACCGGCCTGTCATTTATCTTTTAAAAGTCATTTGGAAACCGGTAAGAAAGCAACTGCTCTCTAAAGCACCCAGTCCCCAGAATCGTGGCGCCTAAACTGCAGGAGATGGAGGCTGATCAGCTCTGTGGAAGAAGTCGACATGGAGGGAGGTCTGAGAGATGAGTTGGCCGGGCCTGGTGAGGAGGATGAGGATGAAGGGTTACCACAGGGAAGGAACTCAGGGCGAGAAAGAGAGCATGTATGCCAGAGAGGAACCCCACACTCTGGGTCCCCACCAAAATGCCCAGAAGTCCGAACTGAAGCCAGGTCTCCCATGTGGACCGCAGGGCCCTAACTACGTGAGTCGCCACCACCTGCTGTCGCCCAGGGTTTGCATTAACAGAAAGTTGCACTCAGGATTCAGACCTGATATGGGGACTCCCATATGGGATGCAGCATCTTAATGGCTGCATTGAAGGCCTACCCCAGTCACTGTTTGAGAAACAGAGCAGGTGTCTCCCAAACTTTGTGATGCAGCTCCTGTCCAGGAACAAAGAGTGGCTATGGCAGGGATAAGTGTCATGAGCCAGGCTCTGCTGTTACCAGGATCTGGAAACTACAAAGCTGACACAGCCGCCACCACCTCACTGGTATGATCATCAGTTATCACCCCGGCCCTGCTGATCTATATTTAAAACACAACCAGCTCTTGAGTGATTCGTTCAGCACCTTAGGCACTTTTTCCACCTGAAAATAGACTCAGCCATCAGCTCCTGTTTCCAACAGGTATCAGATGTGGACAAGACTTTAACTGTGCTCTGCTCTGTTGAGTGTCCTATGTCATGGCCACTTTGGAAGCCCAAGTACTGGTCAGTTAAGGGTTGCAAGTGCCCAGAGAATGCTGTCACTTCAGCACCCATTTGTTCCACATTCCTGTGTTGGGCACTCGGTGTAATTTTCCTCAACTGGTTGATCACGAAGGAATGTTTGCGATTCCACTGAGATATGCAGATGTGGCCGCCTTGTGAGCTGGGGGCAGGAAGGAGACTGTGGTACGAGAAGGCTCAGTGTCATCACAGGCAGCATTGTTACTGAGGGGCCACAGAACTGACACTCACACCACGCACTCGCCGGAGCTCATGTCGTTTTCACCACAGAAGAAACACGAGGTTAATTCCACTCCCTTGATCTGGTCTCACTTTCAGAGTTTTTTATTTAAAGATGTATGTTTGTATGTATTTGAAAGACAAAGAGTCTGTGCGACATATAGACAGAGATCTTCCATTTGCTGGTTCACTCCTCAAATATGCACTACAGCTCTGGCTGGGCCAGGCTGAAGCCAAGAGCCAGAATCTCCATGCAGGTCGGCCACGTGGATGGCAGTAAGTCATCACCCACTGTTCCTCGGGTGTATTAGCAGGGAGCTGGATCTGAAGCAGAGTAGCTGGGACTCTGATGTAACCTGCTGTGCCACAATGCCCACCCCTCACTTTCAGAGTTCTGATGAAGCGTCTGAGCTAGGATATGTGTGTGAAATGTGCAGACCGCATCTTTCTAGAAGCACAGAAAGGCAAGAGTTATGTGCACCCTGTATTCAACTGTGGACTTCGGAATATTCACCGTCCAGTAAAATATATTCTGAGGAGCATCTCGGAAAATTTGTTTTTGCCATCACAATCATTCCAGTCACAGACGTGCACATCCCATGATATCACACATGCTGGTAGGCTGCCATCATCCAATCCAGATAACCTCATTCCAGGTAAAGCATATTTCCACACATATCCTTTTCCTGATTTCATGTGTGTAGTTAAAATCACAAAACTGGAGCCAGCGCTGTAGCCATATGGGTACTGGTTCACGTCCCGGCTGCTCCACTTCCGATCCAGCTCCCTGCTAATGGCCCGGATAAAGCAGCAGAGAATGGCCCAAGTGCTTGGGCCCCTGCACCCACATGAGAGACCTGGAAGAAGCTCCTGGCTCCTGGCTTTGGCCTGGCACAGACCAAATGGTTGCAGCCATTTGGGGAGTGAACCAGTAGAGGGAAGGTCCTCCCCCCACCCTGCCACCCCATAACTCTTTCAAATAAATAAATTTAATAAATCACAAACTTGTAACTATATTTGAATTCAAGTCAGCTTTATTTTTGTACCTGCTAGGCAAAAGTAATTTTTCACAGGAACTAACTGGACTTCAGACAGGTAAGATTTTCATCATTTGACTTGTCTTTCATCTTTGTCTGACATTTATTAAGTAGGTACTGTACTTACCTCTGCACAGAATGTGATGAAATTCTTTCCCGTAACTTAAATACTTAGTAACGTGGCCTTTATTTTCTAATTAACTCATCCAGAATAAGGACAACTATTCATGTGAATAAAGTTGATTTTAAATGTATGCTGCTATTAATTCTACTGAAAGAGCCAAAGTTTACGGCTGGTTCTACACAAATCTAACAAAAACGGTAACACCCGACAAACAGCTAACGCAGTTAGCAACGTGATGGTCTCTTTCTTACCTTTGTATGAGGAAGCTTCTGGAAAAATATTTTACAAGATGCCCTTAATTTGATAGAAAATTTTGACGGAAGAGTATTTCAGGGATGAGAGAGCTGGAATTAAGGAACAGGGCGGGCGCATTTGGTGCGGTGGCTAAGGCATCACCAGGGATGCCTCCATCCCTTACCGTGGTGTCTTGGTTCAAGTCCAGTGCTGCTGTTGATCCCAGGTTCTTGCTGATGCATCCAGGAGGCAGTAGATGATGGGCCCAGCTGTTGGGTCCCTGCCACCCACAGCAGAGACTCAGATGGAGCTCCAGGCTCCTGTCCAGCTGTTGAAAGCATTTGGAGAATAAACCAGCAGACAGAAGTCCGCTGCCTTTCTCTCTCTCTCAGTGGTAATTGTTGTTTGATGATATTTCAAGATTTCTTAGAATTTTGAGAAAACGGAATATGTGTAGCTCAGTATTTTTAAAACCCACGCCAACCATGATGGGAAAAGAGCTTTTCTCGTGTCATTTTCCTAACGGGGCCCAACCCGAGCACCCCAATTTACCTGAGCACCGCCCCCCTATGCAAATCCAACACCATCTTTTTTCCATTGAACTTTCTTATTCCATAACAGTTTGATCATCTAACATACTTCGATGTTTATATCCCTGTTATATCTGGTTTTTTGTATGGCTGCTCCTTCTATGCTTACACACTTGATACAAACTTCAAAAACCACGAACCTTCTTGGTTTTTCCCCCCTCAATGTATCTTAAGCTCCTAGAGCACAAAATAAATAATTGCTGAACGAATGCAGGTATATGTGAATGGATGAATGTCATCCATGTCATTGTACAGGACTCCAACAGTCTGGACACTGAGGTACTAAAAAATAATAGCAACTACCAAAGGCGAAACAGTCTTTGAATGCCGTTATGTATTTCACTTAACCTTCGTAACAACCTTGCCCGGTAGGCTTCTTTATCCTCATTTTTAACATGAGACCAAAGTCAGAGTTCCTCAGTGCCAGGGCTAGAACAGGAACAAAACTCTCTGCTTTAAAAAATAGTCCAACCGAAAGAGCCTACTTTGGAACAAATATTCCTCTGGAATTTGAGCTGCTATTTTTGGCTTCACTGGGAGATTTTTCAGAGCCATGTTTTTGTTTCTCTTTCATTTTTGAGTAGCTGATCTATTTCCATGGTTGACAAAGAAAAACAGCACACAAAGGCATCCACCTACCCCGGGACCTGGCTCCCACCGGCCCTCTCTCCACACCTTTTGCTGGGTTACAGAGAACCCTTTCTACCGGTCTACACTGGGGCTGTATCTAAGGCAAAAGAACAGAGCATCCTCATCTTTTTCCTTCCTTACATATACAGAAGTTCACTATACATGAAAGCCCGTATGTTCAAGGTCAGTGGGTCTCAGTAAGTAATTGCTCTTCCCTTTGATGTATTTGTAAGAAAAGTTGGTCTGAATCACTTATTAATCTTTGGCTAATAGCTCTTTTAAGGGAGGCAAATCTTCCTGTGACATTTGATTGATATTATTAATAATTGAGGACTTCAAAGGAAGTCGAAGGACGAAGGTGTCTGTAGTGTTCTTAAATCAGTTTTACTTTCATATGCACTAATTAAAAAGGCTACTGCTGCTATGTTGAAGAGTTATTTTTGAAAGATTTTTATAACCTCGGCACAACATGGCACATAAGTCAGAGTTCCTACCTTCTGAGTTGAAATGTTATGGCTGCACTGGATTATGGTAGGAATCCAAGATTCAACATCATAACTCTGATACACTGCCAATAATTTTCCTCCCCAAAGCTTGAACATATCATTTTCTTCTAAGCACAAAAATGGTGAAATCCATTCTGTGAAAATACAACCTAGTGTCTGGGTAGCTACTGTCAGTGGCACGATCCTCACTAGGTATTTGAGCATCTTCTGGGACAAACTGGGTTCTGAGACACAGGGACCCAGCAGCCACACATGTCCCTGTGCTTGGAAGGACCTCAGGTGTGGCTATTGATGCGCTGCGGTCACTCTCTTGAATTGTTTTTTCCTTCATTGTTTTATCTGAGGCAGAGACAGACAGACACACACATGGAGAGACCATTTTCATATTCTGCTTTACTTCCCAAATGCCTGCAGCAGTCCAGGCTGGGCCATGCCAAAGCCAGGAGCCAAAACCCAATCCAGGTCTCTCAGGTGGGTGGCAGGGACACAGGTACTTGAACATCACCTGCTGCCTCCCCAGGGTGCATCAGCAGAAAGCTGGACTCAGGATTAAACCCAGGTGGGGCAGGCAATGTGGCGTGGTGCGTTAATCCACCGCCTAGGATGCCTGCACAGGTCAGAGTGCCAGCTGCTCTGCTTCTGATCCAATTTCCTGCTACTGCATATCCTGGGAAGCGGCAGATGATGGTGCAATTATTCAGGTCCCTGCCGCCCATGAGGGATACCTGGATAGAAGCTCTTGGTTTCTATTTGCAGCAAGCCTGGCCGTTGCCTCCTTTGGGGAGTGAAGCAGCAGATGGAAGACTTGTCTGTCTCCCACCTCTGATGATCTGCCTTTTAAGTAAATAAATATTTTTAAAGAATAAAATAAAAACACTAGCTTTTGGAAGAACAAAAAGGAGAGATTTTTAGGAAAGCCTATATATCATTGGTTCTGGTGTTGTATTTGCATAACAGATAAGCAGGCAACTTTATGGGGATTGTTGGGTACCCATGATAGGTAAATTTGATTAGTTATAATGATGAGTTCAGTATCGGTTTCTTCTCATTACAACCCCAGTGACTCCATCTTCTGTCTGGTTCCTCCCCTCCCCCACCTAAGACAAAATCAACTCAAAGCCAACAGCTCCCCGGAGCAGCAGGATTTACTACAGGACGTATCTATAGGAGCAGGTAAATTAACCGCCCTCAAAGGCCTGAGACCTGGCTCTTCCTTTATAGGAAAGACAGCAACGACTTGTCCCCCAGAGTAGAGCACACACTGTGTTCTTCTTGCATTACTGTTGGCTTTCTCAGAGCAGGATTTTCGGGGTGCTGGCAAGTCCCCCGGAGGAATCCAGGTCAGAGGGTCCTCCTTTCGGAAGGGGTATGAATAGGACAGAGGGTGAGGGATAGCGCATGCTCTTTTAGGGGCCCTAGAAATGCTGTTGGAGCAGAGCACTTGGTGTTCAGTTCAAATAAGGTCTCACTTTGAATAAAAAAAATGTTCAGTTCATGGAGAAATTCATTTTCTGCTTTTTTCTAAGTATACATGAAAATGACATACACAGAACTTGCTCAAACTGGTAATAAGGTATCAGTGATGAAATGAACAAAAGATAACCGGTTTATTTACTGGAAAAAGTTAAGCATGACATCATATTCCATTGGGTGACATAAATCAAGATATAGGGATTGATATATTGGCTCCTCATTGTTTTATTAGCACCGGAGTGCCTTTTCCAACCATAGAGAGTATGATCAGGTACACAATACAAGCACATAGAGCAAATGGCTTCTGCCATGAGACACTTAGGATTGTCTATAATAAAAAAAGAAAATGAAGAAGACAAGCAATATTAAATCATAGGAATTCTTTGAATAAATGTATGTCTTTGAGAACATTTTCTTTGAAGTTAGGATATTTAGAAAGAATTAGCAACAAAAAAGCATCTTGGGTCAGTCTTTTAGTCATGTTTTCATGTGGTATTATTATTATTAGGTGGAAACTCTTCACATTACATAATCCCAAAGGGCGTAAGAATAAACCTGCAATTAAAGGTCAGATTAGCTGAATCAGTACAACGATCATACAGTATACAAATCAGGGTTGGCCACACATGATACAAATGTTAATATGAGAAAGAAATACAATACCAGAATCATGTTTGGTTCATCACATATGCATGATCACACAAATAAAAACACTGACTTGAATACCAAAGTGCCATAAAACATTTTCAAAGAAATGTTTAGTTGACTAACAGTCAACCCACTGAGTTTTAAATCTGTGGCAATAATGTTAAAATGGTTATCTCTCCTTGAAGATATGTAGCACAATCACATCCACGAAGCCCATGATTCATTCTGTATCTCCGTGATCAGTGAAAGACAATTTTCCTACAAAATGATGACACTTCCCTTTACTTGACAGCTCCATGATCTGTGTTTGAAAACGACTGTTTAAAAAGAAAAACATGTTCCCACTAAGAAGCATCAGATTAGCTTCTCCATGTTTTCATCGGAGAACCCTAATGATCAGAGAATCATTCTCAAAGAAGTTCAAATGAAAATGTGCTCTCAGTTAACGGTCTACAGTAACTAAACTCCTTTCAGAGACATAACCTGGCTCAGCAGTGTAGCCAGGCTTCAGTTAAAACAGGGCAAATTTCCACTAACCCCAGAGGAAAGGGATGAATATACACTGAGGCCTGGAACCATGCATTTCAGTACAGAAACGAGAGCAGACAGAGGGAAGCATCTCCTGACATCCCTAACGGAGAGATCACAAGAGAAATGAGTTCTGTAGCGTGTTTTCTGAATACAGGAAAGCTTCCATGATGTGAAATAACTCACGCAAACACTTTACCGCATACCTCTATGCTCTCCAGCCCTTGCACTAAAGCAGTCTAAGTGCTCCTCTTAAACAGAATATGTTTCTGTAAAATCCTCAACTGGAGAACCTAGCTGAAGCTAAAACATTAGTTCAATTACATTTGGAGTAGTAAAGAAAAAAGAGAGGTCCCGTGGAAATCTTTCTGGTGTCAACACAGTAGAATCAGGCTACAGATACAACTCCTCAGGGACTATGGCAGTTAAAATTGCCACTGGAATAAAGATGAACTCAACTGCTGACACGACTCATCTGGGAGCATTACTGCAGATGGTGGAAAAGGTCGCTCGGGAGCTAGATTGGTCTTGTGTGTCCATAGAAATTGATGTCAAACTAAAAAACTGTTCCGATCAGCACTGATCAGAAGTTACGTTTGCCTTGCTCAAACACACGTTCTTGAAACTCTTCGCAATCTCCAAATACAAGCTTCACTTTAAATCACTCTGGCTTATAAACAGAGAACTGGAGAGTCAACCTTTTAAAATTATGACCTTTACCTAAGAGTTTCTTTCCAGCCTAGTCCTACTGGACATCTACAAGATCAAAGCTTGTGTGGCATCCCTGGGTGGAGCCAGCTGTTCCTCAGTGGAAAACCACAGGTTTCCCCTGGGGGTCTTTCTGAGGCAGATTCTATCTTTTGGCATGACAATTATATGTTACATTTGCATTTCATTTCTCCTTTTTCAAGTTTTGTAATTTCTGCCTGAAAACAGTACAGGATTTTAAACAGCAGATTAAGAAATTTCCACATCCTTAGTTTACTGGACCAATGTGTCGTACTTGTGTGATACAGAATTTATCTTTTATAGGGTATTCTCCACAGCACGGAGAAAACCAGTGTTGTAGAGTGAAGATCCTTTTGAGAAAAGATAAAATTTGAGAAGCATTTCCTCCACCTAAGGGGTTGCATACCTTCTATTTCTGGACTAGTCCCAAGAAATTTGGGTTTCTAGACTTTGACAATTGAGTTTTTTTTTTTTTTTAATAGCAAAATCACTACATTCTGGACAACTCTGAAAATATTATGAAATATAGCTGCAAAAAATCAACTTTTTTTGAACCATGTATCTTGCAAAAATTAAGATTGCTATCCTACTGTCAAAGGATAAACTCTTTTATGACTAGCCAGTAAAACTTCAATGTATCTTAAATTTTAAAATAAAAGGATCACAAGATCATGGACTCCCAGAATTGTACTATTTTAAGATATCTTAGCACTTACTGCTTACTAAATACCAAATACTCAACTTAAAACCTTCCTTTTGGTTATGGACTTCAATGATTAACTTTCCATTCCTACATATCTTTTTCCTAGAGTTAATGTAAATCCTACACACGAAGCCTTTCTTACTCTGTTCTCAGAGGTGATACCTTTGGCTCGTACGCATCACTTATTCAATTCTCTTTTCTTGAAGCTCACTGCTGTACCTTTTCTTGTTAGGCTAAGCAGAGTGTAATTTCTCAACAGGTCCTTTCCCAATCATTGAATGACTTGGTGTTCTCAGTTCCCCAAATCCCTTTCACTGCAGTCTAGAACTGGATCCTCAAAGGGGTCTGGAGAATCCGGAGTTCACTGCGGTTAAACCAAGGTCCGTCACGCTCCAGGCCACAGCAGGTGACTGGTCCCTTCTAGTTCCATTTAAGAAAAGCGTTCTGCATAGGAGCTATTCTTTTCAGTATTATAATTGTGCTTACTTTAAAAAACTACCTGATTCCTTAGCTAACCACGAGTTACTTTTAACCTGCGTTCATTGTGTCTGCCCGGTTAGCCGGTAATTCAGTCTTGGTTCTACAGTCTGCATTTCTTCCCGGGGGATGTCTCCAATTAGTCTGAGGTTCACTGCTTCTGATTTCCACTAGTTCTTCTGTTTTACAGTTTCCTTTTGAATCCTGATGTTACCTTTGCAGGTACTGATTTTGGTCACTACCACACAGATCTATTCACTTGAAAGGTTTATAAACAAACACAGCTCCCACTCTGTTTTAGCTACTAACTGACGCCACAATGGAAATGCATGGTATCTTGTCTTCCTGCGTAGGCACTGTCACCCACTTTTGTGCTGAAAATGAGAACTGTATTGCCACGTTTCTGGATCTTCTTGGTGAAGTTTTGCTAAACTTAAGATTTTCAGAAAACTAAAGCATTTCCCATTCCGTGAAGATCTGAGATAACACCAGACCATACTAGACTTAATGGTAAGTTTTGCACTGGAAGAAATGAAAGGTTCTGTAACGACCTGGCTTTTTGTGGGGCCGCCGATCCACAGTAAGGGAACAGGAGCACGACAGCCTACTGAGGACGGGCCGACAGCCCTGCAGGCCCACGGAACAACACTGACAGGATGTTCTGAGGTACTTCTCAAAAAGGCATGTTCTCCCTCAGGCACCACGAGTTTTTATTAAAAGTCAACCTAGCAGCTACGTCCCTTCTCAGGTCTAAACACATGGTGCTTGAAAAAGGAAAAAAGAAAAAGAAACAGCGCAGACAGGGGCAAGCTTTCCCGAGCGGGGCTCGGGCTCGGGCCGCACCGTCTCGCGGGCGGGTACGGGGCCGGCGGCAGCAGGGCAGTGCAGGCAGCACAGAGCAGGCAGCCGGGCTGCGGGGAGCAGCACGGGACGGAGACTGGTTTTGTTTCTGTTTCTGCTCGTTCGCCTGAATCCCTGTTTGCGTGAAGTTCTCAACTGCTTCCTCCCAGCTGCACTCCTGTAACTGCAGCACTTCTTGGTTGCTTTGGTAACAGTGACCAGCACTTAGCGGACCTGTGGCTGATCCGAGTCGCCTGTCCAGTGCTTTCCAACTTACCCTTGGCCTCCTGGGGCCACCTACCCCGGTAAGCCCACGCCCTACTGTTGGGTCTACAGTGTTAACTCCCCTGTGTGAACAGTCAGGATGGTTTTGCGTTTCCAAGAGAAGTTACGTGGAAAGTGGTAAAACCTTTATGGTTCTAAATATGTTAAGGCAACCGGAAAGCAAGCACTCAGCACGAGCAGCCACTGTGGGAAGCCCTTGAGAGTTAAGGAGCCCGAAAGTGTTAGGCCTTTCAGCGCAACAAGCCGCCTTCCTTGTCTGTCGGTTATGAGCAAAATAAACTTCATTATGAAAAGCCACTGCCTTAAACCGAGTCACACACGCACCCAGCAGAATCTGTGAACGCATCAGGAACAGCTATTATTTCAATACAACAGGAGGGCTGTAGGCACCTGAGTGTTTGTCAAAGGTAGACAGTGAGCTAAGGTTTATTATCTCTTCTTTTTGGCAAGGAAGATTCACTATGAAAAAAATATAACAAAACATACCATTTGAATCAAGATCTGAACACTTTCTGGGTAAACTAATCAGTCAACGGCTAACTTGTATCTACCTATCTGTGTATGTTTGCATCTATACTTGATAATTTTTAGCAGGAAAGATTCATGGTAGAACCCTAAATTTGGGAGTATGGGAGGAGTAAAAAAAATTCAGGTCACTAACTACACCATGTTTTCCCTTCAAGTTCTTTAGCCTTCTTTGACATTCAGACACACACACACGCACACACACACACACACACACACAGGGGCAGCACCAATACATCTACTCAATTGCATTAAAAATCAAATTGAAAACTCGAATAAGTCAATGAATCATAACTTAGTCTCTCTCTTAGATTTACTTAATAATGTTCAGTGAAGAACTCTAGTTTAAAATAAAAAAAAAACCAGCAGTTAATGAGCTACTGATTAGGAAATAAGTGCACAAACGACATCAGCGTAGCAGCAAAACACAGGTACTGTTACCATTCGGATGCACCTCCCTTCTCATCTTGTGCAAGAACACGGACCCCCACCCAGCCAATTCCAGGTTCAAGCTAACTCAAAACTCAGACATAACTGAGTAGATGATGCTTCCTTGAAAATGAATGAATTAAATTCACCTCTCGCCGAAGTTATTTTTATAGACATAAAACATAGAGCAGAGAAAGTACAAAATAAATATGCAAGATGAAAGCTACTGGAATCAACTTCTACAGCCGAATCTGGAGTGAGGAAAGATGACGTCCCAGTACAGGCATACAACGTGGTCGCGGGTCTCTCTCATGCTATGGAGGCCAAGTCAGCAGTCTGACATAGGTGTTTCCTGCGTCCTACTTGCATTTTGTCTTGTAACTGAACTGTATTCATTCGATGGCAGAAGTGTACGTGTGACCTAGGGAAACCACGAGATCTTGTCACTCCAGGGTCTCTGCTTCGGCTCAACCTTCTCCGTCTTCCACGCGATGGGCGTCCATCCAATCACACGTCCAACAAGTGAGAAGCAGCTATCCGCTGGACCGTGGGCAGTGTCCCGCGTGTGGCCACCAGGCTTTCACCCCAGGTGCTCGTCCACGGGAGATGCAGACTAGGGGTAAGGAGGCTTGGACAGACAGTGGAGGGGGGCGCACTGGGAGCTGCCCGGCGGCTGCTCCTCGGGGACGGCTGCATCAGGACTGGAAAGGAGAAACAAAGCCGTGAGTGAGGAGCCAGCGGCCAGACACGCCTGCAAGGTTCAGACAGTTACAGTCGCGCCAAGTTCAGCGACACGACTGGAAATTCTGCCGAAAGCACGGTCCCCGTCTAAAGCATGCCGGGACACCTGCGGCACTGCAAAACCAGACACTGGAAACAAAACTGGTGCACGAGGTGTAGCAATTAGCTTGCCCGTGTCCCCCACCTGCGGGGACACAGAGCCAGGACACCGGATCTGACTCCAGCTTCCTGCTAATGCAGATCCTGGAGGCGGTGGTGACGGTTCAAGTCCTAGGGTGCCTGCCACGCATGTGGGAAACCTGGATTGAACTCCAGTTCTGAGCTTCGGCCTTGCCCAGCCTGGGGACTTGTAGGCAGCTGGGGTATAAACTGGCCGATGGGAGCATTCTGTCTTTCTGCCTACCAAACAAATCAGTAACAACAATAAATAACAACAATAAATAACAACAATAAATAACAACAATAAATAAAAAGCTCTAAGAAGAAACATGAAATGTGTTAGGGAAGAGCCCTACGAATGCTCCCCCGGAAGCTGCTCTTCCTGACAAAGACGTCTGATGCAGTAAGTGTAGGACTGAGACACTACATTCCTTTTTATTTTTGACAGGCAGAGTGGACAGTGAGAGAGAGAGACAGAGAGGTCGGTCTTCCTTTGCCGTTGGTTCACCCTCCATGGCCACCGCGGCTGGCGCACCGCGCTGATCCGATGGCAGGAGCCAGGTACTTCTCCTGGTCTCCCATGGGGTGCAGGGCCCAAGCACTTGGGCCATCCTCCACTGCACTCCCGGGCCACAGCAGAGAGCTGGCCTGGAAGAGGGGCAACCGGGACAGAATCCGGCGCCCCGACCGGGACTAGAACCCGGTGTGCCGGCGCCGCAGGCAGAGGATTAGCCTAGTGAGCCGTGGTGCCGGCCGGCCGAGATGCTACATTTCTAATGGGCTCCCGCAGATGCTGCCAGTGCCCCAGAGATGGGAGGACTCCAGTTCTCTGCCTCGTCCAGATTCTGCAGAACACTCAACTTCCTGTGGAAGGCAGGTGCTCCCTGCTGGGCTTTTTCTTCTAAGATTTTATTTGTTTATTTCAGATGCAGAGTTACAGAGAGAGGGGGCTTCCATCCACTGGTTCACTCCCCAAATGGCCACAACAGCCACTGTGCTGGCCCCTCCCTGCTTATTTCCGCTTGGTGGTGTAAAAGTGACTGAAGGGGGATAGGTGGTGCAGTGTATTAAGCTGCCACCTGCAGTGCTGGCATCCCACATGGGCGCTGGTTCAAGTCCCAGCTGCTCCGCTTCTAATCCAGCTCCCTGATAATGGCTTGGGAAAGCAGCGGAAGATGGCCCAAGTGCTCGGGCCTGTGCATCTATGTGAGAGATATGGATGAAGCTCCTGGCTCATGGCTTTCGCCTGACCCAGCCCAGATTTATTTATTTAGTAAATAAACAGAGTTATTGAGAGAGAAGGAGAAACAAAGAGAGGGAGATCTTCCAACCACTGGTTCACTCTCCAAATGGCTGCAATAGCTAGGGCTGGGCCAGGCTAAAGCCTAGAATTTCACCCAGGTCATCCATGTGGGTACAGGAGCCCAAGCACTTGGGTCACCTTATTCTGCTTTGCCAGGCACATTAGCAGGGAGCTGGCTCGGAAGTGGAGCAGCTGGCACACAAACTTGCACCCAAAGAAGATGCCAGTGTTACAAGAGGAGGCTTAACCCACTAGGCAAAAATGCCAGCCGCAAGCCTCCATTTTAAATTTTACTTATTTGAGAGGCAAAGAGATAGAGAGAGGAACAGACAAAGCAAGAGAGTGCCCATCCACTGATTCACTTCTCAAATGCCCACACCTGCCAGGCTGAGGCCAGGCTGAGGCAGGATGCTGGGAGCCTCATCAGGGACTGCCCTGTGAGTGGCGTGGACCATGTATGTGCGCCGTCCCCTGCTCCCTCCCCAGGTGCACATTAACAGGAAGCTGGAATCCAGAGCCAGAGCTAAGAACGGAACATAGGTGCTCCATTCGGGATGCAGATGTCTTAGCCACCAGGCCAAAGGTCCACCCCGAGAGCCTCCAGCTTACATGTATCACACTCAGGCTCCGGAGGGTCTTCATAACTAATGCTGATGATGAGGGAGAAAATCATTGAGTTCCCTAGGACAACACTACACATCTGGATTCAGACAACACTACACATCTGGATTCAGATTATTTTAAATGCGACTAGAGGTGAGGAAATCCCCCATGAAGATTTTTTTTTTATTGAAAAACATTTTTTAAAAATATTTATTTATTTGAAAGGCGGGGGTGGGAGGGAGAGAGAAAATGAGAATCTGAATCTCCCATGCGCTGGTTCACTCCCCAAATGGCCGCAACTGTCAGGGCTAAGTCAGGCTGAAGCCAGGAGCCTGGAACTCCACCCAAGTCTCCCACGTGGGTGCTGGGGTCCCAGGGCTTGGCTCATCTTCTACTGCTTTCCCATAGCAGAGAGCTGGATGGGAAGAGGAGCAGCCGGGTCTCAAATCGGCGCCCACATGGGATGCGCACTTGAGGCCAGGGCGTTAACCTGCTGCACCACAGCTCTGGCCCCTTCCCCTGCCTTTCAAATAAATAAAAATCTATTTTTTTTTTTTTTTTGACAGGCAGAGTGGACAGTGAGAGAGAGAGACAGAGAGAAAGGTCTTCCTTTTGCCGTTGGTTCACCCTCCAATGGCCGCCGCGGCCGGCGCGCTGCGGCCGGCGCACCGCGCTGATCCGATGGCAGGAGCCAGGAGCCAGGTGCTTTTCCTGGTCTCCCATGGGGTGCAGGGCCCAAGCACCTGGGCCATCCTCCACTGCACTCCCGGGCCACAGCAGAGGGCT
The DNA here is from genome assembly GCF_964237555.1 of Oryctolagus cuniculus. Taxonomy (NCBI): domain Eukaryota; kingdom Metazoa; phylum Chordata; class Mammalia; order Lagomorpha; family Leporidae; genus Oryctolagus; species Oryctolagus cuniculus. The sequence goes on along the minus strand of NC_091440.1, from coordinate 128,485,064 downwards.
GGCCTGGAAGAGGGGCAACCGGGACAGAATCCGGCGCCCCGACCGGGACTAGAACCCGGTGTGCCGGCGCCGCTAGGCGGAGGATTAGCCTAGTGAGCCGCGGCGCCGGCCCAAAAATCTATTTTTTTAAAAAATAAAGGATTAACATGAAAATGCTGCAAGGTTTTGTCATTTAAAAAGTCACAGACACTAAGGTTAAAGCCCTGACCTGCAGCACTGGCCTCCCATATGGGCGCCGGTTTGAGTCCTCTTCTAATCCAGCTCCCTGCCAACGTGCCTGAAAAAGCAGCAGAGGATGACCCAAGTTCTTGGGCCCCTGCACCCACATGGGAGACCTAGAAGAAGCCCTGGGCTCCTGGTTTCAGTCTGCCCCAGCCCTGGCCACTGTGGCCATTTTGGGGAGTGAACCAGCAGATGGAAGATCTCTCTTTCTCTGTTTCTACCTCTCTCTAGAACTCTTTTTCAAATAAATAAAATAAATATTTTTTAAAAAAGAATTTAAAAAAAGTAAATAAATAAGGGGTGGCACCGAGGTGTAGTTGGTTAAGCTGCTGTCTACAATGCTGGCATCCCATGTGGTCACCAGTTCAAGTCCCAGCTGCTCCACTTCTGATCCAGCTCTCTGCTATGGCCTGGGAAAGCAGTAGACGACAGCCCAAGTGCTTGGGTCCCTGCTCCCAGGTGGGAGACCCAGAAGAAGCTCCTGGCTCCTGGCTTTGGCGTGGCCCAGCCTTGGCTGTTGGGGCTATTTGTGGAGTGAATCAATGGGTGGCAGGTCTCTTTCTTCTCTCCCTCTCTCTGTAGCTCTGCTTTTCAAATAAAATAAATATTTTTATAAAAAAGGCAAATCAATAATATTTCAAAGAAAAGAAAAGAAGGTACCCCTGAGTCTCTTGCGGCTGGGTGGCTGGGAAGCCAGGGGAGCTTCACCACAAACTCCCCCAGTCTATGAATCTGCAGGACTTCAGTTACGGCCAGCGTGGTGGAGTGGGCACTTTGTGCAGGGTGCACTCTGCTGACCTCATGTAGTTCAGTACTCGGATTCTCTCTGTTTCTTTTTCTACCTCATAGGGGTGGAAGAGGAGTTTTTGTTTGTTTGTTTGTTTGTTTGAAAGGCGGAGCAACAGAAAGAAGGGGGGTGGGTGGGTGGATATTTTCTGTTCAGTGGTTCACTCTCAAAATGCCTTTCACAGCTGGGATTGAACCAGGCAAAGGCAGAGGCCAGGAGCTCCATCTGTTTGTGACATGGGTGGCAGGGACCCAAGTACTTGGGTCATTATCTGCTGCCTCCCAGGGGCATTAGCAGGAAGCTGGATGGGAAGTGGAGCAGCCCAGCCTTGAACCAGGCACTGTGATATGGGATGCAAGAACTCAAGTGGCAGCTTACCCTGACGCTACAACACCCACCCCTCAAGGCTGTTCTTGATAAAGGAGGACAAAGGTTCCAGCTTGACCGTCTGGCAGGTGTCCCCGGAGCCAAGACGCAGGTGGTGGCTTGCCAGACCCAACACCTTGGCTTTATGTCATTAGTGATGATTTAAATTTGGTTTCACTATTCCAGATTTCTCAAAGCCAGATTTCTGTTTTATAGCATAGTATTACTATTTTAACTTGTATAAAATGCAATCATATTGTGCACACTATGTACTGACAATCTGAAAGAAGCATATTATTACGGGTGGGCAATGTGGCACAGTGGATGAGGCCACAACCTGGGGTGTTCATATCCCATACTGGAGTGCCTGGGTTTCAGTCCTGGCTCCTTCACTTCCAATCCAGCTCTCTGCTAGTGCACCCTGGGAGGCAGCAGATGATGGCTCAATGCTTGGGCCCCTGCCACCCACGAGGGAGACCTGGATGGCACTTCCAGCTCCTGGCTGTGGCCTGGCTCAGCCCCAGCTACTGCAGGTATCTGGGAAGTGAACCAGGAGATGGAAGAGCTCCCTCTAATCTTCTTTGCTGCTTTGCCTTTCAAGTACATGAAAATTGGCAAAGTGGGTTAAGCTACTGCTTGTGCTCCTGGCATCCAATATAAGCATCAGTGCAAGTCCCAGCTGCTCTACTTCCGATCCAGCTCACTGCTGAAGTCCCTGGGACAGCAGTGGAAGATGGCCCCAGTGCCTGAGCTCCTGCGACTACATGGGAGACCCACAAGAAGCTCCAGGCTCCTGGCTTTTGCCTGGCGCAGCCCCAGCTGTAATGTGCCTGGGAAAGCATGTTACATACATGTATATGTGCTGCCGAAGCAAGCACAGCACATTACACACGTGTAGGACACTAGCTGGAGCTCCTGTTCCTGACGTAGGCTGCTGCAGCCATCTGAGGAGTGAACCAGCAGATAGAAGATCGATATTTCTCTGTAACTCTGCCTTTCTAGTAAATAAATAAATCTTTTTTAAAAAATGAAGAACTATTTATTTGAGTAGCTGTTGGCCTGAGACATTTAGGATGCCCACGTCTGCAGCAGAGTGGCTGGGACCCTGTGGGACGCTCTGCTCTGCTATGTGGCTGTGCTGTCACAGTCCCTGGCCCCAGTGTGGCCTCGTGCGAGGCCCTGAACTGGCTGCTTCACGTCCCCAGACCCAGGTTTCTGCATTGTCACACAGACGTATAGCTGTGCCTTCCTAATGGGGGCCGGCAGCGATGCACGTGTGCAAAGAGCCGCGCCCTCGTCTGGGCCATCTAAGAGTCCACATGTTGTCTAGGGAAGAACTTCTCTGCCAGGAAGGGGCCAAAGGGCAGTGAAGGCACTGGCAGGAAGGAAGCCAGGCCCACTCCCAGCGGCTCTGACACGGCCCCTCTTCAGGATGCTGCCTGTGCCTCAGCGAGGCGCAGTGGCAGCCATTCTGGGCCATGCGGTGTGCACACAGGGAGACACTAGCAACAGTCACCATCAATTCACTTGCTTTTCTTTCTCATATTTTTTATTTATTTTCATTTTATTTGAAAGAAGGGAGGGAGAAGGGGGAGAGGGGGAGAAGGGAAGAGACAGAGACAGAGACAGATCTTCTATCTGCTGGTTCACTTTCCAAATGCCCATAATAATTGGGATTGGGCCAGGCCACAGCAAGGAGCCCAGAACTCAATCCAGGTCTTCCACGTGGATGACAGACCCAAGCATTTGAGTCAGCACCTGCTCCCTCTAAGGGTACACATCATCAGGAAGCTGGCATTGGAAGCAGAGTCGAGATCGAACCCAAACCCGGCGGCAGGAGATGAGGGTGTCCCAGGCGGTGTGCTAACCACAGTGTCCTATGCCCAGCCCCCTGGCTGCTGAGGGCGTCCCAGGCGGTGTCCTAACCACAGTGTCCTATGCCCAGCCCCCTGGCTGCTGAGGGCGTCCCAGGCGGTGTCCTAACCACAGTGTCCTATGCCCAGCCCCCTGGCTGCTTTCTTTATGGTACATCATCCCTGTGCAGGTGGCAAGGAACTTAACTGTGCGCGCTCACAAGGCATGGAGCCAGGCACGCAACTCTCCAGTCAAACTGGTTCTCAGAAAAGAAATACGATTCAAGTTACAAAGATTCAAGTTCCAAAGTTTCCTCCCGGTCTTCCCATTCACAGCTTTTTGCTAGACACACTTCAACAGTGGTGGCCTTGTCCACTCCGCCCAGCAGATCAGAGGTCAGGGCAGACATGATCTGAACAGTCAGTCCTGACGACAGACGCCCGCACCTCTCTGAATTTCCCCAGGAATGGACCCTCACCCTCACTTTCTAAGTGCAGAAGGAGAGCCTCTGGCAGCAAGGGCGACTTTGCAAGCCTGCACACCTGGTGTGTGCCACAAGTCGGATGCACAGCCGAGCAACCAGACTCCGAGCTGCTCCACGCAATCAGTCTGCCTCCAACACGTGTCACCCCACCAGGGCACTGCCCCAGGCCCCAGGGGAGCCTGCAGGTGCTCTGTGGAGAACCAGCTTTGGGTTAAGGGCCTGTGTTTGCAAGCACCACCAGTGTAGACTCCCGCTGCGGCGAGGTTGAACAGAGTCACGGTTACGTACACGGCTCAAACAGCTCTACAGCCAGCCACAGTCAGAGAGAGGCGTTAGTGTGTTAGCAAAGGACCTTCCTGCCACAGAAGTACAGGGATGAAGAGGACAGCGGGCAGAGAGACACCCATGGGAGACACCCCTTCCTGGCCACCCTCCCATCTGTTCGCCAGAGAAGTATATTTGAAGGGTGAACGACAAGTGTCAGATGCCAGGTTTTGTATTTTGGAAGGGAATGACGCACCGCACTGACCAAGTTATGTCCTCACTCAGACAGATGCACACTAGCTCCCTAGTCTTCCCATTGGAGACCCACGGACTCCAGCGGCCCCGTATGTGTGTGGGCAGCCCACTCCAGAACTCCAACAGAGGACAGTCTAAGTGCGGTGCTGGGGAGAGGAGCCTGGGGTCCCAGGAGGCAGCATGCAGCTGGGCACAGAGAGAAAGGAGGTGTGTGTTTACCTGACCGTCGGGCAGTCTGTCCTCCCAGCTACTTGTGAGCACTGTGGCGGTACGGAGGGAGCAGGCTGCTGACAATCTACAAGAAACTGATAAATTAGGCATGGATACAAAGAGACGGCACAGCAAGGTGTTAGTAACAAGAACTAGAGCGGCTGCGGCGAGATTTAGTGAGGAATGTGCATCACCGGAAACAGCTTCCTGAGGAGCCCCTGCCCCAGCCCCAGTGTTGCCAGTAAGAAGAGACAGGCCTTTGTTCTCTCGTAATTAAAAGCAGCGTTACACAATTAGTGACATAAAATTAGTAGCGATACTTCTCCAGTGCATTAGGACAGATGTGGCCATTTCTATTTGTTGCTTTGGTAGTATATAAAAATAAAGGGTCTGCTGAAATCACAAAAGACCTTCAGGTTCTGAACTTGAACATGCCAGTGGCTCCTCGCTCAGCACTATGACCTGCTATTCACTGTCAATCCCATCAGGACATGGAAAAAGGCATGTTGTCCACGACAAATGGAAGGATATTGCACAAGGAAATCATCTTTGTAATTTCTTGAAAATGGATTTCATAGGTTGAAACCAAGACTGGTTAACAGAAATCCTAGCATGTTTATCATGCAGTAAATTGTTAGGAACTTGGACTGATGGAGACAGGAACTCCAGTTGGCTCTGTTTTCACCATTTCCAAGCCACATCCTGTAACTCATGAGAGGTCACCCAAGTGCTAGCCAGCAGAACTGCACGCTTCACTGATGGGAGATGGTAATCATTGACTCCGAGAGCGGCTGTGTGCCTGCCTGGTGTTCTAACCACAGCCAACGAGCAGACTGCTTGCTACTACCAGCCTGCCTGTATCACAAACACCCAGGAAGTGAGGTAGAAATTCATACGTTATTATTTCTGCAGAAAGATTTTAGCAAGCAAGTTAAAAAGCTACGTTAGACTTAAAAATATTCTTTAATAATGTATTTCCTGTTGCTAACTGTGTAGATAGACTATGTATCTGCTAAGGAAATCCCTTTCCTTGCATGTTTGAGTCAAATGATCACAAATTCTGGATCCACAGCCTTGGGGCTGTGGGGTTCTACGAGGATCTACCTTTAAAAGTGCATAGTCTCAGTTTCATTTCTTCTAAACCCAGTCTAATCTGTTGTAACACACCCACCAAGTGAACTCCAGAATACTGACATTCATGAAAACAGCTGATGCTTCTCAGATGCTGGGGACGCACTGCAGCTCTCTGTGATAAAACTAGAAGTCAGCCTAAGGCAGGCTCGGTGCAGGTGCACGCGAGAGAACCCCATCACGGAGCAGACTCTTCTCCGCGCTCTGCCCTGCTCACAGACGGGAGAGAGGAGGCAGGCTTCCTGTTGAGTGGCTCATCCTCCCCAGGAAAAGCATCTCCACGGAAACACATTCATGTGCTCAGATTCGGGGGATTCTGTTCTCTCCCTTTAATTCTCATTTCCCATTTTACACCTTGATTGGCTCCAGTGATTTGCTTTTGTAGAAACTGAGAGCCTTAGGGGACGCATTCATTTGTCTTTCTAGATCCCTGCTCCTTTGACCTCTCCCAACGCCCTGCCTATGTGAATGGTGACTTAGGAATGCGTGGACTGATTCACACAACTGTTCTGAGCAGGCACCAGTCAGGCTGGCATGTGCTGCCCTCTGCTGGTGGACTTGGGTAAATGATGTAGAGAAACCTGCAACGCCAGGCAGTGAGGTTTCTGCTGAGCGGAGGCCAACCTCTGTGGAATGGGATGCTGAGAATCCAAGGCTGACAATGGCACAGGTCTTCTGCACCTCTCACTTATCTTACAAATACTTTGCTTTGCCAGGGCAGACTGTGGCTCACTCAAAACACACCTTGTGATGAAATAGGGACACTCAGGACCATGGTGTACTGCAGTTCACTCTGGCGTGCAGTAGATGCGCTTACATCTGGAGTGGGCATTGCTGCCTCTTTCTTTAGAACTAACACTGCCTCCGGCTAGTTAGGCAGGTTTTTGCATGTGTTATTCATAAGCACTGATTGATCTAAGTGTTGCCCTTAAGGGAATAAAAAGCCAGTTCCATAGATAAGCTAATGTAGATGAAAAAACTCAACTAAAAAAAAGAACCCACACTATTGCTATGACTCAGCTGTCATGCCCTCCGGGGTGCACAGCCCACCAGTCCTGCTCACTTCCAGCCCCACCGGGTGGTGGGAGGGACCTGAGATGTTGCGAGTGCCGGCTCCTGACTGACTGACCGAGACAGACAGACACGCTCCATGAGCAATTACAATAAAGCGGCATGATGATGACGATGATGGTGACGATGGTGACGGTGACGTGAGGTGAGGTGACAACTATGACACCAGGTGTGCCCCGTGGAGGCGCTGAAGATGCATGTTCTCCTTGAATTCTGTCTTTCTGATCCCAATTTACAGGGCAGAAAGAGAGGAATTCTGTTAAGTAAGTTAACGAAGTCCACTAAGGTGATTTTGCTGATCGCTATGATAGGGGAAGTGCAACTAAATTACATTAGAATAAGCCTAACCAAGCTCATCTACATCTAGGTGGCCAGGGAACACTCCCCAGAGAGGGTGACACTGGAGCTGGCACCTGACAAAATCCGTCAGCCAAACTGTTTCCTAGCAACCACAGTTGGTGGCCTCGATTAATTAAATTGAGATATTTTATCATCAATTTAAAGGGTTTAGGATTATCCTGGCCTTCCATAGCCAGGATTCGTGTAAGCTTACAACCATAAGGCCTGCAGAGTGTCACAGCACTCCCAAAAGATTGTCAGTGTCCCAGGAACAGGGACAAGGCACCTCCGGGCTGCAGGTGTGTCCTGATGCACACAGCAAGGGCAGCTTCCCATCACAAGGGACAGGAAGGTAGACGAGAATGCAGGCACAGTGGAGGAGAGCACTCGCTGGACCAGCAGGATGCGATCTCTCCACTACGTTAACCACCGGGTGTAAGTCCTGGCGACACTCTGCAGTTTCTATTTCCACTGTTGCCACGATGAGGGAAAGAAGAGCTTCTGGCACCTGGGGCTGTATGAGTCTCGCGTATACCGTAAGGCTAACTTCTCTGGCATTTCTCATGTTGTCTCCCACCAGGAACAGACAGAGACTGGCATCACAGGACACGCTGCTCAAACTGCGACTGCTTCGATCACTCCCTGACCACCGTGCACATGAAGGGGGTGGAACAATGATTAAGCGTAGACTTTTCAGAGGAAATGGTCCATTTTCTACTCGATCCTCTGGCTCCCTCTCCAGCTGACACCAGTGACTCCCAGAATTATCAGGGTCACAGAGTCAAGGAAACAAAACTGAACTACGCCTCCAAGGCACCAAACAAGACCAAGCGTATGGGAATGGGATCCCATCCGGTTTTTAAACAAATGTGGCTGAGGGTCACATATTTCACTGGAAGTGAGAGAAAGCTCGTCACGCAGCTCTCTCTCAGGCTTCTGCTGTTTCTAAATGACTCCATGCAATTAAGAAAATTAGCCAATGTGCTAAAATCCAATGCCTGAAGGAATCCAGGAGCCCGGTGTGGCTGGCTGGGACAGAAGGGAGAACCTTGTGTGGACGGAGTCAAGGAGGCAGGAGCGTGGCTGGGCACCGGCCCCGTGCAGCAGTGGGAGTTGCTGAGGGTCCCGTGAGTGAGGCTCACATGCAGAGCCGCACCCAGCCGGGGGACAGGGCAGGGCTGGCGGCTTCCAGGGGGTCTGGCACTGGGGCAAAGCAGTCCTTTGTGGCAGGTGGTCTCCTACTGCACGGCCCACACCCCACCCTTCTGTTTTGCTGACCTGAGAACTAAGGCATGCCTTCCTCTCTGAGATGCTATATTCCATACCACCCCTCCACCCCCTTGGGACCACAAACTGCTGGGTGCTGCCCTCTGTCGCCTGGGGACTCTTAAGGCCACAGAATCCAAGTTCCTCCTTAGCAGGTATCATGTCTGCTTCCTCGGCTCCCCCTGGGGTGTAAAGCCTTCCGGGGAGCAGGTGTGCCGAGGGCAGCCACGTGTGCAGACCGCGGCTGGCGGACATCAGCAGGGCTCAGTCTGGTCCGGTCTGTCAGACATCCTAACTCTAAGTCCATGAAAGCAGCACGGCTTTTGCAGCAGCGACATCGCACTGCTGCTGCAGGCTGCGTTTGCTTGGCGTGCGAATGGCGGTGCTGAGTCATCGCGGATGGCGGTGCTGAGTCATGCTCCCTCCATCCTGCACTGCTGCTGTTTAGAATTCCAGGTACTCCTGTGATCCCATCCCCTTTGTGCTAATCCCTAACACATTTCATCTCTTCCTCTCCAACGCCACTGCGGGATCCTCTTCTGTCATCTAGCATTTAACTGCCTCTCCCAGGTCTCTCTCTCTCAAATAGGAAAATGTGATCACCGGGACTGGTGACTGCGGTATCCCTAACTCAGATAGGGCCAGGCTGAGCAGAGTTCTCTCTGTTTGAATATCAATCAGTGAAACATGACCTCTGCACAGGTCATTCACCCAGATTTGAATCCAAGCGAGCGAGTATACTATCATCTAGAACTGATCTCTCCATCTGTATCAAGGGTATTAAGAGAGACCTGCTGGTTAGTCTGGCGAACTTCAGGGACACGATGTTACCACTCTCCTTTGGTTTCACGAGACAGGGAACTAGGGTTGTCCAGCACGAGCCATTCTGCTTTCCCCAACTGTCCCGTTTATCAGACACAGAAAACCCATCCATTTCCAGAAATTTCCCCAAGGTCAGCTTCAAGGTCGTCGGTCTGTTCTTTTCTACTGGATGAAAAGGCAAACGCATCGAGGGGTTTGCTCTGACCCCACCTGCCCCGGCCCTGCCGTCTCTTCCTGTCCTCGCAAAGTCCCTGACTCTGAGCAACACTGCTTCAAGAAGAAAAGTGACAGGGACCAGGGTGTGTGTGTTCCTCCCTCATGGCGAGGACTTCAAAAAAATCAGGAAAAATGGAAATGAAAAAGTAACTTCAGGGTGATGCAAAAAAATTTGAAATCCAGGCAGTTTTTTCATCACACACGCTTTCTGTGATCTTTTTAGAGACCCCTCATAATGTCAAAATAGGAGAAATGCAATTCACGATCCAAAGAGAACACACTGGCCTCTTGGTGAGACACTCGGTTATCAGCCTTGGTAAGTGGACGTGCTATCTCACAGCCTGTGTGAAAGGCTGAATACGCCTGTCTGAACAACTGCTCTCACAGGCGAGGACACTGCCACTCTTTTCAAATGGACACCACGCTGGACACCTCCTTAGAATACAGTTAGCGTTCGCTAAGTCTTCAGTAAGGACAGATGGTAAAGTAACAGGAGAAAAGTCAGAACGTTTATTATGACAGCGATTGCATAAGGAGCTCAGAGCTAGGGAGGATTCACACCACGCAGGGGATCAAAGCACAGAGCCGCTCTCCTCCGTGTCCTGCTTCCCTCTCTCTGCGAAACGAGCCGTGCTCTCCCAAACTCTTCACTAAGTGGGATTTGCGGCAAGGAGGGTACCGGGGACACCGTGACCTCCTGCCACTTCCACAGTGGTTTCTTTGCTATCCTCTCTCCCCCAGCTCAGCGGGAGATTTAGGGTCCATCAGGGATCCCACCTCCACCAGCCAGCAGCTGAGGGCCACTGAAGAAGCGGCCTAACCATTCCGAGCCTCAGTTTCCCTAGCTGCCAAATGAGGACAGTAAATCCCAATCTTGCATGGTTTGTGTGACTATCAGCTTAGGGTCTGTCTACTGGACAAGAGGGAGAAAGGAAAGGAGGGAGTCGGTGTGACCTCGAGGTTTCCAGCTCCAAGAATCCTGGGAATGCTACTGGCAGCAATGCAATGAGAAAGGCAAAACAGACCATGTGCTGCATTCGCTTCCCGGCGCCTGCACCCCTCCCACTGCACTCCTGTGAAACGCTCTCCTCCGTCTCCTGCAGCCACTAGCCCTGACCACCCCGGAAGGAAGCGCTGCTGGCCCTGAACTCCTGAGCTCCCCTGCACAGCCTCTGGCCACTGCTCTCCCAGCCTCCCCACTCAGCTCCTGGAGGGATCTCAGGACGCTGCCTGCTGATTCTTGGCTTCCCCATGGCAGTTCGCCTAGGGGATTTGCATGTGGTGCAAAATACCTGCTCACGTGCTGGCTCCACCTCCCCAAGGGGCCTCCTGGGTCTCCCTTGGCACTTCCTCCAGGCCAGTGTTTGGACGCCCGGTGAAGAAGGAGCTTACGATTTAGACACACCTGTCCATAACAACATTCTTCCAACAAAAGGAGGAAGAAGGAGCAAGCACCGCCTGATACAGATTTTAAAATTAGAGATCTCGGGTCATCAATTATTCTTTTTGATAAGACTCTGATGTACACATCTTGAAAATAATTTAAATCGCCAACATTTAAGATGTGTCAAATACCATGAATACTAAATTATTCCTCACTAAATCTACAAAATGATGTGTTAGTGAAATAACAGAAAAGTTAATGGAAAGAAGCATCAAAATACATCCTCTTTGTACTAATGAACGTTTAAGTAGCCCCACGGACTCCTAAACGCATAAACCGAAAACACAGCCAGCTAGAGGGCAGAATTTAGGAAAAAAGAAAAATATTGAGATAGCAATATTAGCAATCTTATGTAAAGAAACATAATGACAGCATGAGATAGAAACATTGACATTAATAATAACAGCAGTTAAGGAAGATTTAAAACTCTAAAGTTGAATTGAATGGTACAGTGACACCAGTAAAATGGAAGTGTGAACAACATTTAGCATCTTGTAATCAAACACATAGAGTTGGCTCTCTCATCCCTTGTTGCCAGGCAATATCGTCTGCCTGTGAACGCAGCTGGGAAGCCAGTGTGTCATCTGCCCTCTGCAGGGCTGTGACCGGCTACCTTCTATCACCACACACTGCAGACCCATAGTTACATCAGGGTTTAACACAGCAGATTCACTTTGTGTTTATTCCCGGGATAGCCAAGAACAATAACCACTGTTTATTAAACATTCCGGAGAAAAGGAGCACGGGCTTGCAGAAACGCATCAGGGGCTGTCGATCCGCCCAGGTACAGCCCACACATGCTTGGATGGCAGCTGGCTCTGCCGTCACCCGGGGGCCAGCGGCAGACGTGGGGGCACTTCACAGCCCGCCGTGAGCTCGTCTTCCACAGCGCAGAGAAGCAGCGAGGGAGCTGCCTAGGCTTTTCCGCGGTTCCAGATGAGAAAAGGCTTCTTCACCTGGCTCCTGGTTGTGAAACTGATGAGCATCCCATGACCAAAGCCACAGCCACAGCCACTTGTGCTTTATTGCAAATCTCAAAAACCAGAGACGTGAACATGCCCGCTGGTGTGCTCGGCCTCTCTGCTTCTGAGCACTTTACCATTCAACCCTGACCATGTGTTATCAACAGCCTAAGCAGGAAGAAAAAGAGAATGAGCGGGAAATGAACCTACAGTGGCACCAAGAGGCAAAAGGGCAGTCACTACCAGGCTCTTTCTCCAACTGGACGCCTTCTAGAATGGAACCATTGGTTTAGCCATGACCTTTTCAAGAGCAAAGCCAGCTGGCCCCGGGGGCACGCGAGGCCATGAGACTGCTCTTGGGAAGCCAAGGCAACAACAGCACCTGGCCAGACCTCTTCAACATCAGCAGTAAGTCATCAAAAAGAAACCAAAGACAAATAAGGTAAACCAACGACAAGGAGAGCCTACTACACAGATCAAAGATCAAACCAGATCCCAAACCAGAAAAAAATGTGAGACACAACTCATTGAAATGTGTTTGATTGTCTTATTTCATATTTAATTTAATAATTTCTTCCTTTCTGGAAAAAAAAAATCCTGTGATGAAGTACTGAGAGAGGGGCAGTATTCTCTTCTGTAAACCGATGAGTCTGGAAATCACAGACTTGTACCAATGCCGGTTGTTTCTTAGTGTGTTTGCTTTTTGCTGTTGCTTTAAAAAGGAGAAATAATTACAACACTCGGTTCACATTTCTGGGGGAAACACGTCAGACATCCCCAAATGAAAGCAGGTGTTTCCAAAGGCCGTGTGCTTGCATCGCTGGGTCAGAGCAAAGGCACTGAGTGTAAAAACCGGGAATTTTCAAAATCCAAGCTTACAGAAGGTGCTCATTCATTTGTCAAAGAAAGAACAAGGCTCTATAACGACAAGCTTCCTGACATAGAATTACCAGATTCACAGAAGTTCAATCGAAGCAAAGCTATTCAGAATACATCTACTGAGGAAAATAAGGTTGACCTACAGTTTGATAGACAACTTACCTCTTTTTGCTTTTGATGTCAAGTAGTGCATAAAAAGAGAAAAAAGTTTATGTTTAACTGATTCTACTGTCATTACATAATGGCTTATTCCATAAATAACTATTCCGGGGAAAGAACTACACTAGTTTTTCAAAGGATGCTATGAACAGAGAGGAGGCCAGGACTGCCTGGAAGGCCAGAGACAGCTGTCCAGGGACTGGCTGCACGTGCCTGGTTCAGCCTTACCAGGGTCATGGGCCCTGTCTGACCCACGGCGAATGCCCCCTGTCCTACTGTAACTTCCTGATTTCAGTTTTTGTGATGTAATCTGATTCCCTGTCTGTAGTAAGGCAAGATCTTAAGTCCAGGGAGGAACAGGGGGCTCAAAACACAGCGAATCAGGCAGCTCCTCTTTTTTATAAAAAAAAGGCAGTTTTTTTAAATAAGGTTCATTTATTTGTTTTTATCTATTTGAAAGGCAGAGAGAGAGAGAACAGAGAAGAGAGAGATAGAGAGAGAGAAAGAGAGAGAAAGAGAGAGAGAGAGAGAGAAAGAGAAAGAGATAGAGATTGATCTTCCACCCACTGATTCACTTCCCAGTTGCCTGCAACCATCCGGATCGGGCCAGGCCAAAGTCAGGAGCCTGGAGCTCCACTTGGGGCTCCCGTGAGGGTGACAGGAACCCAAGCACTTGAGTCACCATCTTCTGCCTCTAACAATGGGAAGTGGCGGAGCCAGGAGTCAAGGCAGCACTCTTACATGGGATGCAGGTGTCTAAGTGGAGGTTTAACCCCGTGCCACAATGCCTGCCACACACAAGTTCTCAACATGAAGAAAATCTATCTGCTCCAGTAAAAACAAAATCAAAAACCAAAAACACCAATATGCACATTCACTAAAAATAAGTTTAGCTAAAATGACAGTCCTGCTTCAGGTTGCTATTCTGCAAAATAAATATGCATATTTTCATTCGTTTCCCTAAATGCAACCGTTAAAACTTATCCATAGTTGTCTCTGAGAGATCATCATTTTAAGAGGAACAATGGAAGTCAGTCCAGGTTCTGAGAACGCTGAGTCATGCCACGGCAGCAAGACGGGGGGACCGGGCTCACAGATGTGACAGAAAGAATCTCTGTGCCAAAAATAAAAGGGCAGCTCTTGGTTGCAATCAGGATGAGAAGCCAAAGCAAATTCCACTTTGCCACAAAATCCTTACATTTATGACACCGAGCGTGTTATCAGTGACTCCACTTTTGGCTGTGAGGTGACCACTAAAGGACAATGAATGGAATGGCTCCGTGACATCTTTATGGCTTCATGCTTTACAGAGCAAAGGCAGGAAGGGAGCAGGCTGACCGTTTTGAGTTGTGCTTCTCCTCTTCCCTCTGAGCACTTTCAGGCAGAGTGCACTGGGGAAGCGGTCACGAAAACCGGACAGAATCAGCAGGCCACTAGGGTGATGGGTGAGGCAGGAGGGACCCACAGCACATACGGTGTGCAGGGCAGCTCTCTACTTCCTGGGTCCTGGTAAGTAGCCCAGGTGTGGACTCTGTGGGATGACACTGCCACTCAAGCAGTTACAACACAGGTGCCGTGCAGAGCCAGCACTGGCCTCCTGTGAGCTCTTAGCTGTGCACCACCCTACTCCGCCCCTGCATGCTGCCCAGCGCCCCTCAAGCTTGGGGGAGCCCCTGAATCCAGGGTCCACACAGACCAGAGGAATGTGCATCCACCAGAGGAGCTGCTGGGCTCCACAGGAACAGCCCTGAATCCAACCAGCGGTGCCCGTGCACCCGTGGAACCTGCACCCCAGCGGTCAGGGGAAGGAGGTCAAGGTGTCTGCACCCTGAGGATTCAGCGTGAACTCTGCGCCCTCTGCTTTGTGTCGTCAGTGCCCAACACGATGCTCTGTCATGCTAGAGAATGGGAATTCTCCTTTTTCTCTGGAAAAAAAAAGTCTCCTATTTCTTGGAAGCTAGCCTGTGTCGTACTGTGATATCTGAATCTCTCTCTTCAGACCCAGGGACAGGGGGAATAACTCGAATCACAGCATCAGAGAGTCTCAAAGCCGGGAGGAGACCCCGCAGGATTTCCTCACTGCAAACTTGTCTTGACATGCTCAGGACCCGCAGGTCAGGCAGCCCGCCCCGGCTGGACCCAGCAGAGACCTAGCAGAGGTCTCCAGAAAATTCACGGGCAATGGGCACTGTGACAGAAACCACGCATGGATTTCAAATTTTTGTACCAAAACAAACTTATCTTTTAATTCTGTTTTTTTTTTTTTTAATAGACTCATTTATTTGAAAGGCAGAATGACACAGAGAACAACACCTAGGGAGAGACCAAGAGACAGAGATTGATCTTCTATCCGCTGGTTCATTCCACAAATGCCTGTGACAGCCAGGCACGGGCATGGCAGGGGTTCAAGTGCATGGCCATCATGTGCTACCCACCAGGAGCAGTAACAGGAGGCTGGCCTGGACGTATCGAGCAGCCAGGCCTGGAACCAGCGCTCCAGGAAGGGATCTGGGCAGCCCAAGCAGGGGCTTAACTTGTTATACCACAATACTGGCTGCTTGAATTCCATTTTTCCATGAATTTTTTTTAAGTGCTCTCATGTTACGGCTTTCTCTGAGTAAACTGTCTTACTGTTCTTTGCAAATAGGAAGTGTGTTTGCACGCTATACTCTGGACATAAAACATCGTGCTGCAGCCGGTGTTCTGGTGCAGTGGGTTAAGCTGCTGCCCGCGATATCCACAGCCGTTTCAGAGCGCTGGTTTGAGTCCTGATTCCCCTGCTTCTGACACCGGCTCCCTGCTAATACATACCCTGGGAGGCAGCAGATGATGACCAAGTGCTGGGGGCCCTGCCACCCATGTGGGAGACATGGATTGAGTTCCCAGCTTCTGGCTGTGGCCTAGCCCAGCCCTGGCCATTTTAAGCACTTGAGGAGTCTACCAGCAAATGGAAATAAATCAATATATCTTCTCTCTCTGCCTTTCAAGTAGCTGAAAGTAAGTAATAAAAATTTTCAAAAGCACTTCATATTTGTCTGGTTTAAAGACCATTACTGGAGATGCCATTGTGGCATCACAGGTTAAGCTGTCACCCAGCATCCTACAGAGGCACCAGTTGAAGTCCCAGCTACTCCACTTGGATCCGGCTCCCTGCTAATGCTCCTGGGAAAGCAGCAGAGGCTGTCCCAAGTACTTGTACCTCTGCCACCCACACAGGAGACCCAAAGGAATTCCAGGCTCTGGCTGTTGGCCTGGCCCATCATGGCTGTTGTGGTCATTTGGGGAATGCACCAACAGGTAGAAGATTCTGAGTGTGTATGTGTGTGTCTGTCTGTTTCTCTCTCTCTTTGTGTCTTCCATCTTTCTCTGTAACACTGCCTTTGAATTTTTTTTTTAGAAAAGAAGAGCATTACTACCAATCAGAAACAGAGCAGAATCAATTTATCACTATCAACATTTCTTCTAATGTTTCAGTTTATGTACCATCTTAAACCCTTTAAAATCAGGTAGGTATTATCTAACACAAATGAGATTTCTCTGCAGATACTAAGTCTAGTTAAAATCATGGATAAGCAGGAAAGTCTGGAATTGCTACCAGCTCGAGGTGGGTGCTGAACCCTTGAAATGGGGAGCGCTCCTGTGAGTGCAGGGGACACGCTGCATTGAAAGGCCTGGTAAGAAAAACACAAGAGGGAAGATCCCTTCTATGACTGCTCCATGGATCAGCTGTTGAGATAATACTACGGATATGCTGTGCTAAGTAAATCATGGAAACTAAGTTCATGCACTGCTTTTTACTTTTCCTAATGTGGCTACCACAAAATTTAAATTCATGTGGCATTTCTATTGGACAACTTTGGTCCAAGCATAACATCTCATAACTATCATTTAATAGTTTGGCAAAAAAAATTTCTGTCCTGCACGTGGAAACATTTTAAGCTTCCTTTTTTTTTTTTTTTTTTTTTGGTACATTTTATTTATTTTATTTATTTGAAAGGCAGAGTGACAGAGACAGAAATTTTCCATCTGTTGTTCACTCCTCAAGTGCTTGCAACAGCCACGTCCCGGCCAGGCCAGAGCCAGGAGAAAGAACTCCACTTGGAAGGGAATTAAAAGTAAGTTCACTGCAGTGTGTAAAAAATTTGGCCAGAAGTGCTTAACTGACCTGGAAATGTACTGAAATGCTCTTGTGATGCGGATTTTACTGCATCACCTACACTCAACCATACCTGACGTGCACTGTTCATCTGCAGCTACTGCGGAAAATGTGGACCGATTACCAATTACCCAGCAAGCTGAAGGTCTACTGTGCCAGCTACTGTGCAAGGTCCTGGAGAAACCACCACCAGGCAGACAGAGCTGCTGCCCTCAGAGAGCTTCCAGCCTCCCGGGGGCCCACAGAGGCGGAAGCAGAGAATTCTACCCAGACCGGACCTCCTAAGGCTCGCCTAGTTATGTACGTTATGGCCAATCTGGTAGACCTGATTCTCTTTGCAAGAGAAAATAAGAAAGGGTAAGGGTTGGGGTATCATCTTAAATGGCTAAAATATTTTCATATGAAGCTAGCTATCTGACCGATAAGCAAAACAATGAGCTCAATTTGAGGATACTGAGTACTTATGTGAACAAAGCAAAAATTGAGCTAGTTAGGGAAAATTAGACTAATTCCTATTTTTTTTTTCAGTTTTAATGAAGTTCTCTCATTACAGCAAGAGGATCTAATGAAGAACTATCCCAGATGACATTCTTAACATTGTATGTTCTAATTCAAGATCATTCTATACTAAAAGATTTCCTCTAAAAATAAAATTAGCATTCGAGGAGGTAAAATCAACAAGAAATATGAGGGTGTTACACATTTTCACTGTAAAGTAAAACATAACTGGGCTGGCGCTAAGGCGTGGAGGGCTAAGCCTCCATCTGTGGCACCAGCATCTCATATGGGCGGTGGTTCTAGTCCCAGATACTCCTCTTCTGATCCAGCTCTCTGCATGGCCTGGGAAAGCAGTAGAAGATGGCCCAAGTGCTTGGGCCCCTGCACTTACATGGGAGACCTGGAAGAAGCTCCTGCCTGCTGGCTTCACATCTGCCCAGCTCTGGCCATTGCAGCTATCTGGGAAGTGAACCAGCAGATGGAAGACCTTTCTCCCTGTCTCTCCCTCTGTCTGTAACTCTGCCTCTCAAATAAATAAAGAAAGA
This sequence comes from Oryctolagus cuniculus, assembly GCF_964237555.1. Lineage (NCBI taxonomy): Eukaryota > Metazoa > Chordata > Mammalia > Lagomorpha > Leporidae > Oryctolagus > Oryctolagus cuniculus. The sequence goes on along the minus strand of NC_091440.1, from coordinate 128,467,134 downwards.
AAGAATCTTTAAAAAAAAGTAAATAAAATAAAACAAAGACCCTTACAAGATGCACCATTCACTAAAATTTGGAGATCTGAACCAATTTCTAATAACATACTACACTGGGATAAGACATTCATAGGAAAATACATTTTTCAACAAGTGGTTGGTAATTTTGTAAATTAATGTTTTTAAATTAAACAATCTTTTTTGCCAAACTAAATCCAACATGCTCTTGCCCGGCATCAGGACATGCTCAGGCCTTCCTTTATAGGAAAGAACTGTGGAATCCATGTTAGAGGAAAATCCAAGGGGCCGGCACTATGGCATGCTGGGTAAAGCCACCATCAGCAGCATTGGTCTCCCATATGGGTGCCGGTTCGAGTCCCGGTTGTTCCACTTCGGATCCAGCTCCCTGATAACTGTCTGGGAAAGCAGTGAAGATGACCCAAGTGCTTGGGCCCTTGAATGCAAGTGGGAGACCCAGACAAAGCTCCTGTCTCTTGGCTTCGATCTGGCCCAGCCCTGGCTATTGTAGGCATCTGGGGAATGAACCGGCAGATGGAAGATCTCTCTCTCTGTAACTCTTTCAAATAAGCAACCATATATTTCTGTACTATATTTAAACATTTTAAACATTCATTATTAAATGTTCTAAATATGTAATATATTAAATATATTTATAGGATATGTAAGTATTATATATTTATATATTTCACACACACATATATAAAAGCCTACACTCACCTACAGGTGTCTTAAAAAAACAATCAAAATCCAAGCCTCAACAGAGCGCTGTTCATTCCTATGGGTTCAAGAACCGAGGGTTGTGGAATGAGAACGTGCAATGATACCGGGAAGTGGGAACACGTGGCTAGAGAGGTCTCTGCAGGAACAGACGATACTGGGGCTGTCTGACCGGGAAGGAAGTATTTACCAACTTCCACACACAAAACACGGGAGACCAAGGAGCACAGGCAGCAGGAGCAGGCTGGGTACACCAAGACACCTGGATTTCCAAAGCAGCTGGAATTCTCCCACCAGACGGGACACACGTGAACAGTAACATCTCCCGCCCCTGCTGTCTGCACGTTCCGCTAGGTTCTGTGCTGGGTCACTCGCACATTGTTTAAAAATTCACTTAACTTTTTAGTTGAAAGGCAGAGAGACAGAAACACAGAGCACACACAGAGAGATCTTCCACCTGCTGATTCACTCCTCAAATGCCTACAATGGCTGGGGCTGGACTGTGCCGAAGCCAGGAGCGTGGGACTCAATGCAGGCCTCCCACAGAGTGGCCAGGACTCCAGGGGCTGAGCCATCAGGCTGCCTCCCAGGGCGTGCATTAGCAGGAAGCTGGCAGCAGAAGTGGAGCTGTGATCTGGACCCAAGCATTCCAACATGGGACATGGGTGTCCCAGGCGGGGTCTTTACTGTTGTGCCAACGCCTGCCCCTGCCTGCCTCTCTGTCTTCCTCACATCTGACGTCCAGCCTGCTGTGAGGACGGTTCTATAACATGAGAACCTGATTCTAGTCTTCAGTCTGTCAGTTCTGCCGTGGAACCTGCTCTGCTCTGAGATCCAGTCCTCTGTTCCCAGGCCCGGGCCGCCTTTCCAGCCTCACCTCCTTGTCCCTTCCAAGTCCTTGCCCAGGTCCTAGCCCAAGCTCGAGAACTTTGCAAAGCTGACCTCCTGTCTTCCAAAGCTCTTCTCCTTACCAACACCTGCCTATCGAGGTCTGGTCACGCACAGCTCATGTGGGAGGACTTCCGAACCCCAAACCTCCTTTATTCCAGGAACATCTCCTGACATCACTCACTGCTGTCTCCCCTACTAGACACTGCGTGTTTGGGGAACATCACTGTACACCAATTGCCAAAAGTGCCTGGCACACAGCAGGTGCCCAGTAGACACATTTCGTTAAATTCTGATGAATGAGTCAACGAGCGAATGGGTTGATGAAAGACACGTTGTTTGGGCACACGCTCGGGGACACAGGATTTGCAGTACAGCAAGCAGACAACGCCTACTTGCTTGGCTTAATGAACTGCAGAGGCCATGCCCACTGCGACCGTGTCTCTGTGTGCTGTTGTCTATCTGAAGTGACCACACGTCTGTGAATGGCTTTAAAACTCCGTCAAATTCAAATATCACAGAAAAAATAATTCATATTTCTAAACACCACCATTCTCTCACAGTGGTTCAGTAATGGTGCAGAGAAAGAGGTAGGGGTGCAGGGAAGAAGGAACCTGAAAAGACGTGAGAGAGCAGATCACTAGGCTGTCACTTCTCAAAGACACGCAAACTCGCTCTGTGATGCCTGCGAATTATTCTCTGTACACATGCTGCCATCCGGCCTCCACGACACAGTGACATCCTGTGCCTGCGAGTCTCACGGCTTCCATCTACGTATCCTGGCGGGCTGACTGTGCTTGTTGGTTAAAAGCAAGATTCTGTTTTATTGCTGCTGCTCTTGCTGCTCTACTTGTGTAGGGCCAGGAAATCATGGCAAAGGATGAGGGAGCCCAGGACTCTGTGAAGACAGACTGTCTGCTGCTTGCTCACCAACTCCCGGAAGACCACAGGGCCCCTGGGTTCCAGCGCATCAGAGCTGACAGCACAGACTATGACAGCTAGGATGAGCACACACCAGACCCTCAAGCCTGGGGTGGGTGGGCGGTCTAGGGATAAAGTCAAGAATAAAAAAGCCCACAGGTATGGCCAGCAAGTCTACCATGCCCAGGGCTGAGGGAGCAGACGCTGAGCCACAGCCAGAGACAAGGCTAGAACGTTCCCCCAGAGAGCAGGTCCGCCGGCGCTGGGTTCTCATCAGCCAGTACAGACGTCCCAGGCTTGAGAGCCAGCGCCTTGCTCCAGAGCCGGATCTCCAGGAACGAGGCGCTGGGCCTGCGCATGATGGGCTTTTCTGTGGGTGCCTCGGAGACGCAGCCACCATGAAAGCAGCCCTGGAACAGTCAGCAGCCCGCTCGGTGCTTTCAGTTACTGACATCCCTCTCATTCCTCAACCGAGGGATGAAAACAATTAAACAAATTTCTTGTTTATTTATATAATCATCTTGATGTTCCCCAACAGAAGAACAACACACGTCTGCTTGTTAGAATAATTAAAACCATAGAAAAAACATTAAAACTATATTTTAGAGAACAAAGCTTATCAAAAAACATTTTCATAAATAGGGAATCATGCCTTAAAAAAGATTAACATATATTGTTACTAGCCAGCACATTTTACAGTAATCAATAATTTATATTAAACTCATGAATAAAAAATGCTCGTAAAAACCACCATGTCCTATGGGCTTAAGACATGTCTTGCAGGCAACCCAAGACTGAGTTTACATGGCATATTTTCCTTTTCTCAGTTTAATGGAAATACTTTATATTGTAAAAGAATTATAAATAATAGGGCAGCTAAGGAAAAATAACATTAAAACTGCAAATATCTATTAAAGGTATAATTTCTTTGGTATGTACAATCAGTTTAGTAATTCGTTTCGTTAAGGCCTTTTAGAAAATGCCGCTGCACTGACGTGGTGAGCGATTACGCAGGACTGAGCTGGTTGACTGCAAGACAGAGTTGTCCGTTCCTCAGCTATAGTAAAAATTTCCTTTTCTTTTTTTATTATTTAAACTTGAAATCAATTATAAGAAATATGAGGCTTATTAATATGCTAAGTAGTCATTCAAGTGATTTCCTGGCCTTGTGATGATTCCGAATTCCACCTTATTTTTAGCTCTCATCTTACATACAGTTATCGTGTCTAACACTGTTTTCCGATATTCCAGAACTAGAGAATTGAAGGCGACAGACTGGTCCCCTCATCTGTGCCTGCTAGGCAGCCTGAGAGCCACGCACATGTACAGTGTGTGTGTGCAGGGAGGATCAGAGCAAGTGATGATGAGAAGAATGTTTTGTGGGGCTTCCGGTACACTGATGGATCCTTTTTGACAGCAACATCAAAACGGAGCAAAAAACATAAAGATGTTCAACCTGTAACTCATTCTTGAGCAGACACTGAGTAGGTGGGATGTTGAATGCATGAGGATGTACCCGGTGGCCTTGGGTGACAGAACAAATAATGGAAAACCATCTCAGCAGAGAACTAGAGGGGCAGAAGTGCCCAGCTCAGCACCCCCTGCAGTAAACCTACAACAACCTTTAAACACAAAAAACAGTCAGGCAGTAGCATGGTGAAGCTCATGACACAATGCCAGCAGCTTCCACAATGTAACAATAATGCTGTAAACACACAGTCATGCAAACAAGAGTCAGCCATACAAAAATGAAAAGTTATCATTGTAAATATTTAATAACAGTTAATATCGATGTTATTGGCATATCATCTTTTTAATTGAGATACAACAGGAGTTATTTATTAATATACCAATTTGCTTTTAAGTTTTTTTTTTTTTAATCCACTTGGAATACAAAAAAGAAGGCTGTTGTGGGGTTTGCCTAGGGCAGGTGTCCTGACTAATGACTGTGACTTAGGTGACTCCCACAGCAGGACATGAACCACAAAGGTAGAAACAGCAGCAGCTGCTCACTTCATTCGAGCCATTCCAGCTCCTGGTCACTCCCCGGCTCCTGGAGTCCTGTGGGAATGCCGAGCCTGACTCCCCGAGCTCCGAGTTTGTGCTACATCGCTACACTGTTTAACCCCAGCAAGCAGGCTGATGACACGAACTAGATCAGGAAAGCATTAGAGCTGAGGTTTCCTAACAGGAACTAAAGTAAAACGGAAGGAAAATTTTAAAGCCAATTCCACGACAAAGGTGGCAGATTCCAAGGCTACAGCAGCGGCCAGAAGACAGCGGAAGTGCCCTTGGCAGGCTGGGGATTGTGACGGGGAGGGGTGGGGCTGGGGTGAATGTGGCGAACTGCAGAGCACACAACTGACACACGGGAGTGCGGACCTGGGCTGCCAGAAATCCAGAAGCTTTCAAGAGAGACCAGAATCAGAGACGTTCGTGTGAAATCTCTGGGTTTGCAACTGTTGACAGCAACCTGAATTGGTTCTAATAGCCACATGATAAATGCCACAGGCACTTCTCAAAAGGATGCTCTTTCTGGCAGAATTACATTTTCTTTATTAGACATCAATGTAGGCCTCTCCTTGGGGAAAAGAGAGAAAGAAACAAACAGCAGCTAAAGCAGACCAGGAGCACAGACGTAAGCATAAATCAATGGGTGCTTAGAAACTACAAGAATCTCAGTGTTCCTGAGAAAGCAAAACCTGCAAGGATTTTAGTTTTATTTTCTGCGTAACGATTGAGGAGAACGCCTGAGTCCTACAGAAGGTCAGCCCGAGAGGCAAGCTTTAAACTCGGTTCCCCTCTGCCAAAATCACGCTAGAAATGGCCAGAAACACAGCACCTGATCACAATGGGGTCCCCGTGAGCCACCAAATTGCACAAAGGGTCCAGAGTCGCGCCCTGCAAGGCACCTGGTATTTATGTCCCTCTCCTATCCCATTCCTTCCAACTCCCATCTCCCATCCCTGGTGCGCGAGGGCCAGGGCAGCCCTGGGGACTGCTAAGGAGGGGTGTCTGGGTGTGGCTGAGGAGCCCCCAGGAGGCCCTGTGCACAGCGCTGGACTTTGCGGGGGAGGGCGGGAGCTGTCGGAAGGAAGGGGAGTGCTGTCTGTCCAACTAACCACTTGCACCACATGCACCCAAGGAAAAAATGTTTACCTGGTGGAGCCACGGTTAACCTTTTTTCCTTGCTGAGCCGTTGCCCTTGGAGGAAGTCACCCATGGAAGGGGAGCCCTTCAGAAGAAATGATTCTGTGGAGGTGGGATCAGGGGGAACGCTTAATAAATGCTGGAGGTAGGAAGCCCCTGGCGTCCTGGGACGGCTCTGATCACAAAGGGAAGGTGAAAATTGTCTTGCAGGAGATCCAAGAAAAATACATATAGGAAACAAAAAAGTTTTACTTTAATTACCTTTCCACGCCTCACCAGTGACAACATTATTTATATTGGCATTTATTTAAAATATAATATATATATATATAAAAATCAAACTTTTTGCTAATTGCTTTAGTTTTCACATCAGGATACAACCCTGTTTGAAAACAGTTTTGGATGCTGGAAAAGAGATTTTTCAGTTAGACAGTATGAACCACCAAGAGAAAAATATCTGTATTATTTGATTCTTAAAGGACAGTTCCTAAATTAAAAAATTTTCCCATCGACTGGAAATACAGGGTAAGTAACTCGACAGCCAGAACCCTGGACAAAGGTCACAAAACCAAGTGACTAAATATTTCACGAAAGCTCTCTCTGAGCAATATTCACGTGCCCCATGAAAAAACACAAAAACCTGCTGGTACCCAAGGGACTGTTTGCATTCCACCTAAACAGACGCCCAGTGTCAGCCCGGCTCCGGTGGTGGCGACACGGACAGACCTCTCCCTAAGAACCCATTCATGTCCACTCCCCGTTCAAGAGCAACGAGAACGAGAACCCAGGTGGAACACAGCTTCCTTCCCAGGACGGACCTTTTAGGCTGGAGGTAAGGGAGAGGCTTGCTGAAGCACACCAAGAGCAGCAGAGATACGAACAGACATTGCAAGGGACGTGAGGATAAACACGAGGCGGGCTCTGGGACAGCGAGGAGTAAGACCATCAGCACAGGCTGTGATCTGGAGGGACCCGGACGACAACCAGCTGGCTCCCGCTCCGTGCCTCTGCCTCCCTCCCCTCCTCCAGCCTCCACCACGGCCACGAGAGCACAGAGATTCTCGCAGTGCACTGACAGCTGGCCACCGCACCCCGCTAATGCCGATCGCTGCACGCATACCTTTTCCTCTGAGTGCCACTGCTGCCCCGAATGTTGGGTGTCTGTGGGCCCTGACTATGCAGGAGGTAAGTGTCTACGGTGGGCGCGGTGACGGGCGCCTCCCCACTTACTTTAGGGCTGCCGAGCTTGCTCTTCCCAAGCTTGCCTTTGCTGCGCCGGGACTGCTCATGATCAAACTCTAGGTCCTCCAGCCGCTGGGTCAGGGCGAGTTTTTGCTGGATAGCCATTCGTAACAAAGTGTTCAGAGTCTTCTTCTCGTCTTCTGCGGCTGCTAACTGTCGCTGCATCTCATCCAACTGCGTGACATATTCATCACATCTGGACCAAGAGAGAGAGACGGTCAGGGAGGGAAACTTGGAGACCAAATGGGGACTTCCGCTGCAAGGCACGGGCGCCTACCCTTCCACGCAGGCCCAGTTACCACGTTCAGCTGAGCCCTGACAATACCCGGATTTATCTTGACTCTTTCAAGGCAGCGAGACCACAGTCACGTAACTTTTTTTTTTTTTTTAAGATTTTATTTATTTATTTGACAGGTAGAGTTACAGACAGTGAGAGAGAGCGACAGAGAGAGAGGTCTTCCTTCCACTGGTTCACTCCCCAAATGGCTGCCACGGCCGGAACTATGCCGATCCGAAGCCAGGAGCCAGGTGCCTCCTCCTGGTCTCCCATGCGGGTGCAGGGCCCAAGCACTTGGGCCATCCTCCACTGCCCTCCCGGGGCACAGCAGAGAGCTGGACTGGAAGGGGAGCAACCAGAACTAGAACCCGGCGCCCATATGGGATGCTGGCGCCACAGGCGGAGGATTAACCCAGTGAGCCATGGAGCCAGCCCCAGTCACGTAACTTTTACTGCAGTATTTCCATGGATGTCCTACTTTGTTATGAGTTATTGTTAATTTGGTACTATGCCTAATTAACGAATAACATTGCACCACAGGTATGGACGTGTAGGGGAAAGCCAGTACATACACGTGTTCGGTACGATCCAGAGTTTCAGGCACTGACCGGGGGCACTGTGTGTAACAGGGACTACTGTAATGAAGGTGAGTGGGATTTAGGCACTCAGTCTTCCTAGAACAGAATGGCAAGAACCTGCAGTAGAAGAACAACCACAAAGAACAGAGCAGAGAAATGGGGACACTCAGAACAGGCAACCGAAACCCAGGGACACCTGCAGAGGGCGCTGCTTGGCGGCAGCAAACAAGGCAGTCAGGACTCACGCCCATGCCCAGCTCCTTCCAGGAGGGACAATGGCTATTTCTAGGGCATAACATTGTATTCTCTGGACCCTTGTGCAAGCTGGCTATGGGCTATGCCCATAGCATCCAAAACAATCACGCTTACAAAATAACATTTCTTCCTTTATCTCTGGGTGTAGATTTTATTTTAATCTGCTACAGACTGCAGCTGCCCCTGCTGTCCATGTGGCAGGTTTGCCCGGGTTAGAAAACAATATTCTCAATGAACTCACGCTGCTCAAGGAAGCCCAGATTTGCCCAGGGTTTGATGCAGACAGCGCAGGCTGAGCCGTAGCAGGAATACCTGCCCACTGATCTTTGTTCCCCACCAAAGGTGAACCTGACCCCAGTGCTTTGAGAAGGAAGCAGTGGGGTGGAGACCTGCTCACTGGGAGTGTTTTCCTGAGTTCTCTGGCCCACCAAGATACTAATAGCAAATACCGTTCATGCATCTGCGGATCGTGACTTCACAGAGTCACCCAAAACGCATGGTACAGCTTGGTAACCAGCACTGGCCTGGGCGCTGTCAAGGAGAAGGAGAAGCAGGCTCTGTAGCCAAAGAAGCTGAAACGCAGGAGGGGCACCGTGATCTTCAACGCTGAATGTTCAGAGGCATAATGGGGATACGCGGGTCAGGAGAACAGTCAGAGCTTAGTAACGCACGATGTGAATCCCAGGACCTAGGACTGACTCTGGCTGGTCGGATAACCACACTTCAGAGATACTGTGGAGCAGGGCTGCTCCCATACCTGAACAAACGGCTGTGCGAATGGACAAGACTGAGACATCTGAAGCCCGGTTAAAGTATTTTTAAAACTTTTCTTCCTAAGAGGAAATTTCAGTTTCCTTGATTCTCGATGCAATCCTGGTCTGTTTCATCACAGAGGGGCCGCATCCCACCATCTCGGGGTCCCTCCAGCCAGCTCCCTGTGTTCCCTCCAGAGCCTTCCCACCACCATCTCCCAGCAAGTCAATCACCAAGCTTGCACATTCTCTGAACCAACACACGACGTAGTCCAACAGATTCTAGAAGAATTCTACTACGCCTAGGCTGTTTTCTTATTTGCAAGTTATCTTGAATCTGCAAATACAGCCAGTGATGTTTTGTGAATTTTTTATCACACAAGATGCATAATTTCTTTTTTTTGGCATGGGAGGATGGAGTGGGCACTGTACTATGATAGCAAAAGACGTATTTCAATAGTATACTGACAACCTCAGGATGCTGAAGCCTTGAACCAGCACAAGCTTAATGATTGCTTCAAGTCAGAAAATAAAATACAATAGTGCCTCATATTGAAACTGATGGGAGGAGGCAGAAACTAGTATTTGTGTAACTAGCGGGCCTTTGTGAAAAATTTGAAGTTATATATAATGTGATATATACACATACATATTTATATATATATACATACACACACACACACACACACATAATTACATCTTAGAAACCAAAATCTAGGGGCCAGTGTTGTTGTACAGTGGGTTAACTCAGCACTTGCAATACCAGCATCGCATATCAGAGAGGCCCAGCTGCCCCACTTCTTATCCAGCTCCCTGCTAATGCACCTGAGAGGCAGTACCAGATGGCCCAAGTGCCTGGGTCCCTGCCACCCATGTGGGAGACCTGCATGCACCCTGGCCCAGCCCTGGATGTTGTGGCCATTTGGGAAGTAAACTACAGAATGGAAGCTCTCTTTCTTCTCTCAGTCTCTCTGTGTTTCTCTCTCTTTCTCTCTCTCTCCCTCTCTGCTTTTAAACAAAAATTTAAAAAACTATAATTTAATTTAATTCACAAAGTATTAAAGTCTTTAATTAGCTGCTATGATAAATATTAATCTTGATAATGAAGGTACCTTCTCACACAATACCAAGGGTTAATAAACACTTTTGATATACTTTAGTCACAGAAACAGATTTCTATGGTGATAATATGAAATTTAGTTATTTTAGAAAAACATTCTTTTTCCCTACCTGGACGTGCCTTTTGTTGGTCCAGCCCTCTTGGGCACATAAGCTCTGGAGAAACATCTATTATATGCATCTGAACATATCTGTAGGGAACAGAACTGCCCTAGCCCACGTGGCCAGTGGAGGGCTCCGGAAAGCAGCACGGGTGGTTCCGGTTCAGAAGGAGGAAGTGGAAGGCCAAGTGCTCTCCTCACACTTCATGGTCCTGGGCCGTGCACCCAATACACTCAGCACCCAGGGAAACGAGGACCCACTGGGTGACTTCCAAGACTTCCCCACAGGACCACACCCAACTTTAGGAAGGCAAAGTGTTACCTTGTTGCGAACATCGCTCTCAGGGATGAGAAAGTCGCAGCGTCCTCTTTCAAAGCCTTCAGTTCGTTCCGAAGCTTGGTCATGGTTTCCGTCACCATCGCCTTTTCATTTTCATACTTGTTCTTGAGATTCGCGAGCGCCACCTCGGCTGTCTGCAGCATAAACAGCACGGGGCTTACAAGGTGCATGCCAGGACCACCCGCCCCAAAGACCTCTGCCTATCGCTTCCTTTCTCAAGTGGAAAACAGACTGGTTCAGTTAAATATTATCTAAAAGGCAGAGAGAGAGAGAGAGACAGAGACAGAGACAGAGACAGAGAAAGAGATCTTCCATTCACTGGTTCACTCCCCAAATGCCTGCTTTTGTGTGTGTGACAAAGGCCAAAGGAATTGACATCTAGGTCCAGCATCCGCATCTCAAAGTCATCCCAATAACCTTCCAGGTACAGCCCAGGATCTGCACTTCAAATGTCCTGCCCAGATCCTGATGACCTTCCAGGGGGTCCTGCCCCCTCTACCTGATAACCAGCCTCCCTTTAAGGTGGGGCAATGTCAGCCAGGCTTCCCCTGCCTGATAACTTCAGGGGGAATACTCAGAAAGGAACTTTTCATATTTATATCCAACAAGTCCTTTGTTCGGGAAGAGAAGAAGGAGAGGGGGAGGGAAGGCAAGACCCATCCTCTTTTTTTTTTTTTTTTTTTTTTTTTTTTTAATTTTTATTTTTGACAGGCAGAGTGGACAGTGAGAGAGAGAGACAGAGAGAGAAAGGTCTTCCTTTGCCGTTGGTTCACCCTCCAATGGCCGCCGCTGCAGCCGGCGCACCGCGCTGATCCGATGGCAGGAGCCAGGAGCCAGGTGCTTTTCCTGGTCTCCCATGGGGTGCAGGGCCCAAGCACCTGGGCCATCCTCCACTGCACTCCCTGGCCATAGCAGAGAGCTGGCCTGGAAGAGGGGCAACCGGGACAGAATCCGGCGCCCCGACCGGGACTAGAACCCGGTGTGCCGGCGCCGCAAGGTGGAGGATTAGCCTATTGAGCCACGACGCCGGCCAAGACCCATCCTCTTAAAAACCCCGGCCTAAATGTGAACTGCGCACTCTCTCTCAGGTTCTGTCTGGAGAGGCGCCCATCCATTCTTACAGATGTCCCTACCCTAATAAACCTTGCTACTTTGCTTCCAACTACTCTCTGTCTCACGCCTGAATTCTTTCTTGCGTGAAAACAAGGACCCTTTGCTTTTCCGGTAACATGGGGAGTGAACTAGCACATGGAAGATAGATTGATTTCTCTCTCTCTCCCTCTCTCTCTCTCTGTGCCTTTCTCTACTTTAAAATAAGTAAATAAATCCTTAAAAAAGAAATTAGCAAGAAAGCATAACTTCCAACTGAAATATGCTAGAATTCAAGTATTTTTGTGTCACTTGCACTCTGAAGGTGTGAAACATTAATAAAAGACACAGATCACTGTAATTTATAACATGAGTATATGAGAAGCCATAAATCCATGCTATATGTCTCAGAAAAAGAACTGAAAAAAAAAAAAACCCTATCATTTTCTAAGTCTTTGTATACTACTGGTTCAAAGTCACGAATTACAGTCAAATTGAATTCTTCATAATCTCCATAAAAGCAGAAATTCTGTGACACTGGACGAATTGAATTATTTCTTTTTCCCACATTCTGGGACATGGGAATGTCTGAAGGTCTTGGAATTACTAGTGCTTCAAATCCAGAGCCAGCCTGGCACACAGCAGGAAGTGAGACACACACACACTGAATCAGTGCACAAAACCAGCAAATCTTCAGCAACTGCTTGTCTGAGACACAGCACATGGTATGCATCTGGGATTCAAACCAGACACACAGTTTTTACATAAGGTAGACCAGACATAGAAAAAACATCTAACACCCAATGAAAAAGCCCATCACTAGTGAAAAAGCCCCATCACTGATGGGATTTGCCAGGAAGACCACCCTGGCTTTTAACGTGTCATCTGGTGTCTGGTGTGGATAACTTCAACTTCCTTACACAAACTGCCGAGGTCTGTAGACACAGATGGCTGCCCTGTTTTAATGAACCCAATGGCAGTGTTAGGCAGGAAGTCAGAAATGGAGCCTATGTGTGTACGAGACAGGCCTGAAGACCAGCCCCTACTGCGGAAGCTCCAGAAGCCCAGCATCTTGCACTTCAAGGTCCTGCCCAGACCCTGGTGACCTCCCAGGTGGTCCCAGCCCTCCCCCAAAGAAAGCTCCCAGGAGAATTCTCTCCTCAGGACCAAAGGGGTTACCTGATAACATGGGGCAATAAAATCTTCTCAGACACCCTAAGGGAAGACCCCCTACTCTGCTGGGGAGCCAGCAAATCTGGGGAGGAACTTGTTAATTTTTACCCAACACACCCTTCTGCCAGGACTCTCCATCCTTTGTCCTGGAGGAGTGGGGGAGGTGGGTAAACAGACTCCCTTAAAAACCTAGAGAGTCCAACTGGACTGCCTGCTCAGCCCTCTGCCTCTCTGCTGAGCCTCCAGCCTGGCCTCCCCAAACTGCCACAATAGCTGGGACTGGTCCAGCCCAAAGCCAGGAGTCCAGAACTCCACCGGGGTCTCCCATTTAGACAGCAGGGGCCAAGCACTGGACCATCCTCCACTGATTTCTAAGGGACACTGGCAGAGAGCTGGGCAGGAGGTGGAGCACCTGGAATGTGGTTGGTGCTCCAATATGGGATGCAGGCAAGTCCCAAGTACATCACAAGTGCTGCTTTAACATACTGTGGTGTAGTGCTGGCCGCAGCTGTTGAGTTTTTTAAACGTTTAGATACATATTCTTTTAGAACAGATCTTTAGTTAAGTTGTGAAAATGCAGATGCAACAAATAAGCTAAACCACAGAGTGACATGGTCAGCGTCTAGAGGGAGGACAGGGGCAGATGACAGAGGCTGAGACCTGCCACAGACAAGCTCATTCCCTGCCCGTGAAGCGCCCCAACACCCGGCTTTGCTTGTGCATTCGTTTGCCCACACACAGCACCAACCTTCTTCAGAACCTAGTAACGCAGAGTAGCTGTGACCCGTCAGCACATTGGCTGATGTCTGCACTCACTACGTTCTCCAAAGCCAGCTTTGTAAATAACGTTTTTCTAAAAAAATCAAATTTCCAGCCACAGAGACCTCACAAGCACCCCCTGAAGCCACCACCCTGTTTCATCTCACTGGTTCCTCCTGCCTTCTGGGCTTTCTGTCCCCTTCTTGTCCTTGAGGGACAAACCCAGGTGTGACAGTGTTGGTGACGTCTTTCCTTAGGAAACACAGACAGCTTCCTCTGCAACGTCCCCATAACCTGGACATGGGCACGCGGGACGTCCAACTGCAAGTGTCCGTCTGTATTCCGCCACCCACCACGGCCCGGAGTCCTCTTGGGGAAGGCAGGGGCCGTGCATTTGCCTTCTTCGGTTCTTGAGCGGCAGGCACAGATTAGGATATGACATGGGGCTCCATCCACACTTGCTTATTTCGTCAGAAGACACTATCTACCAAAAAAGCCTCAAGTACAACAGAAAGCATGATGGGAATACAGAATGCCTATTTTAACACAGGAAGATTCCCCTTCTCCCCATACCACAGAATTCTCCTCTTGGCCTTCATAAATAGCATTTCACAGTGTCTAAATATAATGCATGACATCTGCTGATACTGATGCTATTTATGGCACATCAGCACCAAAAAACAGACCTAACGTCATTCAAATGTAGGAGGGGTCTTCAACAGGTTCACGGAAGATGCATACGATGGAGACAGTATGCATCAATTTCAATTTTTTACTCCAAGATAAATGCACCTTTTAATTCCATTTTCTCACACACTCTTTGAAGTGCTCTCCTGGGACAAACGCATGGCTAGAAATGTGTTTTCCTCTCATTTTTTACTGAGACCATGTGGGCTGTGTCTCTAATGTAATGCAAATGCTACCACAAAGTACTGTGCAAAGAAAAACTCAGCTCGGGAGGCTCCCATCTGTTGGAATCCCGACAGCATGGTTTATATCCCTCCAAAACCCTGGGCACTTCTGTCCTGTACGCCATTAGCCAATGCCTAGCAGTTTAGTTCTGCATCCCTGGAGAATGCCTGCTCAGCAAGGAGTCTCTCAGGCTTCCTATCCTGCACGTCAGCTTCAGTGCTGGGCTGTGACACTTCAGCCCTCAGGAGGAAGCCTTGACCAAGAGTGCTGCAGGATGGTGCGTCGGGTTATAGAAGAGTCACACTAAGAAATTCCTCTACTGTGGCCTAAACTGGAATCAGATCCTTAGACTCTACAGTCACCCAAATCACATGTACTTCCTCAGGGTGACAAAACAAAGCTCCGTTTTGATCTTGGAGTTTATATAAAACACGTGCATAGTGCGAGTAATATGACCGCTTGTGGAACAGACCTCCGATTTGTCTCCAGGGACTGAGAACTGGAGATGAGGAGCAGAAAGCTGCCTGGTAGATAGATGACTTCACTACAGTGTGCCCCCTCCCCCCCCCCCCCCCCCCGATGAAGGCAAAAGGAAACCGCGTCTGGATCTGAAGCGACTTCCTTCTCCAGGGAGTAGCAGCTCCAGCCCTCTGCTCACCAGCACCGCCCGCACTTGCACAGGGCCATCTGACGCCTGCTGCTTCTCATTCCGCTGTGCACAGTCCCTCGGCCCCATCCTCAAACCCGTGCTCCAAGGCCATCTTTCAGAGCAATAACCGAACAGGAGTTAACAGTATTTCTCCCATACTTCATAGCACTTCCACCGAGGTTCGACTCAAGGACAGAAAATATGCTCAGACATCAGGGAGCCCAGAAAATCAATCAGGCAGGTTCGTGCTGTAACATTCCTACTCATTCCTCAAAGACAGAGCTATGGTCAGGAAAAACTCCCTATTGCTTAAGCTCTGACTCAGGTAACTTAACATTGCAACTGACCCCAAATTTCAGGTATGTGGCCACTGGTAGAGCTAGGGCTCATATACTCTCACTCCATGTTGCTAACGGGGCTCCACACTGTTTACCTCCTGGGAACAGTCTGCCTCCTTGTGTTTCTCTCTCTCATTCCACCCCACTCTCACCCTCTGACCTGTCATCCCTGAGCCCCTCACTCAATGGTTTATCTACGACTTGTTTCTCTAAGTCTAGGATGAAAGGCATGGCATGCCTTTCCTATCTGGCTATGCATCTTGAACCTGAACAGCCCTCACCCCCTCAACCCCCTCACCCCCTCAACTCCCCACCCCTGCTCCAAAGCTGGGTCCTGGCTATCAGCTCTCAGACTCCTGCATCGTGTCTGACGGATGCTCTGCTGCGTGCTCCAGCCGCCTGCCAGGGCAGCTGTCTCTCTGGATGGTGCAAGCTGCTACACCAGCCCACACCAGCTCTGGCTTCCACACTTAGCATCACCCAGGCTGCCTATCTACCCCTGCACTTACTCCATCACTGTTCCTCCTTCAACCTTCTCTGCTCTTCCTCCACCAAGCTGGGCACACCTGCTCCTCCTACGTCACCCATCCACTCAGGATAATCACCACATTGAGATGTGGCCCTGGGCCAGGGTCTGCGGTAGCCTCCCACTGCCCCGGAATCGGAACTCTCATCTCGAGCACAGTGGATACTCAGTAGTCACAGGATCGACGCGTTAAGGCAGCTCTGCGGAGCAGGTTACCTGCTTGTTGGCTTTCAACACTGCCCTCAGCGTGGCGATCTGCTCCCGTTTGGTGCTCAGCAGGGACTTGAGCTTGAGGATCTCCTCCATTAAGGCCTCCTTGTCTTTATCAATCATGGGGGCCAGCTCCCGGGCCGCTGCTCTTTGGCGAGAGAGTTGCAAGGACCGGTCCACAGCCTTCTGCAGGTGCTTGATTTGGTCCCGGATGATGGCATTGAGGTTGTAGATGTTCATTGGCTCTTTGCGGATGTCGCTCGTGTCTAATACTGGAGATGAAGGCGGGGCAGTGATGACAGGAGAGATGGTGGGGGTCTTGGTTGGACTGGGTTCTTTGCTGGCCTCTGTGTTGTCTTTTGAAACTGGTTCAGATGAGGTCCTTGTTTCTACGGGGGACGACACGCCCCGCCTGGCCAGTCGTGGCGACAAGAGTCCCCTGGGGTCGTCGGGCCCCTTGAGGCTGCCGCTGCGGGTGACTCTGCTCTGCCTGTAGTAGTCCAGCATGACCCTGTTGGGGGTCTCATTGTTACACAGACACACGTGGTGGTACAGCTGAGCCAGCTCCTCACTGAACGTCACCAGCTCGTCCTGGGCTGTGTTGAGGGTATTGTGATTTTCGTTGGCGACGCTGGTCACCTTCTGCAGCTCCTTCTCCATGTGGGCCATCTTCTCGCCGCTCTCCTTGGTGGTCTTCTCAAGGTTCGTCACCTGCTCATCATACATCTGGATCTTGCTCTCGTACTTGGCCTTCTCTTCGGTGTAGTTCTCTACCGATTTGTTGTATTTCTCCTTCAAAGCCTTAATTTCTGCCTTCAAATCGATCACCTCGGTCACCGCCACCCTGTACTTGCACTCGAGGATCTCTAAGCCATTGATGTCCACCTCGTAGTCGTGGGCCTCCTCCCCCGAGTCCCGGCCCTTCTCCCCGTCCAGCTCGGCCCGGAACTCCTTGCTGCTCTGCAGGCCCCTCATGGCGTTCACATGCTCCGTGAGCCGGTGCACCCGCTCGTGCTGCTCCGTCAGCGCCCCCTTCGTGTGCTCCAGCTGTGTCTGCGACTCCTGCAGGTTGGCCAGCAGGATGGCCTTTTCCCGCTCGACCTGCAACAGCGAAAGACAACCTCTGAACGACTTGGTGACCACAACCCACTCACAGCCGGGCAAGGGCACACGTACAACCCCTGCACCGGAGCCAACAGCCCCATTATTTCAAATTAAGCTGCAGTGTGTGTTTTATTTCAGCAGTTCTGGTAAGTCAATCTAAAAATACATCAGTCATAATAGGGTACTTGAGGAGTAGCCAAGCTAGCTGAATGTTTTATGAGGGTGATGAGAAATCTGCTAAACATTCTAATACTGGCATTGTAAGCAAGCTCTGTGAGCACGGACTGCAGGAGTTCTGCTGTTTTTTCCCTTGAAAATTAAAGGAGTTTTCCTCTGAACGGTCTACATACTATTTGACTTATAACATGATTACAGGTAAAATGTTTCCAAAAAGCCCTTCAGTGGGAAAAGGCTGGGGATAAAATTAGATTTAAAAAATGCGCTGTGTCACAGGTTTGTTTTAGATGTAAAAGCGTTATGATAAATGAGGTGATGGCTTTAGAAGTTTGTATGTACTCTGCTAGTTCATTTCTGACGTAAACATTTTCTAAGTCTAAAAGGATAAATACACCAGCACCTCCAAAAAGCATCAAAGAGAGCATCCTTCATGTGTGATGTCCCATACCCATTTCTGATGGAATCAAGTCAACAGCACCCGAATTTTATATATATTCCATTCCCTCTTCCCAGTCCACCCCCCAACAGAAAAAAAGGAAAGAAGAAGAGAATGATTAGTAAATCACATATAATCTTCTAAAATTCTGTTATTATATTTTCATCTAGTGATTAAGCTCAGAGTACCTTAAGTCACATATGGATTTTGAAGGCTAGGGGCTTAACCTAAGATTCATTGTGCTTTGAATTCATAAATGCAGAGCACTTTAAGGTTTAAAATTGCTATACATTTTAAGTGTTTCTATTTTAATCTCCACTGTGAAGATCTTATCCAAGAGAGACTGGCGGAGTTAATTATAGTCTTCTATAGTGACTAAAGATAGCTGCCTTATTTCACTTCCTACAATCTTCATCTTTTACCTAGAACCAGGTTTTGTTTCTTCAAAGCACGGCTGGTTATTTTGTCAGAAAACCTGAACACGATATTCGTAAACTGTTTAGTACAGGTATACAGTATATATTAACCATTATTATTGTTGTTACCATATCCTACATAAAACAGTTTTCACATTTCACAAAATGTCTATCTTTTCACAAAAATGCTTTTGTTTTAAACTCTTATAGAATGTACAGCAAATTACCACTAATGGCACCTTTTAAAGAAATTATGTTTATTATAGGAAAGGCAGAGAGATAAAGACACAAACAGAGAGAGAGGGGTACGGGGAGTGATGTTTTCTGTTGATTCAGTCCTCAAATGCCCACAACAGCCAGAGCAGAGCCGGGCTGAAGCCAGGCTCCTAGAACTCAATCCCGGGTACTCACGTCAGGGCAGGAACCCAGGCACCCGAGCTGTCACCACTGCCTCCCGGGTCTCTATCAGCGGAAGCTGCAGTCAGGAGCCAGAGCTGCGCACCAAACCCCAATATGGGAACAGCGCACCCCTACTGCTGCAAGCCCAAATGCCGGGCCCTAAAACTGTCTTTCGAAGAGGAGATCCAAACAACACAACTCTTTCTCCATATCCATAAGGATACGACAAAACACATGAATTTTAGTTTTACAGAAATAATATTATTTTCTCATATTACATGTGAAGTCAAATGTACGATGTAATGCTGGAAAAATGCCAAGTGCTTTCTCCTGCTGAGTCCGACTGCCCAGCTGAGCAGAGGCTGCTTATCAAAGGCAGAAACCTCCGCACAGGCACGGAGGACTCCTTTACATAGATCAAGGAATCTAATTAGTTTTTCCAGACAGGATCCACTTATTTTCACTCTAATAAAACTAATTAAGGTACTTGACTGTCACTGGAAAATGTCAATTTTAATCTATTTGAAATAACCAGGTCTTGAGGACAGCAAAATAATCTATCCAATAATATCCTGAAAAATTTCTCCCAGCAAACAAAGGATGATACTAACTGAGCTGCTCACTCTCAAAGCCTGCCGTCAGGTTTATAGCGACTCTTGGAAGGATAAAACGCTTCCCTACTGCATACTGCGCATGTGCTTCTGTGTTATGTGAAAGCTCGCATGTCTGATGCCATTTATTTTTATTTTTATTTTTTTGACAGGCAGAGTGGACAGTGAGTTGGACAGTGAGTGGACAGTGCCGTTGGTTCACCCTCCAATGGCCGCCGCGGCCGGTGGGCTGCGGCCGGCACACCGTGCTGTTCCGATGGCAGGAGCCAGGTGCTTCTCCTGGTCTCCCATGGGGTGCAGGGCCCAAGCACTTGGGCCATCCTCCACTGCACTCCCGGGCCACAGCAGAGAGCTGGCCTGGAAGAGGGGCAACCGGGACAGAATCCGGCCCCCCGACTGGGACTAGAACCTGGTGTGCCGGCGCCACAAGGCGGAGGATTAGCCTAGTGAGCCATAGCGTCAGCCTTCTGATGCAATTTAAAATATTCTTATAATTTATTTATTACATAACCTAGAAAAAATTCTGGGGAATGAGCATTATTTTAAAAATTCATTTTTGTTTATTTGAAAGGCACATAGACAAAGAGAGGGAGAGAGAGACAGAGACAGAAAGACAGATAATCCATTGGTTTACTCCCCAAATGCCTGCCACAGCCAGTGTTGGGCCAGGACAGAAGCAGGAGCCCAGAACTCCAACCGGGTCTCCCAGGGTACGCATTAGCAGAAAGCTAGACCTGAACCCAGGCCCTGTGACATGGGATGCGGGTGTCCCAGACAGTGCCTTGACTGCACTGCAACCCCTGTCCTAGTGTTGTCTTTCAATTCAACTTTTCTACAAACTTGCTGAAGCACCCTCGTTTAGTTCTGTGAAACACCCACTCCCCTTCCTCTGGGAAGGAAAGCATCTCCCAATTCAGACACAGGCGGCCCCTTGCCTCTCCCCATTGTGTCTGTGGTTTATTTCTTGACTGTTTATGAAATGGTACTGGGGATCTTCCTGGCACCTCAAAAACTGGCGGCAGCTTCCCGGACAATAATAACTCCACGGAACATTTTTCACTTGCACCTAATTTCTTCGTTGTCCCCGCTGCTCTTCACAACCTTTCCACAGAGGCGCTACCTCCAGGGTCTGCACAAACTTCGTGGAACATGCATACTATGAAAAACACTATGTCTGCGTTTCCAAGCTTTGACATCAAAATTAACCTTTTAATTCATTTTCCATGAACTTTTTAAGGTACCTGAGAAACCCTGCAAGACGTACTTGACACGACTCTGGGAGGCACCACGCAAACCGGCGTCCTTAGAGGCTTCTGTGCAGCATTTACTGCACTGTCTCCCGCAGGATGCCAGCGTCCCCTGACACAGGGGACCTGATGTCCTTGTGTCTCTACTTGCAAAGGGGCTGTGGGGCTCCCTGGTTCCCATCTCTTTACAAGCGAGACGCAGGGAAGAGAGCGACTCAGCCAACACTCCCGACAGCCATTGCCCAAGAAAGCAGAGATGGCTTCTTAAAGAACCAGGTTAAGGAAATCCCTAAAGATGGGAAGCATGATTCATGCGCTACCAAGACAGAAAACAGCACATGGCTCAGGCATGCTGCTCTCAAAAGGGCTCTTTTTTAAACAAAAATTTAATCCACAAAAAATTGTGCATATGTGTTGTGTACAACATGATGTTTCTTTTTTTTTTTTTTTTTTTTTTTTTTTGACAGGCAGAGTGGACAGTGAGAGAGAGAGAGACAGAGAGAAAGGTCTTCCTTTGCCGTTGGTTCACCCTCTAATGGTCGCCACGGCCGGCGCTCTGCAGCTGGCGCACCGCGTTGATCCGAAGGCAGGAGCCAGGTGCTTCTCCTGGTCTCCCATGGGGTGCAGGGCCCAAGCACTTGGGCCACCCTCCACTGCACTCCCTGGCCACAGCAGAGAGCTGGCCTGGAAGAGGGGCAACCGGGACAGAATCCGGCGCCCCAACCGGGACTAGAACCCGGTGTGCCAGTGCCACAGGCAGAGGATTAGCCTAGTGAGCCATGGCGCCGGCCACAACATGATGTTTCCAAATATGTATACAATGCAGAAAGGCTAACTGGAGCTAATTAATAGATGTATTACTTCCACATATTTATCGTTTTTATAAATTTGTTCCCAGGGTCAGTGCTGTGGCATAGTAGGTTCAGCGTACACCAGTATCCCATGTGGGCACCAGTTCCTGTCCTGGCTGCTCCTCTTCCTATCCAGCTCTCTGCTATGGCCTGGGAAAGCAGTAGAAGATGGCCCTAGTCCTTGGTTCCCTGCACCCTTGTGGGAGACCCAGAAAAAGCTCCTAGCTCCTGGCTCCGGCCTACCCAGCCCTGGCTGTTGCAGACATCTGAACAGTGAACCAGTAGATGGAAGATTTCTCTCTCTCTCTCTCTCTCTCTCTCTCTCTCTCTCTCCACACACACACACACACACTTCTTTCTGTCTCTGCCTTTCAAATAAATGAGCAAATATTTAAAAAATGAGAGAGAGAGAGACAGACAGACAGAGAAAGTCTATCCACTGGTTAACCCACTGCACCACAACATTGACTCCACGAATAACTGTTTTTAAGATTTATTTATTTGAAAGGCAGAATGACAGAGAGAGAAAGAGACAAAAGACAGATGGATGAAGATCTTATATCTGCTGCTGGTTTACTATCCAAATAGTCCCAATATCCAGGACTATACCTAGCTGAAGCCAGGAGCCTCAAATTCCATCCAGGTCTCCCACTAGGGTGGCAGGGAACCAAGGACTTGGGTCATCATCTGCTGCCTTTTCAGGCACATTAGCAGGAAGCTGAGTAGAAAGCAGAGGAGCCAGGACCTGAACCAGCACTCTGATGTGGGATGCGGGTGTCCCAAGTGGTGGCTTAACCTGCTGGGCCACAAGCATCTCCACTTTTTTATAAATGTTTATTTTTCTTTTTATTATTTTTTAGAATATTTATTTGAAAGGTAGAGTTACACAGACAGAGATCTTTTGCTTGCTGGTTTATTCCCCAAATGGTCCCAGTAGCCAGGTCTGGGCCAGGCTGAAGCTAGGAGTCAGGAGCTTCTTCTCGGTCTCCCACCTGGGTGGCAGGGGTCCAGGAACTTGGGCCATCTGCTACTGCTTTCCCAGATGTGTTAGCATGGAGTTGGACTGGAAGTGGAGCAGCCGGGACTGGGACTGGCGCCCATACGGGATGCTGGCGCTGTGGGCTGCAGCTTGACCCGCGACGCCGCAGTGCCAGTCCCTATTTATTTACCTAAAAGGCAGAGCCACAAAGGGGGAGATCTTTCAGCCAGTGGTTCACCCCTATATGTCTGCAGCAGCAAGGTCTAGGTCAGGCTAAAGCAGGAGCCTCAACTCCATCTGGGTCTCCCATGTGAGCGGCAGGGGTCCAAGCACATGAACTATTACCTGCTGCTTCCCAGGATGCACTGGCAAAAAGCTGGACTGGAAGAGGAGGAGCCCAAACTCAAACCAGCACTCCAGTCTGGGATGTAGGTGTCCCGAGCAGCTGCTTCACCCACTTTATCACAATGCCTGCCCCCACAATGCACTGTTATTAACTACTGCCCTACAATGCATTGATTACCGCCATCGCCAGACAACAGATCTCTTGAACTTATTATTCCTCCTGTCCAGCAAGGGGGTCCTTCTTAATCACAAGATGATTTTCAGTTTGCATGCTGCCTGGCAGAGGGCATCATAGCAACAGCCCTGCCCATCACCATCTTCACAGTGCCAACACCAACCCGGCGCAGGAGCCGACACACGGCCTTCACTCAGACGTGGTGCCTGGGGCTCCAGTCATCAGACACCCTAAGAGCACAGGGGATGGTGAAAATACAAACCTTCGCATCCCAGGTGTGCTGAGCAATGCGAAAGGAGGAGCTGCCCACCAGCACAGCAGGTGCTATACCTGCAGGAGCCATGCTTTCAAAATGCAGAGAGGTCCAAGCAAGGTCCTTCGGAAGTCACGTGGTGGCAATTGCAGATTCTGCAGAATCTCAGATTCTCAGGTAGCACCAGGGCATCTGCGTGGCCTGCGTGGAGCCTCATTTTTCTCTCCGTGTGAATAGGCACATGTTGCACTACATGAATGTTAGCATCCCAGGATCCCTGGGGCCACATCTGACTCCAGCAGGGACCTCACAACAGAGTTGCCTTTCTACATTCTGGAGATTTAACTCCAAATTCCAAAACTCACCTGGCCCAAGTGTTTCCAACCGCCATATTCCAGTGCCTGCTACCAGCCCCTCTTGAGGTCGCCTGGAATAGTGGGGCTGGCAGGAGAGACATCACTCGTGACTCACATACTGTCACATCCCAGCCAAGTTTCATCAGCATCAGAGCCAATTACAGTAATCACAGGCAATGTCTCCTGTGATGCGCTTACCATCTTTCCCTCTACAAATTAAACCCGAGGGCATGTACAGCTAAGCGGAAACTCAGACTGTAAAGAAACAATGCATGAGAAGAAATGTTTTCTGGGACTACGACCCAACACTCTGAAATATATTTTTAGGAAGAGTTGATATGCTGTTTTTAAAAATGCTGATTATAAGATAAGTGATTACTTTATTCAAACAAACAAAAAACAACAACTAGAAGTCAGTGTTGCTGCCTTAATGCTATTTAATCTGGAGCACAGACTCTTTGGAATATATCTAGCATGTCAAACTTTCTCAAGAGGAACTATCTTTTCTATTTCTACCAAGCTGTTGTGTTAGCGTGTGCTGAGCAAACAGGATATGAAGATATTACTTACATAGAACTGTACTTTCCAGCCAAGGGAGTCTGTATGAAATTCATTGTTTTTAGAGATTTATTTTATTGACAAGTAGAGCAACAGAGGGGGAAGGAGAAGTTCCATCTGCTGGTTCATTCTGCAAAGGCCCACAATGGTCAGGGATGGGCCAGGAACTCCATCCGGGTCTCTCACGTGAGTGGCAGGGGCCCAAGCACTGGGGCCATCCTCTGCTGTCTTTCCAAGTGCAACAGCAGGCAGCTGGACTGGAAGCAGAGCAAGCAGGAATCTTGCTTGGATAAGGGAACTCTGGTATGGGATACAGGTGACACGGGCAGCAGCTTAACCCTGCTGTGTCAAACCCCAGCTCCATGGTTCATTTTGTTTCTCTGGGTGTACCCTTTCATCTTGACTCAAATCAAATACTGCAAAAATGTGTTCTCTTTCAGTAGCCACAGCCTTGGGCGTGTGCGGTGCAGGATATGCTAACTTTTGATACACTAATAAAAGCAAACAAGTTAACAAATGGACTTCCCTGGCTCTCTAATCTCTTCCTACATCTGCCAATTTAATTTTTCAGTCATCTTTTCTTTGGAGACAGAGAATCACAGCTCTGTTCACCATAAAAATTAGAGACTGCCATGGTCTTAACAAGCCTCTAATTATCAGCTATACATGAAGACCTGGGAGCAGGTGCAGGGAACCCTTTTCCTGCCAAGGGCCATTTGGATAGTTCTAACATCATTCGTGGGCCACACAAAAGGATCAACTTAAAAATGAGCCTGCTATAGATTTACTGAATTTCAAGTCCTGTCTGTGGTGGCTTTGGCAAGGCCAGACCAAATGATCTCACCATCCTTACATGGCCAACGGACCTTAAGTCCACTAACCCCGTCTTGGAGGCTAAGAATGAGACTGACAGTGAAGCCTCCAATTTCATCACTTAGGGAACTCGCGAACCCCTGGCTCAGAACATCGACGAAGAGTCCAGCAGTGCACGGTACAAAGAAGCCGCTGGTGCTGGCACTGAAGCTGCTGCTACTCCCCTAGAACTTCCATCAGCACCAGGCCCAGGCAGGTAGGAGCAGGGATCAAGAATGCAAACAGGAAATCCTTCCACAGGGACGCAAGGCTAAAGGTCAGGACCCTTCCCAAGTCCTTTCTTTTGAAGATGCTCAACATGTAGGGCGTAGCTCATGTTTCACATTTCCGCCTGTTCTGCATTCTTAAATCATATGACATCCGGACTAATTTGTATACAGAAAGCCCTTTGTGTCCTTCAAGGCCTTAAGTATTGTGGTGAAATGGAACCATTCAGTGGAAGCTAAGGGTGTGGGAGTTGCGGGGCGGGGTGGGGGGCAGTCATGGCAAATGCACTTTCTGATATCTCACTCACTGTGTATAAAGCCATTGACAACTTCTGTCAGAAACACGTCAAGGCGCTGTCATTTTTCACACCTGACTGCAAGCTCATTTGCGGTTCTAAAATATTCATTTCTTATGGTGACACAAATGACAGGTTCCTCTTCATCACCCCTCCCATCACGTCGTCCTAAAATATTGCACTCTGGAAGCTTCTGGCTGAGTACGCAGTATGTAAGGAGGCACTGCGGAGCAAAACATGAGACCGGCCACCCCCATCCTGCCCCACGCGAGGCACCCACCTGCATGCGGAGCAAAACATGAGACCGGCCACCCCCATCCTGCCCCACGCGAGGCACCCACCTGCATGAGGAGCAAAACATGAGACCGGCCACCCCATCCTGCCCCACGCGAGGCACCCACCTGCATGAGGAGCAAAACATGAGACCGGCCACCCCATCCTGCCCACGCGAGGCACCCACCTGCATGAGCTGCTGCTTCAGCTTCTGGATCTCGGAGACGTTCAGCTCGCTGAACAGGTCCGAGACGGGGTGCAGGGGCTCCCCTTTGCGCAGGGCGGGCGGCCGGTAGTCTCCGTTCAGCTTCACCAGGGGCCCGTGGATGTGGCCGTTCATCTTGTCGTCGTTGTTGGGCTCGCTCCCGTCCTCGGCAAACTTGAGCCCGTCCACGGAGAGGCTGACGTGGTTGTCGCCGAGGCTGATGTACTGCGACAGCTCCTTGCGCAGGCTGTTCTTCTGCTCCCGCTCGTTCTTGAGGGTCTCCAGGGCCTCCTCCAGCTGGTGCTCCGCGATCTCCTTCAGCCGGGTGGCGTCCTCCAGCTGGCTGTTGAGCAGCACCGTCTCCTCCTCGAACCGCTTGATCTCATGCTTCAGGCCTTCGTACTCCACCTGAATCAGATAGGACAAGGAAGATTCACACAGCTAAACTTTAGGTCCCACCAATCTGCCTTGAAACCCACCAGTGCACTTAACCGTTAAAACTAACAGTGCTCGTCTACAAAACAGATCATGAAGGCGCACTGTGCACCTTTCAAGTGATACAGTAACTTACACACATATACATACGTATACATAAACATACATACATGTATCTACCCATGCATATGTACCTTACCATGCATATGTACCTTACACACATATACATATGTATACATAAGCATACATACATGTATCTACCCATGCATATGTACCTTACCATGCATATGTAACTTACACACATATACATATGCACACATAAACATACATACATGTATCTATCCATGCATATGTAACTTACCATGCATATGTAACTTACCCATGTATACAGTAACTTACACACATATACATATGTATACATAACATACATACATGTATCTATCCATGCATATGTAACTTACCCATGCATACAGTAACTTATGCACATATACATATGTATAAACATACATATGTATATAATTATGTATAAACATACATACATGTATCTACCCATGTATAGCATGCATGCATAGAAGCAGATATAATGCAACATAAAGACATATGATTCATGATACAAATATATGTAACATACACATGTAATTTAATTCTTAGCAAGATGAACAAGATGTCTATTCCCCTTGGGATTTCTTTTATAGGTTTCCATGGTCACAAGGGGGCAATGTCTGCCTAACAAGGCAGGGATGTTTTTGGTGATCATGTGTCAGACTATTCACACTCCAGGCAAAGTTTTTACGGTCATCATTAGTTCCTTTCATTTGGTTACTCAGTAAAATGGGTTAGAGGGTAAGATGAGAAAGAAAAGAAAATGTGTACATGCTAAAGCATAGATTCTGGGAGAACAATTACAAGGCATCCAGTAACAGACCACGTCTATATTAGCATCAACACAATGAGTCTGTTCACACACTCTCCTGGGCAAGAAAGCACACAGGTGGCGGGGACCTGGCTTCTGAGCCCACCCACCTGCCTGCCTCAGGGCTCCTCCACGTCCCTGTCACAGGCGACCTCTCAATCAACTTTTCACCTCCACAACTACCCCGTCTTCTCGGTACAGAAAGTACATGCTATTCACCTAAGCATCCCTATGAGTGCTCCAGTGCTCCTTCCTCAAGCTTAAAACAGAATTCTGTTCATCAGTATGCCTTTGCTGGATAACAGAATACTGTGACCAAAAAATAAACCAGAAAAAATAATAAGTCCTCGTGATAGCAGATGCAAAGATAAACTGGGTTTAGTTTTATATGTATTTTATTTTAACATTTATTGGGTTTATCTGAAAGGCAAAGTGACAAAGAGACAGAGAATGAGCTTCTATCTGCTGGTTCACTTTCCTAATGGTCACAATAGCCAGGGATGGACCAAGCTAAAGTCAGGAGCCTGGGACTTCATCCGGGTCTCCCGTCTGGGTGGCAGGGGCCATCTTCCTCTGCTTCCCCAGGTGCATGAGCAGGGAGCTGGGTGGGAAGCAGAGCAGGCAGGGCTCACACTGGCGCTCGATGTAGGATGGCAGTGTCACAGGCAGCAGCTGAGCCCTCTGTGCCACAATGCTGGCCACTGTATTTACCTCCCCATTTATAGCAGTTTGAACTTGAATTTTAAAGAAAAAGATCTTAAAAACTGAAGAACAGGAATCATAGGCCACCAGCACTTTTGCTTATTTCAACTGCTCTCCTATTCTTTGTACAACCTCACGTAATCGCTTACCTGGAAAAGGTTAGGGTACAGGGCGAGTTGGGATGGGGGTTTGGCTGGAGTGGCAGAGACCCGAGTGAGGGTGTCCTGGTCAAGATCAGGGAAGGGTCTGGGGGAAGAGGTCCTGGGCCAGGAGGGAGTCCTGTTCTCTGAGGTCACCCGGGGACCAGGCTCCTCCTATGCCACTCCCTCCTCCGGCCACATGCTGAGGCTGATCGCCTGTCCACGTCTAGGAACAGTAAGGCTCCACCCTGTCCATCACGAAGCACCTGCACCAGGACTGCGTGCCCAGCCAGTGGCTTGGCAGGAGGGAGTCTGGACATCAGCAGGGCCCTTCCTGCTTGGGGAGGGAGAAGCAGGGGGTGCCCCACAGTGGTTATGGAATGCCAGCTGGGAACTGCTCAGGGCAACTCAGGCTGAGTCCCACACCCGGTTCCTTTTAGCCTGGCTGAAATTCCGGCAAAGTCATCTTCTCATGATCTCTCCCTTCCTGGTACCACGTGGGACACGCTCTCTCCGGCCTTCCTCAGTCTCTGAGCAGCTCTCTGGCTGTGCCCCAGATGACGTCACCGCTTACATCTGCAGGCATTAATTCAGTTTGCACAGCAGACCTACATTCTATATCTGTGGGAAGCTAATGGCCTACACCAGACGTTGTTAAATGTTACTACAACTCTGGAACAGTCCCAGTCCACCACCTATTTTCATCAGCAAAGTTTATTTATTTATTTATTTCAAAGACAGAGTTAAACAGAGAGGTGGAGACAGAGGTCTTCCATCTGCTGGTTCACTCCCCAAATGGTCGAAATTGCCGGAGCTGAGCCGATCCGAAGCCAGGAGCCAGGAGCTTCTTTCAGGTTTCCCACACAGATGCAGGGGCCCAAGGACTTGGGCCATCCTCTGCTGCTTTCCCAGGCACGTTAGCAGGGAGCTGGATCAGAAGTGAAGCAGCCCGGACTTGAGCCAGTGCCCATATGGGATGCCAGTGCTGCAGGCCAGGGATTTACCTGCTGCGCCACAGCGCAGGCCCCATAAATAAAGTTATATTGGAACACAGTCACACTTACTCCTTTAGAGATCACCTCTCGGTGCTTTTCACATTACAAGAACAAAGGGAGGCGGCAAGCACTGTGGTATAGCAGGTAAAGCTGCTGCCTGCAGTGGCAGCATCCCATATGGGTGCCGGTTCAAGTCCAGGCTGCTCTACTTCTGAACCAGATCTCTGCTATGGCCTGGGAAAACAGAAAATGGCCCAAGTCCTTGAGACCCTGTACCCATGTGGGAGGCTTCAGATCAGATCAGCTCCAGCCGTTGTGGCCATTTGGGGATTGAGCCAGTGGATGGGAGATCTCTCTCTGCCTCTGCCTCTCCATAAACCTGCCTTTCAAATAAATAAATCATTTTTTAAAAGATTTATTTATTTATTTATTTGAAAGTCCGAGTTACAGAGAGAGAGAGAGAAAGTCTTCCATCTGCTGGTTCACTCTCCATTTGTTCGTAATAGTTGGAGCTGTGCCAGTTTGAAGCCAGGAGCCAGGAGCTTCTTCTGGGTCTCCCACATGAGTTCAGGGGCCAAGGACTTGGACCATCTTCTACTGTTCTCCCAGGTCATAGCAGAGAGCTGGATCGGAAGTGGAACAGCTGGGATTCGAACCTGTGCCCATATGGGATGCCAGCTGCAGGCAGTGGCTTTATCTGCTATACCACAGTGCCAGCCCCAATAAATAAATCTTAAAAAAAGGGGGGGGGGTTGCTGTAAGAGAGGCTAGCTGGCCTGCAAGACCTACAGTATTTACTGTTTGGTCCTTTTTGGCAAAAGTTTGCTAACCCTTGACCTAGACTTGGGGATATTATTTTCCACTGTAGAGCTTTTAAACTGTGATCTTTATTCAGCTGATGGCCTAGAATTCCTCTAAGACTTGATCTCTGGCTGCCTGGGCAGCTTCCCTGGCCCGTGGTACAGGCACCTGCTGTTCATCTCACTACTCCACCTTGCTCAGCCTTGGGCTGGGGCTGGCCTCTGGGAAACACACAAGTGTTAAGACCTAAGTCAAGAACCTACTGCAGAGGCCGGTGCTGTGGCATGGTAAGTAAAGCCGCTGCCTGCAGTGCTGGCATCCCATATGGGCACCAGTTCGAGTCCTGGCTGCTTGCTCTACTTCTAATCCAGCTCTCTGCTTTGAGCCTGGGAAAGTAGTAGAAGATGCCCCAAGTCCTAGGGCCCCTGCACCCCCATTAGAATACCTGGAGGAAGCTCCTGGCTTCGGATCGGCGCAGCTCCGGCTGTTGCAGCCAACTGGGGAGTGAACCAGCAGATGGAAGACCTCTCTCTGCGCCTCTCCTCTCTCGCTGCGGACTGTGAACTCCTTGTTGACTCAGGCACAGCGCCCAGACCTCGCTGGGATTCCTTCTGTAGCTTCACAGTTGGGCAGCTTTGCCTTTACCTGCACGATGACTGGGACTGGGCACCATGATCTCCACAGAGCCCAGCGAACCTAAAGGCCTTAATCTGGCCTTGTGCTGCTAACCGTGACACCACGAATTTGTTATCTGCCTTCCCACAGGGAATACATACTTTGTTTTTAAAAAAAAATATCTGGCCTGAGCCAGCGCTGTGGCATAGTGGGTAAAGCCATCGCCTGCAGGGCCAGCATGCCATATGGGCGCCGGTTTGAGTCCCAGCTGCTCCACTTCTGATCCAGCTCTCTGCTGTGGCCTGGGAGAGCAGTAGAAGATGGCCCAAGTCCTTGGGCTCCTGCACTCGTGGGCGAGACCTAGAAGAAGCTCCTGGCTCCTGGCTTCGGATTAGTGCAGCTCCATCCGTTGCGGCCAATTGCGGAGTGAACTAGCTGATGGAATCTCAATCTCTCTCTCTCTCTCTCTCTCTCTCTCTCTCTCTCTCTCCCCTTCTCTCTCTGCCTCTCCTTCTCTCTTTGTGTAACTTTGACTTTCAAATAAATAAATAAATCTTTTTTAAAAAATTTAAAAACTATCTGGTAGCCAGTGTAGTGGTATAATAGGTAAAATCATGGCCTACAGTGCTAGCTAGCATCCCATAAGAATGCTGGTTCGATACCCGGTGCTCCACTTCCGATCCAGCTCCCTGCTAATGCACCTGAGAAAGCAGTGGAAGACGGCACAAGTCCTTGGGCCCCTGTACCCAAGTGGGAGACTCCGAAGAAGCTCCTGGCTCCTGGCTTCAGCCTGGCCCAGCACTGGCTGTTGCGGGCATTTAGAGAGAGAACCAGCAGATGGAAGATCTCTGTCTCTGTATCTCTCTGACTTTGCCTTTAAATAAAAAAATAAATGGCTGTTGCGGGCATTTAGAGAGAGAACCAGCAGATGGAAGATCTCTGTCTCTGTATCTCTCTGACTTTGCCTTTAAATAAAAAAATAAATCTTTTTTAAAAAATTTGGCTTCCTGAAACAGTGCTTAAAGGAAATAAAACTGAATTGAAAGCACTCCCAGGTCTCTGAGGACGGTACCTGACACAGAAACACGGCCCTGGAGGGAATGTTCTTCAGAACAGAAACAGGATTCAACTGTTCATTTTAACAAGAGCTTTCAGTCCTCAGAAAGCAAGGACTGAATGGCGCTGAGAGAATCAGCTCCATGCGTGAGATGTGACGGACACGAGTTTATTACTTCTTCCCTGCTCTCACCATCGTGTCTCCAACAACTCAAACAAACACAAATTCCTGCCCTGTGTGCAGACACTGGGGCTGGGCAGCCGTCCTGCAGAGTCAAGCAGTACTGGGCCGAGACACTAGCAGGTGGTGCCTGGGGGTACTGCCTGCTCCTGGGGGCTGCGACCCAGCTGACCCCCCGACCCTTTGCTGGGCCTCCCTCTCGAAAGCTCGGCCATGAACTGGATCTCTTGTGCCCAGTTCCCTCCACGCAAAATCCAGCTCCTGCAGCTCCATCAAGGCAGCCAACCCTTAACCTCTTTCACTCGGATGTCATCAGGCCCCAGTAACTCCCCCTCAGCAGGAAGCTCCTCGGAGCCCCCGTCTTCCTGTGGATGACTCCAGCCATGCTACAGATGAACGCAGCAAGCCATGCAGGAGGCACGAGGGTGAGGTCTGTCCCACAAGACCCCAACCACAAAGACTCCAACTCCAACGCCAGCCTCTATTCTGAGAGCTTCCCAGGAACTCCAGGACCTGATCAAATAAGGCACAGCCAGCCTGGGCCTGGACCCCAGAGGGCCCCATTTGCCAACACAAAGCAAACACTGGCGCCTATCACTGACCAATCAGTGGAAGGCCATGGGCACTGTGGACCAACCGGAGACCTGCTCACCAGCTACTCACCCACTCCCCACCCCTGGGAGCTGAGCAGTAGCTGCCTGACTCCCTGCCGTGCACATCACAAAAGCAGCACCTGCCTTCTCCCAGCACCCGGCATCAGGGTATCAGCGGCTGGCCAGCTGTGCAGCAGGCACATGGACGCAGTTTCCCAAGAGTTCTAGAACCTGACCACCCTTCCCCTGAAATCTCCCTTTCGGAGACATCACTGTAGGAGGTTTGGCAACAGCTTCCTTCGACTGATGGGTTTTTCTGGTGGTTTCTTGGGAAACTCAGCGTTGACTTCTTTCTACACTGCTTTCAGATATTTCAACTTGAAAAACTACAAAGGTGTAGACTATGTGTCAGTTAGGCTTGATTTTATTTTGGATACAGAACCACACCTGCACACAGAGGAACATGATTAAACTTTCTTTCTTTCTTTTTTTTTTTTTTTTTTTTTTTGACAGGCAGAGTGGACAGTGAGAGAGAGAGACAGAGAGAAAGGTCTTCCTTATGCCGTTGGTTCACCCTCCAATGGCCGCCGCGGCTGACGCGCTGCGACCGGCACACCACGCTGATCCAAAGGCAGGAGCCAGGTGCTTCTCCTGGTCTCCCATGGGGTGCAGGGCCCAAGGACTTAGGCCATCCTCCACTGCACTCCCGGGCCAGAGCAGAAAGCTGGCCTGGCCTGGAAGAGGGGCAACCGGGACAGACTCCGGCGCCCCGACCGGGACTAGAACCCGGTGTGCCGGCGCCGCAAGGCGGAGGATTAGCCTAGTGAGCCACAGCGCCGGCTATGATTAAACTTTCAAATGCAGCTCATTAATGCTAATACTCCCTGAGTGTAATATTTTACACTCAGGATTACAAATAAGAATTGTAGTGTTGATTATAAATTTTTAGTTTCCTCTCTAAATTGAGCTGTGAATGTAAGAGAAAGAAAGTAGCTGCTTCATTCCTGCAGCAAGTATGTATTTAATGCCTACTACAGTATTACATCTTAGTGGAAGGAGGCAGAGAACAAATGCATTAACAGACACTAGAGGGAGTAAGAGATGCTCAGTAGACAACAGTTAGTTAAAAATCACCAGCAAATCATGACCCAAAAAGGGAAACGTCCAAAGGAGGAAGAAAAAAAAAAAAAAAAAAAAAAAATCTCTCCACCAAGCATCTGGTAAACCTGATAGCTCTGCTGTCTAGAAACACAACACCAGGCTGGAGGAACATCCACCTGAGGGGTGGGGGAGTGGCAGCGAGAAGGACTGAAGATTGCAGGGGGCCTGAGTCAGCTGGGGAGAGCAGATTCCACCCTGCAGCTGGCTCCTGGGGAACAGGACCTTTCAATGAACCTGCGCTGTGGGCAAGGAGACACCTACTGAGTGTAAGAGGAGGGAGCTTTGTGTCTTAGGGCCTCTCCCTGCAGGTAACACCTAGCCTGGGAGTGAAACGCATCGCCCTTTTCATCAGTGACAATCAAGTCTGCTAGCAATCAAGTGATGTGATTGACAGCCACGCATAAATCTTCGTATAAACCTGAGGCAATGGGTGAGCCCACCCTGTACAAATGGATGAAACCAGGGACCGAACTCAGGCACAGGCGGCTCAGGCGCCTGGCAGGTTGTTTCCAGGTGTAAACCCTCAGTGTGACCAGCTGGACAGATGTCAGCCTGATTCTCTACGTAGATTCTGATGACTTCAGCTGACACGTACAAAGTGACATTCAGACACACTTGGGGATGAATGCCAGCCATTGTCTTCTTAAAAAGATCCGTGGTGTTTGTACGTAAAATATTACACTTAATGCACACTAAGTAGAGAGTTTGTGATGGATGCCCAACTCTGTAAATAAAGGCCAGCGGCGGGGGAAGACAGTGTTCTGTAACCGGGAGAGTCTTACAGGGCAGTCTCTTGTCAGGGGCTAAGCCAGAGTGGCCCTCTGTACAGAAAGCGATTTGGAATTAATTAGGCTGTGACATTACCATTTGACATTTAGAAAATAAAATTAAGGAGTTGTATAAATTTCCCCTGTTGAAAACAAAACCACCTTGGAGTTAACCATCGGATTCCCAGGTAGTGATGACAGCCCTCCGCCAGGCTGAAGGGAGGGATCCCCGCCGAGGGGCTTCTGGGGTCTTGAAGGCTCCCCCCACGGCTGTCCTCCAAGGACACCTGAGAGCTAACAGCGGCCTGGCCCTCTAGCACAGTCACTGTCTCCCAGGCGGGGTCCTGCCTGTGCAGACAGCAGCTAGGACCCCAGGAAGGGAGGCCCACTTTATATTTAAACCTGCTCAGGTCCTCAAGTTCTCCACCAGTGACTCATAAAACAAGCCAGAAAAAAACACCCTACTTATTTTAGGAAATGTCTGGGGAGTGCATTTTTTAAAATCCCTCTCTGTGTAAATGTCTCCACTGTGAGCTCATCCACCGAATCCAGATCTCGACCTGCGATGCCCCCGCGGCTGCGGGCTCTCGGCTGCCGGCATTCCCAGCGCTCAGTGCGAGAGGGTAAGGACGAGGGAGAACCACACAGGGGCATTCTGTTAGCTTTTATTTTATTAATTAATTGGGGGATAAGCTGAAACTGCCCTCTGCTCTGGTACTGGGCACCGTGACCCTTCTCCTGGGCCCTGAGCCCCCTGTTAGACACCTGCCCCTTCCCCTGGGCCCTGAGCCCCCCTACTAGACACCGTGCCCCTCCCCCTGGGCTCTGGCCCCCCTACTAGACACCGTGCTCCTTCCCTTGGGCCCTGACCCCCCAACTCCAAACCCAGTGTAAATGGCAGAGATTAGAAAATCAAAGTGTGACTATCAATACTTGGATTTTTTTCCCTAGACTTTTCCTGTTTCTGTTAACCCTTGGACCTAACAAACCTGTGCGTTGGATGCAGATACTGAGTTGGGAAGGGAGCGAAGGCAGAAGCACAGCTCTGGGCAGGCAGGAGCCCGGGACAGCACCAGGCGCAGGGTCCTGGGGTCACAGCAGTATCCCGGCAGAGCAGCGGCTGTGGCTGAGGAAGCCCCCAGAGAAGCTCCGCCTCCAACGCCCCTCTGCTTAACCACTCGATGCAGCTGTGCTCACAGATAAACTGCTCTAAAAGTACAGATTCAAGAATGCTAACAACTGATTACTAACAACTAGGAAAAAACAATGCGAGCCCATCAGATAAGTTATCTGAGTCTCCCTCCAGAAAAAGAATTACTGAAATGGACACATGTAATCTTTGCAATGAGCTGAAAGAATCGGGTGTGTCTTTTCCTTCCAGTTTTGTTCTTATTGATTTATTCTTGATAGTCCCTTTTCCGCTATGATTTGAAAGCAACTAAAATAAAATTAAAATGGGTGAGAGACACATGATGCTAGGGACACCTTCAGCTTCTAGGCCCAGGCTCACAACAAGAACTCTTCAGGTTCAATTTGTTACCATGTACCCGACTTTCTCCCCAAGTAACTTAACACAGAGCTAAAGCATAAACCAGCACCCGCCTTCTCACCCAGCGCAGCTGACTGTAAGCTACGCCACCCAGAAGCGCACTGTTCCTTGCTCTGCACTGCAGGGAGAAGCTGCGGTCGCCAGCTCCCTCCTGAGCAGCAGGGGCGCCTCGCCCGCCCCCGCGGCCCCGCGCACCTGGTTCTGCTTGAGCGTGGACACAAGCTTCTGCAGCGTGATGTTCTCCTCCTCCAGCTCCGTGTAGTCCTGCAGGAGCCGGGCCTCCCGGAACTTGTACTCGCGGATCTCGTCCTTCATCCGCGCGCGCTGCAGCTCCAGCACCTCGCCGTTCTGAAACCACACAAGAAAGTCCGCTGAAAACCGCGCTAGCCCGGGGCTCCGCAAGCGGACATGCGTGCAGTCCTGGGCCACGATCCACAGCAACATGACCGCCTCGAGTGGAATGGGCACCGCCTTCAGTGAATGGCAATCTGGTCACAGTCGCCTAAAATCCCAACAATCTGACAGCTGGAAAATCATCCTTAAATGGATATTCAGACGTAAACAAATGGAGCAATAAATCCATGTGTTCTCACACACAGAGAATTGGAAATCATCTAAATGTTCACCCTGGGAGAACGAGGAAACAGATTCTGATGCACCCCCCAAATGCAGTATTATAAAGTTATTGAAAAGAATGGGGTCAACCTCAATGTCCTTAAGTGGAAATATGTCCACAACGTGTTATCAGATGTAGAAGTTACAATGCTAGTCAGTATCAATGTACGTAGGTGGAAATATGTCCACAATGTATTGTCAGATGTAGAAGCCAAGTTAAGATGCTAGTCAACATCATTGTACTTAAATGGAAATATATCCATAACATATTACCAGATGTAAAGTCAGGATTCATCAGATTGGCTTCTATTTGAAAGAGAAACGTGTGTGTGTGGCTGGGGAGGGAAGACTGTGAAAGCTGGAGAGCACATTTTCTTATGCAGTGTTTGTATATCTCCGCGGGAGGGAAAAAGCGAACCTTGATCACGTGTCCTCAGGCCGTAATTTGCTGACAGGACTCACAAGGAACACACTGCTGCTGTTTGCAACAGGAATTAATCTCACTCACGCACTGCTGACTGAAATACAGGTGCTTGAGAAAACTGTATCCTGTGTGATTCTGTACATACAGAGTCCAGCCACCTGCTGGGCAGGTTAAATCATCTCCCCAGCAGGGCATGGGTCAGGTGTAACTCCTGGGTCTTTACAAAGGCAAAAGTAACAATGAAGTCATTAGGGTGGGCCAATCCAATATTGCAGTGTCCCTGGGGAAGACCCAGGAAGAGACATGGGGAAGAGATGGCCCTGGGACCAGAAGGCAAAGACTGGAGTGAGGCCAAGGAAATGGCCAGCATTAGCAAAAGCTGCAGGAGGAACGGACAGCTGCTTCCTAGTGCTGTCAGAGGGTGCTCAGCCCCGCTGACACCTTGAACTTGGACATCTGACCTGCAGAACAGAGGGGCCTAAAAGACTGCTCTTTTAGGCCACTCATCAGTAGGGAAGCCAACCGCCCAGTGATACCCGGGCAGGTGGGGGCATGACTGCCACAGGCACTGGACACCGTTACAGGGCCCTGTCCCGAGGGAGGCTCACTCTAGGAGGAAACCTGGTTGTCCTGAGAGCCTCAGACGCCCCCCGTCCGGCTTCTCTTGTACACATCTTACCTGCAAACAGTCTCCTGTGGCCCTG
Organism: Oryctolagus cuniculus; assembly: GCF_964237555.1. Taxonomy (NCBI): domain Eukaryota; kingdom Metazoa; phylum Chordata; class Mammalia; order Lagomorpha; family Leporidae; genus Oryctolagus; species Oryctolagus cuniculus. The sequence continues at coordinate 128,429,715 of NC_091440.1, read as the reverse complement.
ACCTCCCGTCTCCCCTCTGCTTGATCTGATGCCTACGTATAGCTCGCCCTGCCTCCATGAAACCAACAAATTACAACCTCAAAACCTGTTCATGTAAAAATGATAAACCCAGCTCCAAAATCTCTGACCCACGTCCAGCTGACACAGAGGTCATCCCAAGGCAGACACTCTCAACAGTGATGAGCTCAGCATCGCGGAGGATAGGGCCGTTAACTCTGCTGAGAAGACAGACTGTCAGAGGACAATCGTTCTCGCACTTGCTGCAATAGTAAGGCAACCTTCACTCCAGACCATCACAAGTGGAGGGGAGACGGGTCCAGCTCAACCCTGACGGCAGCAAAGGCAAGGAGGGGGCTGACGCCCAAGGAGCAGGGGACACGATTCGGGTTAAGTGTACACACAGGACTCCTGCCAAAGGCAGTCCCAGAACGGACACATCAGAAAGAGGAGGGAGGCGCAAGCGTTGTGGTGCCTGGGCTAAGCCTCTGCCTGCGCTCCAGCATGCCACATGGGCACCGGGTTGTGTCCTGGCTGCTCCTTTTCTTTCTTTTTTTTTTTTTTTTTAAGATTTTATTTATTTATTTGAAAGGCAGAACTACAGAGAGGCAGAGACAGAGAGAAAGGTCTTCCATCCGCTGGTTACATCCCAAGTGGCCACAACAGCCAGAGCTGGGCCAATCTGAAGCCAGGAGCCAGGAGCCTCTTCCAGGTCTCCTATTGCTTTCCCAGGCCACAGCTGTTAGTAAGATGGTGCCGTCTTATCTGTGGAGCCATCTATGACCTGACACCATCCTAGGCTCTAGCCCCCGCTTCCACTGCTGGAAGCCAGGTGACCAGATGGCCCAACCACAGGTATCAGCTCCACCCCCACCCTACTCGTACTTCCCTGCCCCTCCCCCCCTGCAAAGGTACAACAGGACCTGCTTCCCACACACCCGCTCTCTCTCCAGATCTCTCTCACTCTCTTTTTTCTTCACTTTTTTTCTCTCTCTCAAACCCCCCATCCTCTCTTTTTTTTACACCTTCCCTCAGGCCTACAGGATTTCCCCCGTCAATTGACCCTTTCCCTTAACTCCAGTGTTTAGTGTGTTTTGTGGTGGCCTTAAATAGCAGAGAGCTGGATCAGAAGTGGAGCAGCTGGGACTCAAACCGGCTCCCATGTGGGATACTGGCACCACACAGCTTTACCTGCTACACCAAAGGCTCCTCTTCTGATCCAGTGACGCCAGTGACCTTGGATTGGCTCAGCTCTGGCTGCTGTGGCCATTTGAGGAATGAACCAGTGGACAGAAGACCTTTTTGTCTGTCTCTCCTCTCTCTGTAGTTCTGCCTATCAAATAAATAATTCTTAAAAAAAAAAAAAAAAGGTGAGGGAAGAAGAACTCGATCAGGTAGCAGGTGATCAGGTATCATGGGTCATAGGATGCCTTAAGATGATTCTCTTCTAAGCCTGGACTGCTCAGGATAAAGACAGGATGTGGGCTGGGGAGGACAGGCCAAGACTGAGCCCTCATCTAAGCTAGTGATCAGTGGGGTGTGACCACATCTGGTCACAGTCGGTCAAGAGCCGAGGTCCGATGAGGATGAAAGCAGAAACGGTGTGCAAGACTCGTGCCTTGGAGACATGTGACTCTAACTCCTAACCGGGCAGGGAGGGCTAAGGCCCTGAGGACATCAGATGTTTATCTACTCTGCACCCTGTCATTCGCAAAGCTCAAGACTGCATCCCTGTCACGTGATATCCTGTGGAATGTAATCAATCCCCAGGCTGCCCAGCCTAACCGGTGACCTTAGAAACGCACTCTCCGAGGTCAGAGCTCCTTGCTTAGCCAGCTGCCTCCAGACCCGCTGGCTTTTCTCACTTCAGCTCTCACTTTGTCAACAGCTCAGTAATTCTTCCAAGCCTGCCCTCAAAGACTCTCAGCCAAGCTCAGCGCACAGTGCTGAGACACAGGACGGGTTACTGCTTTAAGCTCCTGAATTTGGGGAGCCCTCGGTTACACATAACGAATACAGTGATAGGTGTGGCAGATGGAAGCAAAACCACAATTTCAAAGCAGGGATGATATTTCAAGATACCTGTGAAAGCAGAGACGTGATAAGAAAACATGCAAATCCGCACTTTCTGTTGATTGGCAAGTAATAGATGCTGGGAATGCTACAGGAGTTTGTTGTCCTTATTCAAATGGAAGAAAATGCTAAATTTCAGTTGAGTGATAATTAGAAAGATCTAATTATCTTTTCTCTCCAAGTGTAAAAGCTTCCTGAATCCTACCCAAAGACTCCCAGAATCTCGGAGAACTCTACTTTTTCTTTTCTTTTTACAAAGTTTTTATTTATTTATCTAAAGGCAACTGACAGAGGGGAGAGAGGGAAGGAGGGAGAGAGGTCTTTCATCTGTTGGTTCACTCCCCACAATGGCCAGAACAGCCAGGGCTGGGCCAGGCCAAAGCCAGGAGCCACAACTCCATCCAAGTCTTGCACGTAGTGGCAGGGGTGCAAGTACTGGGGCCATCAGCTGCTGTCTCTCAGGTACTTTACAGGAAGCCGGATTAGAAGTGGAAGCCGGGGGCTGGCACTGTGGTGTAGCAGGTCAAGCCACCATCTGTAATGCCAACATCCCATCCGGCTCCCACTGTGCCCTGGGGAAAGCAGCAGAAGATGGCCCAAGTTCTTGGGCCCCTGCCACCTAAGTGGGAGGCCCAGACGGAGCTCCGGGCTTTGGCCTGGCCCAGCACTGGCCATCTGGAGAGTAAAATAGCAGATGGAAGATCTTTCTCTCCCTCCCTCTCTGTAACTCTTTCAAATAACTAACTCTTTAAAAAAAATAAAAAAAGAAGAGGAAGCGAGACTTGACCCCACATCCAGTATTCCAATATTATACAGGGGCAGCCCAAGCAGCGGCTTAATGTACTACACCACAACACCTGCCCAGAAGGGGCTTTTTCTACCAGCCATTTAGGTCTCAGTTGAAACGCCAAATTCTCAGAGAAGCATTCCCTGAACAGTGATAGAAAACAACTCCCCTCCAATCACTGCATGGTTTACTTTACAACTCAGTGTTTACCATAGAATATGTACTGAAAATAACTGGTGGGGGAACAGCACTAACGCCAAAGCTTAACACTGGCTGTTGACTTTGTATTTTCTTTTTTAAAGATTTATTTATTTGAAAGTCAAAGTTACACAGAGACAGAAGGAGAGGCAGAGAGAGAGAGAGAGAGAGAGAGAGAGAGAGAGAGATCTTTCATCCACTGGTTCACTCCCCAGATGGCTGCAACGGCTGGAGCTGTGCCAATCGGAAGCCAGGAGCCAGAAGCTTCCTCCAGGTCTCCCACACAGGTGCAGGGGCCAAGGACCTGGGCCATTTTCTACTGCTTTCCCAGGGCCATAGCAGAGAGCTGGATTGGAAGTGGAGCAGCTGGGATCTGAACCAGCACCCATATGGGATGCTGGCACTGCAGGCAGCAGCTTTACCAGCTATGCCACAGCGCCAGCACATATTTTTGTATTTTCTACACTTCCTACATTTCCTCTCACATCTGAATACAATGAACCTTTTCTGTCTTGTCCATGGCTGTGCCTATAACCACTGGCACCTTTTAGGCCTTTACAACTACAGTATGAATAATAAAAGAAGGATGCAAATGGTTAAACAAAAAATAAAAATACTTTTTAATAGATGATGGCTTTTTGTTTTGTTGTTTTAGAAGGAGGAATAAAGCAAGAACAGCAAACTTCTAAACAAAATTTACGTAACTTTGTAAATAACCAGACTTGTGATAATTCTTCAAGATGCTGTTGAGCTTCCTGGAGACAGAAACATTTTTATTCCCTGCTCCGTGAACAACACTTGGAGCTCATGGGCTCAGTAAGTGCAGATTGTACACAGCAGAGCCCCCTAATCTGGTTACAAAGTCAGATTACAGCATTTCATTAAATTCACTTATTTCACAAAAACATGAAAATAATATTTTTCCATTTCTCTATTTTTTTTTTTTTTTGACAGGCAGAGTTAGACAGTGAGAGAGAGAGAGACAGAGAGAAAGGTCTTCCTTTTCCACTGGTTCACCCCCTAAGTGGCCGCTATGGCCGGCACGCTGCGCCGATCCGAAGCCAGGAGCCAGGTGCTTCCTCCTGGTCTCCCATGCGGGTGCAGGGCTCAAGCACTTGGGCCATCCTCCACTGCCCTCCTGGGCCACAGCAGAGAGTGGACTGGAAGAGGAAAACGAGGACAGAATCCGGTGCCCCAACCGGGACTAGAACCCGGGGTGCCGGTGCCACAGGCGGAGGATTAGCCTAGTGAGCCATGGCACCAGCACTTACCGAATCCCTTAGATAATTAACTGGCATCCAGTTAGTTATAAAGAAAATGAAACAAACATCTACATACAGCAGGGATTAACCATGAACTACACATTTGTATACCCTGGGAATTAGCCACACACCATATACAGTAAAATACTAGGAGGCTGAAGACCACAGCAGAGCTGGCGAGGGTCACTGACCAGGGACCGGCACTGTAAGTGACACAAACCCCTGAGGCTAATCAAGGAGGAGCAAGAGGCCGGGCTGGCGGCCGGCTGAGGGCAAAGACAGCAGCACTGCCGCAGACACAGGCCCAGAGGCAGCAAATGCGTCTCACATATTTTGCTAAACATCCTTGCTGTGTGAACTGCCAGAAATCACATCCCACGGCAACGTTCTTTAATTCCCTAATAAGCGTAACATGCTGCAAGAGTTGCTTTCCACACCACGCAACATTGTACATTTATCTTCTATTTCTCTCCCTCGGACAGGATGGTGCTGGGTGCTACTGCAACCGTGCATCAGGAATACTGAGAGCGAGGAAAACAGAGCAGGGGAGATAGGGAGAAAAAGGCTCCACAGTGGGGCTCAGCCTTCCCCTCCCGGGACCTAAGCCCCAGGTTCTCGGGGCAGTGGGTGTTAACCTGAGGGGACCCATCTCATTCTTCACGGTGCATGTGAATGAACACAGAGGTGTCGCCATGCAGAATCCTACATTCCCTCCATCACCGGCAAGAGGAAAATACAAACATGAACACCTGTTACCACACAAAGACTGACAGACAAAAAGTAATGACACCGCCCATTAAAACACCGAGAGTCCTTAACACACTAATCACAGTTACTGTCCCATGAGATCTTAGCAACCCTGGTCTGCTTATCCGTGAAACGGGGACCCTAAAGTTAAGAGTCTGCGGAATCATAAGGACTCGATAACATAACACAGAGAGCAGAGCAGGACGCCAGGTGCACAGACAATTTGCTGTTGACACAAGCCAAGGTTCACACACTGAAACCTGAGATCAGTCACTCTCGGGACAGTCAGGAGCGCTTTCAGAGAAGACGGTTTTGAGTAGATCCTTGAAGGCAAGGTGCACAGACAGCACTAAACGCATGAGGAAGTCAGCCGCTCCCACCAGGGAGAAGCCTGCCAACAAAAGCACCGTGGGATTCATGTTGAGGGCAGAGCTGAAACACGCAACCGTCAGATGAGCTCATCACCAGGGTCCCAGTGAAGCTGAGCACCGGCGGAAAGAGAAGAGAGAAACTCCAAAACGTCTAGAAGACACCTTGCTATTGTCAGCACGTGCTTACGGCTGGCGCGATTTCACAATGAAACGGTAAAGGACAGGCTGGCGTTGCTAACCTTCTCAGCGCTTGCACTCTTTAAACTTCTTCTCTAGGCTGTAGTCTAGGACACCAAGCAGTTGGTGCAAAGAGAATCTTGCAGGAAATTCTATCACAAAGGAATCCGGGGAACAGCAAAGCATTTCAAGTAAAGCTCGGGCTATGTGCTGCCTGGCAATGTTGACAGCAGGAAGAGTTCACGGATTCAGGGTAGCAACAAGCAGCTCCCATGGCCCAGGGACAGAGATGCGAGGGAAGCCGGGGTGGGTCTGGGGGGAGGTGAAGGAGCAGTTTAGAACTGACAGGTCCTCAATGGCTGCGATGACAAATGTAATCCTAATAATAGCAACACCCGAATGAGCAGAAAAGCACTAAACAGAGTTGTAAAAAACAAAGAAAAATTTTACACCACAGTGAATGTGATGGGCCCCACAGGTAACTACAGGGAGGATGACTTTGGGTGGACCAAGCAGGATCCTGGAGCAGTGTGAAGGAGGCCACCTGGCCGGGGCTGGTGGAGCAGCTTTACGGGGAGGAGGAGGAAGGCAGAGCAGGCATCACTTCCCGCCCAGCTCTGCCCTGCCAGCCCCAGACGGTAACGTTCATTTTCCATCACCTTACAAAAAAAATATTCGAGAGGTGTGGACATTACTTCTCCCTGCCTCCCCTCAGCCCCTGGGAGTTCTCAGCCCTGGGTCGGAGGCTGGAGAGCGCCAATGACCTGGCCACCTGCACTGCCCACACCCCCACCTGCACATGCTCCCGTGAGGACCCCAGGAGAACAGGGCTGGGGTTATCCCTTGCAAGGAAAGGAGATTGCTGGCACTGCTGGAGGACAGATTCCCGGGACAGGCCCCGGCCTCTCAGGTCCACGACCTCCTTTGCTCGTGTGCCCCCATCAGCCGCCCACCACTGCACCCTCTGTTATGTCAACAGCACACCTGGCCGCTCAGCCCCTCAGCAACCTCTGAACTATCATCTGCAACCCAGGTTCTGCACTGCCCTCCTGACCCAGCGTCGACCCCACGGTCATCACACACTCAGACTCAGGCACACACATCCAGCTACCTCACCTCTTTCTTTCAAATAAATGAATACAAAACTTAAACAACAGAAAAATAAAAAAGGCAGGTGTGTGACTAGCAGTGAAGATGTTGGCTAGGACGCCTGTGTCTCATATCTGAGTCCCTGGGTTTGATTCCCATCTCCTGACCCCCCCTCCAGCTAACGCACGTCCTGGGGGCAACAGTGATGGCTCCACTAACCAGGTGGAGACCTGGATCGAGTTTCCTGCTCTCAGTTTAAGCCTCACTCAATCCTGTTGCAGGAGTCCGGGGAGTGAACCACTGGATGGGAGGCTTGCTCTCTTTCTTTCTGTCTCTCAAATAAATAACAATAATAATGAAAAGAAAAAAAGCCCTGAATCACCCAGGTCCAAATGGTCACAGTGCATGTCCACAGTAGAGGAAGTTTTCTACGTCTCTCTCTTGCTACTGTCAGTCCCTCCCACGCTCCCCGACTGTAACCTTACCTCCTAGGACATTGTGGGTGTGTGTATGCAGGTGTGGGTTTGTGAAGGGGTGTGTGTGTGTGTGTGTGTGTGTGACTCTTGCTCCCATCCTCATTTCCACTTATCTCTTCCATTCTGCTGCACACAGCTTAAAGATACAAAGTGCTCTCTTAAGCTTTGGCCTCTGCACCCATATTTCCATTCCTGTGGTCACAGAAGCCCTCTGTCTCATCACATCCCTCGCAACCCTGGCTCAGCACTGAACCTGGCCTTGTCAAAGCCATCAATGGCTTGGACGTTGCCTCCGGCCATGGGGTCCCGTCTGTGCTCTCCTCCCACTGGGCTTCTTCCAGGGTCTTTAACACTCTTTGAACTGCTTTCTCCTCTTGGGCCTCCAGGTAAGTAAGCTCTCACCTGACTTGCTCACTCTGCTCAGCCTCATTCTGCTGCTCCCTTCAGGCAACCTCCCCAGGTCTCCATGCTGGTGACCCTCAAGTCCCTACCAGGGCTACCCTGTGTGGCTGAGCAGGGCCTGCTTCAAGGATTCACAATGTCTCTCTCTCTGGTTCGCTCACTGCGCTCCCTTCTGTGGCACTCTGCAGGTCCTTGAGAGACCTCAAGCTGTGTCCTGCTGCAGTGTTATGGTGCCAGCTGCCCCCTCTGCATGGATGTCCCCCTCCCTGTCCACAGCGCTCGTTCCCTGACATCTCAGCCTCTCGTCTCTCCAGGAAACTGCCCAGGCATTGCACTCAAAGCAGCCACACTCACCGAAGCCACACAGGATGACCTACAGAGTGTTTATCACCGTTTGATTGGTTTATTGGCACCCTGGTCTCCTCTCATGCACCTAGTTTGAGAGCCATGACATCAGTGTCCCCAGGACCCAGAGGTGCACCCACACATAGCTGCTGCAACCATCACCCAGTCTCATCACTTGCAGACTGGCTAAACTGGGGTGACTTGAAGAAGGCTGGGATGTGTTTGCAGGTCTCCCACAAGGGTGTGGAGGCCAAGCACTTGGGTCATCTTCTGCTTCTTTCTCAGGTGCACTAGTAGGGAGCTAGACAGGAAATGGAGCAGCTGGGACATGAACTGGCACCCATATGGGATACTAGCACTGCAGGTGGCAGCTTAACCCACTGCACCACAATGCTGGCCCCTGAAAGTCATTTTTGAGATGAGCTGATAAAAATGTTCTGACCCTGACTGTGGCAATGCTTACAACTGTGAGGGCATGTCACTAAGTTTCTGGGAAACAGAACTAAATGATAATTTTATTTTTGGTGCAAAAATAATTTGAAATGTATGCAAAGTTTTGTCACAATATGTATCTTTCATGAACTTTCTGAAGGCCCCCTCATATACAGCAATATTAAAAATCACTAGGGGCCAGCGCCATGGCTCACTTGGTTAATCCTCCGCCTGCGGCACTGGCAACCCATGTGGGTGCCGAGTTCTGGTCCCGGTTGCTCCTCTTCCAGTCCAGCTCTCTGCTGTGGCCCAGGAGTGCAGTGGAGGATGGCCCAAGTGCTTGGACCCTGCACCCACATGGGAGACCATGAGGAAGCACCTGGCTCCTGGCTTTGGAGTGGTGCAGCGCCAACCGTGGTGGCCATTTGGGGAGTGAACCAACAGAAGGAAGATCTTTCTCTCTGCCTCTCTCTCTCACTATCTATAACTCTACCTGTCTAGATGGCACATTCAGAATGAGTGAATTATAGGTGTATCAGCTTCACGTCAGGAACACTGGTCAGGATGGGCTGGTACGCTGCCTGCCCCCAGCTGCAGTCACGGGAGATGCAGGAAGGGCATTGGGAAGCACCTTTCCTACCTGACATGTGTTCTCTTGAGCAACCTGCCCCCGCTGGGCCAGGAAGGGCAGCACACACTCATCACCACAGACGGTCAGCCACGGCTGAACAGACCTGCACACACTCACCAAAAGAACCTCATCTTCCACTGGTGTGCCTACCTTCAGTTACTACCCCACGGTTCACCACCCCTAGCCCAAGCCCCTCTGTCTTGTTGCTGCACAACTTGTCATTTCCTGGTCTAAATGATACATAAGTTATCTGTTGTCTTAGCCACTTCTTTGTTTTTTTTTTTTTTTTTTTTTTTTTTCCTTTTCTTGCATGGGTAAAACGCTGAGAAAATGTGTGTGCTTTTCTTCTGCTTATCTGTCTCACATCAGTCTAAGTCTCATGTCCAGCCAGCTATCGGAGGAGGACAGGGAAAAATTTTCCCATCCTGACACAGGAGCAATAGAGCTATAAGGAAGCCAAGACTCCACAGTTCTCACTGTGAAGTGTCCACAAACCCCACTCTGAAATAAGCGGCACCATGGAAGGTTAACTTTCCCAGACTGAAGGTGAAACCCTGGGCACCTGCCTCCCTCGGGGGCCACGGTCCAGCCCACCTCACAACCAGTCCACACTTGAGCCCCTCATTTCCAACACTGACCGTCAGCAAAATCTCCAGAGAAACATCACATCCGCCCTCCCCCAACAACTGCTGAAATGAATGGTGCAAAATAAGTAATTTCTGTCTAGGCTCCTCAGATTCTGACAGTGTTTTCTTCTTACTTGCTAAAAAGGTGACTGAAGAACAATGAAGTTGATTACTAAACATTTACATCACATCTTAGTTGGGTGGAACATGTATCTGACAGAAAATCTTTTCATGTAAGATCTTTGGGATCAACTCTACTGAGATAAAACTGATACATCTACAACTCATTCATTTAAGGTATCCCACTGAGGGGCCAGCACTGCGGCATATACTGGGTTAAGCTGCTGCCAGTGACATTGGCACTCCATACAGACACTGGTTCAAGTCCTGACTAACCCACTTCTGATCTAGCTCCCTGCTATTACACCTGGGAAAGTAATAGAGGATAGCCCAGGTGCTTGGGCTCCTGCATCCATGTGGGAGACTCTGGCTCATGGCTTCAGACTGGCCCAGTCCTAGCCATTGTGGCCACTGGGGAACTAAATCAGTAAATGGAAGAACTCACTCACTCACTCTCTCTCTCTCCCCCACCTACCCTTCTCTCTGCCCCTCCTCTCTCCCCCCCTTTGTGTAACTGCCTTTCAAACAAACAAATCTTAAATAATATAAAGTATACTATTCAGTGATGTTTAATAATGCCACATGAGAGATCTTCAAAATGTCCATGAAAAGTACATGTCATGAGAAAACTATCCACAGATTTCAAATGATTTTCACATCAAAATGTCGCTCCCCCTCTTCGTGGAGGAATGACACAGGACCCTGCGCTGTTCTTTCGTCTGCTCGGCCCTCCCCGGGTTTGCTGCTGGTTCTTCCCGGGTTGGCTACCGACCCTCCCACCTCCGTGGAAGGGCGGTTCCCCCTGGCCACATTCCCCACTTCCGCAGGGGAGCAGCACACCGCCGGCCGGCTCTCTTCGGGGGCTGCACGGGTGTTCCCCTTAGATGTTCCCCATAGGTGTTCCCGGTGCATGCCGTCTCTCTCCTCCTTTATAGTCCTCCTCTGCCAATCCTAACTCGGCTGCCCACACGCCGAGTACGCTGCTCTCCAATCAGGAGCAAGTCCTACAGTCCATTGGTTGAACTGGAGGCAGCTGTGCGGAAGCTGTTTACTTCTCTCCCAGCGCCATATTGTGGGAGAGCAGATGCACAGAACAAGTCTTAATTCCAGTAACTCAGTCCAGTCCGAGCTGCTCCCCACATCAAAATAGACTCATTTCCCATAAACTGTTGGAAGAACCCTTGTAGTCATGGACATTGCCACGGCAGATGTCCGAACATCTTCACCAACTCAAAAATTAATGCCAGGGAGGCATTTCACCCGGTGTTGGAGAGGCTGGCTAGCCCACGTCCCATACCGCAGCCCCTGAGTTTGTCACCCAGCGCCAACACCTGGCTCCAGCTTCCTGCCAATGTGCACTCAGGGAGGCAGCTGTGGTGACTAAGCACCTGAGTCCCTCCCATCCACCTGGGAGACCTGGAGTGAGTTCCCAGCTCCTGGCTTTAGCTGACCCAGTTTCACGGCTGGGAGCATTTGGCGAGTGAGCTAGTGGGTGGGAGATTCTCTCTCTCTCTCTCTCTCTCTCTCTCTCTCTGCCTCTCACATTCATACACACAGCATACATGCCTATCTGTGTACTTTCTAGGTGTTTCTGCAGCTTCCACCTCACAGGGCCCCATCCTCTGAAGACATAAACAATTATTCACCCACTTTCTGTCTATAGAAATTTGCCTATTTCAGACATTCCATCCAAATGAAACCAGGTGCTTTGTGATTCTTTGAGACTGTGTGTAAAATGCAAAACATCTGGTGAATGCTGATAGAATTCTTATTTTTTGAAGTCTATACTTAGCTTTGCTGTAGCACGACATGGCCTCATGCTGTGTCAGCAAGGTGCCACAGTGTGCAGGCACCTGCCCACATGCCACACACCCAGTAACTGGGGTACTGTGTTGAACAAGCAGCAAGATCATCTATAATCCACTCAATGGGCTGTGAGGTTTTTTTTTCTTCTGAAAGCAATTTACAGATTCAATGCCATACCAATCAAAATACCAAAGACATTCTTCTTAGCTCTAGAAAAAATGATGTTGAAATTCATATGGAGGATAGCTAAAGCAATCCTATACAACAAAATAAAGCCGGAGGCATCACAATATCAGATTTCAAAACATACTACAAGACAGTTATAATGAAAACAGCCTGTTACTTTTACAAAAACAGATGGATAGACCAATGGAACAGAACAGAAATGCCAGAAATCAATCCAAGCATCTACAGCCAACTTATATTTGATCAAGGAGCTAAAACCAATCCCTGGAGCAAGGACAGGCTCTTCAACAAATGGTGCTGGGAAAATTGGATTTCCACGTGCAGAATCATGAAGCAAGACCCCCTACCTTACACCTTACACAAAAATCCACTCAACATGGATTAAAGACCTAAATCTATGAACCAACACCAACAAATTGGTAGAGAACATTAGAGAAACCCTGCAAGACACTGGCACAGGCAAAGACTTCTTGGAAAAGACCCAAGAGGTGCAGGTAGTCAAAGCCAAAATTAAAAATGAGATTACTTCAAATAGAGAAGTTTGTGTATGGCAAAAGAAACAGGAAAGTGAAGAGGCAACCGACAGAATGGGAGAAAATATTTGCAAACTATGCAACTCATAAAGGATTAATAACCAGAATCTACAAAGAGATCAAGAAACTCCACAACAACAAAACAAACAACTCACTTAAGAGATGGGCCAAGGACTTAAACAGACATTTTTCAAAAGAGGAAATCCAAACAGCCAACAGACACATGAAAAAACATTCAGGATTACTAGCCCATCCCCATTAGAATGGCTTTCATACAGAAATCAACAAACAACAAATGCTGGTGAAGATGTAGGGGAAAAGGTACCCTGATCCACTGTTGGTGGGAATGCAAACTGGTTAAGCCACTGTGCAAGACAGTTTGGAGATTCCTCAGAAACCTGAATCTAACCCTACCATACAACCCAGTCATCACACTCCTTGAAATTTACCCAAGGGAAATGAAATTGGCAAATAAAAGAGTTCTCTGCACCTCCATGTTTATTGCAGCTCAATTCACAATAGCTAAGACATGGAATCAAACTAAATGCCCATCAACTGAAGACTGGATAAAGAAATTATGGGATATGTACTCTATGGACTACTATACAGTGGTTAAAAAACAAAAACAAAGTTCGGTTACTTGCAACAAAATGGATGAGTCTGGAAAACATCATACTAGTGAAATAAGCCAGTCCCAAAAGGACAAATATCTTATGTTCTCCCTGACCTGTGACAACTAATAGAACACCTAAAAGGAAACCTGTAGAAGTGAAATTGACACTATGAGAAGGAATGACTTGATCAGCTCTTGCCCTGACTGTCAAGGAATAGTTTATTATCTTTTTTTTTTTTTTTTTACTATTTTTTTTCTACTTAATATCATTGGTTGAACTCTTTACTTAACACAGAATTATTCATGGGTGTTTAAATTCAATTTAAAATAGATCTCAGTAAAATATGAGAGTGGGAATAAGAGAGGGAGGAGATGTACAGTTTGGCACACGTTTCCGCAGACTTACCCCTAAGGGTAAAGCTAAAAACTTGCAATGGGACTCCAAATCTGATTAAGCTGCATGGTATTAATGCCATCTTACATGTTAAAGTGATCATATTAAGTGTGTAGATGATCATATAGATAGGATTTATTGTCAAAGGAATCACATAAATAAGACCCACTGTCTGGTATTAACAATAGAGAGAATTAAGAAGAGAATGTTCCAACATAGGAAGCAGGCCACACAGCAGACTCATAGAATGAAAAATGCACTAAACAGCACTCTGATCTCAGAATCAGCCCTTAAGGTGTCTGGATCTGGCTGAAAAGCCCACGAAAGCATTTCAGGCATGGAAAGCCAAAACACTGTAGCAAAAAATGATCTACATGAAGGACCTCTGTAAGTGAGATCCCAGTGGAAAGAAGAGGCCATCAGAGAAGGAGGTACCTTTCTCTGAAGGGAGGAGAGAACTTCCAATTTAAATATGGCCTTGTCTACATAAGGTCAGAGTTTGTGGACTCAAGAGGCTTCCACAGCCTTGGTAGCTCATGACAAGAGCCTTGGGTGATTACAGGTATGCGGGGGAAAACTGCTGTATTCCTAAAGTTGTACCTATGAACTTTGTATTCATTAAATAAAAGCTTCCTTAAAAGATTACACTACAAAAAAAAAGATTTATTTTATTTATTTGAAAGGCAGAGTTATGGAGAGGGAGGGAGGGAGGCAAGGGGAGGGAGGAGAGGGGGAGAGGAAGGGGGGAAGAGAGAGAGAGAGAGAGACAGAGAGAAATCTTCCATCCACAGGCTCACTCCTCGAACAGCCTCAATGGCAGGGCTGGGCCAGGCCAAAGCCAGGTGCCAGCAGCTTCTTCCAGGTCTCCCATGTGGGTTCATGTGGGTTCAGAGGCCCAAGGAATTCACCATTCTCTGCTGCTTTCCCAGGACAGCAGCAGGGAGCTGGATCAGAGGTGGAGCAGTACCCACATGGGATGCCAGCACTGTAGTCAGCAGCTTAACCCACTACATCACATCACCAGCCCAAATTATTTCTGATTAATAATATGTGGCTTTGTGAACCCCGTGTACTGATTTGTTTAGAACAAGTGTTTGTAGGTAAAATGCTAGAATTTTTTCTCTTTTGTGTACTCTGCCTTGGATCAGGCAACCACTGATCATTTTCCAAACTAGACTGGTTATCTCTTGCTTACCTTTTATTTTTTGTTAACTAAAAAAATCATTTATTTTCATTTTATTTGAAAGGCAGAGAGACAGAGATTTTTCCCACACTGGCTCACTCTGCAATGGCTAGGGCTAGAAGCTGGGAGTGCAATCCATATCTCAACTCATATCCCAACCACTTGAGCCACCACTGCTACAGCAGCAGTGTCTACATGAGAAGGAAGCAGGATCAGAAGCAAAGGCAGGACTCGAACCCAGGCACTTCAAAACAAGAGTGACTAAGCCACTCTGTGAAACACCTACACCTCTCTTTTATTTTAACTTAAACATGTGAAGCACCATAACAGACGACGGCCTCACCATTTTCTTCTCTGATATTATCTTCTGATAACCAATTATGCACACTGCCCTGATACCACAGTTATGGGAATAAAACAACCCATTAGGTTCAATCAGGGAACTCAGGTAATGTACTAAATGGATTTGAAATCAGATTGTGCTGTACAGGTCAGAGTTGGATGCACAAATTTCCAGAAATAGTTCAATCTCTAGCAAATATTCTTGCATCTCACTTCATAGATTCTACTGTGGCCTTGTTGTAAAAAAAGGACCTGACCCAAGAGCAAAACAGCACCCAAGTCCACAGCTCACTGCTTTGACAGACTGTATATGGATGTTTACTGAGAAGAGAAAGGGATAGGAGCAGACAGAAACTGAAGTAATACGCATCAACACGATTGGTGAAAACAGAGCTAAACATTGAAACAGAGGGAAGGAAAAATCATGAAGGGGATGATAAAAGAGGAGGAATTTAAGGGAGAAAATGTGAGTATCAACAGAAAGCAAGGTCTGGCGTGGTGCCGTGGTGCAGCGAGCTAAGCTGCTGTTGGGGATGCCCGCATCCCACGGTGGAGTGCCGGGTTTGAGTCTTGTCTCCGCTTAAAATCCAGCTTCAGGCGCTGCACACCTGGGGGACAGCAGATGAAGCTTCAAACACCTGGATCCCTGCCACCCATGTAGGGGACCTGGATGGGGTTCCTGGCTCTTGGCTTCAGCCTGGCATAGCCCCAGTCGTTGCAGGTATTTCAAGAATCTCTCTCTCCCATTCCCTCTTTCTGTATGTGTATGTATGGTTCTGCCTTTCAAATAAATAAAAATAAATAAATTCAGAAAAAAGCAAGGTTTGGGTGGGCATTTGGCCTCGCAGTTAAGATGTCCACAGCCCATATTGGAGTTCCTGGGTTTGATCACTGGCCCAAATTCCGAATCCAACTTTGGGCTAAGGTGCACCCAGGTAGGCAGCAGGTGATGTGTGAAGCAGTTGATGTCCTGTCAGCCCCAAGAGACATGTGGACTGAGCCCCTAGCTTGCTGCCATTTGGGGAGTGAACCAGCAAATGGAAGATCTCTCTCTCTCTCTCTCCCTCTCCCTTTCTCTCTGTCACTCTGCCTTCAATAAATAAATAAATCTTTCAAAAAATAGTAGTTATTAATAAAACATTTAATATATGAATAGCAAGAAAGTAATACAATATCGCTTTAAAATCAGAATTTAACAGGCTCTCTACATTTGTGATAGGGCTCATTCTTTACAAAAAGCAGTCCTGGCTTCCTGGAAAGTTCAGTTTTTAAAAATTTATCAGTTTGTTTCTGGAGAATGTACCAAAAGCACAAAAGTTTGAAAGAAACAGAACTGACTGAGTGAAATGCCACTGAACAACCAAAGCCATCTCACAGAGGTGGGTGGGAATGAATCTTAGTTCACTATTCAGCTCACTAAAAGGTTAAGCAGAGAGAATGGTAGTTATCAGAGTTTAGGTAAAACTGTGACAACAGTAAAGAAACAGGAGTTTACTAACCGGATACTCCTGTGAAATACTGCCCGAGCACAGGCTGAGCACTGCCTCTCACACACACTCCCCAGCACAGCCCCGGCCCTGGTGGTCAGGCAAGCGCAGAGGGTTGCTGTCCAAGGTGCTCATTGAAATTCAGGGCAGGGAAGACGGCGTGGCCGGCCTTTGTGCATCTATGAAAGGCCGCCTACTGCGCCCTGCTCCCAGCAGCAGGTTCTCTCGGCTGTCAACAGACAAGGACCGCGTGGGAAGCGTGTTCAGCAACGCCTCTAATGAGCGGCAGGTGGAAGCCGCCAGGACTCAGTCCACACAGCGGGCTAATGGCAGGGTGGGCTGCCTGCCCACTGTCAATTAGGCACCAAGGAGGCTGCGCAGGCTTTGCAGGTTCTTTCCCAGGGCTGGGGGAAGGGCACGGGACGGTTGGGCCCTCCGTGGAACCCGAGTCTCCTAGGAGGTCAAGCATATTCTCGTCCTGCTGACACTTCCTCCCCGAGTGGGTGTCCAGTCCTTGAGCCAAGGAGACTTGCCCGGAGTGGGAGGCTGTGGCCCTGTTTGTTCTCCATGGGCACCGTGCTCTCGGTCTGCAGCCCCACATCAGGAACTCACTGCTCGGATTCACAGAGAACTCTCGCCTGATTCTCCTTGTGTATTTTATTGTTGGCTTTCCATCTGCTCTTTGCCTGTTTCTGAGTTTCTGCCTGTAGCCAGAAGACAAAGTCAGGGCATCTTTCTTAAGTTTTCATCTAACCCAAGTTGGTAACATCTCTGGATCCCTACCTGAATTATGTTCTCAAGGGAAATGAGGTCACACTCTGAAGGCCAACGCTAGGTGGCATACTTTTCAGAGGCCACCATGCAATCCACTGTGCCCACCTTACTTATCTCATTTTGTGTTGTTTTTCCAGAGATAAAGAAGGTGGTGTCAGGCAGATAATTAGGCATGAGCAGCTGGGGAGGGGGTCACAACACTCTCACCACCCCAGGGAGGGACCCGGGACCCTGATTTCCACCCAGGACCTATCCAAGACCACTCAGCTCACTTTGCAGTTTAACTGGTTGTTCAAGTATCCTCATAAAATGGGAGCGCAGCCAAACTATAAAAATCTAGTTTGTAGCTACATGTGCAGAGTCCAAAGATATACAATGCCCAGACGTCAATCACAAATGCCCATCATGAGTGTCATGGCCACATCACTAGTCAACACCCCTCAGGCTGTAGGGACAAAAGCCCCCAACCAGGAAGAAAGGGTGCCATGCGCTCTTTCAACTGTCCCGTTCCTCCTTCAGAATGGATTTCAATAAACTTTGGCGTTACTCTCCCTATTTTCTCGCCTCTCTGAATTATAATTCATTACTCTGTCAGCAAAAAGGGAACCAAGACAAGGGCCGCCGCTGGTGACGACAGGAAAGGAGAGGCAAGGACGTCACGGAGAAAGGTAAGAAAGGAAAAGGAACTGGGAGAGCGAGCGGGGAAGGAAGACGCGGGGACAGCAGAGGCCCCGGAGCTCAGGACTCCCCTCAGCCTCAGCTACAGACCCGAGAGATCTCAAGTGGGGAGGCCAGAAGAGGGTATGTCATCAAGGATTCTCGGTGCTGAGCTCCTATAAAGGCTGCAGGACAGGGAGAGGGAGAACAGTGTGCAGACAAGCATCGGGGCCACACTTTATAGCAACGGCCCACATATCATGAGATCTGCCCCATCAGCTCCTGTAACATCGCTCACCAAGGAAGGGCACACGCTACCCTGTGATTATTTCCCAGAGTCCCGTGGGTTGTCCTCCTGGATTCACGAACACATCCCGTCAAGGCAGCAGCTGTGTCCCCTGCTCCTGCCCTGCCTCTTCCAGGAACATCCACTTCCGGGCCCCTCTGCCTCCCAGGTACCTGACTCCCCGCCCCGATGACCCTGATGGGCCCTCTCTGCCATGTTCCCCCAGACCCCGCTGCTTGATTCTGCTGGGAACCCCTGGTGCCAACACCACCCAGGTGGTAGGATCTCCTCCAGGCAGCGACATGACAGAGGTCACGCAATCCTCCAGTACAGAAAAGGCCCTGACCTAAAAATGACCCTGGGGAGACACTGGTCTCCTCCCCTCTACCTGACCCTTTCCTAGGAAGGTGGACAGCAAGGTAGCCTCTGACTCGGTGGCGTCACATAAGCCCACGCGCTCCCTGCAACACCCCCCCTGCCCCCCACCCCCACAGAGACAACCAGATCTGCACAGAAGAGAGACTGCAGTGGTCAGCACCAGGCCAGAAGTGCCCTGTGACAGTGGATGTATTTCTGGGTCAAGGTGAGAAACAAGGAAGCGATAAAGACGATCACTGATGTCTACACTCTGTGCAACTCTATGACATCTTTGTACCAGCTGTGGATGAATTCCCTGGCGCAGGGCTGGGCACACTTGCAGATAATCAGTAAATGCTTAAATGGATCAATGAGATGAGGAGTCAGTGCTGTGGGAACCCTGGGTCACGCAGGCCCCCCTCACAGCCACCCTCTGAGATTGCTTGCTTCTGTTTGCCCTCTATTCTCCAGCCTAACCAGGAAATCACAACTCTTACACGAGTGATCTAGTTGCCAGAGCGGCTGCTTAATTGAAACAGAAAGTCAAACGAGGAAGAGGAAGCAGGAAAACCGACAGGTCCAGAAGCAGTTTCTGTGCTCAGATCCTTGGGCAAAACCGGTGATGATGTGGGCTCACATCAGCGCGGGAGGCAGAGTGCACTCACCACAGTGCTCTCCTGGGAATCCCAAGGGTCTTGGGCAGGAACCCAGCCCCGAATCCAACCAGCAGCTTGGTGAGGAGTCACAGATAAGCTGGTGATTGAGTGCAGGGTTCCAGCCCGTGGGCCACGCCCAGCAGTGGCACCTGAGATCAATGTAAGGTGTTGATGGCAGCATTTAAACAAATAACAATGCAACAGAGGAGGACAGAACAGTACGGCAATAACAACACACACCCTCAAAGTATTCTGGTCAGAGTGGATATTCCAAAGGGTCCCTGGGGTCATCAAAGAATTCATGAAAAGGGTGCAAAAACTATGCGTGGACTTCAAAATATTTTGCACCAAAATAAAATTATCTTTCAACTCCATTTCCCATGCACTTTTTGAAATACCTCTACACCTGTAAATGAATGGGCACACAGGCATATGCAGGCATGCAAGTCCTGGGAGCAGAGTGAAACTCACTGTTGATTATAGCTAAGTGAAAAATGTCTGGGAGGCACCAGGGAAGGCAGGCAGCGTCACGAAGCACCAGGCGTGCACACCCACTTGGGAGGGCGGCTGCCACCAGGCTCTGAGTGATTCTGGTTGCAGCTTACAACTTCCTGTCAGCAATCTGGCAGCTGGTACTGGCATTGTGGCACAGTGGTAAAGCCATGGCCTGCAATGCAGGCATCCCACATGGGTGCTGAGTGGAGTCCCAGGTGCTCCACTTCCAATCCAGTGGATGGAGTGGAGGATCTCTGTCCATCCCTCTTTCTCTCTGTAGCTCTGCCTTTCAAGTGAATAAAAATGATTTTTAAAAATGCTGGTAGTGGCCGGCGCCACGGCTCAATAGGCTAATCCTCCACCTGCAGCGCCAGCACCCCAGGTTCTAATCACAGCTGGGGTGCCGGATTCTGTCCCGTTGCTCCTCTTCCAGGCCAGCTCTCTGCTGTGGCCTGGGAAGGCAGTGGAGGATGGCCCAAGTGCTTGGGCCCTGCGCCCGCATGGGAGACCAGAAGAAGCACCTGGCTCCTGGCTTCGGATCAGTGCGGTGCGCCAGCCACAGCGGCCATTGGAGGGTGAACCAACGGCAAAGGAAGACCTTTCTGTCTGTCTCTCTCTCACTGTCCACTCTGCCTGTCAAAAAAAAAAAAAAAATGCTGGCAGCTAAATGACATACAAGATAAAAGGAGTTCAGGACATGCAACTGGGGGGGGGGGGCAGCCCACAGATACACAGGTTGGGTTTTCCACCAGAAAGCGATGTTCTTAGGAGCCTGTTCTACCTGAAAGCGATGCTACTGCTCACTCTGGTTCACTGGTATCTCCCACCTCTTCCTCGGGGCCGCTTCCCTTGAGACGAGTACACAGTCCACTCACTAACATCAGCCTGAACACAGGATTTGCTTTGGCCAATGGAATATGAGTGGAAGTGAAGGGCTTGCCACTTTGGGGTAGAAGCTTTCAGAGTGTGTGTGTGATCCATCATGCTGTCACCTCTCTTCTAGCCTGGAGGCCAACGATGCCCCATTTTGGGACAGTCCCTCCCTCCAAGCTGCCAGAACGATGGTGGCAGGAAGCATCTCTGACCATCGAAGCACACGTGCAGCAAGAGCAAGACGTAAACAAGCCCTGTGTGCTAAGCGCCAGACATTCTCCAGTTGTCTGTCCCTGTGGGATAACTTCTCTCAATTCACTGATACACTGCCTTACATAGGTATTTCCTAATCAACCTGTTAAGTCATGTTTCCAATGATCTCTGTATTAATAAACACCTTGAAAATAATAGCATATCAAATAACCAACAGACAATGAAAAGAAATCACTTTCATTAGTCATCAGGAAAACTCACATTAAAGCTAATATACACTAGCAGCACACACTCACCAGAGGGGCTACAATGAAGCAGAAAGAAAATATCAAGTATTTCTAAGATGTATAATAACAAATTTCTCCTACTGGGCAAATTCCCTAGGACAACCTCTGGAATATTGTCAGGTACTCTCTATTAAAGCTGAACAGGCATTCCCCAAAGCAACAGAAACTCACATTTCCACGACAAGCATTTTCACGGCAGCCCTATGCATTAAAGCCAAATATCTGCAGTGATTTAAACAAGAGACTAGAAGAACAAGCTGTAATGTAGGCAGCCAGTGAAACACGTGCTACATAAATGAGCTGATGTCTTCATTAATAATGAGAACTGGTGACGTGTAACCACATGCGACAACTTGAATTAACTGCATGGACATGAGGTAGCATCATCTAAGTCGTACTTTATTAGTCCTACAGTAGGAGGGCATTTGGGCTGCTTCTAGTGCTCTCCAGTACCAACAGTGCCACGAAGCATTTCAGTGTCTGCGTCTTCTGACTCACAAGAGCCAGGTTCTCTAGGCTTGGAAGTGCTGCACCTCAGGAGCTCTGTTCAATGAGGACAAACCGTTTGCAGGGTGGCTGGACCCAATCACACGACCACTCTCCACGTGCACAAGCTCCTCATGACCCATCTTCACCAACATTTCTGAGTCTTTGAAGAGCTACGGGGAGCCGGCGCTGCGGCGCAGGTTAGTCCTCCACCTGGGGCGACGACATCCCATATGGCGCTGGTTCGAGTCCCAGCTGCTCCTCTTCAGATCCAGCTCTCTGCTAATGCATCTGGGAAAGCAGTGGAAGACAGCCCGAGTCCTTGGGCTCCTGCACCTATGTGGGAGACCTGAAAGAAGCTCCCAACTCCTGACTTTGGATTAGCCCAGTCCCAGCTGTTGCAGCCATTTGGGGAGTGAACCAGCAGATGGAAGACCTCTCTCTCTCTGTCTCTCCCTCTTGCTGTAACTCTACCTCTCAAATAAATAAATAAAATCCTAAAAAAAAAAGAGCTACAGAGGCTTGACAAACACTATGCAAGTCCCTACAACCACTGAATCCACCATACATACTAAGAAGAGCTTCAAAAATGGATGGAAAATGTGTATTATGAAAAAACTGCATGGATTTTAAAAATTTTTGCACAAAATATTAACTTTTAATTCCATTCCCCATGAAACTTTTCAAGCACCCTCATGCAAGTAATGTTTGCTATATCCCAGAACACTAAAATAATCCCAGTGCATATAATTACATGTATTTCTACTGCCCTTGGATTACATCTGATCATTTCTCCATAGCTTTCAGATTTCTGAATCAATTTCCCCTCCTAGTGATGCTTAGAAAACCTTTTATATCATTAACAGGAAATTGTTAAATGTTTATTGTCTACCTGGTGCTGCACCAAGTACCTAGATAAGGAATTTTCTTGATACAATTCAAGAAAAATCTAGCTAACACTGAAGGGGAAACTGTTAGTGTCAGTGTTTCTGGTCTCTTGCAATCCTAGTAACTTCTTCCTTAGAGATAAGAAACAAAAGATAAGAGAGGTCTTGAAGTCTCAGCAGCAGAACCAAAAGGATTCTAACTCAGGTCTGTTTGATTACAAAATGCCTTACCCTTCGTTAATCATCACTATCTCCTTACACTCTTGCTTCTGATCTTTCTTGATTCACATCATCCTTGGGGAAATGGGACCTCTCACTGGCTTTGCTACCACACGCTCAATGCCACTGGGTAAACCCGAGCTCTGACTTGCTGTGTGAGCTGACCTCCTTAAGCTGCAGTTTGACAATCTGATACAAAGTTAGGATGACACAGACTCCGTGGGGATTCTATGTCACCAGTAAGTAGTGGCAGGGCCTTGGCATGGCGCCTTGGAGTGCCTGTTACAACACAGACCCACACACTGACACCTCTAAGGGTAGGACTCTCACGAGCCTGGCTGTACGCTGACTGTGGGCTACAGACCAGCGGCCCAGGGGATAATTCTGGGGGTGGGGGGTGTCAGGGACATGCTAGGAGGGAACACATTTAGCTGGGACCTGATCGATGGGGGCAAGCAGATGTTTGGGACAAAGCACAGCAGGCAGGGAGGCCACCAGGAGCCACGGCCTTGGGGGAGACGGCAGCAGCAGGGAGGCGGGTGTGAGCAATGCAGGCAGGTGACGGCACTCATGCAGGTGACGGCACTCATGCAGGTGACGGCAACACAGAAGTGTGGACACTTTCCCCATGAGCAGCCCCTCCTCAAGAGAAGAGCCGTAAGCCTCTGAGAGAGAAGGCGCCAATACACATTATAGAATAAAGGAGCACGGGGAGGGTCATACTTGGATTATATTTAAGATTTATTTATTTGAAACAGCGAGTTACAGAGAATCACACACACACACACACACACACACACACACACACATCTTCTATCTGTTGGTTCACTCCCCAAATGGCCACAGTGGCCAGGGATAGGCCAGCCCAAAGCCAGGAACCAGGAGCTTCTTCCAGGCCTCCCATGTGGGTGCACTTGGGCCATCTGCTGCTGCTTTCCCAGGCACATTAGCAAGGAGCTGGATCGGAAGTGCAGCAGCCAGGTGTCCATAGAATCAGTGTCCATATGGGATGCTGGCATCACAGGCGGTGGCTTTACCCACTACACCACAGCACCAGCTCCCCACCTCCACCCCTATGACAAGGGATCAGGCCTGGGCACGGCCTGTGAATGTATGTGTCCCTCAAACAGGAAGAAACTGCAAGCCCTAAGCCCTAAGCCCTAAGCCTTTGGGAGGAGACAGGGTTTATATGAAGTCAGGGGGCTGGAGGTGCTGGTCTCATGGGATTAGCGCCCACCAGGGAGTGTTTTGTGTGTGTGTGTGTGTCTCTCTCTGTCTCTCTGTCTCTCCCCCTTCAAGCACAGAGGAAAGGCCACATGCGAACACAGCTGCTGCAAGCCAGAGGCAGGCCCTCCCAGGACCCCAATGAGCAGGCACCCCGATGTCAGGCATCCCAGCCAGCAGGAGTGCCAGGAATGCATTTCTGCAGCTGAAGCCACTGGTCTGTGATGTGTAGTTATGGCCGCCCGAGCAGACCAGCAGGGAAAGTCTACAACAAGCTGGAGGAAAACACGCCATGTGAACAAAATGATGCACGGATTTCAAAATACTGTTTTGCACCAAAATCAACTTATCCTGTAATTCCATCTTCCACGAACCCTCTGAAGCTCTCTTCTGGCACTGTGGCCAGGATCGAGTCCCAGAAAGGACAAGCGAGTCTCAATGAAAGTACTGAGTGCACCTACTCAGTGCTGCTGCTTTGGGAGGAAAAACAAACAAACAAACAAACAAAACAAAAAAACACCCAAAGAGAAGAAACAGACTCACCGTAACAGGAATGCTTTTTTTTTTTTTTTTTTTTTTTTGACAGGCAGAGTGGACAGTGAGAGAGAGAGACAGAGAGAAAGGTCTTCCTTTGCCATTGGTTCACCCTCCAATGGCCGCCACGGCCAGATCTGAAGGCAGGAGCCAGGTGCTTCTCCTGGTCTCCCATGGGGTGCAGGGCCCAAACACTTGGGCCATCCTCTACTGCACTCCCGGGCCACAGCAGAAAGCTGGCCTGGAAGAGGGGCAACCGGGACAGAATCCGGTGCCCCGACCGGGACTAGAACCCAGTGTGCCGGCGCCGCTAGGTGGAGGATTAGCCTAGTGAGCCACGGTGCTGGCCAGGAATGCTTTTTAAGCAATGTCACCAGTGGTTCACGGGGCCTCCCTAACTGCCCCAGAGAGAAACCAGATAATCGTATTCACTGGATTCCAGAAGCCGTGCCCAAGTTTCATTCATCTGATTCAAAGGCTCAACTGAGGGAGAGACAGACGATGAGCCTGTCCCAATGGACGGAGACAGTACACAGAGAGGCCCTGCTCTTGAGAGCTACACGCTGAACAGAGGAGGGGAGATCTGGGGGAGGTCCGTCTTCTATTTATTTGCTCGGGCTGCGGGCAGATTCCCACACAGATGCTACAGGTGAGGCATCAAGACACGGCACCTGGGAAGGCACGGCACTTCCTACACACCTGTCTGGATGCTGGGGAGGGGCCAGACTGGTGGTGACGCCTGCCCACAAAAGAGCTGGTGCTGTCGCTGGATGGAAATTACACAAAACACAGCAATTAAAGGTGCCGGCATGCACAATCGCTACCACCCTATGTATCTAGGGAAATATTAGGAAATACTCAGGAATAACGACTCTGGGCGGGGCTGGCGCTGTGGCGTGGTAGGCTAAGCCTCCGTCTCCAGCAAGGGCATCCCATGAGGGCAACAGTTAGAGTCCTGGATTCTCCACTTCCAATCCAGCTCCCCGCTAGAGGCCTGGGAAAGCAGTAGAAGGTGGCCCAAGTGCTTGGGCCCCTGCACTAGCATGGGAGACCTGGCAGAAGCTCCTGGCTCCTGGCTTTGGATCAGCACAGCTCCAGCCGTTGCGGCCATCTGGGGAGTGAACCAGCGGATGGAAGACCTCTCCCCCTGTCTCTACCTCTCTCTGTAAATCTCTTTCAGATAATAAATTAAAAAAAAAAAAGTAGTATTGGCTTTTTCAATGTCTGCTTATGAAGATGCCTGTTTTTCATATTTCATTTTAGACAGCATGTATGGAAAGTAGTTGTCCTAATTTTTGAACAGCTGATCAAAAACGATTCTTCTTCCCTATAGACAACTAAACTAATTATTTCTTTTTGTAATTTATTTACTTGAGAGGCAGAGAGGTAGACACTAGACAGAATACACACACACACATATACACGCAGAGTGATTTTGTAAAATCACTCCCAGAAGAGATACTAAATTAGCACAATATAAAGAGAAAGAGAAAAAAAATAAAAAGAAAGCCTTAGCTAGTCTTCTGAACTCCTGTCAAGAATACAAGCACGTTGATAATCTGGAAACTGAATGAGACCATTTAGATATGAATTGGAAACAAAAGAGCCACCAAAAAACAGAAACAAAAGAAACAAATAGAAGTGTGTGTCTATCCAAGGAGCATGCTGGGCTGAACTCCTTGGGACATCTGCAGTATCGTTCTGTACATAGGAGTTGTTAAAACACGAGCTGAGGAGCTGGCACTAAGGTACGGCAGGTGAAGCCACTGCTTGTGACATGGTCGTCCCACATCGCAGTGCTGGTCCAAGTCTCGGCTGCTTCGCTTTCAGACCCAGATTCATGCTACTGTGCCTGGGAAGGCAGCAGATGGCCCAAGTGCTCGGGTCCCTGCCATCCACGTGGGAGACTGGGTTGGAGGTTCCGGGTCCTAACTTTGGTTTGATCCAGCCTCGATGCTGCAACCATTTGGGGAGTGAACAAGTAGATGGAAGATCTCTCTGTCTGTCTCTCCATCACACCACCTTCCAAGAAATAAAGTAAATAAATCTGTAGAAGGAAAATCTGACTCTCATTCCATCTGAGAGGCCTATGGTGTTAGCTGTTGCTCTGATGGCTATCACTGGTCTTCTTCAATCATGGACCAACAAGACTTTTTTCCTCACAAACTGACCATCCAGCCATCCAGCCATCCACCCATCCATCCATCCATCCACTCATCCATCCACCCATCCATCCATCCATCCACTCATCCATCCACCCACCCATCCATCCATCCATCCACTCATCCATCCACCCACCCATCCATCCATCCACTCATCCATCCACCCACCCATCCATCCATCCACTCATCCATCCACCCATCCATCCATCCACTCATCCATCCACCCACCCATCCACAGGCTTCATCTTCAACATCATCTCCCCACTTTGTAAAATGAGTTATGCAGGGGCTGACACTGTGGTGTACAGGTGTCGGTCTGTGTCACAGCTGCTCTGCTTCTGATCAGCTCCCTGCGGATGTGCCTGGGAAAGCAGCAGAAAAGGGCTAAGTGCTTGAGCCCCTGCACCCACGTGGGAGACCCAGAGAAGCTCCTGGCTCCTGGCTTCGGTCTGGCCCAGCCCCGGCTGGTGCAGCCATTTGGAGAGTGAACCAGCAGATGCAGGATCTCTGTCTCTAACTTTTACTTTCAAAAAATTAAATATATAAATATTTTTTAAAAATGAGTTATCCATTTTGTGAAATGCTGATTTCTTGGGGTGGGGGGCATGGTCGCCATTAATGTTTCATTAAGCATCAAAGATTTTATCACTCCTCTATACTCAAGCATCATTACAAGTTTGATGGTTGTTTTTTCTTCAATTTTATCATTCTCTGATGGGGCTTTTTAACATTTTTTTTATTTTAAAGACGTCCATATGGGATGGTGGTGCTACCTGCAGGCAGTGGTTTTACCCACTGTGACACAATGCCAATCCAACGGGACACTTTTCAAAGTGCTCTCTTATCCCCCTTAGTGTCTCAAACTAGACACTGTTCAGATATGTCAGTACAAGTTTATTTTGGTGCAAAAGTTGAAATAATACATTTTTAAAATAATACATATTTTCTGTGAACTTTCTGAAGACTCCTGATATATAATTGTCTTCTTGGAGCTGATAAGAAATGTAAAGGCTCTAAATTATTTATGCTGTGGGAAGCTAATCAAAACCTACTACAGACAAATCAGGTTAGGGAAAATAAAATTTTTTCACACTGTTCTCTTTTTATGATATTTAAAGGAAAGTCTAGAGACTTTCATCAGAAATATAATCCTTAAACCCTAAGATTTACAGCAATTCTAAAAGCTTGTAAATCATGTTTTAAAGAATGATGCAAAAGTTGTATATTGTAAGAAATACTTAATATGCTCAATTTCTTCACTTGAGCTGAAAATGACTTTACTGGGGCTGGCGCTGTGGTGCAGCAGATTAAAGCCCTGGCCTGGAGCACCGGCATCCTATATGGGCGCTGGTTCTAGTCCTGGCTGCTCCTCTTCCAATCCAGCTCTCTGCTGTGGCCTGGGAAAGCAGCAGAAGATGGCCCAAGTCCTTGGGCCCCTGCGCCCTTGTGCGAGACCCGGAAGAAGCTCCTGGCTTCAGATTAGCACAGCTCTGGCCGTTGTGGCCATCTGGGGAATGAACCAGCAGATGGAAGACCTCTCTCTCTCTGTCTCTACCTCTCTCTGTAACTCTCTTTCAAATAAATAAAATAATTCTTAAAAAAAAAAAAAAGAAAATGACTTTACTAATTCTTTGTTTTCTCTTGTTCTCCAACTTACTAAAATATCCTTTTTTAAAGATTGTAACTGATTCTGATTCACCTACTCCAACTGTTTCTAATTGGAAACAATTAGTACAGATAATAATCTACTACTCTTATTAAAAGAGGTGCACCACACTGTAAATGATGCTGTGACACTTAGCCACTGGGGAAAATTTTTTTAATTAAATCTTCTGAATTTGAAAAGAAAAGTGACAAAAAGAGACAGACACACAGAAAGAGATTTTGCACCCACAGGTTCATTCCCCAAATGCCCCAGTAGCTGGAACTGGGCCTGGCCAAAGCCAGGAGCCCAAACTCAATGTGGGTATCTCACTTGGGTGTCCAGGATCCACGTGCGAGAGCTACACCTTGCAGCCTCCGAGCATGTGCATCGCCAGGAAGCTGCAAGGGAAGCAGAGCAAGGAACCGAGCCCAGTAAGGGGTGTGGGCAGCCCGGGCCACTGCCTCACAGCTGTGCCAAAGCCGTCCCAGGAAAATTCTTACTTTAACCCCCCACATTGTTCTACACACCAAACTAAATCTCACAGACACCAAAGCATTAAAGTAAAAATTAAATCATAAAAACAGAGAGAAAGAAGCCTTAAATTGTATAGTTCAGAGAAAGGTGAAGGGAAGAAGAGCAAGCTTTCTATGCCTAAAGCATGAAAGAATCACACAGGACACAACCAGAACATTAAAAACAGCAACTTCAGGGTGTCAGGGTCAAAGTCCAAAACCACCCAGCACACACAGCAAAGGATTAAGAAAAATCAATAATGTATTGACGCACACATAAATAACAGAATCACTGAGACTTAATAAATGTGCAAAAATAATGCAATATAAATAATTCATTCATTAATAATTAAATCATACACTAATTCTTCCACAAATTAATGAGAGCAGCAAAATTTCACTTTTTTTCTGGATGTCTATTATATATACATATACATGTACATATACATACACATATACATATACATTCTATACCAAGCTCTGTGTCAGGGCACAATGATGGGCAAGGTAAACCACATGCCACCCTCAATGACCTTATGAATCCACACTAAACCATCACTATTTACCTCCCAAAGAAGCAACCTGAAAATAATCATGAAGCTGAGTGCTCGCCAGGGCTTTTTGAAATAGGAATTTTTTTCTATTACGAGTGGGAACAAACTGGCCTAATCCTACTGGAAACCAATATAGTTACATGTATAACCTTTAAAAGGAGAAGAGTCCTTGATCAGTCATTCTACTTCCGGAATCCTTAAGAAAAAATCCTGGAGCAGGCACTGTGGCAAAGTAGGTTAAGCCTCCGCCTGCAGCACCAGCATCCCATATGGACACTGGATCGAGCACTGGCTGCTCTATTTCCAATCCAATTCCCTGCGAATGGCCTAGGAAAGCAATGGAAGATGGCCCAAGTCCTTGGGCCCTTGCATGCACATTGGAGATCCAGAAGAAGCTCTTGGCTCCTGGGTTTGGGTCAGCCCAACTCCAGCCATTGTGGCTATTTGGGGACTAAACCTGCAGAAGGAAGACTTCTCTCTCTTTCTCTCCCTCTCTCTGTCTTTAACTCTGCCTCTCAAATAAATTAACTGTTTTAAAAAAGAAATATTCCTAAAAATATTTTAAGCAGCTATGAAATATACAATAGTTAACACTGACTCAGTGCTAACTCCGTGTCTGGTACAGCTTCAGGTGTGTCACAGGTAAAGAGTCATCTAATCCTCAAACACTCCCATGAGACAGGTATTGTCATTCTTCCCACTTAACAGATACAATAATACTGAGGCCCAGAGAGGAAGATCCACTTGCCTGAGGTTACTCTGTCAACATGCGCATAACCAGTGTTTGTCACACTGTGGCAAATAAAGAGATGAACACACTCACAAAATCTGTACTTAGCTCTAAAAATGAAATGCAAAGCTTCCAACTACCATGATTTGCAAAGTCTTAACAAACTCTTTAATTTTCTCTTGTGCATCTTCTTTAACATAAAATGTTACATCGTTCACATTCAATAACATTTCCTGGTCATCTAACTTCTTTTAAAGGCCCTAAAAAGGGCAGCTATGCGTGTTCTTCCCCTTGACATGGAGGAATCTGCTGGGCCAAGTCCGTCTCCAGCGGTACCTGGAGCAGAGCAGAGCGCTTTCAACCAAGCTAGTGATGAGGATCCTTGTCATATTCAACTTCCCTAATCCTGACC
The DNA here is from genome assembly GCF_964237555.1 of Oryctolagus cuniculus. Classification (NCBI taxonomy): domain Eukaryota; kingdom Metazoa; phylum Chordata; class Mammalia; order Lagomorpha; family Leporidae; genus Oryctolagus; species Oryctolagus cuniculus. The sequence goes on along the minus strand of NC_091440.1, from coordinate 128,399,475 downwards.
TCCACCCACGTCTCACATCAGGAGCACAGCTCACAGGATGCTCACAGAGAACTCATCAACCCCAAGGCTGGCAGAGACGAGCAATCCGATACACAAAGAACCTGACAGTAAGTCTAGCAGGGTGTCCCCTGGGCTGCACAGTCCTGGATGGGCCCTTCGAGGTTCCCACAGCACTCCTCGGGCTGCGCACCCGGAGGACACCAGTCAGGTGTTGCCTGCTGGTTTCAGGCAGCTACCCTGGGAGGTGCAGCCCATGGGGAGAATGGACCACACACTCACTTCATTCCCCGGAGCAGTCTGAGACAGGCAGACGATGCCTTACGCGTGCTGTTGTTTCCAGCAGTGTCAGACACCGCACTGGCACACAGTAGGTGCTTTAGGGAATGGTCACTGTCACAGAAAACATTTCTGTAGCAAATTAAAATGCAGCACAACATTTCCATTTCTCTTTGCCACAGAGCCTGGAAAATCGTGGCTACATATGACTCACTGCACGTACACATCGAAAGCATTTGCCAACGCAATAGTATTTCTCTGAATCTGAAGCTTAATGGTGGATTTGCCCATCACAATAAGAGGGTAATAACACTGTCTGACCTTGGAGTGACTCATCGCCCTCCTCTGCTGACTGGCCCCAGCCAGAAAGCGTAATGCAGAATCAATGAATGGGTGAGCACACTGCAATGAGATGGGTATCACCAACTCTTCCGAAACCTATTAAGTTTAAACATATCCACCCCCTTTGTTCTCACAGCATGTGCCTCCCACAGATCAAGATGGAATCAAGAACTAACCAGTAGCCAAAGCTGCACACTTACTATCTCCTATTCCTCTTTAATTTTCTTCTCCTTCTTACTGCTGTGGAACATGCATTTCCAGTGGGGGGAGGTGGCGCAGTCTGAGAAATGGCCCCAGGATATCCTGGAGCCTGTGGAAGTTACGCTACATGCTGATGGAACTGAGCCTCCAATACAGTGCCTTCAATGCAAACGCAGACACCATCAGGCCCGGGTCCCCCGGCCATACTCGCCTCCCTTACCTCACTGCACTGACACAGTGGGACAGCCCACCAGACTCAGGAGGTAACAATGTTGGGGGCCAGTACTGTCTGGAAGGGTTCCAGTTAGGGGAATCCCAGGTCTGCGGCACAAAGCAGCTACCATCTGTGTACAGCTCCCAGGCTGATCGTAGCCTACCTGGCCATCACACCAGCAGAGCAACTTGCTGATGCTTCAGGGCTGCACTGCTGGCTTCCTGCTTGCCCCTGTCCTAGGGTGCCCACAGCCTTGTTCCTCATCTCAACTTCTTCTGCAGAAGCAATAAACAGAGAAACAAAGTGCAAACCTCAGCAGCAAGCCCCAAACCAGAGGCTGGGGGTGGGGGTGGGGTGGGGGCTCCTCCAGTTCCACCTTTCTTGCAGTCTCTTTTTTTTTTTTAATATTTATTTATTTGAAAGTCAGAGTTAAATAGTGAGAGGAGAGGAGAGGGAGAGGAAGAGGGAGCAGAAGGGAGAGAGAGAGAGAGAGAGAGAGAGAGAGAGAGAGGGAGGGAGGGAGGGAGGGAGGGAGGGAGAGAGAGGTCTTCCATCCAATGGTTCACTCCCCCAGATGGCGGCAGTGGCCGGTGTTGCAGGACTTGGGCCATCCTCTACTGATTTCTCAGGCCATAGCAGAGAACTGGATCACAAGTGGAGCAGCCAGGTCTTGAACTGGTGCCCATATGGGATGCTGGCACTTCAGGCCAGGGCGTTAACCTGCTGCTCCACAGCACCGGTCCCTGCAGCCTCTTTAAAAACTCCAAACACTCCCATCCAGCAGGCAGGGTTCCTTGAGACTGCTGTCTGCTCTCCACTTACCTGTGGACAGACTAAACATTGCTTCCTTCATCCCCAAACCTTGTCCTCATTATTTTGAACTGGCACCGGGGACAGAGACCGAGCTTTCAGTAACGTAACACACACTTTGCACATGCAATTGAATGAAGGATTCTGAGACAGTGGATGACCTGGGCAGATCTTAAATCTATTCACATGCCAGCGCCGCAGCTCACTAAGCTAATCCTCCGTCTTGTGGCGCCGGCACACCGGGTTCTAGTCCCGGTCGGGGCGCTGGATTCTGTCCCAGTTGCCCCTCTTCCAGGCCAGCTCTCTGCTGTGGCCAGGGAGTACAGTGGAGGATGGCCCAAGTGCTTGGGCCCTGCACCCCATGGGAGACCAGGAGAAGCACCTGGCTCCTGCCATCGGATCAGCGCGGTGCGCTGGCCGCAGCGCGCCGGCCACGGCGGCCATTGGAGGGTGAACCAACGGCAAAGGAAGACCTTTCTCTCTGTCTCTCTCTCTCTCACTGTCCACTCTGCCTGTCAAAAAAAAAAAATCTATTCACAGTGTCCCCCAAAGAGGGAAGTGGTGGGAGATCTGCACAGAAGATGGCGAAACGACCCCAATACGAGGTGCCATGCTGCTGCAGCTGTGCAAGACAGAACACCAAAGGCAGTTCTAGAAGCTAAACAGGAGGGAGGCAGGAGGAGGAACCAAGTGCTCCCCACCAACACTTGCACTGAGCCCAGTAAGCTACAGACTTCTGGTCCCCACGTCTAGAAAAGAATCGGTTTTTGAGTTTTGAGCCACGAAATATGTAGTGCTTTGTGACAGCAGCCGCACAAAATCAACACGTGCACAGCTCCCAGCGGGGTAAACACTGGTGCTTGGGGCCATGAAAACACTCATGGTGTGGTCCTCCCGAGCTCAACCCTACCCTACAAAATCTTCTTGCTCTGTATTTAACTGTATGGCAACTGGGGGAGGGGAGAGTCCAAAAAGTGAACTCGAACCCGTATAAAGTATCTCAAAGGTAGATGCAAGGTATGAGCAGGGCCCAGCCTGCCAGCCTCCAGCCCTTAGCTTAAGGTGTCCTTGTCCTTGCCATCGGTTGCTAAGCAACCACTTCCTAAAAGTAACTCATGCAACGGAGGGAGCAGTGCCACCTGCCCTGCAAAATTCTCCCATAATTAACCTCCTGATGGCTGCTACTGGCTCAAGGGGTTTCTTTTCAGGGGGGAACAACCCCTGCGGGCAGCCCCAGACCGGATGAAGGCCACCTTTCCATCATGAGAACATGGTCTTGCTGACCAATCAAGGAAGGGCCTGAGCACTGCCGACCAACCGGGACCTGACCAGGAGCTGAACACACACCCCTCAGGCGCCACTCTGAACGGTGAGACTCACTTCCTTTACGCCCTCAGGGACTCCAGGGCCTCCCAGCTCTGCATTCTGCAATACAAGCCTCCCTTGTTCCAGAATCCCTGGTTTTCCGTGTGCCGGGCAAGCTAAAGCTTTTTGCAGGTCATACAGCAACCTCTCCAACAAGTTTCGGGGATTGCTCCATGGCAAAAGGCTCCTTAAAGCGATGATAATAAAATGGACAGCAAAACAACAACTCACTGGCAAGCACTGATTCCAACATGCTACACTGTTTTATCACCCTCAGTAGAGGCTGAGTGCCTGCCCCTAATGCCTTTGACAAAGACTTTATCAGGCCCCAGTGTCTCTCCCTCAACCTGCAGCTCCTCCGCAGAGAGGGACTCACTAAATCCACGGAGGGTAAGGCCCAGCCAAGACCCTGAGCGACAACGACTCCGAGGGCCCCTCTGGTTCGCACCTCAGCTTACAGGAACTCACAGGCCCTGAGCAGACAGAGTAAGACCCCAGCTACCCTTCACCCCAGACACACAGGAGCCCCCTTTCCCATTTCAAAATGGACACGCTGGTCCCTGTGAATCGAAGCAAGGTCACACGCATTGTGACCCAACCACAGGCTCACGCACGAGCTGATCACACGTGCCCACTCCCCACTTCAATCTGAAGAGTCACCGTCTTTAACCCCCGCAGGAGTCTAGAACTGAGGCAGACCTGCCTGACTCCTCACCCTGTGCAGCACCACAAAGAAAGGGCTTTCTTGATCACCCAGGGGCCAGTGCGGTCTCATCTCAGTACCTGCTCGCCAGCACACAGGCTGGCAGACACACACAGCTTTAGGGGTTCCACAGTGACTGCTCCAACCAGTTTCAAAGGAGTTCTTCAACAATGTCCCGGGGTCACTGTCATTAACTGTTGGGGGCAACAGGGGACGTGCTGTCCTGATGCAGTCATTCTTTTACATCCTTCATTCTAACTACAGAATCGCTGGCTACCCAGATAATACGCAGAGGCCACTTCTCTGTGCAGGTACCCAACTTCTACCTCACCTGGTAACCGCACTGGATACATCTTCCCCTCCTGTTTTCACAGGCTAGCTGCCAGTCTTGGGACTCATTAGAGGGTCTGTGCAATTCTGCAGATAAACAATGCTTATCTAAAATGTCACAGCTAACTGCAGGGAAATGGCTAGAACCGCAGACCTCAGATAAAGAAAACATGTATGATCACCAGCTGCAGACAGGCAAGCTGCATACCAAAAATCGTCCACCTAACGTGTTAGGGTGACCTGAGAACCCACCCTGGAAACCTGCCTGACAGTCAATCAACTATACCCACTTCCTTCCCCAACTCTCCCACTCCCCCCTACCCTTTCTCCTTGGAAAGTCTCCCTGATGACTGACTGGTGGGGACCAGCATATTTGGGATCACAATATCCACCTCCTCAAGGTGGCCACTTGAATAAAATGTTTTCTCCTTGCTCTGTACTGACCATTAAGCAGTGAGCAACCCTGACTCTATGAACTGGTATCAACGTTAATTACTACATCCTTTTTTTTTTTTTTTTAACTTAAGACTCAGAAAGACTGAAATCTTCTGTCTGCTGGCTTATTCCACAAATGCCCCCAAGAGCCCTAGACCAAAGCCAGGAGCCAGGAACTTAATCTGGTCTCCTACAAGGGTGGCAGCCCCCCAAGCAAACGCATCATCTGCTACCTCGCAGGGTGTGCATCAGAAGTAAGCTGGGTAGGGGGAGGTGCTATGATGTAGCAGGTAAAGCCACCACCTGTGGCACCAGCATCCCATAGGGGTACTGATGCAAATCCTGGCTGCTCCACTACTGATCCAGCTCCCTGCTAATGTGCCTGGGAAAGCAGCCAAAGATAGTCCAAATCCTTGGACCCCTGCACTCACATGGAGATCCGGAAGAAGCTTCTGGCCCCTGGCTTTGGATCAGTCCAGGTTCGGCCATTGCAGCCATTTATGGAGTGAAAAAGTGCTTGGAAGATCTCTCTTTAACTCCATCTTTCAAGTAAATAAATCTTTTTTTTGAAAAAAAGTACATGCATCCCAAGCGACATCTTAACACTACACTAAACATTCCTCTCTCTCTCTTTTTTTTTTTTTTTTTAAGATTTATTTTATTTATTTGAAAGTCAGAGTTCCACAGAGAGAAGAGAGGCAGAGAGAGAGAGAGAGGTATTCCATCCACTGGTTCACTCCCCAGTTGCCCGCAACAGACTGAGCTGTGCCAATCCAGAGCCAGGAGCCAGGAGCTTTTTCCAGGTCTTCCATGTGGGTTCAGGGGCCCAAGGACTAGGGCCATCTTCTACTGCTTTCCCAGGCCACAGCAGAGAGCTAGATCGGGACTCAAACCAGAGCTCCTGTAGGATGCTGGCACTGCAGGTGATGGCTTTACCCACTACGCCCCTGGAAGAACTCTTGAACATCTTGTACATTTGTTTTTCAAAACATCCGTTGACTGAACATTAAAAAGCATAATTCTAGATATACATCCAAATTCACTATGACATCACTAAGCTCACTCTTTAGGTTGCTCAGTATTGGTTTCCTATAACCTTCAAGAAACCAAGTCCTGGGGAGATTCAGTACCCTCGATCGTGAGACTGAGCTGTCAATTCCCTCCGGAGAATTCAATACCTGAAGGGAATCTTAATCAGGCTAGCCCTGCCAAGCAGGATGTTCTTTGGAAATAGAGGTCAAGATGTAAAAAAAAATTAGAATCGCCCAGTAAGCATCCAGCTGAAATGCTGACTGAGCATTCCTCTTCCTCCCGGGCTGCAAAACCTGGGCTTGGGGTGGGCGGGAAAAGCGTGAAGCTGAATTGAGCTATTTTTAGCCCAAGAATCAAGGTGCACACAATGGATTGTGCATGGATCTTTATCATTTTCCAGAAGGTGGAAAGCTGGTGACGGACAGGGAGGAGGGAAGGGAGCGAGGGCAGGCAGAAACCTCTTCCACACGCTCACGACGTGCTCCCACTTCTACCTTTCAAACAGAAGCCTTTTTCAGGCGTATTACTGGGAAATGATGAATGGTAACTGATCAGAACTTACTGACCTTGCAGAAAGGCAAGGAGACAATGCGAGATTACTTCTGAAACTGATTTTTTTTTTTAACTGAGGTCAGCTCTGGAGCTGCCATTTCGGCAGTGTGTCCCGACAACGCGCTCTCGCCGTTTCTGACTTTAGCTTGACCTCCTCTGCACCTCCTATTTAATTCTCCATTTGGCACGGGTTAAATGGCTGGCTACTGCACAGGAAGTTGATGTAATTGTCACCTCAGGCCAGAGGTTGATGCCCCTTCTCATTGCCCAGTGCAGAAACAAAACAGTCACAAATCCAAACAGCACTATTTGTCTAAATGCTACACAACACGTGGACACTGGGAATATTTAAAATATGCTTTAATTCTTCATGTTTCTCCCCAAAGTGCGAGATGATGAAGATCCAGGTCCTTGTTACTGCTCCAATATAACCTCAAAAAGACAAAAGATATTTTGGAATAAAGGTCACCTGACATCACTGTTGAGCACTACCAGAGAGCTGCTTTACTATTCATCAGCAACAAATATGATACCCCGACATCTCACATCAGAGCAAAAAGAACATCGATTCCTTAAACACAGAGATTAACTGTCCCCCGTACAACAACAATGCCTGCATTTTATGACAGATCGATCACCACTGACTCTGGGCCCGCAGGCATCAGCCGGCGTCAGGATTCCAGACATGCATAACGCACGCCTCACCCTGCTTCAGCAAAACCCTCATTCCCCTGCAGCCCTCTCCCCAGCCCTCAGCCCAGGACCCGGACGTGGGACACACACGCCTTTGCTCCCGGGGCTGCTCTCAAAGCATTCCTGCTCCCTGCTCCCTAGCCCCTGTGCATGACCTCTCACTCTGCACTGTCCAGCATTGCTGGCCTCCCCCACTGCACCAGGACGTCAGTTCATGGTCAACATCTGGTCTTAAACTCTGGAATTCTTAGGACCCATAAGGATGCTCTCAATTTCTAGGACTCCTTTTTTTTTAAAAAAAATTACTTATTCATTGGAGAGAGACAGAGAGAGAGAAGGTCAGCTCTCTCCTCTGCTGGTTTACTCCCCAAATGCCCACTACAGCCTGCTGAGACCAATCTGACTCTCACTCATGCACTGCAGGGACCCAAGTACTTGAGCCATCACCTGCTGCCTTCTCAGGATGCAGAACACCAGGAAGCTGGAATAAGGCAGAAGCCAGGACTCGAATCCAGGCCCCCTGACACGGAACATGGGTGTCCTAAGCCACGCCTTAACCATGGCACCAAACGGCGAGCCCTACAGACTTTTTTTTTTTTTTTTTAGGGATGTTCTCTTCCTATCCAGGAGCAAACTCTCACTTCTGTCTCTTCAAAAGCCCAGCACCTCCCCCGCCTTCTGCTTCAGCGTTGAAACCCAAGCCCAGGCAGGGCCTGCATGGAGCCTCCCCCACCCCCACCCGCCCGTGGGCCACACCTGCACACACGCATGGGGGTGACCACTCAGGAAGCCTCCCTGCTCGTGACCGGTAACCCCGCACTCTGCACCAGCTTCACCCCACTCCTGCACTCCAGCACATCAGCTGCCCTGGCCAGTCTGCTTTTTCTCTGGACTTCAGAACACGCTCCCCTCCTCTCCCAGGCCGGGGCAGCTATTTCTTCCATCCGAAAGAGGAGAGAAAGCCAACAATGGCCTGGAGCGCGTTTCGTCCCCAGCTTCCTCCGCGATTCTTTGTTCCTCTTTACAAACAGACCTCATGGGAAGCCGGGCTCTTCTCCCGGTCCCCAAGGCTTCCCTTCCCATCCTCTCTTAAACCTACTCTAACCAGGCTTTGCTCCCACCACGCAACGGAAACCTCTCTCGTGGAGGCGGGTGAGGACCCCAGGGGTGGACCCAGCCCCTTGCCTCTCTGACCGGCCAGCAGCACCTGCACTGTGGACCACTCCCTTCCCTCATCCCATTTTCTTTATCTGGCCTCCAGGAACCAAGCTCTCCTTACTTGCTTCCTACCTCCCTATTATTTTTGGGTTCCTCGGCCTTTTACCCTTTTATCCCCTCCCTCCAGCTCGGCGCTCGGCCCCCTTCTCCTTTCTGCCCACTCTTCTGCCCTGGCTGATCTCACCAGCACCAGGGCCTGAAAATCTGCCGGTAACTCCAGAACTTGTACCTTTGCCCCCAGATCTTTCTGCTGAACTCCGGGCCGTTCTCTCCCACCAAGTCTATACTTGGAGCTCTAGTAGAAATTTAAAACTTCACATGTTCAAAATGGAACTTGTAATCTGCCCTCAAAAAACCTGTTCTAGCTGAAGCTTTCCCCAGCTCAGCAGAGGAGAATTCCATTTGTCAAGTTTTCCAAGCTAAAGGCTTTGGACCAGAATTCTCTTTCTTCCTTCCAGGCTCGTTCTCTACAGCTGAGCCATTAGAAAGCCATGTTGGCCTCCCTCTCAGAGCACATTCAGCCTACAGCCACTGTTCCCCTCCACCTGTCACCCCGGTCCATGGTCCTGTCCTCATATTTGCACGACTCAGTGACTTCGCACTCCCGTCCTCGCCCCAACACAGTCGCGTCACTCTGTGGCCTGACACTTCCAGCAGCTCCCCATCTGAGCTGAATCCTAACCACATCCAGGGGTCCACAAAGCATAACGATCTAGCTTCCTGGTACCGATCCGATTTCATCATGACAGTGTGGCAGCAAGTACAGCTCTGTACGACAATCAGCCAACTGAATTTTACAAAGGTGCAAAGGCAATTTAGTGGAGAAAGAACATCAATTTTTAACAAGTGGTGCTGAGATAATTAGACATTCATACGCTTTTAAAAAGAACCTCAATTTAATTAAACCTCATAGCTTATAAAAAATTAACTCAAAATTAATCATAGATTTAAATGAAAAACCATAAAGCTTTTAGATGAAAATATAGTAGAAAATCTTTGTAAAATGGAGATGGGGAGGATTCTTAAACCTGACACCAAAAGCATGAGCCACGTAGTAAAACCTTTTACACATTACTCCATCAGAATGAAAACACTTCTTACTTCTCAAAAGACACTTCTTAGAAAAGGAAAAGCGGGCTGGTGCTGTGGTGTAACGGGTAAAGCCACCACCTGCAGTGCTGACATACCTTATGGGTGCCAGTTCGAGTCCCAGCTGATTCACTTCTGATCCAGCTCTCTGCTATGGCCTGGGAAAGCAATGGAGGATGGCCCAAGTGCTTGGGCCTCTGTACCCACACGGGAGACCAGGAAGAAGCTCCTGGCTCCTGGCTTCGGATCAGCACAGCTCCAGCCGTTGCAGCCAACTAGGGAGTGAACCAGCGGATGAAAGACTTCTCTCTCTCTCTCTCTCTCTCTCTCTCTCTATATATATATATATATATATATATATATATTCCTCGCTCTCTCTCTCCTTCACTCTCTGTGTAACTCTTTCAGATAAATAAATACATCTTTTTTTTAAAAAAATGAAAAGATAAGCCACACCCTGTGATAAAATATTTACAAATCACACATCTGACAAAGGGACTCATATCCAGAATATATCAAGAATTCTCAAATCTCATGTAAGGAAAACAACCCGATTAAAAACCAGCTAATGGGGCCGGCGCCGTGGCTCACTAGGCTAATCCTCTGCTTGTGGCGCCGGCACCCCGGGTTCTAGTCCAGGTTGGGGCGCCGGATTCTGTCCCGGTTGCTCCTCTTCCAGGCCAGCTCTCTGCTGTGGCCCGGGAGTGCAATGGAGGATGGCCCAAGTGCTTGGGCCCTGCACCCCATGGGAGACCAGGAGAAGCACCAGGCTCCTGGCTTTGGATCAGCGCAGTGTGCCAGCCACAGCACGCTGCCTGAGCGGCCATTGGGGGGTGAATCAAGGGAAAAGGAAGACCTTTCTCTCTGTCTCTCTCTCTCTCTCATTGTCCACTCTGTCAAAAAATAAAAAAAAATTAAAAACTAAAAAAAGAAACAGCTAATGGGGATGGCACTGTGGTAAGCTGGTAACCTGCCATAGGCAATGCTGGCATCTCATATGGGTGCTGGTTCATGTCCCGGCTGCTCGACTTCCAATCCAGCTTCCTGCTAATAGCCTGGGGAAAACAGCAGAAGATGGCCCAAGCGCTTGGGCCCCCGCCTCCCAGGAGGGAGATCTGGAAAAAGCTCTTGGCTCCAGGTTTCAGCCTGGTCCAGCCCGGGCTGCTGCAGCCATTTGGGGATTGAAATAGCAGATGGGAGATCTCTCTTCCCTGCCTTTCCCTCTTTCTCTAACTCTGTCATTCAAATAAATAAATCCTAAAAGGAAAAACACGTATGTATTTTATTTTTCCCAAAAGCACATTCAGATCTCAATTATGCAAAAGTGAGCTGTCTTCATCTTGTTAAACTTTGCTTTCAAATTTCTAATCAATAGGAATATTCAAGCTTTGAAAGAAACCTTATTTTTTATTTTCAATTTACTTCACAATCACAGGCTCAATGCCTCGCCCAACAAAGAGCTCTATACGGCCAAGCAGAAAGGCCAGAGTTCCACAGGAATACAGACGAGGCTACAGACAACAGTCGAATGCCAACAGAAAGACAGCTCTCTCTTGTGAACTCATAAACCAGCAGGTGGGCTCCGTGGGCGTGAGTCTGCCTGGTTGGGGTTCCAGTACAAGGAAGAGGTTTGGTCTCTCCCAGCCCACTGTAAAGGGGAGACAGAAACAGCAGGTGCCTGGCAGGTTCACTGAGAGAACTCAAGGAGTAACTGAACACAGAAAAAGCACCAAGTATTATCTCAGCACATGGTTAAGCTCTCAGTACAGGTAAGCTCTGCTACTATCATGAGGTATACAAACCACCTTAAAAACAATGACAATTCTTCCCTGTTTATTGCTTTGTTTCATTCTAGAAGGAGGGAACGTCCATTTCCAACAAGTACAGGCAGCAGAAGGGAAACCGGGCCATGTCCGGAAAATATACACCTTTGCAACTACATGCAGGACAAGACTTCCCAAGACATAAAATTAACACTCAGCGGCAATATTCACTTCATTCAGCTGTCTGTAAACCAGCTTCCAGTGACCAATTCCCTGGGCAGAAACATCAGAGACTGTAAGAAACACTTTGTGATATACAACAAGTTTCAGTTTTCCCATAACTTAGGTCGTAGGTCAGCACAATAGATGCTGCACTGAGTATTCACAGATTCCTTTCAAGGACTAGCCAGGTGGGAAAAGCTGTTAACCAGTAACGTAACAGCAACCACACAGCAACCCTCCTTCAACTACTGGATGTTAAATAAAGGCTTGGTTTTCTTTTGGTGTGTGCACAGGACAACAAAAGCAGGCGCATTTCCTCAGTTCTCTATTTTTTATAAGCACTTCCATTAAACATATCTGTTTATCCCCATCAAACCATGGGACGGCAGGCATTGTGGTACAGCAGGTTGGGCCACCACGTAGGGGTGCAGGCATCTCATGTCAGAGCACCTTGGTTTGAGTCCCACCTCCCCATCGTCCCAATCCAGATTCCTTGTAACTTACATGGAAGGTGGCAGGTGGTGGCCCAAGTACTTGAGTCCCTGCCACCCAAATGGGAGACCTGGATGAAGTTCCTGGCTCCTGGCTTCTGCCTGGCCTAGCCTAGCCCAGCAATGGCTGCTGCAGGCATCTGGGTAGTGAACTAGCAGATGGAAGATCTCTTTCTCTCCCCTCTCTCTGTCACTCTGCCTTTCAAATAAATAAATAAATCTTAAAAAAAAAAAAAAAAACCATAAGGAGTAGGGTGAGTGTTCTTATAACAGTATTCATAGGAGAAATGAGAAATTTAACCACACAACTAGTAACGTGGTTGAGTGAGGATCTGAACTCAGGTTTCCCGATTTCTAATTTCTCACTATGTCTGAACTATCAATGTACCACATAGAAACACCAACACTTCTAGAGAGCAGAATAAGGGCTTTCCCTTTGTTAGCAGACATGGTTGGAACAGAGGTCCCAGTCTTCACACAAGAAAGAATGCAGGTGTGAGACACAGAGCAGTGGTGAGCAGAGCAGCAAGGTTGACTGGGGTAGGGCATCCATCAGAATGGCTGGGCACCTCTCCAAACAGGTCTGCCAGAGCGCCCAGCCATCCTGACTCGGCAGGCAGGGTTACACAGCCTAACGGCGAGAATACACCGGGCAGGCCAGGCGGGCGTCTCAGCGACGACCTGGGAGCTGAGAGCAGAAAGCTGAAAAGCACGTGAGAGGCCAGGCGGGCGTCTCGGGAAACAGCTGATCCTGCAGTCTCTACTCAGACTGCGGCATATAAGGCTTATATGGGGTCCAGTTCTTCGCGCCATTGATCCTCCCCCCTCCCTCCGGACAAAGGGTTTGCTGGGTGTGGAACAGGTGAACTCCTCCCCAGGTTGTATTACCAGCGCTAGCAGACAGGGCAGCCCTTGGTACTGGGCAGAGAGGAGCTCTCTCTGGGGGAAAGGCTGAAACCAGCTATAAAGTCACTGGGGAGTGGGCAGGGCTTTGCTGTGTAAAACACTGGGGAGCTTCCACGGGGGCTAGAGGCTGCCACACACTGTGCTTGTTCTCCTTAGGCCGCTCTCACACTATCTGCCTACCGAACACCTTTGTCGCTCCCCCACTTCATGGAGGAACGACACTAAGCCCTGCCTAGGCTTCACATCCGAGTCACGGCACCATTATGTCGCTCCCCCTCTTCATGGAGGAACGACACAGGACCCTGCGCTGTTCTTTTGTCTGCTCGGCCCTCCCCGGGTTTGCTGCTGGTTCTTCCCGGGTTGGCTACCGTCCCTTCCACCTCCGTGGAGGGGCGGTTCCCCCTGCCACATTCCCCACTTCCGCAGGGGAGCGGCACACCGCCAGCCGGCTCTCTTGGGGGCTGCACAGGTGTTCCTCAGATGTTCCCCTTAGATGTTCCCGGTGCATGTTATCTCTCTCCTCCTTTATAGTCCTCTTCTACCAATCCCAACTCTGCTACCCACACGCCGAGTACGCTGCTCTCCTCCAATCAGGAGCAGGTCCTACAGTTTATTGGTTGAACTGGAGGCAGCTGTGTAGAAGCTGTTTCTCCTCTCCCAGCGCCATATTGTGGGAGAGCAGATGCATAGAATAAGTCTTAATTCCAGTAACTTAGTCTAGTCCGAGTTGCTCCCCACAACCTTGACCAAAGTGCTGGTGGCTGGACGCGTGGCATTTAATCCACAGTTTCTACAGGAACGCAACATGACTAAGCAAAATGTTAGGTACAGTCTAAAGCAAAGCTGCAGATGCCAAAGAGTGGAAGGAAACAATTTCTGGACATATTTAGTTCTTTCAACACTGATGACAATCACACACCACTGGGGCTGGGGTCCCTGATGTTTCCCAGGCCCCTGAGTAGCATCTGGTTTACAGAAAGCAAAGCAGAGAGCTCAGGGGACTGAAGAGAAGATCCAGAGAATAAACCGGAAGCTGCAAGCTTGAGAAGCTCAAAACCCAGGGGCAGTCCTGGCTGCTCCTTTTCCGATGCAGCTCTCTGCTACGGCCTGGGAAAACAGTGGAAGATGGCCCAAGTCCTTGGGCCCCTGCACCCACATGGGAGACCTGGAAGAAGCTCCTGGCTCCGGCTTTGGATCAGCTCAGCTCTGGCCGTTGCAGCCATCTGGGGAGTGAACCAGTGGAGGGAAGACCCCTTTCTCTCTGTCTCTACCTCTCTGCGTAACTGTGACTTTCAAGTAAATAAAATAAATCTTAAAAAAAAAAAATCCCCAAGTCCAATGGCCCAAATTTCCAAGGATTTCCAACAGGAGTGAAGACAACTGATAGTGTGAATGATGCTAAAAGCAGACACCATTTGTAAGGGAATAGGATGTCAGTGTGAGAAGCCACGTCACGTGAGCACGTGTCACGGCATCTAGATCTGCTCAGCCTAAAAAGCAGAAGACAAAGAGTTGAGGGTGGTGTTGTGCCTGGGTTTGAACTGTCAAGCAGAATAGGAAAACTGATTTTGTTTTGTTTTGTTTTTGTTTTGTTTTTGTTTTTTGTTTTAAATAAGGTCTCTCTGCTCTGGAATCCTTCAGGCCATGAGAGCCAAGTGGAGGAAGAAGCAGATGTGAGGCTGAAGCGCCAGGGAAACATGAGACAGAGGTCGAAGTAAACCACTGGCATGTGTGCTCATGATGGCCAGAGGTCGGGGCACTGGGGACAGCACCTGGACTGCCCGCTACTACCCACGACTTGTCTCTCAAACGATCTGAAATTTCCCCTGCTATTGGATCCCTGAAACTACTTGTGAGATGCCTCTTGCTGATGCCTAGACAGTCCCTCATAGCCCTGCGCCCTGGGCTGCTGACTTTCTACGCCAGTTCTGTTCTCAGTCGTGGCTGAGTCTAACATGTGTGCAATAAGCCACCCCTTTTGCTGTGTACATCAAAGAATAAAAAATAAATAAATACAGAGGGCAGAAATAGGGCCAGCTGGTGAAAATGACAGCAAATCAACTTTGTATTTAATAAAAAAGGAGCACTTTAACAATTACAGACATTTATCTAATGTTCCTTTAGCTTAAGAATAAAGATCTACATAATGAATAACAGTATCTTTCACAAACAATATCTTTTACAAAAGATGCAGAACGTTATTATTAACACTTGTGTTTATTGTATACCAACAGAACTTTAAAGTAAATGTTTCAAATGCCATGAAAACAATAAACTCTTAGGAGAGCTAAGGTTAGAAGACTGATTTCCTAACACTCTCCTGTAACTCCATGTACTGAAGAGAAGTTGGGCTTGGAATCACAATTGCATACCCCCCCTCCCCCACACACATAAGTATATGTGGAAAGCTACCATATTGCACACAACACACAAATAAACACACCTTTGCCAGGAGCTACAATATTACTGAAAGAAGAGGTGATTCCTTTTGGTAAATAAACATGATTCCATTAACTAAATTCTTAGTTCTACAGCATCTGTCGGGCTGATGACTTGCTACACTTCTGGGTAGGCTATCCTTGCCTGTTGTCTTGGTCCACCATGTCTCCCGTCAGCTAAATTACATGATCTGTACTAGTTGAGGCACAGAGAACAACAATAAAAACACGAGCCTACAATAAAAGCAAATCTGAATTGAAATTGAGGTTTCGACTTAATATGATCAAACCACAATTTATTCCCATTCTCCCTTTGCAGCAGGTTTCCACTTCCTAACACTAATAATTCTATTAGCTGCATCAAAACTTGAAACCTGCATGCAAACAACAGGCATCCTCTGTCGTCCGGTCAGGATGACCACCCAGGACGTTTTGCATTCTTTGAAGACCAGAGAACTGTCAACTTGCTTATGTTTCTTTCAGTGGCCTGGCAAACCTGATGAACACATTTACTGGCTAAATTGACTTGAGCTGTTTCAGATAAAAAACCATAAATCTGTATGTAACAGGTGATCCTCTTCCTGCAAACCAACTATGGAAAACACAGAAAAATCAGATTCCAGCCCCATGAATCATTCTGGAAACCAAGGTGCCTATCACAGCCCCCATGTCATGAGTGTCCTGACGCACCCTCCCTCTGCATCAGGGAGGCCACAACACCTGCATCTGCAGTCTCCATGTGTGGTCTCCAATTCAGCGACTCCACATCGCCGGGGGTGCTGTCAGAAGTGTAGCTTGGTGGGACCCTGGATCTACTGAATCACATCTGCGAGCTGGGCCCAGGATTCGTGTTTCCATCAGTTCTCCATGGAGTCCAACGCTCACTCAAGTTTCAGGATGGCTCTCAAGGAAGGACTCCTTCAAATCTGTTTGGCTTTTGCTACCACAGTTCTTTCTTAACCTGCATCCGCATTTTAATGAATTCCTTCTGCTTATCTTTTTTTTTTTCTTTTTTTGAGAGGCAGAGTGGACAGTGAGAGAGAGAGAGAGAGAGAGAGAGAGAGAGAGAAAGGTCTTCCTTTATCGTTGGTTCACCCTCCAATGGCCCCTGCAGCCGGTGTGCTGTGGCCAGCGCACCACGCTGATCCAAAGCCGGGAGCCAGGTGCTTCTCCTGGTCTCCCATGCGGGTGCAGGGCCCAAGCACTTGGGCCATCCTCCACTGCACTCCCTGGCCACAGCAGAGAGCTGGAAAGAAGAGGAGCAGCCAGGACAGAATCCGGCACCCCAACCGGGACTAGAACCTGGGGAGCCGGCACCACAGGCGGAGGACTAGCCTAGTGAGCTTATCCTAAGTGCACTCACCAGCACGTGCACACAGACCACGCCTGTCAGTGGGATGCTCTGTCAATCGCCTCTGCAGGTAGAAAGACGAACGGCAACTCCTTGGGAGGAGAAGGGTCTGTCACCCCAAAGGCAGGCAAGCGACAGCAAAAACAACAGCGAACCGATGCATCGGCTGAGAACCGCAGAGCAGCTTGGTTTCTCATGGTTTGCACCGGAGGGAAACAAGGCAGGGTGTCCGGAATGGCCTCGTGTTCTCACACCCAACACTTGCTTACACTAGGCTGGCTCCTTTCTCAGTCTCCAGCAGGTACACATCGAAGAATAATAAGGCAGGTACAGCAGAAACCTGTCCAGGTTCTGTCAGTTCACGGTATGTGGATGTGTCTAAGTGCCAAGTGTTGATTACATTTCAGAACTTTCAGACAACTTGGATCTCACAGTAGTGCAATCCTCTTTGCAGTATGTCGTTAACTTCAAGAAAGGATATGAGTGGATCGCTTCTCTCACGTTGCACCCTGAACCGTCTCTGCATCCCACATTTTTCAATTACTAAAATGCCCACAAATGGGCCTCCGTGGCTGCAGACCTGGCCCCTGTTAGTAGGAGTACAGCTGACCCACTCATCCTGATGCCTTCAGTGGCAAAGATTAACTCCGAAGTGAAGGGAGCCAAAACCAAGCCGCTGTCCAGAGCCCTGAAGGCAGGTGCTGGACACCATCAGGCCCCATGCTTCAGTTAACTCATTGAGCTGAGGACATGGTTCTGCTGACCTACAAGGTCCTCTAGTCACCAGACCCATGAGGTCATCTGCTTCTCCAATAAATGACATCTTGATGTTTGGTCTCGTCTGGAGCCTTGAGCCAAATGTAGCTTCCCCCAGACTGACGGGGGCCGCTATGCTATCATCAAAATTCCCTACAGGACACGATCTCGCTACAAACACTGCAGACCAACTAGGAAGTCGCACAGGAGATCAAAGTGCAACTCTCAGCTCCAACCTCAGTCTCTAGGAACCTTCACCCCCTCACCCCATGGGAACCCAGAAATAAAGTGATGCTGCCTGCTCCTTGCACTGCACTCTGCAATAAACTCCTCTCCTCCACCACTCCGATGTCAGTGAGTGTTTTCTGTATGCTGAGTGAGTAGAGTCAGTTTGGCTCTGTAGCAACTATTCTAACACGTTCTGGGGCATTCTTTATCACAGTGACATTAGGGCAAGACAGCCTGAATCTTGGAGACTCGAACTGCCCCCTGGAGGTGTCAACTCAACACCGGCTTTTCGTCTCAGAGTATTTGCAGAACTCACGGGCCCTGACCACAGAAACTAACCCCCAGTCCACCCTCAGACCCAGAAAGCCTGCAGCCCATCTTTACCATTCCAAACCAGACACGTTGGCATCTACCACTGACCAATCAAAGGAAGGCCACACGCTGTGGACAAGCAGAGGCCCACACATGAGCCGCTCACACACTGCTCATTCCCGGCTTTGAACTCTAAGAGGCACCGCCTTCACTCGCTTGGACAATCTGAGAACTGAGCACTGGCTGCCTAGCTCGTTGCTCTGTGCATTCAATAAACGCCTGCCTTTTCCCACCATCCCAGTGTCAATCACTGGGTTACTGTGCATCCGGAACGTGGATCCAGTTTTGGGGATTCCACAGCAACTCCTCCAGCTAGTTTTGGGGGTGTTCAATGGCTGGGGTTCTAGGACATTTGTGCCTTTCCTACAGCTTTCACATTAAAGACACGGTGAGTGATACAATGGGCAGTTTCCAACAGAAGGGGCTGCTTCTAAAGGCGCTGGGTGACGAAGGTGCTTTTGGCTCTCCCAGCTTCCCTAAAGGACTCAGCCACTCTGAAAACACTGCCGCCTGGGAGAAGCTGGAGAGAACCCTGAGACCAGGAAAGGCTCAGGACCTCGTGGAGATGCCACGACCCAACCTGGGCTGCCTGCAGTTTGTTGCTTTCTCTACAACCAGAAAAAAGCACGTGGGGCTGTGCACAGCCAGACTCTCAGACTAATCCTCTCGGGCTCATTCCCCAGCCCACACTGCTGCCCTGGAGTTAGTGCCGACACCAGGCCTGCAGCCTTTCCAACCATTTCTCTCCTCTTTGCACTAACACAGGTAAACGTGAAGGGAGGAAGTGCTAAGGTGGCGATTTTCCAAACACCTCTGCAGAGACAGCAAGGCCGCTTCCCAAGCACTCAACACACCACAGCTTTGCTTCTTAAAAAAACAAAACAAAACAAAACAACAAAGAGAGAAAAACTCAAGCCAGCATTCCACTACTAAGGGAGAAAAAAAATGCAGCATCAGTACAGTGAGCCACTTGCTTCATACAGCCGCTGTGATGAAAGCGAACGTTCTACTACTCCTCTCTCCTGCGGGGTGAATTTGCTGATTCCTCCCCCCGCAAACCTCCGGTGGGGAAGTGGCTGGTCTGCTCACCTCCTTCAGGTCCTGCACGACAGCTGTGAGCCTCTCGTTTTCGGCCTGGACATTGGTGACCACGGCCCGGCTCTGCTTCAGTTCGTTCTGCATCTCCAGGATCTTCCCCAGGTAGTAAGCCTCCTTGGACGCCGACTCCTGCAGCAGCGTCTCCTCCCGGGTCTCGCCATCCTCAGCGACCTTCCGGTGGATGGAGAAGGACTGCCCAAATGCCTGCAGTGTTGGGGAAGCAAACAGTGCACGATGAAACAATCCAGTCAGAACGTGCTGCTTAGTTCTGTACATGAGAAAAGCTACCCCGAAAGACCTCCAAAGCAAAAACAAAAAGCATGTCATTCATTTACAGTCCATTAGCTCTAACTGATGTTGGAAAAAATTCAAAGTTGATTCACAAAGACAGTTTTTAAATGTCCTGCAAAAAATATAGAATGAGTTTTAAAAAAGCTTGCAGAACACTGCTGCCTGCTTCATTTTATCAGTTTAGACAAATCCAATAATAGACTGTTGAGAGCTAATAAACCCATCAAAATTCATGTTGTCATCTTCATTATAGAAACAAAATCCTGCAAGTATTTTCCAAGAAAGGAAAGAGTGGTTTCATTAGCTTTCGAATACATGAGCAGTGACTGGCAGACCAGTTCTCAACAGCGCCATGAAGAAAGAAAACTGTCAGACAGCATTCACAAAGCCCATTATCACAGAAAGACAGTGAAAAGTTATCCTGTAGAAAACAGCATGTGAGGGGCTGGTGCTGTGGTGTAGTGGGTAAAGCCACTGCCTGCAATGCTGGCGTCCCACATGGGTGCTGGTTCATATCCTGCTCTCTGCTAATGGCCTGGGAAAAGCAGCAGAAGATGGCCCACATGCTGGAGCCCTGCCACCCACATGGGAGATCTGGAAGAAACTCCTGGCTCCTGGCTTTGGCTGGGCCCAGCTCCAGCCATTGTGGCCAAACGGGGAGTGAACCAGTGGATGGAAGCCATCTCTCTCTCTCCCTCTCTCTCTGTAACTCTGACTTTCAAATAAATAAGTCAATCTGAAGGAAAGAAAGAAAAAAGAACACACACGTGTCTACTTAGGAAAACAGTTACCCATAGGTGGACAGGAAAGGAGTAGAAAAACAGAGGAACGAGGGTCAGAGACAGTTTTCCGAGTACGCCTTTTGCCTTTCGGTACAGCTGGGACTCGACTCTCAGAACGACAGCGATGCGTCACAAACCCCTCAGATAAGCAATGATTCAAATCAGCATGGGGTGGGTGTCGTCCTAGCGGTCAGGACACGGCAGCAACAGGTGCTCTGCATGAGCTGCCTGTGCACGTCACCTGGCTGCTGTGATGGCCAAGGGGACCTAGGTCAGCCTGGGGGCTATACAGGCGGAAGCGACCTTCTGCCCTGGACATGGGATTCCCGAAACCGAACCTCTTGAGTGAATGCTGGCCCCTAATGTGGTACCTATCAGAGAACAAATGACCTCCTGAGGCCAGAGGTGAGAATCTTGTAGTTCTGGCCATCCTGCTCCCAACGCACGCAGCATCTGTATTCAAGACACTGCTTGGGGTTTCACTGTCAGCTCCAGTGTCCACAGTCCTCATTTTCTGGTTACCTTTAGTGGTCTCCTATGGCTGGTGGCTACCATGGTGGACAGTGCAGAGGCAGAGGGCAACACGGAGAGAGGGCGAGCAGAGAGCCACAGGGAGGGTGTGGTCTGGAGCCTGGCCTTGCCCCAGGCCAGGTTAGAATTTAAATGTCACCAAGCAAGCAGGGCAGTACTGCCAGGCCTGCAAGTCTCTACCGCAGTGCCTTAGCTCCAGCAAGTACTTCACATTTCAACAGGATTTAACTGGAGGGAAGGAAAGGGTGGGCAAGTGGCCTGTCACTGTAACCCACTCTCCCTAAAGAACCAGTTCACCCCTTTGGAACAATGAACAGAAATTATTTGACCAATTGTATTTTTGCTGCCACCACTGCCAGGAAATGCAGCATGGATCACTCAATAGCAGTAACTACAATAACTGAAATTTTGGATAGAACTGTCTCTTATTTTCTGTATACTATTTTGAATTTGCATTGTATTTATCCCACTGTCTTGGTTTCTTTTATTTTAATCTGCTCCAAACACTTAAACAAAGCAAGGATATGAGTGATAATGCCATCTAAAATGAATTGTCAAAACATCAAAACGATGTTTAGCGACTTTTTTTTTTTTTAATCCAAAAGGTAGAGTTGTAGAGACAGAGACAGAGGGAGAGAGAGAGACAGACAGAGAGATCTACCATTTGCTGGTTCCTTTCCCAAATGACCTCAACAGCCAAGGTTGGACCAGATCGAAGGCAGGAGCCAACAGCTTCTTCCGGGTCTCCCATGTGGATGCAGGG
Source organism: Oryctolagus cuniculus (assembly GCF_964237555.1). NCBI lineage: Eukaryota > Metazoa > Chordata > Mammalia > Lagomorpha > Leporidae > Oryctolagus > Oryctolagus cuniculus. Next base: position 128,378,223 of record NC_091440.1, on the reverse strand, counting down.
GCCCAAGGACTTGGGCCATTTTCCACTGCTTTCCCAAGTGCATCAGCAGAGAGCTGGATCAGAAGTGGAGCAGCTAGGACTTGAACCAGTACCCACATGGGATGCCGGCACTGCAAGCAGCAGCTTAGCCCACTGTGCTACAACGCTGGCCCCTGTTTAGTGATCATTTTAAACTAATCCTTAACAAAAGTCCATTTACAGACCAGGGTTTCAGGGCTCAGGAGGACTGAAAGTTCTTCTAAGGATGCATTCTCATTCGGTGGAAAACAAGGAACCCACAGGATCTGAGACAGCACAAAGCAGAACCTGGCTCACCCCGCTAGCCCCGGCTGAGGGTCGCTCCCCAGACCCCAGGGCATCCTAGAGTAAGCTCCCACCTGAAGAGACGCACTCACTGGGCACGGGCAGCCCAGAGGCACCTGGCCAGAAGAAGAGGCTCCCATGGCTCACGGAGCTCAAAGGCTATTGGGAGATGCAAGGTTTCGCCAACAGTTAGGTCAAGTCTGACCCTGCACGGGCAGCTGCCGTCCCAGGGTTCAGAGTGCAGGCTCCTGAGCTGCCACCACTGCTCCCACTGTGGGACACTGGGCACGTCACTCAACACAGACCTCGGTTTTCTCATCTGTAAGGCGGGACAACAGCAGCTTCTACGTCATAATGCTGTGAGGCTCAGATGGGGAAACCCACAGGTCACCCGGAACAGCCCTTTGTGCAAATTCACGAGCGCTCAACACCAACAGCAGCAGAAAGAAGTGCTTTGGAATCGAAACGCATTTGGGTTTAAGTGCGCCTCCTCTGAAATCCTTGGCAAAGGTTACAATTTCTATACCTCAGTTACTTCATGTATAAGACAAGGGTAACAACATTTACCATAAGGTAAAGAGCAGCCTGGTCTTAAAAGGTAAGGGGATCAGAGAAGAGGTAGAAAGCAAACAGCAGAAGGCCTTGGAGCATGAATGGTCACTCGGCATCAGTCAGCCTCCTTCCCCTGCCCTTCGCAAGTCTCAGCTCCGACCCCACAGGGGTCAAGGTTCTCCTGGGTCTCCTGAGGAAGCCCTGAGGTCACGGATCTCCCTTAGGGGAGCAGCTGCCCACACCTCGTAGTGGACAGGAGTGGACAGTACCTCGTAGTGGACAGGAGCCTTGATGTGGCTCTTTCCCCTGAAGCCATTATAAATGTAAAACACAAACAGAAATGTCTCAAGGTTTATATCAGCAAAGAATCTGGTTTCTAGCTCTTTAGAAATTATCTTAATTTTATATGAAAGGCAGAAAGAGAAACACAGAGAAACAGAACTCCCATCTGTAGGATCACTCCCTAAACGTACAGCACAGTCAGGCACCCAGAACTCGGTCTGTGTCTACGACACGGGTGACAGACCTGAGCACTTGAGCCCCACTTGCTCCTCTCAGGGTGTGCATTAGCAGGAAGTTAGATCAGAAACAGAGGAGCCAGGACTCAGACTGGTGCCCATATTGGATGCTGGCATGGCAGGCAGTGGCTTCACTCATTAGGCCACAATGCCGGCCATATACTTTTTAAAAATATATATTTATTTATTTACTTACTTATTTGTTCGAAAGTCACAGTGACAGATGGAGGCAGGAGAGAGGCAAAGAGACAGAGAGACAGAGATTCACCCCAAATGCCTGTATTAGCCTGGGCTGGGCCAGGCCAAAGCCAGGAGCTAGGAACTCATCTGGGTCTCCCACATGAGTGTCAGGAACCCGAGGACTTGGGCCTTGATAACTCCCAGGCACATCAGCAGGAAACTGGAGAGGAAGCATGAAGCAGTGGGGACTCAGACCAGACGCTCCAATATGGGATGTGGGCGCCCCAAGAAGCAACTTAATCCACTGCACCACAATGCCTGGCCCTCTGTACTTCTTAACTAAATACTCCATGATAACCTGGCTCAGTGCCCCTAATTTGCCCACTATAATATCTAATGGCCTATAATTCAAATATATATTTACTCAAAGTCAGGATTTTCTTCTACCATTGATGGTTTACATCTGGCTACTTTCTGAATTGCTTTATAAGTTTCCATCCCAACTTTTCAAAGATTTTTCTAAATTTGCTCATATATATTGAATATCCACTAAGAAAATGAATGCTAAGACCTAAGCACAAAACGTAACATCAAAACGATTTTCTGGGGTGTCAGAAACAGACTGAGAGGCCTTTCAGCTGCGACACTGCTGCCCGCACTTCCTCGGCGTCCCCCACACCCTCGGCCCCTCCGCGGGTTAACACTGCCCGCAGCTCGGCACCTGCTGTCTTCTTTAGTTTACCATTCACGTGCATGCCTGTCCACAATGCACCGTGGGATACTGCTCGCCGCTGGAATTCATAGAATGGAATCCTCCTGCAGGCACTCTTCCGCAACCTGCTTTTGAACCCAACACTAGATTCCTACAAATTCTCCATTTTCATTAGTGCAGCTGTAACTCACCTATTTCCACTGTTATGGCCTAGTAAATAAATATTCCTTATTCCAGTAATCTGGTCTGAAAACACGTGATTTGCTTGTTTCCAGTTTTCTGCTATGACAAACAACGTAGCTATGAACACTGTTGCGCATGTCCCCTAATTGGGTGCTTTCCAAAATACTGTGGCGCTGTGCTGTAGTGGGTAAAGCCACTACCTGCAGTGCTAGCATTGCACCTGCGTGCTTGTTCGAGTCCCGGCTGCTCCACTTTCAATGCAGCTCTCTGCTATGGCCTGGGAAAGCAGTGGAAGAAGGCCCAAGTCCTTGGGCCCCTGCACCCGTGTTGGAGACCCGGAATAAGCTCCTGGCTCCTGGCTTCAAATCAGCGCAGCTCCAGCCATTGCGGCCAACTGGGGAGTGAACCAACAGATGGAAGACCTCTCTCTCTGCCTCTCCTTCTCTCTGTGTGTAACTCTTTCAAGTAAATAAATAAATCTTAAAAAAAAGACTTTGGCAAAGGAAGAGTTTTATTCCTGAACTTTGGCAGACCAATGATTTTGTAAATGATGAACTACTACAAGCTTATGTCTACCCTGTGAAGCAGCCATTACATTTCCTAGTTTTTATTGACTCAGGGAAAAACTATGTGCCCACACAAAGACCTGTCCACAAAAGTTCATGGATGCTTTGAGATAACCAGAAACTGTAAACTCAATGTTCATTAATAGGGGAACAGATGGATTGTGGTACAGCCATACAAAGCAAGAAAAAGGAATGAACTGCTGAGCCACATGACAGCATGGCTAAACTGCAAATAATTACACTAAGTCAGGGACACCATCCACACAAGAGCATGTTTTGTCAATTTCCATTTATATGTGAACTGAGAAAACAAACTGATCTATAGTGACAGAGGGGCTGGCGCAGTGGTGTAGCAGGTAAAGCTACCACCTGCAGAGCTGCACCATATGGGTGCCGGTTTGAGTCCTGGCAGCTGCATTTCCAATCCAGCTCTCTGCTGTGGCCTGGGAAAGCAGTAGAAGGTGGCCCAAGTCCTTGGGCCCCTGCACTCATGTGAGGGACCTGGAAGAAGCTCCTGGCTCCTGGCTTCGGATTCACACAGCACCAGCCGTTGCAGCCACTTGGGGAGTGAACCAGCAGATGGAAGACCGACTGACCTCTTTCCCTGTCCCTCCCTCCCTCCCTTCCTCTCTGTAATTCTGCTTTTCAAATAAATAATTAAATAAATCTATAGTGACAGAAAGCAGATTAATGGCTGATATGGCTCGGAGGGGACAGAAGTATGGTGTTATGGGGGATCAAGGACCAGGAAACATTTTTGGAGTGATGGATCTGTTCATTCCCTTGTTAGGCAGATGACTTCACAGGTGTATGCATATTTCAGAATGTACCAAATTGTACACTTCAAATACCTGAGCCATCACCTGCTGCCTCCCACAGTGTGCATGAGCAGGGAGCTTTAGCCCGGAGCAGAGCCAGGACTCAAACCAAGCACTCCAAGGTGGGATGCAGACCTCCCAAAATGTGTCCTGACCTCACCTGTGGTTTTCATTTGCATTTCCCTGACTCCAAACAAGGGGAAAAGTCTTGGACTTTTCATTAACCAGTCAAGTTCCCGCTTCTGAGTGCTCATCTTTCTGAGCTAACCCATCAGTTCCATGGAAAGCAAGCACCTCACCGGGCACTCAGG